>NC_058082.1:496626838-497226838 GCF_014858855.1 Bufo gargarizans
GACTTGGAACAGTTTCCCATCGACTTCAATCTAAAGAACGTGATTTGGAAAAACGCTTGAAGTGACAATGTTTCTTTGAAGCGGATTTAAAGAGGACCTTTCACCGATTATGACATTGTGAACTAAGAATACTGACATGTAGAGCGGCACCCGGGGATCTCCCTGCACTTACTATTATCCCCGGGCGCCGCTCCGTTCTCCTGCTATGCCCTCCGGTATCTTTGGTTACAAAGTTATGGTAGGCGGAGTCTGCCCTTGTTCTGCTGTAGCGCTGGCCAATCGCTTTGCAGAGCTCATAGCCTGGGAGAAAATAAACTCCCAGGCTGTGAGCTCTGCGCTGCAATTGGCCAGCGCTACAGCAGACAAGGAGACTCCACCATAACTAGTGGCAGAACTCCGCCTACCATAACTTAGTGAGCGGAGATACCGGAGAGCATAGCAGGGAGAACGGAGCAGGCGCCCAGGGGATAATAGTAAGTGCAGTGAGATCCCCGGGCGCCGCTCTACATGTCTGTATACTTAGTTAACAGTGTAATAATCGGTGAAAGGTCCTCTTTAATAATTAGTTCTATAGCGCCTACTAGGGGTGGGCGATGTGGCCTAAAATCTATATTGTGATATAATTTTAAGCATGTGTGATATATATCGCAATATATTGTTTTCTATATTTAGGGGGGTTTAAACTTTTTATTTAATAACTATTAGCCCCCCTTAAGGGGTAGAACCCTTGTCATATTCACCCTAATAGAGCTCTATTAGGGTGAATAGGACTTTACACTCGCCCTGCTGCCTTGTGCTTTGTGCACACAACAGCAGGGAGCTGACCATGGCAGCCAGCCTCTCATGTGCCCCCCTGGTAACTCAAATCCCCCCCTCCCTCCCCAGTATTAATCATTGGTGGCAGGTGCGCCGTGGCCACCGGTCGCTCCTTCTGTCTGTGCGGCGCTTTGCTAATGCTTATAGCATTAGCAATGCACCGCACAGACCTATGAGAAGGAGCGGCCAAGGCGCACGTGAGCTATAAGCATTAGCAATGCGCCACACAGACAGGAGAAGGAGCGCCGGGCGGCCACGGCGCACGTGAGTATATTGCTGCTCACTGACATACTATGGCAGCCAGGACTTCAGTAGCGTCTTGGCTGCCATGGTAACCGATCGGAGCCCCAGCATTACACTGCTGGGACTCCGATCGGAACTGCTGCTCCGTGGTCATATCGCAGTCCGGCGATATGCACAAAATCCATATCGTGGCACAAATTTATATCGCCTATACCGCCCACCCCTAGCGGCAACATATTCCGCAGCGCTTTACCATCGGGGGTTTCATGTACATACAGTCATAAATAAGGCTACTTTCACACTAGCGTTTTTTTCGGATCAGTCATGGAGCTGCAAAAAATGCTTCCTTTACAATAATGCAACCGCATGCATACGTCATGAACGGATCCGGTTGTATTATGTCTTCTATAGCCATGACGGATCTGTCCGGAACACCATTATAGGGAACCTGTCACCGGGATTTTGTGTATAGAGGACGTGGGTTGCTAGATGGCCACTAGCACATCCGCAATACCCAGTCCCCATAGCTCTGTGTGCTTTTATTGTGTAAAAAAAAACTGCTTTGATACATTTGCAAATTAACATAAGAGTTGTATCTTACTTGTGTGACCAGAGAAGAGTCATATTTTCAAGCTCTGACTCATCTCAGGTTAATTTGCATATGTATCAAATTGGTTTTTATACACAATAAAAGCACACAGAGCTATGGGGACTGGGTATTGCGGATGTGCTAGCGGCCATCTAGCAGCCCATGTCCTCAGCTCTATACCCCAAATCCTGGTGACAGGTTCCCTTTAAAGGGAATCTGTCACCTATTTTGACCATATGAAACCGTTTACATAGCAATGTGGAATAAAGTACCTTCTTACCTACATGTGTCTTCTTTCTTTTATTCAACTTTTCATTCTTATAAAAAAGAACTGATATGCAAATGAGGTTCCAAGGTGCCCAGAGGGGCGTTATTACTCTGCTCTAGTGCCCAGTAACGCCCCCTTGCCATGCCCAGCCGGCCGCCTAAGAAATAAATGTCCTCCCACATACTTGCCGAACGGCGACGCCCCCTCCCCACTACGTAATTAAATTTATTCACTTCATCGGGCGTTCCTTCCTCCTCTTGTCCTCCGAAATCCCGTGCAGGTGCAGTATCGGTGAGCGCCTGCACGATTTTCCTGTTCCAGAGGGCAACATCGCTCTGATTACGTCACTGGGCTCGGCGCATGCCCAGTGACACTATTGAGGCTATTGCCCTCTGGAACAGGAGAATCGTGCAGGCACTGACCGATACTGCGCCTGCGCGGGATTTTGGAGGACTAGAGGAGGAAGGGAAGTCCGGTGCAATGAATAAAATAACTGACGTAATGGGGAGGGGGCAGCGCCGTAGGCCAAGAGAGGAGGAAGGAACGCCCGTTGAAGTGAATACATTAAATGACGTAATCGGGAGGGGGCAGCGCCGTAGGCCAAGAGAGGAGGAAGGAACGCCCGTTGAAGTGAATACATTAAATTACGTAATTGGGAGGGGGCGGCGCCGTAGGCCAAGAGAGGAGGAAGCACGATAGTGTAATGAATAAATTAAATGGCGCAGTGGAGGGGGCGGCGCCGTTTGACAAGCATGTGGGAGGACATTTATTTCTTAGGGGGCCGCTGGGCACTGCAGGGGGGGGGGGCGTTACTGGGCACTAGAGCAGAGTAATAACGCCCCTCTGGGCACCTTGGAACCTCATTTGCATATCAGAAAAATTGCTTTTTTATAAGAATGAAAAGTTGAATAAAAGAAAAGACACATGTAGGTAAGAAGGTACTTTATTGCACATTGCTATGTTAACGGTTTTATATGGTCAAAATAGGTGACAGATTCCCTTTAAAACTCAATGGGAGACGGATCTGTTTTCTATTGTCAGAGAAAACGTATTCGTCCCCGTTGACTTACATTGTGTGTCAGGACGGATCAGTCTTGCTCCGCACCACGTGGTGACAGAAAAACGCTGCAGGATCGGAGGCAAACTGATGCATTCTAAGCGGATCCTTTTCCATTCAGAATGCATTAGGGCAAAACTGATCTGTTTTGGAGCGCTTGTGAGAGCCTTGAACGGATCCCAGAAACGGAAAGCCAAAACGCCAGTGTGAAAGTAGCCTAACCTAGCAAGAGACAAACCTCAAGTAGAAAAATGTCATGAAGGTCGCAGGTTTTTTTGTCTGCAGCACTCTCGCACTCTGTGGTGGCTGCGCATGTTTTTTGTCTCCCTGCGCGGTGAGTGGCGGGGCAGTATTGTTCAGGGAAGTACTGACGTTCGCTTCATTCTGAATATCAGCAGTAGGAATGACCTGTCCTTGGGTTTACATAGCTCGTGCATGTATCCTTAGGGTCCATTTTCAATGGGGCCGTAATTTTGCGGATCCGCACTTTTGTTCCACAAAAAAATAGAACATGTCCTATTGTCTGCAATTGCGAACAAGAAAAGGCATTTTCTAGGAGCGTGGCGGCGATGTGCGCTCCGCAAAATGCGGAATGCACATTGTCGGTGTCTGTGTTTTTCGGATCCGCAAAACACATACGGATGTGTGAATGGACCTTAAAGGAGAGAAAATATAAGGCCTCTTTCACACAAGTGAGTTTTCAGTCTGGACACGCTGCGTGTTGTGAACGGACAGCAACTGGATTGAATCCTCATTTCACTGCGTTCAGAAAAATGGAGTACATCCGGCTGCAGAGGCTTTTTCACTGCTGATTGCTGGAGATGTTGAGTGTTCCTCAGTGTTTCTTCACTCCCATGAAAAACGTAATACTGAACGCAGTTGAAGACAGAACTGAGCTTATATGCAAAACCATGAGTTTTTCCTGAACAGACCCTGACTCATTCCATATCGCTCATGTGAAATAAGTCTAAGGCTCCATTCATGGGTCCGCATCCGTTCCGCAATTTTGCGGAACTGGTGCGGACCCATTCATCTTGTATGGGGACGGAATGGATGTGGACAGCACACAGTGTGCTATCTGCGGAGCGCGGCCCCGATCTTCGCGTCCGCAGCTCCGCAAAAGATAGAACATGTTCTAATCTTGTCCACAGCTTGCGGACAAGAATAGGCATTTCTATTGGGGTGCTGGGCGGGTGTGTTGCGGATCTGCAATTTGTGGGGTGGCAACACACCACGAACGTGTGAATGGAGCCTTAGGCCTCTGACACGTGCTGATCGCACTTTCCATGGACAGTACACACATCCATTGACTTTTAATGTCTGTTCACCTATCAGTAGTATTATGACTTTTTTTTTTTTTTTTTACACTGAACTTTGTGAGCAAAAATAATAATAATCGGAGACATGCACTACTTTGGTCCGTGATGTGGACTAAACACTCCAATTATAGTCTATGGGTCCACGAAAAAACACTGATGTAACAGTGCGGATGGTATCTGTATTACATCCGTGTTTGGTTTACTTTTCACCGACCACTGATAGTAGATGCTTATACGGATGTCGCATGGAGGGCAAAGAATGGACACATGGATTCTTCACAGAGAATGATTTTTTTTTTTTTTTCCCTCCACGAATGTCAAACGAACATGGGAATGTGAACGAGGTCCAACAGTGCCACGGAGCACTTGATGAACGGACAAAGACTCGTTGGGTGAAGGCATCTTTGATATGGCCCCCAAAACCATCAGTTCTGTGATGCAAGAAAGGACAGTTCTTGTGGGCTGGGGCTTAGTAAGTCAGGAGCGACGTGACCATGTTATGGGCTTCCATGGTTTAGTGCAGGGGTCAGCAGCCTTCAGCACACCAACTGTTGTGAAACTACAATTCCCAGCATGCTGCATTAATTTCTATGGGAGTTCTGAGAAGAGCAGAGCAATTATGCATGCTGGGAGTTGTAGTTTCACAACAGCTGGAGGTTGAGATGTCTCACCTGTTTTTGGGGGGGAGGGGGGGGATACATTTGGTGGTCTGAGACCACCCTGAAAGGGGTCTGTTTGCCGTTTCACAATTTCCTGCTCCTGACCAGTCTCTACATGGCATGGTGCTTTGCGGTTTTGAACGTGCCACGAGATGGTTGACCTCTTCAGACAATCTTCATGTTAATGAGCTGGCAGTAGTCGGCTTTTACTAGAAAGGCTTAGAATATAAGATGATGATTGTAAAATCTGATATTACTCGCCATTTTGCTAATTTATTAGTTACCACCTTTGCAATGCCTGTTTGCTTGGCATATACCGGTAATCTAGCCTTGTCAAATGGTGATCAAAATGCACTTGTTTCTTGCAGGCTCCAGCTATTGATGACCTATCTTCAGAATAGATCCTCAATATCTGACCTGTACCCCCGCCGATTAGCTGTGTTCAGGGTACTAGTGGCCATGTCGGCGGGTGCAGTAACCTGGCATGGCTACTACACTTCAAGGAACAGCTGATCGTGGGGGCGCCGGGTGTCAAACACCCACCGATCTGATATTGAGCTATCCTGGAGAACACCCGTAAGGCTCTTAAGATAATTAGCATCCTCGTTACATATACCTGTCAATCAGAAGGAATCATAGATCTTCCATTGCAGCCGGAAATGTGATAACTAAAAGGGCAATTGTAACCCCCCAAAAAATGTATCACCAGTCTTGAGTTAGACTATTCTGTTCTCCAGAGCTGTATTTATAGTTCTGCTGGCTGTTACCATGTCAGGTTGATGGCCGCTATTTTCATGGCCATAGAAACTTGTGAAACCTGCATTGTAATGGCACTTGCATGGTACATCACTGGGACGTTATAGGATTCATCCTAAAAGGCTGTATTAGATTCTACCTGTAGCTTATGGCATCTGTTTGACCCCGGTAACTAATGACCTGAAGGGCATTGTGTTGTGGACATACCACGGTCCTATTCAAGTTGAATGGTTCCGGCCGGCTGCACGGATGTTGCTAGTGCATTGGGGACCCCGATTGCGGGCACCAATGCAGGGAACGGCCGTGTGCATGAGGCCTAAGGCTTTACGGACTGTGTTGGCATTCAAAATGTTATATACTCGCCCCTTAGGCTTGTATTAGACCGGAGGATGTCTTGCTGAGAACGATTATAGATTTTGCGACTCATTAGTGACCGCAATTGTACTAATCACATAGAGCGATGAGATGGAACAATGAATCCAGCCAGCAAAGGAAGCAAAATGGACAATCACAGTACATTAGTAAGTGGCTTGTATTAACGTTATCTACATGATAAATGCTATTTGCTGAAGTGAGACAACCCCTTTAACCTCCTCAGGACCGCCGTACGCAGGATTGCGTCCTGCCGGCGGTCCTGCTCTTCTGGGTGGACGCATATACGCGTCCTCCCGCGAGAGCCGAGATTTCCTGTGAACGCGCGCGCTTACAGGAACGGAAGGTAAGCGAGTGGATCTCCAGCCTGCCAGCGGCGATCGCTCGCTGGCAGGCTGGAGATCCGAATTTTTTAACCCCTAACAGGTATATTAGACGCTGTTTTCATAACAGCGTCTAATATACCTCCTACCTGGTCCTCTGGTGGTCCCTTTTGTTAGGATCGACCACCAGAGGACTCAGGTAGGTCAGTACAGTCCCACCAAACACTACACTACACTACACCCCCCCGTCACTTATTAACCCCTGATCACCCCATATAAACTCCCTGATCACCCCCCTGTCATTGATCACCGCCCTGTCATTGATCACCCCCCTGTCAGGCTCCGTTCAGACGTCCGCATGATTTTTACGGATCCGATCCATGTATCCATGGATCCGTAAAAATCATGCGGACGTCTGAATGGAGCCTTACAGGGGGGTGATCAATGACAGGCGGGTGATCACCCATATACACTCCCTGATCACCCCCTGTCATTGATCACCCCCCTATCAGGCTCCATTCAGACGTCCGCATGATTTTTACGGATCCGATCCATGTATCCATGGATCCGTAAAAATCATGCGGACGTCTGAATGGAGCCTTACAGGGGGGTGATCAATGACAGGCGGGTGATCAATGACAGGCGGGTGATCACCCATATACACTCCCTGATCACCCCCTGTCATTGATCACCCCCTGTCATTGATCACCCCCTGTCATTGATCACCCCCTGTCATTGATCACCCCCTGTCATTGATCACCCCCTGTCATTGATCACCCCCTGTCATTGATCACCCCCTGTCATTGATCACCCCCTGTCATTGATCACCCCCCTGTCATTGATCACCCCCCTGTCATTGATCACCCCCTGTCATTGATCACCCCCCTGTCAGGCTCCATTCAGACATCCGCATGATTTTTACGGATCCGATCCATGTATCCATGGATCCGTAAAAATCATGCGGACGTCTGAATGGAGCCTTACAGGGGGGTGATCAATGACAGGCGGGTGATCACCCATATACACTCCCTGATTACCCCCCTGTCATTGATCACCCCCCTGTCAGGCTCCATTCAGACGTCCGCATGATTTTTACGGATCCGATCCATGGATCCGTAAAAATCATGCGGACGTCTGAATGGAGCCTTACAGGGGGGGTGATCAGTGACAGGGGGGTGATCACCCTGATCACCCCCTGTCATTGATAACCCCCCTGTAAGGCTCCATTCAGACGTCCGCATGCGTTTTGTGGATCCGATCCATGGATCCGTAAAAAATCATGCGGATGTCTGAATGGAGCCTTACAGGGGGGGGTGATCAGTGACAGGGGGGTGATTACCCTGATCACCCCCTGTCATTGATAACCCCCCTGTAAGGCTCCATTCAGACGTCCGCATGCGTTCTGTGGATCCGATCCATGGATCCGTAAAAAATCATGCGGATGTCTGAATGGAGCCTTACAGGGGGGGTGATCACCCTGATTACCCTGATCACCCCCTGTCATTGATAACCCCCCTGTAAGGCTCCATTCAGACGTCCGCATGCGTTCTGTGGATCCGATCCATGTATCCGTAAAAAATCATGCGTATGTCTGAATGGAGCCTTACAGGGGGGGTGATCAGTGACAGGGGGGTGATCACCCTGATTACCCTGATCACCCCCTGTCATTGATAACCCCCCTGTAAGGCTCCATTCAGACGTCCGCATGCGTTCTGTGGATCCGTAAAAAATCATGCGGATGTCTGAATGGAGCCTTACAGGGGGGGTGATCAATGACAGGGGGGTGATCAGGGAGTCTATATGGGTGATCACCCCCCTGTCATTGATCACCCCCCTGTCATTGATCACCCCCCTGTCATTGATCACTCCCCCCCCCTGGTAAGGCTCCATTCAGCCATTTTTTTTGGCACAAGTTAGCGGACATTTTTTGTTTTGTTTTTGTTTTTTCTTACAAAGTCTCATATTCCACTAACTTGTGTCAAAAAATAAAATCTCACATGGACGCACCATACCCCTCACGGAATCCAAATGCGTAAACATTTTTAGACATTTATATTCCAGACTTCTTCTCACGCTTTAGGGCCCCTAAAAAGCCAGGGCAGTATAAATACCCCACATGTGACCCCATTTCGGAAAGAAGACACCCCAAGGTATTCCGTGAGGGGCATATTGAGTCCATGAAAGATTGAAATTTTTGTCCTAAGTTAGCGGAAAGTGAGACATTGTGAGAAAAAAAACAAAAAAAAATCAATATCCGCTAACTTATGCAAAAAAAAAAAAAATTCTAGGAACTTGCCATGACCCTCATTGAATACCTTGGGGTGTCTTCTTTCCAAAGTGGGGTCACATGTGGGGTATTTATACTGCCCTGGCTTTTTAGGGGCCCGAAAGCGTGAGAAGAAGTCTGGGATCCAAATGTCTAAAAATGCCCTCCTAAAAGGAATTTGGGCCCCTTTGCGCATCTAGGCTGCAAAAAAGTGTCACACATGTGGTATCGCCGTTCTCAGGAGAAGTTGGGGAATGTGTTTTGGGGTGTCATTTTACATATACCCATGCTGGGTGAGATAAATATCTTGGTCAAATGCCAACTTTGTATAAAAAAAATGGGAAAAGTTGTCTTTTGCCAAGATATTTCTCTCACCCAGCATGGGTATATGTAAAATGACCCCCCAAAACACATTGCCCAACTTCTCCTGAGTACGGCGATACCAGATGTGTGACACTTTTTTGCAGCCAAGGTGGGCAAAGGGGCACCTTTCGGATTTCGCAGGCCATTTTTTACACATTTTGATTGCAAGGTACTTCTTACACATTTGGGCCCCCAAATTGCCAGGGCAGTATAACTACGCCACAAGTGACCCCATTTTGGAAAGAAGACACCCCAAGGTATTCCGTGGGGGGCACGGCGAGTTCCTAGAATTTTTTATTTTTTGTCACAATTTAGCGGAAAATGATGATTTTTCTTTTTTTTTCTTTTTTCCTTACAAAGTCTCATATTCCACTAACTTGCGACAAAAAATAAAAAATTCTAGGAACTCGCCATGCCCCTCACGGAATACCTTGGGGTGTCTTCTTTCCAAAATGGGGTCACTTGTGGCGTAGTTATACTGCCCTGGCAATTTAGGGGCCCAAATGTGTAAGAAGTACCTTGCAATCAAAATGTGTAAAAAATGGCCTGCAAAATCCGAAAGGTGCACTTTGGAATATGTGCCCCTTTGCCCACCTTGGCAGCAAAAAAGTGTGACACATCTGGTATCGCCGTACTCAGGAGAAGTTGGGCAATGTGTTTTGGGGTGTCATTTTACATATACCCATGCTGGGTGAGAAAAATATCTTGGTCAAATGCCAACTTTGTATAAAAAAATGGGAAAAGTTGTCTTTTCCCAAGATATTTCTCTCACCCAGCATGGGTATATGTAAAATGACAGCCCAAAACACATTCCCCAACTTCTCCTGAGTACGGCGATACCAGATGTGTGACACTTTTTTGATGCCAAGGTGGGCAAAGGGGCACATATTCCAAAGTGCACCTTTCGGATTTCACCGGTCATTTTTTACAGATTTTGATTGCAAAGTACTTCTCACACATTTGGGCCCCTAAATTGCCAGGGCAGTATAACTACGCCACAAGTGACCCCATTTTGGAAAGAAGACACCCCAAGGTATTCTGTGAGGGGCATGGTGAGTTCCTAGAATTTTTTATTTTTTGTCGCAAGTTAGTGGAATATGAGACTTTGTAAGAAAAAAAAAAAAAAAAAAAAATCATCATTTTCCGCTAACTTGTGACAAAAAATAAAAAGTTCTATGAACTCACTATGCCCATCAGCGAATACCTTAGGGTGTCTACTTTCCGAAATGGGGTCATTTGTGGGGTTTTTCTACTGTTTGGGCATTGTAGAACCTCAGGAAACATGACAGGTGCTCAGAAAATCAGAGCCGTTTCAAAAAGCGGAAATTCACATTTTTGTACCATAGTTTGTAAATGCTATAACTTTTACCCAAACCATTTTTTTTTTATCAAAGACATGTAGAACTATAAATTTAGCGAAAAATTTATATATGGATGTCGGTTTTTTTGCAAAATTTCACAGCTGAAAGTGAAAAATGTCATTTTTTTGCAAAAAAAATCGTTACATTTTGATTAATAACAAAAAAAGTAAAAATGTCAGCAGCAATAAAATACCACCAAATGAAAGCTCCATTAGTGAGAAGAAAAGGAGGTAAAATTCATTTGGGTGGTAAGTTGCATGACCGAGCGATAAACGGTGAAAGGAGTGTAGTGCCGAAGTGTAAAAAGTGGCCTGGTCATGAAGGGGGTTTCACCTAGCGGGGCTGAAGTGGTTAAGATGAGTAAAAGTTCTGGGACCGAATTGGCTGCCATGACCTGGGGGTGGTGATGTGGCAATGAGTGGATGAGTATGTAATGTGCGACGGTGATTATGTGGCACGTGTAAATGCTGTCAGGCTGTGGACTGGAATTTCTGCGCTGATTTCCCAGTGTTTTGACCCAATGCGTTGCAAAAGGGGAAATCTGCAGTGAATTTCTGCACCATAAATTAGCATGCATCTGATTTAATTCCGCGCTGTGCTTATGCTTCAGGTGGACAAAGGGGTTTTCTGGGAATAAAATATTATCAATCGGTCACATGGCCTATATGCAGCTCAATCCCATTCAAGGGAATGGGCCTGGGCTGCATTACCAAACAAAGCCACAATACAATGTACAGCGCTGTGCTGTGGGGAGGCCGCGGTACTCGCCGGAGCCCTGCAGCCTCTTCAAACAGGTGATCAGCGGGGGTGATCAGTCCGATATTGATCAGTTGTGCAGTGTTCGTACAGGTTTTTGCACTCTGAATACGGTGCTGGTTTGCAGTGAATAGTAGATCGGCACCCAGTGTGTCCTCCCTAGAGTTGGCGCGGTATATTTGGCCCTCCGCAAGTGTTACTTGATTTGATCGGATGCGAGCTTCTCTTTGCTTCCCGCCTGCATGTGAACGATGCTCTGTTTACTTTGGCAAGAAGTCTAACGCCGACCATTGAGCGTTTGTACTACCTGTGTAGTAGATAAACTGCTTCCAAATGGGTGAAGGTACATTTTTAAAGGGGTTGTGCTAAGTTTTGAAGTTATCCTCTATCCACAGGATAGCAGATAACGAACTGATCGATCCTCTGGGCTATTCCCATAGAGAATGACAGAGTGGCAGGGCGGCATGCTCAACCTGCAGCTTCATCAGATCAGGGCCAGCGGTTGGACCCCCACCAATCAGTTATCCCCTATACTGTGCATATAACCCTGTAAAGAATTGTTTTCCCAATGAATAACAATTCTGAAGCATCTTTTCCTAGGATCCTTCAATGTTCTGTTCCTCTCTTATTCCTCTTAGAAATGTTTTGCTGAAATGACAGCTGGGGGTTTGGGGTGCCATCCTCAGTAGACCACGAGGAGAGTGGTAACACCCATTGTCAATGGCTTTGTACATTTTTGGAAAGCATAACCGGAGTATTTAGTCACAGACCTGACAGGAGACGGCTCCTCTTTAAAGCCTATTATATGAAGACCTTTATAGAATGACATGGCCAGGCTTTCAGCTGTGCATGCCCTAATTTGCAACTTTGAGTTTCTCGCCACTTCAGAAAGGGCGTGGGGCTTATTACAGCTCTCCAGATTTACTACGTCTTACACCAGACACTGAAGTCTGCACCAGCCCCTGACTTGCAGAGTTTCTGGCGCTCGAGGTGCCTGATTTATTAAGAGGAGTATGGGATTACCAGTCTTGATAAATGGAAATGCTGATTGTATATAAAAAAATTCTACTTCTTCCCACTCTTAGAAATGGTTGAGTCAATGAAGAAGGTGGCCGGGATGGACGTGGAATTGACAGTAGAAGAAAGGAACTTGCTGTCTGTCGCATATAAGAATGTGATTGGAGCTAGAAGAGCGTCCTGGAGGATAATCAGCAGCATTGAACAGAAAGAGGAGAACAAAGGCGGAGAAGATAAACTCAAAATGATCAAGGAGTATCGGACAACGGTGAGCCCTCTTGTCTTCGTAGTTGTGATTAGGTTGAGGCTTTAGAGTCTGAAGAAGGTGGGAGTGATTTTATTTATTTTTTTAATATATATAAATATCCTGGCAGGTTTGTTGTAGAAATTTTTGCAGCTTTTCCCATTTGTTTGCTGCTTGCAAAGATCCATGTGCATTCTGCTGGAACAGCCAGTGCTGTGGCTTCCATCCACATCGTATAAGTGGTGATTGTGTTCCGTATCAGCCCATGTGACTGCTGTCGCCGATCGGTGACCTGTGGCCCCGTGCCTTTTGTGCCCACATCACCTCTGAGACCTTTGGCTGCAGTGGTTCCATGAGCTGATACAGAATGTCATTACTTCCAGTATGGTGGAGACGGGAGAATCGTGCTTAAGATTTTCAAAAGGTCAGTGAGGGAGTTGTTTTTTTCTCCCCCCAAACCCTTTCCTTCCCTCCTTTTCCATGTATGTCTGAGAGCACCTAAAATATGGCCCATTACGTACATGGAGCACTACCTGCTTGTGAACGTCCATCTTTGGCTGCAGTTCTTGCTCTGCTACTGGTTCTGGAAGGGGTTATGCCATATAATGAGTGACTAAGTATGGAAAGAATGAGGTGCCGAAAAGGGAACAGTCTTCCAGGAAATCGATGACAGATGTGCCTGTTCTCGTGCACACGCAACCCATTCAGCAGTAACTCTCCAGGAGTTTTAGAGGAGCGATGGTCACCGGATGTAAATGTAGATTGTGTGATATGGCTGCTGACGTTTTGTGATGCCTTTTTTGTCTTGTAGGTTGAGACGGAACTGAAATCTATCTGTAATGACATTCTGGATGTACTGGATAAGCACCTCATTCCAGCTGCAAACAGTGGGGAGTCTAAGGTTTTTTACTATAAAATGTAAGTAAAGCGCTCGAGGCTCTTTAAAGGGGGGACAGTTCCATACAAAGGGACAATGCACCATGGCTGGAAGCTGTGTAGGTTATTACTTTGTGTGTCACATTCATTTTGACTCCCTTTTTGTATCTTTAGGAAAGGAGACTACCACCGATATCTGGCAGAGTTTGCCATAGGCAATGACCGAAAGGAGGCTGCAGAGAACAGCTTGGTAGCCTATAAAGCTGCAAGTGATATTGCAATGACAGAACTTCCTCCAACACATCCCATTCGTTTAGGTCTCGCTCTCAATTTCTCTGTGTTCTATTATGAAATTCTTAATTCTCCTGACCGTGCGTGCAGGTAGGTTTATTAGCAGCTCAGGTACTTACCTGTTACTGTTGTCAAAGCAACTAACTCTTTGTGTATTAGTTTAGATTGTACTGCTGTGGTAGATTTGTCATATAAACTCCATTAGGGCCATTTTTAACATTTCATTTTGGGCTAAAAATCTGTCAATTGGTCTTTATTGAAAAATTTTCAGCAGGGTTTGTTCTTTAGCCTTCCCTTCCAGTGAATCTGCCGACTGGGTTGCTGTTTCACATTGAAGCGGTCACTCTCACAGCTCTGTGTTACGCCTCATGCACACGGCCGTTGTTTGGGTCCGCATCCGAGCCGCCAAAAACGGCGGCTCGGATGCGAACCAATTCACTTAAATGGGGAGGTAAAAGATGCGGTTCGCATCCGTTGCTCTGTTCTGTGGTTCCCGCAAAAAAAATAAAAATAACATGTCCTATTCTTGTCTGCGCTTTGCGGACAAGAATAGGCATTTATATTGAAGGCTGTCTGTGCTGTTCTGCAAATTGCTGAATGCGCACGGACGCCATCAGTGTTTAGCGGATCCGCGATTTGCGGACCGCAAAACACACCACATGGTCGTGTGCATGGGGCCTTACCCTGATCTCCTGACACTCATTGAAGCCATATTCTTGCCAAACTGATAAGATTTACATATGAGTGTTAATGAGCTGTCAGGAGGGCAGAGATGAGAGCTGTTCTCTGAGGGATTCACTGTGAAGGGAGAGCCGGACAGTCTGCAGATACACAGAAACAGAGCCGTACAGGAAAAAAAAAATTGAAAGTGGTTTTTTTTTTTGTTTGCTTTTTTGTAATGACTGATTAAAAATGGATTTTTAGCCCAAGAAGTCTGACCACTTGGGCTCCTATTGATCTGGGAAACAGGCATCCGTATTCCCCTTTTGTATGCATACATGTCTGCCACTGTTCAACTCTCTGGAGTTGCTAGAGGTAGCCAAGTGCAAGCGTTTGGCGGAGTCCGGCCGGGCCACCACCTCGTTGAAACGAGAGCACGGTGCCCTTTCTCTTGTCGGACCCCAGCCGATCAGACACTTAAAGGGGTTCTGCACTTTGCTTAAACTGATCTATCCTCTGGATAGATTATCAGCTTCTGATCGGTGTGGGTCCGATAGAGGATAGATTCAGTTTAAACAAAGTGCAGAACCCCCTTTAATCCCCGTATTCACAGGATAGGTGATAAGTTGTCATGATCGTGTTGTCCCAGAATCACTACTGTCTGCTTTTCAATCAAATGGGGAACATGTGGCTCCAGTTTTTTGCGATAGGTAATGGCCTAAACTGCATTACCCCACCGATTAGAAACGTATCGCCCATCTTTTTGATAGGTAATATGTTACCTCTGACAACCCTGTTAAAAGGGTTATTCTATGATTAATGTAAAAAATGTAAATTGTACATCCAATATTATATGACAATCTCTAACAAAGCCCTGTACCTCACATGGATCCAGAGATCTCCCCATTCATTGCTCCAATTACTCTGCTAGATTTACATCAAGGCAGTTCAGGGGGGTTGTCTCTGGGACTGTACATGTACATCCACCCCAGGTAGGCAGAGAAATTAGAAAAGGCAAACAGCAGGTGACGGTATACAGATACATTTTATTGAATAACCCAGTGCTTATACTAAATTTTGAATTGCAGTCCATTAAATTATTCGTGGGGCAACCTCTTTAAGGTACAGAGATCTGACATTTAAAAGGGTTTCAGGATAGGTCATCAGTATCTGACCATAGGGGTCAAACTACTGGGACCCCTGCCGATCAGCTGTTTGAGAAGGTACTGGTGCTCTTGTGAGCGCTGCGGTTTTTTTGCCGCTCACCAAGCACAGTGCCATACATTGTATAACGGCTGTACTTGGTATTGCAGCTTAGCCCCTTTGGAGTGAATGGGACTGAGTGCGATACCGCGCACAGCCGCTATACTATGTATTATGGTACTGTGCTTGGTAACCGGCAAGAAGGCTGCAGTGCTCACAGGCGCACTAGTGCCTTCTCAAACAGCTGATCAGTGCAGGTCCCGGGTGTCGGAGCCCCACTGATCAGATAAATATTGAGAATAGGTCATCCATATCAAAATCTCTGAAACCGCCTTTGAGTTGCCCATTCTGTATGAAAGATCTGAATTGTAAGTCAAGCTATGTTTGCTATTGTAGATTACACTTGAGATGAGGAGGGACAACTTACATTTTCTAGTTAAGAATTAATAGAGATAAATAGAAAGTAACGTGAGAAGTTAGTGTTGGTAGAAAACTTCATTGCACGTTGGTCACCTGTTAAGACTTTCTAGAATTCTTGTAGATGCCTCCTAAAGGATAGTGAAGCGTTTCCGTATTTGAATTTGGTTAGCTTATACTGTTTGAAAGAAACAGGCTGTTACATGATTAGTGGTGTGCAGTAAGTGTTCTCCTGCAGACCTGATGGGAACGTCTTGACGAACAACGCTCTTCCTCTTTCAGGTTGGCAAAAGCAGCATTTGATGATGCTATTGCAGAACTGGATACACTGAGCGAAGAAAGTTACAAGGACTCCACGCTTATCATGCAATTGTTACGTGATAATCTGACACTATGGACTTCAGATATGCAAGGTGATGGTAAGTACAAACAATGAGTACCTTTAATAAAAGCGGATTGCCCTTTGTCATTTAATAGATGACCATTCAGCTGGAATATTTACCCTCCTCTAGTTCTAGGAAAATCCTTGTATCCCTTAGGCCAGGCGCACACGAGAGTTCAGTGTGAGGTACCGTTCTGATCCTTTGCTCTTCTGCCATGATTGCACAGCATTGGGCTCTGTTCACATAACCGTATTTTTGGTCCGATCTGCATTATGAGTGGATCGGATGCGGACTAATTTGTCAATTGGACTGCAGAAAATGCGGGCTACACACTGTGTGATGATGTCTGCATCATATGTCCGTTCCACCGTCCCTTAAAAAAGATAGAAAAGAGTAGACCTTGTTACAATGGGTCCGCAAAAAACAAACACAGATGCAGCATGGACGTTACCTGCATTTACGGTTATGTGACTCCACCCTTATGATACCTCACACTGACTCGCTGCGTGTTTCTCATTTAATTCCGTCGTGTGTGTGTGTCTGGCCTTACTTTCTTGTCTGCTGCTTTCCTGGCACAGACTGGGAAACTGGCCAGTACTAGAACAGTTGGCTGGAGAATGTTCACTCTCTGTAGCATCTTTATGGCATAGCGTGTGCTTCTCCAATAGTTTCAGGTTAACCCTTACTATACCAGATGCACAGACTAACGGCAGATATTTGTATGTAGACAGTTTATCGCATACTGTGTCTTACAGATATTACATTCAGAGCCTATCTCTATCTACTACATCAATCACGTGGCTGATTCCTCCCTTTCATGCTTTTAACATCACTGTCACTACATGATCCTGTTCTTCCCTTTCTTGTATAGATTCCTAAAGGAAACCCACGTGTCCCTTTCCTAAATATTCTTTGTAAGTTGCTGTCTGGATTGCCTGACAAAGCAGGCTTGTGTTTTCCATCATAACCTCTGCATCTGTTTGCTCGGCGTGACCCATCTACTAGTTTTACACCGTGTGTGGAGCACCGAGTAGCAGATCTGGATTGTGCTAAATGTTTTGGCATGGACTCACCTCTAAGGGTACTTTCACACCAGCGTTTTTGTTTTCTGGCATTGAGTTCCGTCCTAGGGGCTCTATACCGGAAAATAACTGATCAGTTTTATCCTAATGCATTCTGAATGGAGAGCAATACGTTCAGGATGTCTTCAGTTTAGTCTTTTTTGACGTTTCAGGACGGAGATAATACCGCAGCATGCTACGGTTTTATCTCCGGCCCAAAAAACGGAACACTTGCCTGAATGTTGGATCTGGCATTTTTTTTCCATAGGAATGTTTTAGTGTTCGGAATACTGCATCCGTCATGCGCAGACCGAAAAAAATAAATGACTGATCCGGCATTTCAATGCATTTGTAAGACGGATCAGTCTTACAAATGCCATTAGTTTGCATATGTTTTGCCGGATCACTCTGCCGCATGTGTGAAAGTAGCTTAATGTTGTGTTAAATGTTTCTTGTTGATGCGAAATCCACATGTTCTGTAAAAGTGCCTTTTCCTGGGAGATCTTTCCTTCACATTTGTAAGAGGGCCCAGCAGTGATGCAACTAGGACAAGGATCAGCAACCTCCAGCTGTTCTAACACAATCCTATTTTCAGTTGTTCTAACTCCCATAGAACAGACAAGTGGGCATGCTGGGAGTTGTAGTTTCACCGCAGCTGGAGTGCTCAAGGTTGCTGACTGCTGGTCTAGGAAATTCCCTTTGGTTATTTCCCCCTGAGATTAGTCGGCATATAGCTCTCTCCCGGTGCCACTGACATGAGTTCCTCACTCCCGCCAGCCACGTATTGGCAGCAATGTAGTTCAGTATGTGGCGTCTGCTGCGCTGTGGAAATACATGGGGCAAGGGGCAATACGTTTCTCCCCCTAAATGTTAGCCAGAACCTTGTCATTTCTTCTGTCGTCAGTCTCTTAGACCTTTTTCTGCTTGTCCAGAAGGGACATGGAAGTACAATGTACAGTAAAATAAGCGCTGGATTATCACACGTCCTGGATGATTGGACAGTAAGAAGCGTGCAGAATGATTTGTCCTGGGATAGTGCGCCATCATGAAATGCTGTTCTGGTTTTGTGAAATTCCAGATTGCGGTTTTGACCCAGATAATAATGTTGACTTATCAGAATTTTTGACAATGTTGCGTTAAATTAAATGGGTTGTCCCATCTCGCCGTTGCCAAAGCTAGACGAGACGGTCCGCCGGGAAACAACGGAGTGAGCTGGTGCTCGTTTGTTTTGTGGTTCACATTGCGGTGCATGGGAACTAATGAAACGGCGTGTCGGAGCACTCTTCTGTTTCCCGATCAGTTGGTGTTCAGGACTCTCTCATCTCGCCTTAGCGACTGAGAGATGGGACAACCAGTTTAAGGGATTTTTGTTGATTTAGACATTCTTTACTTGATCCTATCTGGGACCTGCATCATGTGGATTCTAAATACTTTCACACTAGCGTTTTTTATTTTCCGGTATTGAGATTTGTCAAAGGGTCTCAATACCGGGGAAAAAGTGCTTCCATTTTGTCCGCATTTGTTGTCAATGGGGGCAAAACTTAACTGAACAGAATGGAGTGCTCCAAAATGCATTCTGTTCCATTCTCATACCGGAGAGCAAACCTCAGCATGCTGCAGTTTTGTTTTCCGTCCTGGAATGGATCCCTCGTGACCCACAATGCAAGTCAACGGGGACGGATCAGTTTAACTCTGACACAATAGAAAACGGATCCGTCCACCGTTGACTTTCAGTGGAGTTCATGACTGATCCATCTTGGCTATGTTAAAGATAATACAACCGGATCCGTTCATAACAGATGCAGACAGTTGTATTATCAGTAACGAAAGCGTATTTGCTTAGCCCTGCCAGATCTCTCCCTTCCCCCCCCAAAAGCACTGTTTTTTAGCATACAATACATTACAGTTTTTCATGTTTGAAATGTGTTGTGTGCATGAGGCTTCACAAAATGGTTGTCAGTTTTGCGTCTAGCACAGAAGTGGTGCTGCACTTTAAAGTAAGGTGATCGCATAACTTGTGCCATTAGTGTTGCAGTTCTTTGTGTATTTGACTTGTGTGTTGTTTCACTAACCTTACTAATATGAAGTTTTATATAAAAATAAAAAAACTGACAAACTTTTTCAAGTTAACTACATCTTTCCTCTTCCATCTACTAAACTTTAACATAGGATTTGTCTACTAAACTGTTGCATGTTGGACACACAGGTGTTCGTAACCAAAACGGACAGTTTTTTTGTTGCTTTGAGTATCTGTAAATGACGTAGCTTATTTTTTTAATTTTTTTTTAAGAATGTTTTATCTAAAGCTTAGTTGTCTGGACCTAGTAAATTGTTTCCCATAACCAAAAATCTGTGTGCCACAGTGAGAGGATACTTCTGTTCTTAGGCTACATTCACACGTCCGCAAATGGGTCCGCATCCGTTCCGCAATTTTGCGGAACAGGTGCACACCCATTCATACTCTATGGAGACGGAATGGATGCGGACAGCACACAGCGTGCTGTCCACATCCGCGGAGCGCGGCCCTGATCTTTCTATAGGGGGTGCCGGCCGGGTGTGTTGCGGGTCCGCAACACACCACGGACACGTGAATGGACCCTTATAGGTGCTGCGTGTAGAGCTTGGTGGTTTGAGGCCTCCAGGAGGACCTAGGGCACTGCTTTTCATGACCCCTGACACAACTGTCCAATCGGCACACGCTCTTTTTCTCTTCCTGCTCGCTGCTGTATGTCTATGGGATAGCATTAGCGGACAAGCAGAGACGAGGGAGACTGCGCGTGCCGTCTCCTCAAACAGCTGATCGGCCAGTGTCGGACCCCCGCCGATCTGATACTGATGCTGACCCACAGAATAAGGTTGTCATGTCACTTTTGGCTCACAGTGAACACCAGAAAAACACACAAAATGACTTTATATAGTTCTGAGTGGATTTTGACGACTCGTGGCATAATTGTGACCTGCACCCTGTGTTTACATCCCAGCATAAGACCCACAGGGAGTATCTGTAGCATCAGATCTCTGCCTCTTTTGCCCTTCCCAGCTTTTTAAGTAATAGTATCCACTTAAGTGAATACTAATAGCTATGAGCGAACAGTTTTTAGTATTGGATAAATAAAGAGCTAAGACTTACTAAATAGTATATTAACCACTTGACATGCGCCCATAGGATATAAACGTCCTATGGGTGGATGTTTATCTCTGGACTTTCTGGAACGTCCATTCAGAGATGGCAGCTGCACACTAATCGTACAGCTGCCGAGGGGTCATCTATATCAGATCAGCTGGGGTCTGACACCTGGCACCCCCGCCGATCGGCTGGTTGAAGAGAAGTCCTCACTTCATGCGAGCGTAGTAGTGAGCAGTGTAATTACAAGCTGTCCCATTCACTTCAATGGGATGACTCTACTCGTTCCCATGCAAGTGTTTAAGAACGAGCTGTCCCATAGAAGTGAATGGGATGGCTTGTAATTACACTGCTCACCGCTACAATGTGGTTGGCCTGTAGACAGGACTTTTTTCCGTCCTGCATAACGCAAACCAGATAGTTCCAGTAGGCATACCCATAGACCTCTATTATGACCGATCAAAACGGAATGCTTTTAAAGTCAGTCTTATGAATTCCATTATTTTCAGTTATGACAGAAAGCAATAACGGAATTCATAACATTGATGTGAACCTGCCCTAAGCCACATTCTTAGCAGTAAGATGAGAACTGAGCTATGAGTGTTTAGGAGGTCAGAGATAAGGAGCCTTCAGCTGAGCTGCCTGACGGGAAATAGTAAACTTACAGAGCAAGCTATTAGAGAATCTCAAGGCTGCACACAGAAAGGGGCCCAACATTTGTAATAACTACCAATTGAAAAAATTCTTTTTAGCGTGGTGAGAGATCTTGAATAATTAGATTTAGATGGTCTTGACTATGAGGTAGTATTATCGGGAGGATGTTGAAGTGCTGGTAGGCAGTGTACAGTTTCATGAATTGTTTAAAAAATTCCAAGTAACGGTGACCAATTTTCAATCTTTACAGGTGAAGAACAGAATAAAGAAGCACTGCAGGATGTGGAAGATGAAAATCAGTGAGACCTTAAAAGCCAAGAAGAGACCCTCTCTAACCAACTGCCCCTTCCCTCCAAATATCCCGTCTCACTCTGAGGACCATCAAAATTTGACTTTTACACTGGTTCTCAGGATTTAGGTTCCTGCCCAGTTGGGTGTATCATTTTTACACAGTTTAAGAATTCTTAAAGGCAAGAGTGAATGACTGTGGATTTTGCTGCTGCTGCTGCCAGCCATCTTAGGTTCTTTAAGACACTAACAGGACTGCATAGAGGCTTTTTCAGCATTAGATATGTCTCCGTGCCATCCAGCACTATAACCTCTTAGAAACACATAGAACGGGCAAAAGACGTTACTCCTTAGGGCAGACCAGAGTCAATCGCACTGTAGAATTTGTGTGGTGGCTTTTTTTTTTTGTTTTGTTTGTTTATTTTTTTTGTTTTATTTTTTATAAATGTTTGAAACTGAATTTAATTGTTTGAGATGTGGTTAGAGCTTGACGTCGCAGATTGCTTCAGAATGTCCTTGTAGTGGTTTTGCTGTACAAGTGTTTTCAAACTGTGCAAAAAAAAATAATAATGTTGCTGAAAACTCTGGTGCTGGTATCACGTCAGCAGTCCGTGTTTATTCATTCTTGCCTCCTTTTTACTTTCCCTCCTCAGAGCAGGTTAGCATTGGAGCTGGTGTTGAATAGCCTGCATGCGTGTTTAAAATTTTTCGTTTTTCTATCTTCTCCCTCCCTACCTCCGCCCCTTCTTTCTCTTGCTCAACCTATCTTTCGTTCAGTATGTGTAACTTGAAGCTAATTTGTACTACTGGATATCTGACTGGAGCCACAGATACAGAATCTGTCATTGTTCTTACTGAAACACAGCATGGAATTAACATTAAACTTAAATAAACAAAACCTAAATTAAAAATGCCAAATATTACCGTTACTTGACCTCTTCTTGTCTGTGTAAGGATATTCTATCGGTAGTCAAAGTAGCCTTTAAGGACCAGCTTTCCCTTCCTTCTACCAGCTTTACACAAGAAGGAGTCGTATTCTCTCCGATAAGCAAATTGCCATTAAATCGGCCCGGTTGCCTGAATTACACGGTGGAAGCAGCAATTTTGTGGGTGAAGCCATTGCTAAGCAGGGCATTGATGTCACTAGCACTTTAGCGCAAGGTTGCCGTGTTATAATGGACCTCCACTGCATGCGGGAGCCGGGACTACGTCCGCAATCCCATTCAGAAACCTAGTCTCGTGTGTGGCTGTGTTATTGGCTAAGCATAAACTGGAGGTACATGCTCTGCTTGCTTCTATGGGTATTTAAAACTTTCATGAGAATTTGCCAAAACTTGTCAATTTATTGAAGTTTTGAGTTTGTTGGAATGGGGTACTATTGATCAGTATAGTAATGGTTTCGCTTTTAGTCTCAATGGTGTGTTTTTTCTTAGTTTTTTCCATTTTTGTCTTTTTTTTTTTTGTCTTTTTTTTTTGTTTCCAAGATAAAATGTTGCCCAAGTGTAATTAGCTTCATTAAAATAAAGGCATCCGTATAAAGCGAACATTTTACCTTTTCATTTTGTCGGAACAACAGCTACAACTTGGCTAATACACCCTCACTGCACACGTATTTGTTTCATTCAGATTTATGTACAAAAGACCATTGAGGACTATTGATGGCGCTATAGATCTTTCCCAATTTTATTTATTAAAGCCTTTGCTTGTCAACCTTAGGCTACTTTCACACTGGTGGTTTGGCTTTCCATTTGCGAGATCTGTTCAGGGCTCTCGCAAGCGGTCCAAAACGGATCAGTTTTGCCTAGGGTTGTTGCGGGTATCGAAATTTCGATACCCAATCGATACTTTTGTCCCGGTATCGATACGATACCGGGATTTCCGTTTCTTCGATACTGGGCTGCGCTTCTGCGCAGTCTAGTATCTCTGAACATGAGCGCGCTGCTATCGGCGCGCTCATGTTCTCTCTCAGCAGCACGGGGAGAAGGAAGCTGTCCTCCCTCCCCCCTGTGCTGCTGCCGCTGCCACCAATGAGAAGAGAGGGGCGGAGGAGGCGCGGCAATGAGAAGAGAGGGGCGGAGGAGGCGCGGCAATGAGAAGAGAGGGGCGGAGGAGGGGCGGGCGCACTGCGCCACCAATGATAGGATTATTTCCACACAGAGCGGCGCCCAGCGATGTCTCAGCACTCACCATTAGTCCTGGGCGCCGCTCCGTTCGCCCGCAGTGCCCCATTACTGTCTCCTCTCCTGCTCCACATGCTGCTGATTACTATCGGAGCGATGGGAGGAGACATCAGCTTCACTAGTGGGCGTTCCTTCTCCCTGCGCTGCGATTGGACAGCGCTACAGCCAGGAAGAAGGAACGCCCACTAGTGAAGCTGATGTCTCCTCCCATCGCTCCGATAGTAATCAGCAGCATGTGGAGCAGGAGAGGAGACAGTAATGGAGCACTGCAGGCGAACGGAGCGGCGCCCAGGACTAATGGTGAGTGCTGAGACATCGCTGGGCGCCGCTCTGTGTGGCCTGATAGTGAAAGTCTGGACTCATATACAGTAGTCAGTCTTTAACACATACAGGAGGCGGGTGCCGGCAGCAGAATCGCATTGCCGGCACCCTGCCCCTGACAGGGAGCTGCGATCAGCGGCAGTTAACTGCCGCTGATCTGCCAGTACCCGCCTCCTGTATAAAGGGGTAATTATCATTGGTGGTGCAGTGTGCCCTCAACCCCCCCCATCCCATTAAAATCATTGGTGGCACAGTGCGCCGGCCCCTCTCAACCCCCAAGTATTAAAATCATTGGTGGCAGTGGCCACAGGGACCTCTCCCCTCCCCCTCATTGGTGGTGCAGTGGCAGCTTCTGATCAGCTGTGTAAGCCTGGGGCTCCGATCGGTTACCATGGCAGCCAGGATGCTACAGAAGCCCTGGTTGCCATGGTAACATCCCTGATGCTGTGTGCACAGAGCAGCAGGGACAGTGTGGAGTCCTATTCACCCTGATAGAGATCTATCAGGCTGAATAGGAAAAGGGATGAAAGATCCCAGGTTCTAGCCCCTAAGGGGGGAAATGGTTATTAAATAAAAAGTGTAAAAAAAAAACCCCTCTAAAATATGAAGTATAAATCACCCCCTTTTCCCAATTTCACATATAAAATATATAAATAATAAACATATTACATCGCCACGTCAGAAAAGTCCAAACTATTAAAATATATTAAAAAAAATCTAGGTGGTGAATGCCGGAACAGAAAAAATAAAATAAAAACTGCGCGATTCGCCATTTTTAAAAATGAGGAATGCACGTGGCTTTTTTTGTTTTTTTTCGCGTGGTATCGAGTATCGCAATACTTTTTCATGGTATCGAAACCGAATCAAAAATTTGGTATCGCAACAACCCTAGTTTTGCCCTAATGCATTCTGAATGGAAAAGGATTGACTCAATGCATTAGTTCAGTCTCCATTCCGCTTTGGACACAGACACCAAAACGTTTTGGTGTCCGTCTGACGAAACTGAGCCAAACGGATCCGTCCTGGCACACAATGTAAGTCAATGGGGACGGATCCGTTTTCTATGACACAATAGAAAACTGATCCGTCCTCCATTGACTTTGAATGGTGATCAAGACGGATCGATCTTGGCTATGTTATATATAATACAAACGGATCAGTTCTTACGGTTGTATTACCTGAATGGATCGTCTGTGCAGATCCATGACAGACCCGCACAAAACGAGAATGTGAAAGTAGCCTAACCCCTAGTTTTCTATGTCCCCACTCTTTACCCTGGCTTTTTTTTTTTTTGGGGTCAAATTTAATTAACCTTCTCTCAGTATCTCTTTAAGGCAGGGCCTAATGTGCATGTCAGACATTGACATTCCTCACTATTAAAGGGCTTTTCTGAGACTTTTATACTGATGACCTGTCCTGGATAGGTCATTCGTTTCTGATCAGCTGGGGGTCAAACACCCGGGATCCTCACTGATCAGCTGTTTAAAACCTCACCAGCTTGCATTAACGCCATGGCCTTCTCTCAGCTCACCAAGCACAGCGGCTTGTACCCATTCACTTCAATAGATTAAGCTGCGTGAAGGCTGCTGCACTACTACAAGCATCTGTGCCTTCTCAAACAGTTGATTGGTGGGGCCCCGAGTGTTGGACCTCCACTGATCAGATACTGATGTAGTGCCAAGTCAGCTGTATACCCAAGCAGCAAAAAATGATCCAAATCAATAAATAGGACTGGTTCTGCAAAGTATCAAAGTGTATAAAGTATATACAAAAATGTATTGAGTTGCCAAAAGTATAAATAGCACATATATTGCACAATTTAGTACTAGATAGATAAAATATATATATATATATATATACACACACACATACACACATATATACATACACACAAACACAGTACAGACCACAAGTTTGGACACACCTCATTCAAAGAGTTTTCTTTATTTTCATGACTATGAAAGTTGTAGATTCACACTGAAGGCATCAAAACTATGAATTAACACATGTGGAATTATATACATAACAAAAGTGTGAAACAACTGAAAATATGTCATTCTAGGTTCTTCAAAGTAGCCCCCTTTTGCTTTGATTACTGCTTTGCACACTCTTGGCATTCTCTTGATGAGCTTCAAGAGGTAGTCACCTGAAATGGTCTTCCAACAGTCTTGAAGGAGTTCCCAGAGATGCTTAGCATTTGTTGGCCCTTTTGCCTTCACTCTGCGGTCCAGCTCACCCCAAACCATCTCGATTGGGTTCAGGTCCGGTGACTGTGGAGGCCAGGTCATCTGGTGCAGCACCCCATCACTCTCCTTCATGGTCAAATAGCCCTTACACAGCCTGGAGGTGTGTTTGGGGTCATTGTCCTGTTGAAAAATAAATTATGGTCCAACTAAACGCAAACCGGATGGAATAGCATGCCGCTGCAAGATGCTGTGGTAGCCATGCTGGTTCAGTATGCCTTCAATTTTGAATAAATCCCCAACAGTGTCACCAGCAAAGCACCCCCACACCATCACACATCCTCCTCCTTGCTTCACGGTGAGAACCAGGCATGTAGAGTCCATCCGTTCACCTTTTCTGCGTCGAACAAAGACAAGGTGGTTGGAACCAAAGATCTCAAATTTGGACTCATCAGACCAAAGCACAGATTTCCACTGGTCTAATGTCCATTCCTTGTGTTCTTTAGCCCAAACAAGTTTCTTCTGCTTGTTGCCTGTCCATAGCAGTGGTTTCCTAGCAGATATTCTACCATGAAGGCCTGATTCACACAGTCTCCTCTTAACAGTTGTTCTAGAGATGTGTCTGCTGCTAGAACTCTGTGTGGCATTGACCGGGTCTCTAATCTGAGCTGCTGTTAACCTGCGATTTCTGAGGCTGGTGACTCGGATGAACTTATCCTCCGCAGCAGAGGTGACTCTTGGTCTTCCTTTCCTGGTCCGGTCCGCATGTGAGCCAGTTTCTTTGTAGCTCTTGATGGTTTTTGTGACTGCACTTGGGGACACTTTTTTTCAAAGTTTTCCCAATTTTTCGGACTGACCTTCATTTCTTAAAATAATGATGGCCACTCGTTTTTCTTTACTTGGCTGATTTTTTCTTGCCATAATACAAATTCTAACAGTCTATTCAGTAGGACTATCAGCTGTGTATCCACCTGACTTCTCCACAACGCAACTGATGGTCCCAACTCCATTTATAAGGCAAGAAATCCCACTTATTAAAGCGGACCTTTCACTAGAATAAAACATCTAAACTAACTATACAGACATGGAGAGCGGCGCCCAGGGATCTCCCTTCACTTACTGTTATATCTGGGCGCCGCTCCGTTCTCCTGGTATAGCCTCCGGTATCTTCATAGTTAGGCTCCACCCAGGGGAACCTGCCAGCGTCTCATTCTCCCATGCTGTAGCGCTGGCCAATCGTAGCGCTCAGCTCATAGCCTGAGAGGAAAAAAAAACCTTAAATTTGGGTTAGGTCTACACGACGACATTTGTCTATGGATTTTTCTGCGACTGTTGCGTTGCAGTGCGACACCATAGACCCATTATAAAAATTGTAGCGTGACATTGGTGCAACAAAATGTTGCGCTACAAATGTTGCAGTGTAGTTGTGCCCTATCTGTCACGCGACAAATGTCGTCGTGTAGACCTAGCCTTATTCTAGTGAAAGGTCCTCTTTAAACCTGACAGGGCACACCTGTGAAGTGAGAACCATTTGAGGTGACTACCTCTTGAAGCTCATCAAGAGAATGCCAAGAGTGTGCAAAGCAGTAATCAAAGCAAAAGGTGGCTACTTTGAAGAACCTAGAATATGACATATTTTCAGTTTCACACTTTTTTGTTATGTATATAATTACTAGGTCATTTAAAATTAGATTTTACTAATGGGTGAAAGACAATGATTATTACAACAATAATTACATGAACCTCCACAGCCAAACAAGAATTACATATACCTCTACGGATAGTGTCTCACGTTGAGATAAGAAAATGGTTTGATCTTACCACGTTTGGTGGATGCCACGGCCTGTGGAGGGTGGTTCAGGTATTCGATGATTACCAGAATCTGCGTGACCTGGGTGCTGATGTCTAAGGCAGTGTGAGTACTTCTGTAAAGCCCTATTGTGTCTTTCCTACCTACAAGTGGGCTTACACATGTGTTAATTCATAGTTTTGATGCCTTCAGTGTTAATCTACAATTTTCATAGTCGTGAAAATAAAGAAAACTCTTTGAATGAGAAGGTGTGTCCAAACTTTTGGTCTGTACTGTGTGTGTGTATATATATATATCTAACGATCGAATATTGAGTGGTAGAGTTATTCAAACAATAAAAATGGAAATATCACAAATAGACACAGAAGTCAATAAACATCTCACCTATTTGACTATTGTTTGTATAATAGATTAAATGTTTGCAGATATTGCACTATAACAGTTTTGCTACCAGATAAATTGGTGCTACGCTGGTATCTGGATCACCACAACGCTCTCTCCCGCACTCCCATAGAAATTAACGGAGCTTCAAGGCACTTTTCCAACCAGGTTCATTGTTTCAGGGGGTCTCCAGAGCCCCTATCCTGTGCATGGGGGCTAATATTCTATAACCAGCATATCCCTTTAGGCCCCTTTCACATGCGTATTACAGGTTCTCTCAGGATGCATTCAGTGAAACTCGCACAATTTCGAAAGCACGCCCAGTCAGATTTGTCTGTGATTGCATTCAGTGTTTCTTTTTCTGCCTGGGTGCAATCAGTTTTAATGCGTTTTTCAAGCGTCTGAAAAAAAAGAATTACAAACATCTAGCAACCATCTGTAAAAAAAATAAAAAAAATTAAAAAAATTGCATTCAGGTTACTTCCAGATGCAATACGTTTTTCACTGAAGCCCCATTCACCTTTATGTGGCATGGGCTGCTGGAAAAAACGCAAAATATAGACATTTGTGGAAAACAATGGTAATGTGCACAGACCCACTGAAATGAATGGGTCAGGATACAGTAAGGGTGCTATGCGTTCACTTCACGCATTGCATCCGCCCAGAAAACTCACTTGTAGGAAAGGGGCCTCAAAGAGCGCTTCCTACCCAGTCCTGGACAGTGTTGAGTACATTCAGCGTTTGAGATCTGCTTGTAGTTTGCTGCAGTCTCAGTGGATTTACCTGCATACATGAGTTAGGCTGCTTTCACACCAGCGTGTTTTCTGGATCCGTTATGGATCAGCAAAACGCTTCCATTGCTGATAATACAACTGTCTGCAGTCGTTATGAACGGATCCGGTTGTATTATCTTTAAGGCTACTTTCACACCTGCGTTCAGGTGTCCGCTCGTGAGCTCCGTTTGAAGGGGCTCACAAGCGGCCCTGAACGCAGCCGTCTGGCCCTAATGCATTCTCAGTGGAGGCGGATCCACTGAGAATGCATCCGCCTGCCAGCGCTCAGCCTCCGCTCCGCTCAGTGAGCGGACACCTGAACGCTGCAAGCAGCGTTCGGGTGTCCGCCTGGCCGCGCGGAGGCGAGCGGATCCGTCCAGACTTACAATGTAAGTCAATGGGGACAGATCCGCTTGAAGATGACACCATATGGCTCAATCTTCAAGCGGATCCGTCCCCCATTGACTTTCAATGTAAAGTCTGAACGGATACGCTCAGGCTACTTTCACACTTAGAAATTTTTCTAAGTTATAATGCAGACGGATCCGTTCTGAACGGAGCCACCGTCTGCATTATAGGAGCGGATCCGTCTGATGAAACATCAGATGGACCCGCTCCGAACGCTAGTGTGAAAGTAGCCTAACATAGCCAAAATGGATCCGTCATGAACTCCTTTGAAAGTCATTGACTTAGCTTGTGAGCTATGGCGAATCCGTCTTGCTCCGCACCACCTCGCGGACAGAAAAATGCTGCTTGCAGCGTTATTCTATCTGTGATGGGGATTAAATACATTCTGTTTCATTCAGTTTTGTCCCCATTGACAATGAATGGGGACGGAATGGAAGCGTTTCTCCCCCCCACCCCCCACCCCCCACTATTGAGATTCTATGATGGGTCTCAGTGGAAAGGGAAAGCGCAGATGTGAAAGTAGCCTTAAACTGGACCGCCAATGGCTTGCTATAGAAGCAATATAGTTATTCAAATACTGCCCTATCCACTTTCAGACATGTTTTGGTGGCTAGTTTTGCTTCCACAGTGGCAAAATTCTGATATCAGATCTGTTGTGCAATGTCTGCTAATCGTACTTTTGGTTTGTGTATACTGCGTACACTTTTTTTTTTAAATTATATATATATATTACTTGCAGAGCCAGAACTATTTATTGATTTGAAGTCCTGAAATACAGTAAAGCAAGCTTCTGTGTAACATTTCCAGAATTAATGGGCATGATCCATACAAGCCCCTCTTATGCCTCTATTTAGAATCCCAGGTCTGGGTGCCGTGGAGTGAGGAGACGTTTTAAGATGTGTTAATTCTGCATCCGTCAAAGAGCGGCAAAGTCTGCAGCTTCCGCACCTATATATTTTTTTCAAAGTATTTCTTTAATTGAACAGCACAGAAGATACCAGCGAAACAAAGTCAGTATGATAGGATAAAGGCAAAGACACAAATGTAGGATTGACATCCTAAATACAGGAAACGACCGCCAGCAACAATGGGCCTCATTTAGCAAGACTTAGAGAAAAACTGCTTGAACAGGTTTTAAATTTTTAATGGGGACAACACACTGGCCAGAAACAATATCTATAAAATAGCAAAAAGGCAGCACTCCACATCAAATATCTATAGTTATGCAGACAGTAAGGTCGAGTAGACACTGAGCAATATACTAACAAATGAAGCTAATCGGGAAGACTCATCTTCATTGCATGTTAAAACATGTGGGTGGTCCGACATACACTGGAGAAATGCAAGCATCAAGTGAAAGACCACTAGGGACACAGGAATATCGCACACCCAAATGTGTCTGTCTCATCTCCCTGACCCCTTGGTGCTACAAGTTTCCACTGAGATCACATGAAATGGCTGGAATGTGAGATTGGTTTCCAGTTTTTCCATAGGGTAATTAATGTGGATGGGGCCAGTTCTCTGACTTAGGCCTCATGCACACAACCATCTTTATTTTTATTTTTTCTCTGTGTCTGAGCACTTTTTGCATATTGCACTCAAACCCATTTATTTCTATAGGGCTGCAAAAAATGCTGACAGCGCACCAATGTCATCAGTGTGCTGCCTGCGTCTCTGCGGCCGTGCCACAAATTATAGAACATGTCCTGTTCTTTCCTGTTTTACGGACACGAATCCCTGTTCTTTTCCGTTTTGCGCACAAGAAAAGGCATTTCTATATTAGGGACTAAGGAAAGTGCAGGATGCACACGGCCGATATCCGTATTTTGCGGACCAGTGGTTTGTGGACTGCAAAACGGATACAGTTGTGTGCAGGAGAACTAAAGTAGATAAATTCTCTGAAACAAAAACTGTTCATACACCACTTATAGAAGACATGAAACCTGGGCTGCCCAAATGCATTGTTTTTCTGCCCTACCTGGCACTACCAGGTGGTGGGAAGATCACATCTACTATGGTGACATCTGCTCTTTAACTACCAGGGTATTCCAGTTACATTAAAGAGGACCTTTCATGTTCTTTTTTTTAGTTTGGATAAATACCACTGATGTTGCCACGCTGCCTGTTTTTTTCTTCAAATATTTCTCCTAGCCCCGCTGTGCCCCTTCCCCTGCAGTTTTCCCGCTCATTATGTTAATATGGGTTCTCAATGGATGTCTCCTTCTCCCTGGCTGGCGATCCAATCACAGCACAGCGTCACAGCCAGGGAGAAAAGAAAGCTCTCCTTTTACACCACAATTTGCACAATGCAAAAATGGCTAAGGCCGCGTGCATGGGGCCTAACCACTCTACCATGAGAAGATGTCAACTGATCTCAGGCTTGTGTGTGGTTGCTTAAACATGGAAAACTCTCTGAATTCCTGACAAAACTTCTATCAACATCCAAGAATCAACTATGGGCACATGCATTATTTCTAGTTAATGTCTTAGGGGGACACAGCACCAGGGGTATATGCTCAGCTACCACTAGGAGGCGACACTTTTTCAGCCACTTCATAAATTGAGGCCATAAATATACACAAATGAAGATAGTCCAGACGGCACCACTCCCCTTATAAAACGCTGAGTAATAACATATTGCTGTCCTCTGTGTAAATCGGGTATAAGGCGACAATATGGAGGTGCCTGAACCTTTGTCGAAGTACCTGGATTGGCTCTTGCGACCAGCCCTGAAGAAATCGGTCACATATCTTAAGGACACCAGGGACTTTCTTCTGGCACTGGAGGATCTCCAGTGGCAGGAGGAGTGGAACCTGGTGTCATTGGATGTAGAAAGCCTATATACCCGCATTCCCCAGCGAGCGGGAGTAGGGGCAGTCGCAGATATGTTGAGATCAACTGATAAAGATGAGATGTATGTCCATTTTGTAGAGGAAGCACTGTTGTTTGTCCTAAGCAACAATGTTTTCAGGTTCGGTGAACAATGGTATCGGCAGGTACGCGGCACGGCGATTGGGACGCCAGTGTTGTGCACCTTTGCCAACATATACCTCAACACCCTGGAAAACAAATGTGCATTCAGCACAGGTAACCCCTTTCTACCTAACATCCAGATGTTCCTGAGCTACGTGGATGTTGTCTTCATGGTGTGGAGGGGAAGTCAAGCAACATGCAAAGATTTCGTGGCATATTTAAATCGCGAGAATGACATGAACATGTTTTTCACCTTGAACTTTGGTGGTGAGATTTTAGAATTTCTTGATGTTCGTGTCATTATTCGAGATGGTGAGATCATAACAGAAGGTTTTCGAAAACCTACCACTTCGAATTCCCTTCTACACCGTGAAAGTTTCCATCCACGTAGCGTGAAGGAGGCCATACCATACGGGCAGTACTAAGACGCATTAACAGCGGCAATGAAGGCTATATGAGACAGGCTACGGAACAAAAAAATCGCTTGGTGAAGAGGAAGTATCCAGTAAGAATGGTAGATGCGGCTTTAAGTAGGGCAAATATAGGAACACAAAAAGAGTTACTGCATCAGGGAAATAAACCTGAAAAAGACAACAGATTTGTATTTGTGTTCAAATACAGCCCCATGGCCGATGCAATCAAAAAAATAATCTATGACAATTGGGATCTATTAAAAAGTGAGAAATGTTTAGACAAGTTTACAGCCAGGAAACCCATCATTGCCTTTAGGAAAACGCATACCCTCAGGGACCAATTAATAAATAGCCGTATGAAGTGTGAACAGTCTCCTAGTCAATGGCTGAATGTGAAAAAACCTTCAGGGAATCATCGGTGCGGTAATTGCTCCTTCTGTGATCACATCCTCCGGGACAGAATTTTGTCCATAGGAGAAGTGTCACACAGAATGAAGCAATTTCGCACATGCAAAACCACGTATGTCGTGTACGTAGTCAAGTGTGAATGTGGGTCATTTTATATAGGAAAAACAATAAGACCTATGCTGGAGAGGTTCAGTGAACACCTCAATTCCATCAAGACTAAGAAGGGCTGCCCACGCTTAATAGACCATGTATGGCAGAAACACGGGGGTAACAAAAAATGCCTGGGTTTTGCTGGAATTGAGGTGGTCCCACATTTGAAACAAGGAGGCGACAGGCATCGCCTCCTGTTACAGAAAGAAGCGAGATGGATAATCCGCACAGATGCCATGGGACCCCTAGGTCTGAACGATCGGAATGACCTCAATGTATTCATTTGAATGTACTGATTTGCCTTTGATTTTGTTTCAGTTGTATACGTACACAGGTGTTGCCTTTAATTGCGATTGAGATCGTTACCCCGTACAGGGTTAATTCTCACGCTCCTCTTTAAATGGGCTGGCACACACTGTGCGAAGCGGCCGTCGCTGCCACATACAGCCTAGGCGGTTTTTGATTTCAGTGAAAGGCTTGTCCGCCTCAGCCCTGTAAAAGCATGCACCTATTGTCACAATAAAAGTGACGATATGTTGAAAACCTGCAACTGGCGAGTGCCGCTGATTTTTTCTATCTTCTTGATTACACAATCATAAATCGAGGCCCTGGCTTTTCCTCCATCTAGACCGCATTCTTCTCTCCCCATGCCCCCCTCCCCCCCCGAACCCGCTTCCCGGGCTTTTTTTCGGACCCCGCCCCGTCTCGGCGGCTCATGTGAGGGGTCCCCTGCCCTTCCTATTACAGTCAACAGTGGGCTTTGCCTGGGGGGGGGTGGAGTTTTTGCTTCTCTGCTCCTGGGCCCTCCATTTTGGAGGTACGCTTCCAGTACTCTGGGGATCTCCTGGTATCTCTCCTGCAAGCTTCCTGCATGTTCGGTGGTGCCGCAGCACCTCTTTGGGGGGGGGGGGGGACAGCACCTGGGCTCCGGTAGGGTAGCCTCTGGCTGGCAACTTTTTTTCTTTTCAGACTTCCCCTCAGCCTCCATATCATCTTCCTGAGTAGACTGTCCCAGCCTTTCCCCACGGTCGCCACGTACTTACGTGTGTCCCGTTACAATAGGAGGTTGATATGCGGTTAGCCATCCCCTCTTTATACGCAGTGCCTTGTCCCCGGGCTCCCCCCTTCTGCCTAGGTCTTTCCTGAATGGACCCCTTCCCTGTCCCGGGCCATAGGGAATCTAACCCTAACCTCCCAATCAATGGTGGAGTTATTGGACCGCTTGCCTGCCCAATTGCGGCCTCCTCTGGCCCCCCAGGGACTCCTCTGCTGACGGGGTACGCTCAGGCTCAGACACCAGGTTCAGTAATCGACCTAGGGTTGTCTGAACTAGATCCTGCGCCTCTTCTGTGTCCTCGGGTCACTTCCAGGACAGAAATCCTGATCTCATATGGCAGCATCCTGTCCTTTGCTTCCTGCCTCGGTCCATATCAGGGGGCAGAGTCCAATAGCGGCCTAGGTTCTTCCCTCATAGGTCCCGCTCACCCCCTGCATTCTGGCTTCCTCCCAGGACAGGACTAGCACTGATGGAAATGCCTCAGGTTTCTCCTGCCTCATCGGGGGACTCCTCTGAACCGATTCTGACTCGGAACAGAGCATTAGGCCGTCTTCTACCATACAGAATCTCTCTGGGTGGTCAAAGACAAATGTCCACTGAGGAACCTCTCCTCTCCAGGGTTGTTATCCCCTTTTGTTGATTTTCAGATGGCACTCCCATGGTTGCACAGGTAATTATCCTTACAGGTAAGTCAGCTTGACGCCTCTCCACTAGGTGGTGCTTTACCCGCCACCGTGTTTAGCAGGCAGACACACCTATGTGGTGTCCCTGGTATGTAAGCCTTCCCCTTTACAGGGGGGTACTTGTACCACTGCCAAATGCTGTATCCGGCAGACTTTCCTGGTTCCAATGTATCTTCTTTTCAGTTAGAGTAATTTCGCTATTACCAGGGGCTATTTTCAACACACCCTCCTAGTCGGAGAGTGTTCCAGGCCACTGTATTACTTCTCCAGACGCTGTAGCAAATACACCATCCTGGTGCTAGGGTGCACCACGCAACCAAATTACTCCCTTATTAAGCGGAGTACCTGTACCATCTTCAGATGCTATAGCTATTTCACCTGTCTGGTTCTAATGCGCCCCATGCACCATATTACTCCATTATTTGGTGGGATACCTGTACCATCTCCAGACGCTATAGCTATAGCCATTATACCTGTCTGGTTCTAGTGTGCACCAAGCAGCCATACTTCTCTCTTATCAGGCGAAGTACAGATGCCATCTTCAGATGCTGTAGCCATTGCACCTATCTGGTTCTAGTGTGCACCATGCAGCCACATTGCGTCTTTCTTAGGTGGAGTACCTGTGCCATCTCCAGATGCTGTGGCCATTACACCTGTCTGGTTCTAGTGTGCACCATGCAGCCACATTGCTTCTTTCTTAGGTGGAGTACCTGTGCCATCTCCAGATGCTGTGGCCATTACACCTGTCTGGTTTTAGTCTGCACTACACAGCCGTATTACTCCTTTATTAGGTAGAGTACCTGTACCATCTCCAAATGCTGTAGCCATTACACCTGTCCGGTTCTAGTATGCATCACGCAGTCATATTATTCCTTTATCAAGCTGAGTACCTATACCATTTCCAGATGCTGTAGCCATGTCTCCACTGTCATTATAGTGTGCACCATGCAGCCAGATTACTCCCATTCTCAGGCGGAGTATTTGTAGTATCTCCAAGTGCTGTGCCCTATTGGTACAATCTGTGGCCCATACGGCTCCTGCATTGCCCTTTCCTGGCTCTAATGTGTGCTAGGCAATCATGTGGCCCCTCTTTATGCGGAGTGATGGCACCATCCCCAGGTGCTGTATTCATCACTTTTCTGGTTCTAGTATGCATCTGGCACCCCTTACCGTCGTCCTCGGCGGTGTACTTGTACTATCTCAAGGCGCTGTATCCGACAAACCATCCTGGTTGTAGTATGCACCTGGTAACCATAGTATGCACCTTGGGCAGAGTAGAGTTGCAATTGTTAGATCCAGTATATGGCTGGCCTGTTCAGATCTGACACACGGTGCAGTACCTCCTGAACCAGGCCCTCTGAGTTCACCAAGTCTTCTAATTGCCGCTGTACTAGGCATGATTGCTTGACGCACTATTTAACAAGACTTCTCAGTCCTGTTATGCACCAGACAACCACACTCCCTCCGCCATGGGCAGGTTGTTGGCTATCATGCTAGGTTTGTTCTTTGTCAACCCTATAAAGTGCTACTGTATTCCGTACAGCCGCATTACCCCCCATTTCATGGATGGAGTACTCACATTGTTGTTACTGCCTCTCTGCTTTGTTTTCACAGAGTTACATGGCTCAGTCCTGGCAGAGTACCTGGATCACCACTGGATGGTCTATCCTGCAGGGATACAAAGCATTGCGACCACCAGCTGCCACTGCAGTTTCCGGGTCATCGCTGGACGTCGTCTCTGATATGACTGTGACAGGACTAGTGAGCACCACACACCTGCTTGGTGGGTGAGATTTTCCACTGCTCACTCTGGTATCGGACATGGTCCCGTAGTTCTTCCATGGTCCGGGCATTCTTGGTACTCCCTTATGTTCGCTGATTAGTTGTGCTACATGAAAAAAGTGCCGTACGATTGGGCCTTGTCGTTGTCTGACCCCTGTCGGTTTCTTCCCCCTTCCTTGGGGGTTTTATTGTGCTCTGCTGGTAGCTGGTTTCTACATGTCAGTGTAGTCTTTCCCGGCTTCCCCTGGCGAAATCTGCATCCTTTTCTGACATATGGATGTCTGGAGATTCTTTTACAAAATCCAGGGTGCTGTACTTGCCCCTTCCAGTAGGCTAGTCACTACACTTGGGATGTTTGGTTAACCATGGCTGATGTTCTTTGTCCCTATGGTTGCTACATTTCATTTTTCCTTTGATAATCTGGCTATTATTGTCCTCATGTGGTCCAGTTCTGTGGACCCTACTTGAGCCTCTGACTGGGTAATCCTGCTTGGAGTCCCTGCCCCAATGATTCTTAGACCATCTAGATGGCCGGTTCCCTCTGGGGAAGCTACTCATGGCATCTCTGACCACACATGCTCTGTATGACAGCTGCTTCTTTAGGCCCGGTTTGGTTCTTTTCCCTTCTGGGTCCCCATAAGCTTGTTTCCCTCTTAAGATTCTAACCTCTCTTCCTGTCTCCCCAGGTTCAGGTCCTGGTACCTGGGAGTTTGTTGCTCCAGTTTGCAAGTTACATTCGTATTGGCCACTTCTGGGATAGAGCTTTCCCTTGATTTGAGAACTGTTCCTCCTTAGGCTGTTTGGAGTCCTCTCTCTTCTACTCCGATATCTCTCAGACGAGTGTGTCTCCACTTGTATTACCAGGGCCTGTGACTGGTTCCCTTTTTCCTGAGACTTCATGTGGCCAGGGATTTCTCTGGTCTTCCATTTCACAGTGATATTTCGTTCCAGTTTTTTTGAGGCTCGATTCTCGCCTCCTTTGTATGGGAAGCATGTCTTTACGTTCCCTTCTCCTGGCCATTACCAAGGACCCCCTTCTCCCCCAGAGGTGGCTGCTTTCTCTGGCATGGGGGATGTTTTTGGTCTAAGACAATTTAGAGTTTTTTCCTTGCCGCATACTCTTACTGGTCTGTTTCCTTTTCTTCCAGGCCTTATGGAATCACCTTCCTTTTGCCGAGGGGTGGTCCACAGGTTCATTCTTTAGTTTGTCTCCAGGAAGTTTTTTTCCTTGGTTCAGGACTGCTCCTGTCCTTTTCCCAGGCATTTTCTCTCCTGCCAGGTTGCCTCAGTCTAATTTTATTTGTTGGGTCTGTCCTCTTATAGATCCTCCTCCTGGAGCATCCTTCTATATGCAGAACACTAGGCCAATACCAACAGACGCCTTCCGATTGTGCTGCTCTCCTGTTCTTCAGGGGGAGCCCTTGCTCTTCCAGATCCTTCCTCAGGCTCTCAAGTGCACACTTGTTCAACTCTTGGTTCTTGCACAGGACATCTAGCCCTGCTTTCTATTCTCTAGCTTCTTATTTTTCCCGCCTTTGGTGGAGCTGGGTTTTTCCCTTTGTTCCTTTCTTGCATATGGCCTTTTTTCCCAGGCACTTGTCCTTGGGATCCCATCATTTTTTTCTTTGGACTCTTTCTGACCCTGGAGCCTCTCGGCTCATTTCCTTAGTTTTCTATCTACCATTTCATGATATGACCTCTCCTGGTCCTGTTGGGTCACATGGTCCTCCTGCACCTGTGTGCCCAACTTTTGCATGAGATTTCCTTCCCACGGTGCTGTGTCCCCCAATGATATTAACGAGAAAATTGATTTTTGTACTCACCGTAAAAAAAAAAATCAGTTTCTCGTTCAATTCATTGGGGGATACAGTTCCCACACTTTGTTTTAATTTCTCTTTCTGTCACCGGGCTGTTCTTCTTCCTTTCTTGCTCCAGGACATGTTAGTTCTTTGCTTTTGTTTCTCTCTCCTACTGCTATTGGTACAAACTGATTAGCCTAGTGTCTGTGGAGAGTGTATAGCCCACCTGGACGGAGCCAAACTTTTTTTATATCTAGTGTCGCCTCCTAGTGGTAGCTGGGCATATACCCACGGTGCTGTGTCCCCCAATGAATTGAACGAGAAACTGATTTTATGGTAAGTACAAAAATCCAATTATTTTGTATACCTACCTATTTACTGCTGAGTTAAAATTACACTTAAAGTGTACCTTTTTACAATAAATATTTTTTATACTGTTTATACTGTTATACTGTTAAAATAAAATATTTTGTAATATACTTTATTGATTTTTATTGTTTTACAAGCAAAAGTGGCCCTAGAAGTTCAGGCCTTCCTGAAGCGCTCTTCATGGCAGCGCATACAGAGCCATAGCCATGTATGCGGTGTATGTATTCTGATTTCTACAATATGCTCTGCAGTGATCTGGCAAGAGCGCACACTGCTGCTCCTGCCTGTGCCCTGAGATGCGCTATGTCAGGCTTTAGCGGAGCTGAGCGAGGACAGGCAGGAGCAGTGATGTGCTATGCAGAGCTCCCCCTGTCCTCACTCTGCTCTGAGCGTACAGGTTCTGTATGTGCTGCAGTGAAGAACTCTTCAGGACAGCGTCAACTTTGGGGCCTCTTTTGCTAATAAAACGTTTAATAAATAAGTATATTACAAAAATTATTAGGATATTTCAGTTTCAATTTCATGAATGTTTAGGTACACTTTAATAAAAGCACTTAGGATGAATTCATACCAGGTTTGTTGCAGAAAGTTGTGGGACAGAAAATAGTTATCTGCAAGACCCATTCAAATGAATAGCAAAATGGCAGACGCTTCTGTTGACCTTTCTCATTGAAGTAGACAATCAATTCATCATTCAAGATCTTTCCATTTCCTAAACTCAAAAATCACATTTTCAAATGCAAATGATAGGTATTAGGATTGAGCGAATTTAGCTTTGGATCATAGATCCGAAGTCAATTCGTTAAAAAACGTTGTAATGCTGTTTCCGTGTACAGCATTAAAATGTATGGGTTCGATGTAGGTAAACTTTGCGGCCGAAGTTGCGCGAGACTCCGGTAAATGACTTCGGTATTCCTATCTGGGCATTTAAAAACATTTTTAAAAAGGAATTTAAAGTCGGCTTTGGTACCGAGGTACCCACCACTACTGAACCCGATTTTGGATTTCTATTTTAAAATGTTTTTACATACGCAGATAGGAATACTGAAATCATTTACCGAAGTCTCGTGCAACGTCGGCCGAGACAAGACAGGTCTCTTTATCAGGCATGGTATAACAAAGTATCTGAAGATTCACATATTTATTCGCACAGGAATAGATGGCAGATGAGACCAGTGATGTAAAGCAGATCAGTATGAGTGGAGGAGTGAACAAACTGCTGTGGCAGTAAAATGTTGTAGCAGTTATAGACAAGCAGTGTAGTATAGAGCTGTAGTCCATGAATGTAGACATCTGTTCTGGAGTGTTTGCCCCTTATACAGAGTAGGATTCTAGCTGGCTGATTGTGATGCCCTGAATGCAGCTTAGGCAGGGTACTGAGATGGCTATCTCCCTGAGAGATACCTCTTTGCATATTTTATTTTGTCCCATGGAGCATTGCCAATAAGTCTTTTCATCCTGGAGCACTCCTAAAAAGTGTCCGCTGGTCTCTTTAAAGGCTATGTACACCTTCAGAGGCAATATTTTTTTAAATAATTTAATTTAGCTCATTTTGGGCTAAAAATCATGTTTTTAATTGGTCTTTATTAAACATATTGAGCTGTTCTGTCACAAAGGGTTACCTTAACTGTTTTTCTGGCTTTCACTCTCACTTTTGCAGGTCATCTGCTCACCCTTATCTGTAATTTCCTAAGAGGTCATAAACACTTATTTAAGCCACATTCTCATCATTAAGATAAGAAATGAGCTATAATGAGTGTTTATAAGGTCAGAGAGCAGAGATTTCTGGGAATGCTTTAGGCTAGGGCAGTGATGGCTAACCTTGGCACTCCAGCTGTGGTGAAAACTACGACTCCCAGCATGCTCCATTTATTTCTATAGAGTTCTGAGAGCAACCAAGCAAGGGGGGCATCTTGGGAGTTGTAGTTTTACCACAGCTGGAGTGCCAAGGTTAGCCATCACTTGGCTAGGGCTACACGGCGACCCTGGTCGCGGCCAGGATCGCTCGCTGAGCAGTGGTGATCCCATAGAAATGAATGGGATAGCCGCAGCAGTCGCAAGAAATCCAACATTTCTATGGGATCACCGCTGCTCAGCGATCCTGGCCGGGACAGGAATGTAGCCCTAGCCTTAGGTTTATACTAATTCAGTAATGTGGAAAGTGAAGTGCTCCATTCTCTGCTATAAATGGCATAGGAGTTTTAGGGTGTCCAGTATTGTGGCCTACCATCAGCATAGGTCATTAAAATCTGATTGGTGGGGTTCCGACACTCGGGACCCCTGCCAATTAGTTGTCTGAAGAGGCTCCTCACAGCGCTGTCCACTGTATAGTGGGCGTGTTTGGAATTGCAGCACAGGCCCATTTACTTGAATGAGATTGAGCTGCAAACAGACCGTGTGACTGATGAATGTCATTCGTGTTCAATCTTAAGCCTCATGCACACGACCGTGCCGCTTTTTGCGGTCCGCAAACCGAGGATCCACAAAAAACGGAAGGTGCCCGCGTGCCTTCTGCAATTTGCGGAATAGGCGGCAAAACGGACAAGAATAGGACATGCTATATTTTTTTTGCGGGGCCACGGAACGGTGCAACGGATGCGGACAGCACACGGAGTGCTGTCCGCATCTTTTGCGGCCCCATTAAAGTGAATGGGTCCACACCCGAGCCGCAAGAAATGCAGCTCGAATGCGGACCACAACAACGGTCGTGTGTATGAGGCCTTATACTGCATCAGTTCTGCATTGCGTGAAAAACTTTATATTCTGCGTTTTTCACGTAGCCCTGGCCCTATAGAAGTGAATAGGGCTTCAGTGAAAAACACATTGCATGCGGAAGCAAGTGCGGGTGTAATACGTTTTTCACTGATGGTTGCTAAGAGATGTTGTTTATAAACCTTCAGTTTTTTATCACGCACGTGAAAAAAACATCAAAACGCATTGCACCGGCGCGGAAAATACTGAACAACTGAACGCAATTGCAGACAAAACTGAACTTGCTTGCAAAATGGTGCGAGTTTCACTGAACGCACCCTGAACACATCCGGAGCCGATCCGCCACGCTCGGGTGAAAGAGGCCTTAGGCTAACTGAACATGTTGTTTATTTGTGTGCAGGAAGTCTGCAGCAAAACACAGAAATCCGCACTATCTATCGTGGTTTTGGTGTTTTTTTAATGTGTTTTTTGTTGCAGATTTTGATTGAAGTCTATGGGAAAAAACAACTCGGCAGAATCGCACAATTTACATGCTGTGGAATTTAAAATCCGCACAGCTGATTTCCATACTTAAAAAATATGCAAAGTGTACATGAGATATGGTGAGATATCCCATGGTAAAATGGTTTATTAGAATGTTACACTCTTAGGTTACTCAGATTTATGAATTTAATTGCAGTAGCTCTACAGATTGTCTCCGTTATTGGGATTTATTGTATTTTATATTTCCCATGTTTCTATGATCTGCTAACCTGTGTCCAGTTTTTATGTATTCCATATGCAATCAGACGGCCTATGTAAGCTGGTTAGCAGCACTAGTTCACTCCTGGTATCACTAAGGGCATGTAGCTTGTCTGAAAGGTGTCAACCTCATATGTGTGTATTGCTGCGAGTACGTATAATGATCTTCGATAAAGATGTATTTAGATTTTAAATCAATGCTGGATCCACCCCTTGGTTGTACATAAGATATGTAAAATTTAATTCAATTGTGTTGTTATGGACTATTGATACAAAATGGATACTTGCTTGTTGAGCTAAGATGGTGGCCAGGCATTCAGCCAACACCTATAAACTAGAATCTTACTTTGTGTTTTTATCATGTGTTTCTTTGTGGTTTCTGTTCAGCTCAAGCAAGCAGCTACAAAGAAAGAAGTAACGGTTTCACCCAGGGGGGAGGGAGAAGGAATTTCCTCTGGCCGTCAAGGTTACAGAAAAGTAGAGAGTTCATAGCCAATAGAAAATATATACTTTATCTTTCACCCCCCTCCCACTCCCTCCTCTCATGAAACCCATGTTGTTTTCAGAAATAAACCAGAGATACTGATTAACTCCATGTAGTGAGTTGTCTGTCTGATCTCTCCGTGCACGTATCTTAATTAATTAATTTGGAGCAGTACATCAACTGAACTGGCAGCTTTGTCAGAACCAGAACAATTTTGGCGCCCAACGTGGGGCTCGAGGATTGGACCCTCTGTTCCCGTACCCCCAGAGACCAGACGAGGAGAGGCGCACTAACGGACACCGGGATCGCAACCCGTGATATGAGGTAGGAAAATTGAGTCATCTTGCCTATAAAGTGTCCCCTGGTGTAGCCTCTTGGTGTTCGTCTGAGGGAGGGGTGCGGAAGCAGTCTGGGACGTCCTCGAGGGCATGAAAGTAAGAACCCCATATGTTTTCTTAAAGTCTTGATGTACTGTGTTGTGCCTATAAGTTGTGAAGACCCTGTTGACAAGTATCATTGACTGGAGACACGGAGTTCTCCTGTGTTCCTGTATCGGAGTTCAGCCCGGTGTCTGACTCAAATCTCCATAAAGGGGACGATCACAGATGGGTGGAGAGCGGTTCGCGGTAGCCCAGAGTGTGCTGACCGGAACTCAAAGGTCTTCACGTCCAGTGATTACTCTATGCAGAGGTCTTTAGGCAGCTTCAGTAGGTACGAGAGATAATGGGAAATGAGGAAAGTGTCCCGAAGGGTTACTGTTCACCTGAACAGTACGTGGCGGACAGGAGAGGCAAACGTTTCATAAAAGGATTAAGTAAGTTGGAGAAGAGTTAAAGGTGTCTGTAAAGGAGGCATCCTCATAAAAGGATTAAGTAAGTTGGAGAAGAGTTAAAGGTGTCTGTAAAGGAGGCATCCTATGTAGTGCTACCTGGCAAGTGTTGTTAAACGAGAAGAGAGGGAAGTTAGAAGATGATAAATTGACAGACATGGTCCGTGTGTGGTTGGACTGTAGTAAAGAATTTGAACAGACCGGGGGGAACTAAATTTTGATGAGAAAAGACAGAGATATTTCTGTAAGCCTGGTGTTGCATTGATACATGACTAGCCACCACCCTATAATGGCGCCGGGAAGAGAGCAGGTGGGTGGACCTGCAAAACATGTGGTCAACAGAATCCCTCCTCCCGTGATACGTGCCTTCCCTGTGGGGTTCCCCACCCACAAAACCACACCTTGGTAACTACTCCCCGGCACGTCCCATCACTTCCCGTGTTAGCTACAGCGCCATCTTGTCCCCAGGCAACGCCCATGAACGGACCTTTAATATCATTCGGTCCGGACCCCCCCCGTCACTCCTATGTCACCCTTGCCCCTTCCTACTACCTTGTACCCGATGATAAACCCGGACGGTACATTCATGCTACCCCACTCACCTGCCACCCTTACTCCTATAATGGTAGGGGGGCAACCTGATGAAGCAGAACAGGGGGATGCAGACGGTGCTGCAGAATCCACAATGGGCATACAAAATGCACCGGGTAATATGCAGACTCCTTCGCGGGGTACCCCGACAGACTATGGGGATCCGCCAACTTTACCCCTGGCACCACAGTGGACTGTACCCATGACCGTGCGCCCATCACGACGTTCACAAGATCAAATACTGCAGGGTCAGATTACAGAGTTACAAAAGAACTTACAGAAAATTGAGCAGGGAAACCTTGAGACACTGAAAGAAGCCCTAGCACTTAACCGGCCACAGGGACCACCAAAATATGTGTCTTTCACCCCACAACAGTTATTAACCATAGTGAATTTACTGCCTGACCCTGAGACCCATCCCATGCCCTTTTTCAGGAAGCTGTCCCAAGTGCATCAAACCTATGGGTGCACATGGTCGGACCTGCAAAGTATAGTGGAAAACAAGACAGGTGAATACTCCTCACTGATAATGGATCAAATCCACATCCCTGAACTTAAAGGTGCTAACTTTGACCCCCAAGATCATGAGTCTGGAGAATTCTTTATAGAACAACTACAGAAATGGACAAAAGCTAAATTTGCAGATCATTCCATGCAGATCATTTCACCACACTGCAGGACAGCTGCGGGGGATCAGTTGACCCCCACCTTTTTTCTTTTCACAGAAATGTTGGTTTCTGCTGTGTTAGTTTAAGCTCCTCTTTCTGATAAGAAACTGTCTCGCTTCTTGGTCTTTGTGATTTTCACTCAAATTATGTGACACCCACGGCTGCCGGATGTCTGACAATAAAATTCTGCACTGATTCATATGAGCGAGGGGATTCGCTGCAAACCATTTTGCACCTCATCCCCAATACTCTCTGGGCCAGAGGACCCCAGGATATTGGATACCTCAATGTCCCACCAGTCACTGTGACCCTGAAGGACCCCAGAGTCCTACCATACCAAGAGACTGGACCCAGTAGCCAGAGAAGCCCCTTCCTGTGTCAGAGCTATCCATGCTGCCAGCTCTCTTCTAAATGTCACATCTGACGTTGTGCTGGGTCATCCCCTCACTATTCTGGCTCCCCTTGACATTTCTGCCATCCTCCAGCAGACTCAACCTAAACACCTCACTGCACAGCGCCACCTCCGGCTTCCGTGTAGTTTGCTTCTGCCAGATAATGTCACCATTCAGAGGTGCCACATCCTCCATCCTGCTGCACTCCTTCCTCTTCCAAGGGGGGAGTATAATGGAGATTCTGAAGATTTTATTGATCTACAGGCACACTCGAGCTGACACCTCTGAAGCCAGAGGAAAGGCCCTAGCTGATCAAGCGGCCAAGGAAGCAGCAGTGAAAGAGGAAAGAGTCCAGTCAGACCAGATTATGATAACACAGGAAGACCTGGAACAAGAAGAAATCACATGGGACCTCCTGAAACAAATACAGAAACAGGCCACGCCACAAGAAAAATTGGATTGGCTAAAAGAGTCAGCCCAAGAAGAGAAAGAATCTGGACTGTGGACCCAAGGAGAGAGAGCATCTCTGCCCAAAGCTCTCTATCCTCTGATAGCTTCAATAGCTCATGGGCCCACCCACCAACCTAAGACCATCATGAAAGAACTAATAGACAATGGCCCCAGGGATAACCCCTGTCCTGGTGAGGCATACTCAGTCTTGCCTCATCTGTGCGCAGTGCAACCCGGGAAGACCTGAGCCTACACCAACTAAATGTCTCCCCAAAGCCCAGTACCCGTTCCAACGGATTCAAATTGACCACATCCAGATGCCAATGTGCCAAGGGTTTCAATATGTGCTAGTAGTGATAGACTTGTTCTCTGGGTGGCCAGAAGCCTACCCCGTCCGAAACCAGACAGCAACCACTACTGCAAAAAAACTGATGCAGGAGCTTGTCTGTAGGTTCGGAGTACCTGAGGTCATTGAGAGTGATCAGGGCCCAGCATTCACTGCTAGAGTAACCCAAGAAGTCTGGAAGATGGTAGGGTCACACTTAGCCTATCACACACCCTACAGACCCCAAAGCGGCGACAAAGTCAAACGACTGAACGGGGTACTGAAGTCCAAGATGCTGAAAATGACTGGGGAGACAGGGCTCAGTTGGGTACAATGCCTGCCAATAGCACTATTTTCAGTTAGACACACCCCTAGGCCTCCACACCAAATTTTGTTTAGGACACGGCCTAGGATGGGACAGTACTTCCCACAGCAATTGCAAATGCATTATGAATCTGTTGCTAAATATGTGATTGCCCATAGTAAACAATTGTCTAATATATGTGCACAAGTTTTCTCTTCCATTCCAGATCCTGACTCCCTAGAGGGAATACACACTCTCAAACCTGGAGAGTGGGTGGTGGTCAAGAAACACGTCAGAAACGCCCTCGAACCACGATACAAGGGGCCTTACCAGGTGTTGCTGACTACCCCGACCTCTGTGAAACTCGATGGAGGCTTACCTGGATCCACACCTCACATTGTAAAAGAGTAAAGGCTGTCCCGACGATCCTGGAACAATAAGCCATGAGGATTCACATACTGATCATGACTTTGACAGTGGGCATATCAGCAGTGTTCACACCACTGGGTGATGAATGGGACAATTCACTGACACGGCACCATCAAATTCTAGTCCAGGGGTTGAGACACTCAGAGATTGTTGGATCTGTACCCACAGTCCCGTGAGTTCAACCAGTATGCCTTATGTTGCAATTCCCTTGGAACTTTCTGAACTGATTGACCTGTCTAATTCTACCATATTTCTCACTAGCATACACCAAGTTAAATCCAGTACAAACAAGGACAGGGAAGTAGCCTTACCTGTTGCAGGGTGGGCAGATGCCCCATGGCTCATGATAAACAGATCAGGCCCCTCGGTAGATTATAGCTCTACTCCTTGGCAAGAGGGACACTGGGCTAATGTCACATGTTTTCCTAGCTGGACACACTGTTATTGTCTCCAAGTACAAACCAAAGGTATGACATTTAGTCCACACATACACTCAGGTTGCAATGATTCAAAAACAGACAGCCACGTGCAGTGTATTGGTGTAGATGCTGAGAACGGAAAGGATCTGCCCTGTAACAACCGTACTGTACAGGATCTCCTGACAGGTATATTAGCTAACGACACCGAAAGTCAGTCAAAAGGATATGAGTTGGCGAAAGGGACACAATTAGCCAAACTAATTACCCGATTATTCAATGGCACAGCAGTAGCAGTTCCAGAAGATATATACTTAGTTTGTGGACACAAAGCATACAAATGGTTATCTGAGAATGTCACAGGACTGTGCACCATCGCCAGGCTTGCTCCTGCCACCTTTATAGTACCACACTCTGAAATTGACATAAATGCAGTACCTAAACACACCTTGTATCGTAGGGCCAAAGATAACACACCCAGACCAAATGGCAAGCCACATGTAGTAGAGATGAGCATTACCAACAAAACTGTTAGTTCCATCTTCATATATCCCATGATAGTGCAGATGTGGGATCATCTGGTAGTAGCAACAGACCTGGATGACCAAATATGGGAAGTGATTAGACTTATGAATACCTCAAACATTGTGCAAAACCAGTTAATCATTGTCACCAACCAACACATATTAGTTCTAGATTATGTTACAGCTAAAGATGGAGGTATGTGCCAGGTTGTGGGACCCTCTTGTTGCCATTACATAGACCCGCAGGGTAATTTGCAAGTTAAGGTGGGTATAGAGAAAATGGCGGATTTAAGAGATAAATGGCTGGACGCGCATAAAGCTGGTAAAGATACATGGTGGTCTGATACCTTCTCTTCCCTTAACCCCAATAACTGGTTCAAAGGTATTGGGGGTTGGCTCATGGGAATTGTCCAGGTAATATTGCAGGTAGCCCTAATAATACTGGTGATATATGTAGTGATTAAGCTCGTTCTTATTTGTGTGACCCGCTTTTCAAAAAAGAATGAAGAAAACTGATGAACGACCTATTATGCTCCTCTACGATGAGGAAGGACAGAAGGAAACATCGTTCAACACAGCTCCCCCTCCTCACAATGATGCCTGGCTGAGATAGGGTGAGATGAATCCCAGGGTATTACCACAAGTCCGAGCAACCGGGAGCCTACCTATAAGGGGTAGGTTGTCGCCACTGCGGGTGAAGAGGATACGAATGGTATGCCCAGGGGATTCGCTAGGCGAAGGGAAAGTCTACAATCAAGTCTCCAAGGGGGGACTGTTATGGACTATTGATACAAAATGGATACTTGCTTGTTGAGCTAAGATGGTGGCCAGGCATTCAGCCAACACCTATAAACTAGAATCTTACTTTGTGTTTTTATCATGTGTTTCTTTGTGGTTTCTGTTCAGCTCAAGCAAGCAGCTACAAAGAAAGAAGTAACGGTTTCACCCAGGGGGGAGGGAGAAGGAATTTCCTCTGGCCGTCAAGGTTACAGAAAAGTAGAGAGTTCATAGCCAATAGAAAATATATACTTTATCTTTCACCCCCCTCCCACTCCCTCCTCTCATGAAACCCATGTTGTTTTCAGAAATAAACCAGAGATACTGATTAACTCCATGTAGTGAGTTGTCTGTCTGATCTCTCCGTGCACGTATCTTAATTAATTAATTTGGAGCAGTACATCAACTGAACTGGCAGCTTTGTCAGAACCAGAACAGTGTTGTCATATGGTCACATGACACAAGGGGAGCAGGTCTAGCCAGAAGTCTACATCCTGGGACCCGAGCGGAGTAGCGGAGGCCAGTGTCGGAAAGCAGGATAAGGCTACTTTCACACTGGCGTTTTGGCTTTCCGTTTGTGAGATCCGTTCAGGGCTCTCACAAGCGGTCCAAAACGCATCAGTTTTGCAGCGTTATGGTGTCCGCTTGACGAAACAGAGCCAAACGAATCCGTCCTGACACACAATGTAAGTTAACGGGGATGCGTTTTCTCAGACATAATCTGGCACAAAAGAAAACGGATCCCTCCCCCATTGACTTTAAATTGTGTTCAAGACGGATCCATCATGGCTATAGAAGACATAATACAACCGTATCCATTCATGACAGATGCATGCGGTTGTATTATTGTGACGGATCCGCAAAAACGGCTAGTGTGAAAGTAGCCTAAGTATGCTTCCATTCGCAAGTCTGCACAGGAGGAGTGTTTGTAAAATAAATGGCACAACCACTTTAAGATGCCGTCCTATGTGAGGGCCAACATGGAGCAAAGCGGTTCCTGGCATTTGCCCTTCTTTTTTGGGTCTATCCAGAGCAGGGGCGTAGCTATAATGGATGCAGGGGAAGCGACTGCTATGGGGCCCATCCAGGAGGAGGGCTAAAAGATTTTATTGTCAGTGCCCCTCAACAGTATTATACAATCACATTATATACAGTGACATGACATACAGTATATACATTCCTTATCAATTGGGACAAAACTGAACTGAATAGAACGGAATGCTCCAAAATGCATTCTGTTCCGCTTGGTTGCGTTCCCATACCAGACAGAAAACCACTGCAAGCTGCGGTATTATGTCCGGCATGGGATGCGGAGCAAAATAGATCCAGCATGACACACAATGCAGGTCAATGGGGACGGATCCTCTTTCTCGGACACAATAGAAAACGTATCCAGCACCCATTAACTTGCAATGGTTTTAGTGCCGGATCCATCATGGCTATTTTAAAGCTAATACAACTGGATCTGTTCATAACGGATGCAGCCGGTTGTATTATCAGTTACGGAAGCGTTTTTGCTGATCCCTGCCGAATCAGGCAAAAACGCCAGTGTAAAAGTAGCCTTACAAGAACATAGAAGGCAAACATCCTCTTGTACCTTTTAAGAGATAGGCCTCCTGCACACGACCAAGTGCGCTCCGTGGCCGTATTGCAGACTGTATTTGCGGATCCGCAATACATGGGCACTGTTCCGTGTGCATTCTGTGGGGTTTCGTCCCGTACTTCCGTTCCGCAAAAAGATAGAACATGTCCTATCTTTTTGCGGAACGGTCACAGCACGACCACAGGGGGCACGTTCGTGTGCAGGAGGCCATAGACAGAGATAGAAACCAAGCCCAATAAATGCTTTTCAATCATTTTTTTGTGCCCGATCTTATTTTAGACTTTTACGCCTTGTGATTTTCTTATTTCTAATTCTGACCTATTTTAGGACACTGTAGTCCTATTTTTACCCATAGTACCATAGTGTGTCCTTTCACACACTGCTTGCATTGATACTAACGGCCCTTATCCTCACCTGACCTGCCTTATTTTACAAGCTCTCTCTCCAAATGTCTGCCCTGCTTTCCTGTTTAGATGTGTAATAGCCAGATATGTTCTGTGGGAATTAAATCTTGTAATCCTGAATCCAACCAAATTTAAACCCATTTGACTAAGAACATCTGCAAGGCCTCATTCACACATCCATGTCTGTGATGACACCCGTGACAAGAGGGTTAGTGGCTCATCCGTGAAGATGTACTTGAGTGAACTAATGGCCCGAGAAAGTTACAGACCATATACGGATGGCATCCGTGCTGTGTTCGTGGTTTTCATGGACCTGTATATACAGCATCCCACAGCCGAATAAACAGTGAATGGTCATCACTAAGGGCTTGTTCACACAAGTGATTTTAAACTTACATTCTGACATTTTTCGAACGTTTTGCTTTAGGCTGGGTTCACACCTGTGCATTTTACAGCGCGTTCCTAAGCGCTGTAAAACGCTCAACAGGCAAGAACCAATGATTCCCTATGGGCATGGTTCTCACCTGAGCGTTTTACAGCGCGTACGATCCCAGTGTAAAACGCCCGACGCCCCAAGAAGTACAGGAGCTTCTTTGGGGCGTAATGTCACGCGTTCCCTCCCATAGACTTCCGGGAATGCGCGACAATGGGCGTTTGCTTGTTTCCGGAGCCGCGTATGTAAACGCCTGATAAAATCGCGCATACAGAGTATGCTCAGGTGTGAACCCAGCGTTAGTCTTTCTGCATTTCTGTTATGTTCTTATGTTTTTTTCGGCTTGAGTGACATTTTTTCATGCACGTGAGAAAAAAATTGAAGAATAATGCAACCATCAGTGACAAACAGACTATCTTTCAGTGTGCTTCAGTTTTTTCAAGTCCTTCTTGGAAAATGAAACTAATGCCCTACCTTTGGTTTCATTTTTGACGCAGATCCATTCATTTGTGCGTTAAAAACAGTAAAGACAGAAGATGCTGCATTTTTTGAATCCTGAGCAATCTTGCACGAGGAAAAAAATGTGCATAAACCCATTGATAATCTTCAATAATTTTAGTACAAAGTAAAGAGTACTTTGCATAATATAGTCAATACATGCCTATCATGGCGTGACATCACAATGCGAAGTATAGCAAAGTAAATTTTTCAGGAAAAGAAAACATACATACAGTACATAACAAAGAACAAATGAGGTCCCATCAAAGCTCACGTTAAAATTGCCCATGCTGAAGCAAATGTTGTAACATTGCATAGAAATCCCCACCTAAGTCCCCATCCCACCCTCCCCAACCCCCCTCCAAACCCTCCAAATGTGCCCAAGTCACCAAAGACATTCCGGCAAAGGCGTAGCATAAGGACTAGATAACCAAGGCATCCAGTTATTAAGACAGCGAATGCGTATGGAAGCAGAGGAGGCAAACATTAATTCACAATGCATGTGATGGTTAACGGACTCAGCTACTTCCGATATTGACGGAGTGCAAGGTAACTTCCACCGCCGCGCTATTACATTCCGCGCCGCGCTTATCAGATGGGCCGTTACCCATCTAATTTTGAAAGAAATGCCTTCCAAGCCTATTCCCAGGATGGAAAGGGCAGGGGTCAAAGTGATTGTTGAATCCGTGACCTGCCGAACTAAAGCTTCCATCGCGTGCCAGAATTTACGGGTGTAAGGGCAGTCCCACCACATGTGTAAGGGAGTACCAACTGACCCACATTTCCTCCAACATAACGGAGAGTAGCCGGGCGAACAGTGGGCTAACCCATTTGGGGTTAAGTACCATCTGAGTTGTATTTTCCTGGCCTGCTCTATATGATTCAGACATTTAGTGCATCTGAAGGACCATGACATTGCTTCTCTCCACTGGCTAATGGAAAACTCGGCACCTAACTCCTGTTCCCATCTTAACATAAAAGATTGCTTCCCACTCTCTTGGTTTAATAATAAGTTTAAGTATATACCAGATATTTTCACTCTAAATTGCAAGGGTGATGCAACATAGGGTTGCAAAGGGCTGTTACAAGATTGGGGTTGAGTTAATGGGGAGCTATTTAACAAGTGACGTATCTGTAGAAACTGATTAAAAAAAAGGGCGTGGAGTAGGTGTCATGCAGGGACTGGAAATCTTTTAGACCAGAGGTTGTATAAAGACCCCCCAGCTTATCCAATCCTCTATCCACCCACGGATTTAGGTTCAAATCAGAAATGTGATATTCAAGCGCTATGAGAGGAATGCTGTCTTTTGGCACTATAAACTATTTCTTTACATGTCTCAAATACGACCATATGAAAAGAGAAGCTTGCATTGTAGGGAGAGGAACCTCATAGCAAAGCTTTCCCAGTTCATGAGCTGCTAGAATGGCTGGGAGTGAATGCTTTTTAACAAACGCCCTTTCTATCTCAAGCCACTTGTGGGGAGCGGATGGAGACCACCACTCCAGCGCCTGCTCCGCCAAGGAGGCCAAATAATACTTATGCAGATCTGGCACCCCGAGTCCTCCAGCTCTAACCGAAGGATATAAAGAGGCTTTCTACCAAATAAACGCCTTGAGATCTTTTTGGAGTATGGCTATCAATTTCTTAGGGACTTGCAATGGGATACATCTAAAACAGTAAAGTGCTTTTGGTAGGGATAGCATTTTTGCAGCATTAATTCTCGCCACCCAGGATAACTGGACCTGCGCCATACGGGAATAATCTCCTTGTAGATCCTTCCTCAGGCGGTTAAAGTTAATGGCAACCGTCTCAGCCGAGCTCCGTGCTAACTCTATCCCTAAATATGGAATGGACCGTTCTGTCCATTGAAAGGGGTATATGTGCTTTAACCTATCCATTATGGTTACTGGTAAGTGGAAATCTAAAACCTTGGTTTTACTTTCATTTAGTTTATAATAGGATCCGTTTGAAAATTGCTGCAGTATTTGGTGAAGTGCTATTAAAGAGCTTTCAGGGTTCGATATAGTTAATATAACGTCATCAGCATATAATCCAATCACGTGGGAAACACCCCCCGCTTTGATTCCCTGTATGCTGTGACATGCCCGAATCTTAGCAGCCAGAGGCTCCATGACCAACGCAAAGATCAGCGGTGACAATGGACACCCCTGTCTGGTCCCATTGGTTATTTTAAAAGGTCCAGACATATATCCCGAGGCGAGAACTGTGACCGAGGGGGTCGTATATAGGCCCATTACACCAGCCCTAGTATTACCTTGAAAACCAAAGGTCTGAAGGACCCGGTCCAGGTACCCCCAATGCACCCTATCAAATGCTTTTTCAGCATCCAGGGAGATAAACATTGTGGGGGACCTGGACTTCACTGCAATCTGGATAAGGTCAAGCATGCGCCTAGTACCGTCCCTACACTGCCTTCCAGGTACAAACCCAACCTGGTCTGGGTCTACTAGTTCTGGTAAGAACTGGTTAATCCTAGTGGCTAAGATTTTTGTGTACATTTTTAGATCCGCATTAAGCAGAGATATGGGACGAAAATTGGCAGGTGCATCCGGGGTCTTACCCGGCTTCGGGATGGTTACTACCGTGGCCGAAAGCATCTCTGTTGGAATAACCCCCGTTTGGAAAAAGGTATTATATAGCGAGCACAGATTGGGGAGGAGCTGGGGCAAAAACTCTTTGTAATATGCCACAATAAAGCCATCCGGCCCTGGCGCTTTCCCCGTGGGGGTGGTTTTAAGAGCCGCTCGCACTTCTGCTTCTGAGATTGGTAAGTTAAGAGTAGTTAGCTGGGCATCCGACAGCGTGGGGAGTTTCAGGTGCTCTAGAAAATCTACAATAGATGCATCTGTTGGTTGAGGGGTCACAACATCTTCCTTCAGATTATAAAGTTTCGCATAATACGAATGTAATGCAAGGCACCAACAAACAGACCAGTGATGAAAGCAAAAAGGTGTTTATTCACCAGAAACATAAACGTCCAGGACACTTGCTGGTAACAAGGAATAATAACAAAAAACCAGGCAAGGAGATTCCAGGAATAGTCCCAACCAGTGCTGAATGATGCTGTGCACTTGGCAGTCGAGTCACTCCAGATCTTGGGTCCGCTGTAAAGGACAAAGTTCCTGGCAGTCTTCAGTCACTAGGAGTTGTGACCTATACCTGGTTGAGGGAAAATAACAGTGGGCACTGATCACCCTGAGAGACCTCCTTTTAAATGCCTGCTGACCAATCCCAGGGTGCCAAGTGTCCACTACCATAGGTGAACAAATTGCCCTGCACCTGAGTACAAGGCCTAAGGCAATCACAAGTTGATTAACCCATGGCTGGCTCCCTAATCCACTTTGCTCTTGTGAGTCAGTATAATATGCGCCACTGGTCGACAAAGTGCATAAGAAGCGCGTACTCGCGACCGTGTATCCCTTTGCGAACCTGCCCTCGTGCGTACGCACGGACGCATGATTGACTCAGCGCGAGTATGCGAGCGCGTGGACCCAGATGCGGAAACGGAAGTCGCAGGAGACACCGGAGACAACCCTGGCCGCGGCGTCTTGTCACTCGCCTGGCCACTCTGTCCCCGGGACTCCGACGGTCCTCCCCTCCGATGTCCACGCGAACGCATCTCCGCACTGGCTCGCAATGGGGTCAGCGCTGGTGCATCAGAGACACGCATAACCTGTCCCGCAACTCCACGAGGACCCCTCTTGGTTCCCCTGGAGTGCAAAGCAGGTGAGGATCTTACATTACCCCCCCCTCGAGGAGGCGGCTCTGAAGACTCCAAGCAAGCTTTCCCCGGATTATCTCGGTGAAAGGCTGCCACCAACTCATCCGCATGCACCTGGCGAGCAGGTATCCAACATCTCTCCTCTGGACCAAAACCCTTCCAGTCCACCAAGTATTGAAGAGACCTTTGGACAAAACGAGAGTCCAAAATTCTGTTCACTTCGAACTCCGGTACCCCTTGGACCTCCAGCGGGGATGGGGTCTGAATGAAGGGAGCGGAGTCGGCTGCCGATTTGAGAAGTGAAACATGAAAGGTGTTCACTCCTCGGATCGATGGTGGAAGAGCAACCTTGTACGTAACTCGGTTGATCTTTTGTGTCACTGGGTATGGGCCAATGAATCGAGGACCCAACTTGGAAGATGGCTGACGCAGCGGAATGTTCCGGGTGGAGACCCACACCTGATCTCCCACCTTAAACGTTTGCTCTACGGTGCGATGACGATCAGCAAATTTCTTCTGTTGCGCCACCGCACTGCGGAGATTCCGCTGGGCCGACGACCAAATGGGACGTCTATCCTTGAACCACTGATCCACCACCGGTGAGTCAGTGGAGGGTCCGGCCAAAGAAGAGAGTCTTGGATCCCTGCCCCCCACGCACCTGAACGGAGACATCTTAGTGGAAGCATGCTCAGAGTTATTATAAGCCACCTCCGCAAAGGGTAGATACGCTGCCCATTCCTCCTGGCAGTCTGACACGAAGCACCGGAGATATTGCTCCAGGGTCTGGTTAGTCCTTTCCGTCTGACCGTTGGTCTCTGGGTGAAAACCAGAAGAAAAAGACAAATGAATACCCAATCGGGAGCAGAAAGAACGCCAGAAGCGGGAGATGAATTGCACTCCTCTGTCTGAAACAATGTCATCCGGCGCTCCGTGTAATCGAAAGACATGATTCAAGAACAGATCTGCCAATTCTCTGGCCGAGGGCAATCCAGGGAGTGGGATAAAATGGGCCATTTTACTAAAACGGTCCACCACTACCCAGATTACCGTACTTCCAGAGGACCTTGGCAAATCTGTGATGAAATCCATGGAAATGTGAGTCCATGGAGCCTGGGGAATAGGCAGTGGGAGTAAAGTCCCAGAAGGGGCAGACCGGGACGGTTTACATCTGGCGCAAACAGTACATGCCTGGATATAGGCCTTAACATCCACGGACATGTTGGGCCACCACACGTGACGTTTAACAAGGGCAAGTGTTTTTTTAACACCCAAATGCCCGGCAGACTTTGAGTCATGAAGCTGTCGGATGACCTCCAATCGAAGGTTAATGGGTACGAACCATCGACCCTCGGGTTTGTCAGGTGGACTCTCTGCCTGTGAGGGCTCAAGAAGAGAGGACAAGTCCTCCATTACTTCTGCGGCCCCCAGGGCAGCAAGAAAACATTTAGTTGGGAGAATGGTTTCTGGCTCAGAGTCCAGGACGGAAGCAGCCTCAGGGAAGCAGCGGGACAGGGCATCTGCCTTCACGTTTTTGGAACCTGGTTTATAAGTGAGGCGGAAATTGAAGCGGGTGAAAAACAATGCCCACCTGGCTTTTTGGGAGTTGAGTCTTTTGGCACTCTCTAGATACTCCAAATTTTTGTGGTCAGTGTAAACCGTGATGGGATGTTCTGCACCCTCTAGCCAATGTCTCCACTCTTGAAAAGCCAATCTTACTCCCAGAAGCTCTCTATTGCCGATATCATAATTACACTCGGCTGGAGAGAGCTTCCGAGAGAAGAAGGCACAGGGATGTAACCTCTCGGGGTCCCCAGAATACTGTGAGAGAACTGCCCCTACACCGACCTCTGAGGCATCGACCTCGAGAACAAAAGGTCTGGAGGTGTCTGGATGAGTAAGAATTGGTGCCGTGCAAAAGGCCTGTTTCAGCGTCTCAAAGGCTCTGACTGCCTCTCTCGTCCACTTAGAAGGATTAGCTCCTTTCTTAGTGAGGTTGGTGAGAGGTACTACTATCGCAGAAAAATTCTTAATAAACTTGCGGTAGAAGTTGGCAAAGCCTAAGAAACGCTGCAACCCCTTAAGATCCTTAGGTTGAGGCCAATCCAAGACAGCAGAAAGTTTGGATGGGTCCATAGCCAATCCCTTTTCTGAGATAATGTACCCCAGGAAAGGCAACTCCTTCACCTCAAACAGACACTTCTCAAGTTTGGCATAGAGGCGGTTCTCCCTCAGCTTCTGGAAAACCTGACACACGTGTCTCCGATGAGAGACCAGATCCGAGGAGTAGATTAGTATGTCATCTAGATAGACAACAACACATCTATCCAAGAAATCTCTGAGAACATCGTTGATGAACTCCTGGAAGACCGCGGGAGCATTATAGAGACCGAAAGGCATCACGAGATACTCGTAATGCCCGTCTCTGGTATTAAATGCGGTCTTCCATTCGTCACCCTCTCTAATGCGAACTAAATTATAAGCACCCCTTAAATCGAGTTTGGTGAAGACTCGGGCCCCTGCCACCTGAGAAAACAGATCATCAATCAGAGGCAGTGGATACCGATTCTTCACCGTAATCCGATTAAGGGCACGATAATCGATGCAAGGTCTCAAGCCTCCATCCTTCTTCTCCACAAAGAAGAATCCAGCTCCAGCAGGGGAAGTGGATGGACGAATGAAATTCTTCTCAAGGTTCTCTTTAATATACTCCCGCTGAGCCTGAACCTCAGGCCCAGTGAGATTATAAAGATGCCCTCGTGATGGCATGGTGCCTGGCAACAGGTCTATAGGACAATCATATGACCTGTGGGGAGGTAATACATCAGCCCCCTGAGGACTGAACACATCTCGGAAATTATGATACTGCTGTGGTAAAGTACTTAATACTTCCATGGAGGCTAGTGACAGGTCGGGACGAAGGCACTTAGTAAGGCATTCCGTACTCCACTGACAGATAAGACCCGAGCGCCAGTCCACTACTGGATTATGGAGCCTTAACCAAGGGAGACCCAAAATCACGGGAGTGGATGGCATGTCAAGGACACAAAGGCTTAAGGTCTCCCGATGATCAGCCCCCACCGTTACCTGTATTCCCGGAGTCATCCACACTGCACGACCATCTTGAAGAGGGGAACCATCAATCGCGGTCACTGACATGGTGGTTTTCGGCTGGATCAACGGGATGCCAAGTCGTCGAACCAAGGTTGAGTCCACAAAATTCCCAGCGGCCCCAGAATCGATTAGTGCTGAAAACTCATGGACCTTGTCTTGCCACCGTAAGGATATGGATACCATCACCCGGCTTGGAGGAGGGATAATAGCACCTAGGGGGTTCTCCTCTATGCCCCCTAGGTTCATTCGTTTCCCGCCGGCAGGAGGGGACAGGTTTTAACGAGGTGTCCAGACTTTCCGCAAAATAGGCACAGGCCTTTCTGTTGGCGACGAGCTCGTTCTGCCTGTGTGAGATGGGAGGATCCAACCTCCATTGGCTCTTCAGACGATTTTAGAGGCCCTGGATGTGGTCGAGAGGAAGAAAACCGAGACGACCGTTCCACTCGCCTCTCACGGATTCGCCTGTCGGCATCGATTGCCTGAGAGATAGCCATTTCCAACGAGAAGGGGGTAGGCAAGGCCAAAAGAAGATCCCGGACCGCATCCGAAAGTCCCAAACGGAAGCGATGGCGTAGGGCTGCGTCGCCCCAGGTGGTGAAAGCTGCCCATCGCCTGAATTCTTCAGCGTATTGTTCAGCCGGGGGGTACGGCCTTGTTGAATATGCTCAAGATTGGTCTCTGCGGTGCGAGTACGATCCGGGTCATCGTAAATCACAGCCATAGCCTCGAAGAAGGCATCCACTGACGAAAAAGCTGTATGGTCTTGAGGCAAGTTAAATGCCCAACGTTGGGGGTCTCCACGTAGCAGTGACATTACAATCCCAATTCTCTGCCTGAGAGTGCCAGAAGCCATCGGTCGTAACTGGAAATAAAGGAGACAGGAGTCCCTGAAGTTTAAGAACTCCTGTCGCTCTCCTGTGAAGGGGTCAGGCAGAGGGATCTTAGGTTCTGTTTGATGCCTTGCGATAGTGATGGGTAGTGCTGAGGCTCCCTGGATAAGCTGCTGAACCTCCTCCATCACAGTTGTCAGTTGCTCTTGGATTTGCGCTGCAGCGGCTGCTGGTATATTTGGGCGTCGTTGGAACAGCAGGTTAACGGCTCCCGTTAATTCATTCAGCTGCTGCTGGATCTTGTCCATGGCAACTGTTAGTTGGGCCCACTGTTCTGTAATGCAAGGCACCAACAAACAGACCAGTGATGAAAGCAAAAAGGTGTTTATTCACCAGAAACATAAACGTCCAGGACACTTGCTGGTAACAAGGAATAACAACAAAAACCAGGCAAGGAGATTCCAGGAATAGTCCCAACCAGTGCTGAATGATGCTGTGCACTTGGCAGTCGAGTCACTCCAGATCTTGGGTCCGCTGTAAAGGACAAAGTTCCTGGCAGTCTTCAGTCACTAGGAGTTGTGACCTATACCTGGTTGAGGGAAAATAACAGTGGGCACTGATCACCCTGAGAGACCTCCTTTTAAATGCCTGCTGACCAATCCCAGGGTGCCAAGTGTCCACTACCATAGGTGAACAAATTGCCCTGCACCTGAGTACAAGGCCTAAGGCAATCACAAGTTGATTAACCCATGGCTGGCTCCCTAATCCACTTTGCTCTTGTGAGTCAGTATAATATGCGCCACTGGTCGACGAAGTGCATAAGAAGCGCGTACTCGCGACCGTGTATCCCTTTGCGAACCTGCACTCGTGCGTACGCATGGACGCATGATTGACTCAGCGCGAGTATGCGAGCGCGTGGACCCAGATGCGGAAACGGAAGTCGCAGGAGACACCGGAGACAACCCTGGCCGCGGCGTCTTGTCACTCGCCTGGCCACTCTGTCCCCGGGACTCCGACGGTCCTCCCCTCCGATGTCCACGCGAACGCATCTCCGCACTGGCTCGCAAAGGGGTCAGCGCTGGTGCATCAGAGACACGCATAACCTGTCCCGCAACTCCACGAGGACCCCTCTTGGTTCCCCTGGAGTGCAAAGCAGGTGAGGATCTTACAACGAAGCTATGGCATTAGTGCTTTCTTGCGGGTGCGTAAGCACAGACCCATTATAATGCATTTTCTCTATCCTGGAGTTAACCGCCCGCTTCTTAAGCCTGTTAGCCAACAAGGAGCCCGCCCTATCCCCCATATGATAGTAGGACACCTTAAATCTGCTAATTACTCGCTCATGTTCATATAAAAGATGCGACCTCAACTCAGAACGGACATTTTGCAACTCTAAAAGGTAAGCTGATGAGGGATTGTCCTTATATCGTTTGTTGTGCTGATTCCAACCTTGATAGCGCCTCATTAAGCTGCCGATCTCTAGCTTTTTTGAAATGAGAGGCTGCTTGCAAGAATATACCTCTCATATAGGCCTTATGAGCCAACCACAGAGTAGATGACGAAATATCAGGGGTGCTATTTAGAAGGAAAAACTCCTTCAGGCTAGCGCGGAATTCTTCCAGTCTCTTAGAACTCTTAAGCAGGTACTGGTTGAGCCTCCAAGTCGGGGGTGATTGGGAGGGCAAACCCATATCGAGTTCCATCGCTATAGGGGCATGATCCGACCAAGTGGCTAACAGAATATCTGTTCTAAGTACCCCATGCAAAATATCTCTAGAAACCAGGAAATAATCAATCCGGGACTGTGTGTGATGTGCAGAAGAAATATGTGTATAATCCCTCTCTCCCCCATGCTGGTACCGCCAAATGTCATGTAAGGAGGTGTTTTTTAGAGCTTCTTTTAGGTCCTTCCGGCGGGGCTCAGCATGGGTGAGACAGTCCATCCCCACATCAATTGGGACGTTAAAGTCCCCACCCATTATAATAGCACCTTTCGCTACCTTTAAAATTTTCTTGTGCAATCTGTTGAAAAAGGAGATCTGCCTAACATTTGGTGCATAAACCGAAACTAACGTGCACAATTTCCCTTCAAGGGAACATAGCAAGATAACATATCTCCCTTCCCTGTCTGTGATGCATTGGTGTAATGTAAAAGCAATAGAGCCCTTTATACATATGAGGGTGCCAGGCTTACGCCTTTGGGCAGCAGGGGAGTGAAAAATACGCGGATATAATCGATGAGTGCATCTGTGCTGATCTGCTCCCACCAAATGCGTCTCCTGAATGAAAGCCACATCGCATTTGCTACGGAGCAGATCCCGCCACAATTGGGAGCGACAAAATGGGGAGTTCAGACCATGTACGTTATTGGAGTAAAATTTCAACCCCGCCATAAGAAGATGCGTATCGTACTAGGTGTAGGCATAAGGGGCAGAGGTAGAGATAAAAATATGTGGGCCACATATCAGAGCGTGAGCAAAATAGGACATCAAAAAGCAACATAACCCTAACCACAAAAGAGAAAAGGTGATTAGACATCACAAAACTGCAACAAGCAGAATACTAGAGTCTAAAAAGGGAGGTCTGCTTAGAGGGTGATCACCACCCTAGCACCAGAAGAGCAGACCTAGTGGGGGGAAGAAAGAGATAAAGTTCTTACATATCTCCCATCCCGCACGTCCAGAAGAATAAAGTAGGTGAGGGAGTCCGGGAAATCATGTTTGTTCCCAATCGGGCGCAATCCTCGCCGACTTGTTTTCATGGCCTTCTGTGGGATTAGCATCGTCCCCAACTGAGAGCAGGTCCATCTTGTGCAGAAGGACAGAAGCATCTTGTGGAGTGTTGCAAGCAACCATCTGCCCCTTCACCGAAATCAGTAGCTTTACAGGGAAGCCCCAGCGGTAACGAATGTTCTTGTCTCGAAGAGCTCGTGTGAAATGCGCAAATTCCTTCCTCTTCGTTAGTGTAGCTGCGGACAGGTCTGCAAATACTTTAATGTCCGTATAGGTTGCAGTTGGTGTCGGATTTTGCCGCAGGTTCCAAAGAAAGTGATCCTTGGCATGGTAAAAGTGGATTCGCGCTATGACATCGCGCGGGAGAGAAGAATCTAGTCCCTTTGGCTTAGGGATACGGTGAATCCTGTCAATCAGTAAGTCGCGCTCAGTTAACTCAGGCACAACTTCTTTAAGCAAAGTTTGCAAGTAAAACTCCAGCTCTGCTGGGCCTACCGTCTCCGGAACCCCTCTAATGCGCACATTGTTACGCCTATGGCGATCTTCTAGATCCTAGATCTTTTCTTTTATGGCTGCCACATCTTCCTCCAGCGCTTCATGCGCAACGATCAGAGAGTTGTGCGACGCAGCATATTCAGCCATCTTGTTTTCCACATGGGTGACTCTGTCTCCTACACCCTGTATGTCGCGCTTCAGATCTTTGATCATACTGGAGATGTCCGCTTTCAGTAAGGATCTTAGGGAGTCCAGCAGTGTGCGCAGTGTCTCCTCAGTAATCGGGAGAGCCCCAGCTTCAGCAGCGAGGAGAAGCGGCGGGCCTCCACATGCTGCAGGGGATGGGGCAGGAGTCTCAGAGAGCCTGGGAGAAGAAGTGGGAGATCCCTCAGCTCCGGCGTTTGACTGGTGGCGTTCTAGGGAAGAACTCTGTCATTTTCTTCGGCGCCTGTCTCTTCCTAATCTTGCCCATTCTGGGAACCAGGTAAGTGAGCCCAGTGTACTTCGGGGTCTCTCAGGAGTAATATTTGAGCCACTATGGATGTGCGGAAAGCGGAGCTACAGTCTCAAACAGCCGCCGCCATCAATGGGTTTATGGGGGGACCACGCCCCCCCATAAACCCATTGATATTAATGGCTTGGTTACTCGGTTTTAACTGTGGGTGCTGTCCATTTTAAACATGGACAGCACCCATGCATGAAGATCGCTCCTGTGCTTGAGCCCTAAAGCTCCAGACTTTGTTCAGAAATAGGTAAACCCAGGGGTGTAGCTATAGGGGGTGCAGAGGTAGCAGTCACTACCGGGCCCAGGAGCCTGAGGGGACCCAAAGACCCCTGTCCAGTAAAAGAAGACACCGGTATTATAAAAAGTGCATGCTGGTCATATTTCACCTCTGGCTGGAGAGAAGGGGTTAGGTCAAGAATTTGGCATTAGCGAGGGGTGGGGTGGGGGGGGGGGGGGTAACATTTTAAGGGGAACCCAAGCTGAACTATTGCTCCAGGGCCCATGAGCCTTTAGCTACGCCTCTGGGTAAACCCTTTAGACTCATTAACTCCTAAGCTCCCTAAAGGGGTTGTCCTATCCTCAGGATAGGTCCTCAATATCAGATCAGTGAAGGTCCAACTCTTGGTACCCCTGCCGATCAGCTGTTTGAAGGAGCCACAGCACTTGGATGAGAGCAGCAGCCTGTTCAGAGTATACCAAACACAGCACCGTACATTGGATAACAGCTGTGCTTGGTATTGCACATCAATCACATTCACTTGAATGGGACTGAGCTGCAAAAAGGCTATATGTAAGGCTAGTTCCACTCTAACACTAATATCTCATTGACTATAATGAACCCAGCGGGCAAACGACCTGTTTCTGGCATTAGTGCGAGGATTTGGCCGGACAAAAAACGGTACAAGCACCATTTTTTTTGTCCGTCCAAATCCTGGCACTAATGCTGGAGACAGGCTGGGTCCTATTATAGTCAATGGGGCTTGGGCGGTGCTCTGGCCATTTCTGGCTATGCTAAATGCGATGAACTACTGCAGACTGTTCCTCTGTCGGAAGATTTTAGCACTAGTGTGAAACTAGCCTAACCGATGGACATGACATCACAGGCTGAGGGTGAGCACCATCAGCTAAGTAATGGGGCTGTCAGGAGTCGACCTCCCTCCCCACAATCAGATATTGATGACCTATCCTGAGTATAGGTCATCAATACTTAAATCCTAGACAACCCCTTAAAAATACTAGTACTAATACTAGTAGTGGGAGCCATAAACTTCCTAATCCAAAGTAAATCCAAAACAATGTAATGAATGCCTGTCAGTTCGAAAAGAACGGGCATTTCCAACTCAGATATCTAGTGACTATGGGCACATTCCTGCCCTAGGATTACCCCCCCCCCCCCCTCCCCCCGGAGGTTTACGATCCTCCAGTATTTACACCACCATTTTGAGTTCCTTAGAGAGCTTACTCCACAGTTCTTTTGGGGATTACAGATGAACTCATACAAGGGACCTATTCTTTTTATATTTTTTTAAACTCTTTAAAACTCGTTTGTTGTGGTAATCCATAGATTCTCCAGCTGTGTCTCACTGGGTTAAACTGGTCAATAACTATGTTCCAATATATAAAGGTTTATAGCTAAATAGGAAATAACCCTATAAATTTGATAAGGTGTAGTAGTGGTGGATAGAGAGACAGAGGACATGGCTTTGTAATGAGATGATAACCATGATATTAGGCCGCTGTGCTCCTGTTTATTGTGCTCCCATGACAGGGATGGGGGAGGGTGTGCATTGGAACATGAGTGAAGTTTGTGTGGGACGTGGCAGTGTGGGATTTCATATTGTACATGACTTGAGAATTTATCCGGCGCCTTTCATTCTCCTCCAGACTGTGAAGAAATGACTCTGTATTCTGTTATGGTTGTTTTGTATAACAGCTGTACTTAGGCCTTATGTTATATTGTTCCTTTTCATATCAAAATTAGCTTAGGCAGGATACTATCTCCTTAAAGAGACCAGCCCTGAGTGGAGACATACTGGAAGTGCTCCATGGTCTGGAGACTTATTGGCCAAGCTCCAAACAATATGCAAAGAAGTATTTTCTGAGAAAAGAGAACCATCTCGCCAATACCACTTTTTAACAAGTCTTGGGGTCTGACAAGGGAATATAGCCAGGCCAGATATCCATCCGAAGACAGATGTTTTGTGGTGCTTGCCCCTCACCGGTACAGAGTAAGATTCTGGCTTGCTGGGCATAATACCTTGGAAGCAGCTTAGACAAGGTACTGGCTCTCCTTAGAGAGACCAGTACTGAGTGGAGACTTACCAGAAGTACTCCATGAAGACTTCACTTTTTAAAAAAAAGTCTCAGTTGATAAGTTCGTCTTACCTCAGCTCGACAGGCTAACCATGTCCACCATCCCACCTACATTTTAAAACTGGAGTGACTAGTGGAAAAATGCAAACTGTTGCAATTTGTCCACGGAGGATGCAGCCAAAAGTAACTTATTTTATAATGGAAACCAAGATTGAGTGTCACGGGAAGATATCACCAGCTCTGAGCGGATACCTCTGACTGATAACGAGCTCCGTCAGGTTGCTTTGTGCATGCAGCGCTATATGCCAAATCTGACAACTGTTAATCCCTCCTCATACTATGCTCCTCATTATTACTCTTCATAACTACGCCTTTTCTTGCTGGATAGCTCGTGTAAAATACTTTGGCATCCAGCTGTTTGTTGAAGGCAGTATAAATAGACGTCTATGTTGGAGCAGAATAGTGAAGTATCTGAGACCAGCTTTAAATAACCTCACGGTATCCTTAAATATCCCAGATTTACTCATCCTCTCATGGGAAAGTGCCCAGTAGGCCATGCAGCTAGTCTGTTTATACAAGGTCTTGTTATATTTTATGATCAAAAATGTCAGAAAATGTGGGAAATGTACATCCAAGGCCATCCTCTTTATGGACAGCTTTTTAAAGGAAATCTGTCCGCAGGAACAAACCAGGCACAATAGGGGAGATGCCATAAAAATAAAAGCTTGAGATGTTGCATTAATGTGGTTCTATGACGTGTTTGGTAGCACCAGAAGAATTAGCTTGTTTTTTTTTAAAAGAAATATATAAAAAATGCTCTGAAACGCGCATTTTCATTTTTCTGGAGGTGCGTCCGATATTACAGAAATATGGTGTGGACAGGAAGTCAGTTTCTCTATTCAATCCTGTGAGACTGCCATTGAGTTTCTCGCAGGAATGAACAGATGAACTGACTTCCTGTCCACACATAACACACTATGGGGTCACTTACTAATCTGAAAAACACCTAAATCAGGCAAATTTCACGTGCAGATGGTGCAACGGTTATTTGAGCCGCTATCTGCAATTTTTCCCCGCTCGCGCCAGGTCTAAAATCGCGGGTTGGGAAGGGGACAGGACGGCAGGCCTGTCTCATTCATCATTTTCTACACCTCTTTTAGGCGTAGGAATTGGTCTAAATGTAAGACAGCGAGGAAGCTGTCTTACATTTAGAACTGGTGCTGGATGCGCCAAAGTTATGGAAAGGCTGCGCCTCTTCATAGCTTTGGCGGATCCACCGCCAGTGCAAGGCCTTTATTCAGGCCGGTGTCTAAAATGAAGGTCCTAATAAGTGTGCCCCTATATGTAGTGCACTCAGTCTACTGTGTTATGTGCCACTTGAGCAGTGGGTGGAAGACCAGGGGCCCACCAGAGGATTCACTTGTACTCCTGTGGGGCAGTCCCACTGACTTAAGCCTCATTCACACATCAGTGTTTCACAGACGTGTGCTGTGCGTGTTCTCCCCGGACAGCACGCATCCACATTCATTTTAATGTGTGTATTCACACATCAGTATTTTGCCACGGTCCGTGGGTCTGTGTCTTTAGCACGGGTGCATGCTCTATTTTGTCCGTGTTCATGGATCCATCACGACCATTATAGTCTATGGGTCCGCGAAAGCCACGGATGCCATCCATGTTTCATGGATCATTAAGAAGAGATTCTTTGAAAATTATTTTTTAGCTGTGCAGGGTCAGTGAAACACGGATGGCACACGGACACAGGGGCATTGCTAGGGTCTTAAACGATCTGGGGCCCAAGCCCCAATGAATATTGCCCAATTCTCAAAGTCAACCAATCGCCCCCTCCCCCTACAAACACTAGCACTGAAGACATTTTACTGTACTTGCTATACAGCTATAACAGCAGCACGTACGTCTCACATCCAGTGCCTCCCAGGTGATGTCTCCTCTGATGTAGATCTTCTCTGTCATCATCTTCTCCATTCAGTCCGGACAACTACTCTCAGCAGCGCCTCGTATCTGCAGAGTGTGAAACACAGACATCTTAGCTTCCTCACTTTTCTCTACCCCCAAATACTATCCTGAAGGAAAATGAGTGCCCCCCATAGTAATAGTGATCCTCATAGTCCCACCAATAGTAATTCCCTTCTAGGACCTAATTAGTACTACTGCCCCCTACAGTGCCCCCAACAGTGATAGTGCTCCCTAAGAGTGCCTCTATTAGTAGAAGAGCCCTCCAGTATTAATAATGTCTTTGCAGACAGTGATGGCCAGTTCGCATTGTTCGCCCACAAACATATGCGGGCTGCCATCTTAACTCACAAGTCCGGCGAGGCACAGAAGCCCAACGGCTTAGGTAGGTTTAGCATAGGACCCGCCTGACCTGAGACCACCTTGGCGTTCGGTAGGCGGGCTTAGATGTGTTTTGATCAAAATATATTGACTAAGTGTCTCAGATATTATCATATCAGAGTGAGGACTTTGTCCATATATAGTGCTTGCATCTACTTTAATAAGTGCATCATTATCTTATTTCTGTGGTTTTCCACAGGTAAGCCCTTACCTGTGCCTGCGCCGTGAGCCGGTCTGAAATAAATGCGGTCAGTTCCGAGAACAGCCCGATAAAGGCCCCCGGCGGCTGTTCTCGGAACTGCTTGCTCCCGGTGACAGCATTTACCTGTGCCTCGCCAGACTTAAGATGGCAGCCCGCATGAGTTCGCTGCGAACAATACGAACTGGCCATCACTGCTTACAGAGTCCCTAGTAGAAATAAGGCCCCCTATTGTTATCCCAGTGGTAATAAAGCTCTCTATAGACCCCTCAGCCCGGGGCCGGGCAGCGCAGGGGGCAGGTACGGCGGCACAAGTAACTCACAGACACACACAGGGCAGCCAGGCAGGGATGACGCTGATGATCACATGGCATGCACGCTGCCTTCAGGCTCCGCCTCCGCCTGTCATACGTCTGGACCCCGGCCAGCTTCCTGCCTGCGCGTGCCTGCTACTCCTGGGCGGCGGATAACAGAGCACAGAGCCTGGAGATCTCAGAAGATTAGAAGAGAGGGAGAGAAGAAAGAAAAAGAAGTCGTTTGAGAGAGAGAGAGAGAGAGAGAGAGACAGACAGACAGAGACTCTGGAGCACTAGTGTAAGTAAAAGTAATAGTTAAAAAAGAAAATCAAGATGATACCAGGCTACAGACAGTGTCAATTCACATATTTAGTCCAGCCCCCAGACTCTTATGAATTGAGGGACCTGGCCACCACCATGCTGGTCCACATCACTTATTGTGCAGGCTGCATGGTTTGATGTATTTTCTCTAGTCTCTCACACTCTAGTCTCCTCAACAATAAAGAGAAGAGTAAGCTAGCATGTGATGTGTCATGCGTGCCGCAGACAGTCACTCCAGAATGGAGTGGGTAGGTACCAATTACGAGTCTTTTTAAAACATGTTTTTTCCATATGGTGTCAAACAACTAAATCGGTATTGCTCAAGGTAAAGGATTGGTTTAGGAATGATGTGGCTGGTATATTTTTTTCAAACCCTGGTGTGTCTGCTAGATAAAGTCTTATAATTTGAGAAAGCTGAACCCCCCCAGGAAAAAAAATTATCTACAGCCCTAGCCCTGTAGACAATTGTAAAGATAGACCAGGCACTCTATATATGTAGCCAACAAGTGAGATATTTATTATATAAAATCAATTGCTAAAACAACAAGATAAAAAAGTAGCATAAAATAGCAGTAGCACAATATATAACAATAAATAGCAATAATATAGCAGCAACAGACAACAATGTAGCAGCAATTGGCAATAGTAAGTGTCAGCAACTATCTGCAGCAATAATATCGTTCAATAGCAGCAATTTGAAGCAAGGGTCATAATGAGTTAAAGTCCATTCAAATAAACCGCGAGTGTAAGGCTACTTTCACACTAGCGTTCGCTGGTCCGCTCGTGAGCTCCGTTTGAAGGGGCTCACGAGCGGACCCGAACGCAGCCGTCCAGCCCTGATGCAGTCTGAATGGAGCGGATCCGCTCAGACTGCATCAGTCTGGCGGCGTTCAGCCTCCGCTCCGCTCGCCTCCGCACGGACAGCTGAACGCTGCTTGCAGCGTTCGGGTGTCCGCCTGGCCGTGCGGAGGCGTGCGGATCCGTTCAGACTTACAATGTAAGTCAATGGGGACGGATCCGTTTGAAGATGCCACAATTTGGCTCAATCTTCAGGCGGATCCGTCCCCCATTGACTTTACATTGAAAGTCTGGACGGATCCGTACGAGGCTATTTTCACACTTAGCTGTTATATGCTAAAATAATGCAGACGGATCCGTTCTGAACGGAGCCTCCGTCTGCATTATTATGATCGGATCCGTTCAGAACGGATCCGATCGAACGCTAGTGTGAAAGTAGCCTCAGTCGAGAGCTCCTTCAAACTGCAGTAATGCCAATGTCTTTCTTTCAAATAAATTACCCAAGGATTGGGTCAGGGTGATGTCTTATATTAGAATTCCACTCCTGGTTAATTCACGGTATAGCGGAAGAGACTAGAGGGTACAATGTAAACCGCAATGTGGCGTCCCACACACAGTTATATTTGCTTATTCACTGTTACCTTGCTCTTGTCTGGTTCCCGTCTCTCAATACCGACTCGTTGGTCTCAGCTGACTCTGTATTCAGTCTCGTCAGCGAATTTAGCGCTCGTTGAACTCGAGTGCCGCCAGGGTTTATTCGTTCCAGGAACTTCGGTTTAAATCCAGGGGAGACTTTCTACCAGCATACCGATATAAGGTATAGCCCATACGCGTTTCGGGGACGTGGCCCCTTCCTCAGTGACTGACTCCTGTCAGTATGAATATACCCTGAAGGTGAGAATATTCATACACCGTAAACCTAGGCTCTAGTAACCCTGACTAGCCCTAGCAGTATATCCAAAAAAGGTTGGCACTGCTCGAGTAGTTTGGCGGTGCACGTGTCTGCGGGCAGGAATCCCAGTGAGTAATTTGTGAAGAACAAGACTGGCACTTGCACTGATCAGTGCAAGTGCCGGTCTTGTTCTTCACGAATAGCCCTAGGAGTAGTGACAGGGTCTGAGACCACTGGTTCCTTCCCAGATGAACAAACCAATGTCTCCCTGAGGCCTAGTAAACAACGAGTAAATGGGAACATCAAAATACAAAGGGAAGTACACTTATCTTCAATAGAAAATGGATGAGCAGGAACTCAGATGAGGACCACACACCAGCTCTTCCAACTCCAGGCAGATAATATTATCAGCATGTTATGAAGTGTGAGTCCAGTAATGACCACAAGCTTAACCTGAGACAACAGGTGTGGTCATTACCAACAACAACACTGCAACAAGTGAAAACAGAGAGGCTGTCAGATATCCTAACGTGCAGATCCTAACGTGCAGCCAGTCTCTCAGATCTTCTAACCTCTGTCACAGGAGGGACCGTGACAATAAGCTCACAATTTTGCACAAGGAAGCCTTGTGTATGTCATATCTCAACTATTTCAGGAGGTGGAAATAATTTTACAATTGATTATCTTCAAGGGATTGTTCATATTGCGTCTTCTCTTCTTCTTAGAAACGTCTGATGGTAAACTGATCAGCGACCCCAAAGTGATCAGATGTAATCTGTGTGGGAACCTTGCACAAAGTGCTCAGCTCTTCTATAGTGTTGCCTCCGGATAAATGAAATATTACACAGTTTCCATTGACTTTAACGGGCTATTTATGTAATGTATGGATGAGAGAGGGGGGATGCTCTTTGTAGTCACTCCCTGGTATGATTGATAGGGGGCCTGAATATAGGGATCCTTTTATAACTCAGAATTTCATCATAGGTATATTTTTCTAAACCAGCCAACATAATCATTTTGTTTGCTCTTCTTTCATATTAACCACTTGTTTATAAAATTCACGTAGCGGGTATTCCCTATACAGCACATTTGAAAGAATATGGTATATTTATTGACAGCACCAGCTGTATAACTACATTCCTCTTTAGAGACATCATCATACACTATCAACTCTGCATAGCTACATATCTGACGATTACGCATCATGTCATTTCCACAATATGCCCCCATCTTCATTGTAATATGGCGAATAGTCTTCTGACAAGCTCATTTTATCTATCTTGTCAAGGCAATGATGGAAGCATTAACAACCAAGTTACCATGGTGATAGCCCATTATATTCCACACTATTCAAAGTGATGTGTAGGCCCTGAAAGCTTCCTTTTACATTTGGAAAGTTGTCTGTCTTTCCCAGAAAGTGCATCAGATTTGTACCTATGATATCGGCTGACCTGGTACTTGTGCACTTGAAGACATCTGTGTTGGTCCCAGTATCTCATCTGCCTAGTGGGGGGGGGGGGGGGGGGGAGATGCAGGGACAAACCCCAAAGTGGTAATGCCCAATTGGCAATTAATTTACAAACTTCTAGCTGGAATAAAAGAAGGATCGTAGGAATAAGAGAGTAAGAGAGTCGTAGGAATAGATGCTCCAGAATTGCTATTGCATGGAGAATGCAAGCACTTACTAAAACAGACATGTCCAGGAATGGTCCGCTTTAAAGGGGTTGTCTAGGAAGGACAAACAATTTACCAAAAACCAAGGGGAAGCTTCCAAGGCCTATACATTTTCTCTGTAGTGATGAAGCAAGGCAAATGCGTCATAACACGTCACTCTTTGAAATCAATGAGTGACAATTCTCTCTTTGTAGAGGCTCTCCGCTCTAATAGGGCATACGTCATTAGAATGGTAGGACTGTTGTGACTCATTTCACAGTACTGGACCCACTAAGTCACACTAGATCTATCTAATCAATCTATTCCACCTATCTATCTGTCTATCTTACTTATTTTATCCTTTCTATCTATCTATCTATCTATCTATCTATCTTTCTAATCTTTACCTATCCTTCTTTTTATCTAGTCTGTCTCATTTATCTATCTAATCTAACCTATCCTATCTATCTATGTAATCCATCCATCCATCTATAGAAACAAAATAACCACAGCACAAGTCAAAGTCGATCAGTATGGGTGCAATCCCTAGGTTCTAAGGAGATATGTACTAAAACAAAAGATATGGCAGCACTCCAAATAAGGTGAAGAAGTTTGGGGTGAATAAAGCAGTCCACAACTTCTTCACCGTATTTGGAGTGCTGCCATATCTTTTGTTTTAGTATCCATCCATCTAATCTATCATAGAAGTGGACAGCATAGTCCTTTTATTCTTTTCTTTCAGTTTTACTTATTCTTCTCCTTGAGGCAAAAGAGCAAAGTAAGAGGAGAAAGGATTTGCATTTGTATCAAATCGTTTTTTTTACACAATAAAAGCACACAGAGCTATGGGGACTGGGTATTGCGGATGTGCTAGGGGCCATCTAGCAACCCTTGTCCTCAGCTCTATACCCAAAATCCCGGTGACAGGTTCCCTTTAAGTGTCGTTCCATTTCTAACAAAATCTCAGAGTTTACATTTACATAAAAAATGACTCATTTTGTATCACTGATTTTACACCGTCTTGTGTTATTTTATCCCTTTTTCTCTATTCACATATAGCTACTTTACATATAGCCCCCCCCCCCCCCAATACTTCAGTTCATGACTTGGTATCGGACATACAGTATGATCTGACAGGTGAGAATAGTTGATTCCGAAACTGAAGATCTTTGGAATTACTGTTTCTGCAGAAGTATTCCCCGACATGCTTGATGTATCAGGATGGATGGATAAAGCTTTGATGGCAACAGTTATAATGATGGAAAATAGTGATGGTGATTCTTCACTTTACCTTCCCCTAGCAGACATTTGTTGCTTGCATGAACCACACAGAAAGCATTGTGGTAACACAACATGTCATCTGTTGATCCAGTTTGTAACAATGGATCACTTTCTACACAGGAAAGGATTTTCATCTGAAGGCATGAGCAATTCATCATTCATTTATTCATTCCTGAAGAATTTGGCCCACATAAAACCATACAATCTGAAATGAGCGCACGCTGCATAGGATCCATATACATGGTAAGAATGAGGACGGTATTAATGTAACATAACTCCACATGCAGTAATCGCACTATTCTGCAGTTTAGAGAATTCATTGAACTTCCTCATTGCCCACCGACAATGTAGGGGCATGGCCACACAGTCAGGCTTCTGATGCCGTTTTGAAAGTCAAAATCAGGAGTGATTCATAAAAGGAGAGAAAGTATAAAAGGACAGATACAACTTCTATTTTTTTGAATTTGCTCTTAGTTTCAGTTTCTAAAACTGCATCAGGAAACCTGAATGTGTGTCAGTACCGTAGGCCTTTTTCAGATGGTCAGCGTTTGGTCAGTGGTTTCCATGAGTGATTGTGAGCCAAAACCAGGAGTGAAGCCTACACAGAGATAAGGAATAATGGAAAGATTTTAACCTATTCTGGGTTCATGACCAGACCCTGTTTTTGGCTCACAACCACTGATGAAAATCACTGATCAAACACTGACTGTGTGAAAGAACAGTTCTTTTTAGGACTCATGCAGCAGAACCTGTTCAGCGCCTTTATTACAGACCCATACAAGCTCCATTAGACTATATGCTTACAGGGGTAGTCTCCTCTGGAAGCAATGCATACAGAATTCAAAACTTCTGATTTCATATGGAAGCATACAGAGGTCTATGGAGGTTCAATCAAGGGGTCACGCACTTCTGTGAGAATATTATTACTACTCCGTACAATTGTAATGATGAGTTCCACCACTAGATGGCTCACTCTGACTACAAACACAATCGTTGTCTTAGCAACAGGGTTAGCTGGATGGGACGATGCGATCCTAGATTGTTTCAGGTCATGTGTGACATCATTATTGACGTCATAACGTGTTGATCAGGCTTCAGATGTCGCAGTTTGGCTCATTATGCAAGAGGAGGACAAGACAGTAATATGTTACTTTTGCACAATAAATACGCTTGAAAAAAATACGGTAGTTCTCTGTTGCCATTTCCTGAGAGCCATGTGTTTGATATTGATAGGTTGAATTAACACCCCCCCCCCCCCCATGCATTCTGAAGTATAATTTTTTTTTCCCTCAGAGAAACAAATTTCTGCATTTATTACTTTCGATCCTAATAGAGACATGTACATCGCCATTGTTAGGTCCCCCGGTTGCCATATCAACCATCTTTGCTATCTAATAGGCATAGGTCTAATAGGCACATGTAAATGGCAGACCGGGTAAAATTATTAGGTCCCGGCTGCCATAGAACCATTGATGCCCAGCAATCGGGTCACAGGGAGGGCCAATTGCTCAGAGGGACCCCCTCCGCCTGTCTAATCTGTTAGATGATGTGGTCACTATGGGGTTAATTGACTAGGATCAGCGCTGGCTTTGCTCTCTGTGGTTGCAGCAGGAGCCCATATGTATATTACAGCCATCCCCTGCTGTTCCCACTCCATTCTCGCATCAAAACTCCTGACATGTTGCTATGAACAGTGAGTTCCACGGCCTTCTCGCAGCTTACCCTAGGCCAGTGACGTCACATTCATCGGTCACAATGTACGGCGCCATGCTTGGTAAGCTTTGAGGAGGTCACCGCTCTCACTGGAGTACCATGGCCTCCTTAAACAGTTGGTCAGTGGGGGTCCTGAGAGTCAGACCCCCACCAATCAGATACTGATGACCTATCCTGAGGATAAGTCATTGGTATAAAACACTTGGAACACTCCTTTAAAGTATTATGTAATAATAGCATAAAAGGTACAGTCGCTTGAAGCTCTACCAAATTTATGCTGTGGTTACCACACTATGAATTGCAACGATTGAAATCCATGGTGGAATCCACAGCATAAATTGGCATCCACACTGCAGGTCAATTTATACTGTGGATTTCTATTCGTAGTATGTGGTTGAGATTCCTTTACATCTTATCCACTTCGTCAGGACTGTAAAATGCTGCAGCTTAGCTACGTACAAATCCATTCTATGTGAATGTACCCTTAAAATCATTGTAGTGGTCAAATTTCCAAGACAGATTTTTTATTTTTTTAACCTAGCATGTGGATGAGATTTGGAACTGGTTACTGCAGTGCTGCCACCTTTCAGATCAGTAGGAGAAGTACTGCAGTAACCAGCGCTAACAGCTACCCAATGGATGATCTCTGTGGTTCCGGTTCCTTTTTCTATGGAAAAACAGCTGATTGACAGGCGTTAAGGGAGTCACAACTCTGCCAACCTGATCTGGGGCGTTGCTATGGTCTCAAAAGATCCGGGGCCCAAGTCCCAATGAATATGGCCCAGTTCTCTAAGAGTGCCTCCATTAGTAGAAGAGCCCTTCAGTATTAATAAACCCCTCACAGAGCCCCCAGTAGACATATGGACCCTATTGTTCCTCCAGTGGTAATAAAACTATCTACAAATCCTTCAGTAGTAATAAGGCCCCCATAGAGCTTTTAGTAGAAATAAGGCAGATCTATAAGTCCCTCCTATAGAGCCCCCATTAGTAATGAGAACGCCTATAATGTCCCATGTATTTTTAATACCCCTACAGTGCCCTAGTATTTATACTGCCCCCTACTGTTATAATGGTCACCCTGAAGTGCCCCCAGTATTTATAATGCCCCCTGCAGCTATATTCCTCCTTCCACCATACAGTCCCATGTATATATCACACCATCTTTCCAGCCTCCTCCAATATACACAATCCCATGTAAATAGCATCCCTCTCTATCCACAGCCAACTCCAAAATACAGTCCCATGTAAATAACATTACCTCCTCCCCATCCACCTTTAACATAATCCCATGTAAATAATATCGCCACCCTTAACATGCAATCCCATGTAAACATCACCCCCTCAACATGCAGTCCCATGTAAATAACATCATTTCCTCCCCCAGCCGCCTTCAACATACAGTCCCACGTATATAACACTCCCTGCCACAGCTGACATCAACATACAGTCCCATGTAAACAACATCATCCCCTCTCACAGCTGCCTCCAACAAACAGCCCCATGTAAATAACATTACCAGCCCCAGCCCCCTCCAAAATACAGTCCCATGTAAATAACATCACCCTGCCCCAGCCCTCTCCAACATACAGTGCCATGTAAATAACATTACTCCCTCCCACAGCCGCCTTCAACATACTTTCCCATGTAAACATCACCCTGCCCCAACCCCCTCCAACATACAGTCCCATGTAAATAACATTACTCCCTCCCACATACAGTCTTATGTAAATAACATTTCTCTCTTCAGCCCTAACTTAGTCCCAGTTAAATAACCACAACTCTCAGCATTCCTCTGCCTCTCCTTTCACAGCAGAGATCTCCACTGCTTCTTCTCCTCTTCACTGCCTTTCTCTCCTGCACTGGTCACATAACTGTGACATCACAGGTCCTTCACAACCACTGCATGTTTTACTTGGTCACATGACCTGTGATGTCATCACAGGTCCTTCAGCTCTTCCAATGCATTAGATTCAATTGTATTGCCGTCCTGAGGACAGCAATAGTTGTATCTAGAGGCAATAAGGACCATACCGGTTTTGCTTCCTGCTCAAAAAGGCAGTTCATGTCTCATCTTAAAGGGCATCTGTCAGCAGATTTGTACCTTTGAAAGTGGGTGACCTGTTGCATGTGAATTTGGCAGCTGAAGACATTTGTGGTGGGACCATGCTCATATGTGTCTGCATTACTGGGAACAATTAAGTTTTAATATATGCAAATGAGCCTCTAGGAGCAACAGGGGCGTGGTCATTACTCCTAGAGGCTCAACTCCCTCGGTAACTGCTGCACCCTCTGCACTTTGAGTGACAGGGCCAGGCAGTGAAAACATAATCACACCTGAACCTGTCAAAGGGGAGAGGGTGCGGAAGTTGCAGAGAGATTAGCATCTTAGGTGCAACAGCGACGCCCCTGTTGTTTCTAGAGATTCATTTGCATATATTAAAACATTTTTCTTTTTTATCAATTTTTATTTTATTTAACAAGAAAAAAAAAACTAAATATATACAGAATTAGGTACAATAAGGCCATATTAAAGCATCCATGGAAGTAGGTGACCTTTAACAATTTTTCACAAGCAGTATGTCCATATGGTAAACATGCAAAGGTACACATGGAAAGTTTTCCAATGCAATGAACTGAGCCAAATACGCAACCCAGATATACAGTAAATGTTCAGGAATAAGGGGAAAGGTAAAAAAGAAAGAGGGGGTTACATTTGCGTGGACTATAGATCTCTGTCACCTTTTAAGACTTATTTAGAACAGGATAATTGCCTCAAACAGGAGGGATATAGCCCAAAAAGAAAGCCCAGGGCTCAACTTTTCTTTGAAGTAAACAGTTGCCATGGCCCCCAAAAGTGCTTAAAAGCTTCATGGGTATGTATCTGCCAGCTGGTTTATTCCTCTAGTTGACAAATCTGGTTTATCTTCTCTACCCCTTGGGCAGCCTAAGGCAGGTGTCTCTAGTCACGATAGCAGAATTAGACATTTAGCCCCTTCCAATAAATGTGTGATTAAAGGGGTATTCCGGTTACCATAAAGATAACTTATGTTTTAGACTAATTCATCAATAATTACCTAATATAATGTAAATTTCACATATTTACCGTTCAGTAGTTATAAAAGTAGTTTTCTTCCTCTGCTACCCAGTGTTTCCTCATAAATTACCATGACATCGACCTGTAGTTCTGAGCCTATGTTAGGTCGAGCATGCTCAGTGTGTTGCCATCAGTTCTCTAACTAAATGTCTTGTGAAACAAAGGGAGTGTTAGTAGAGGGGGCATAACTGTATATCAGGCAATCAAACATCAACACTCATAAACCAGCACAAAGTCCCAATTGGTACAATAGCTCAGGCATGCTATACCATCTGTATATGAGCTTATAATGATTCTCTAAGTTCTATACATCTAGAAAAACTGTGTGAGTTTCTAAGTACAAAGTATCCCCAACTCTTCCTCCCAAAACCTGAGGAAAGAAGGTGTGGGAGAAACATTCCGTGCTTGGAGGATTTATTTTAAGTATCAGCTTTTCAAACCACAGAAATTCCCTAATAACTAAATGTTGTTCCAATAGACGTCTGCTAATGTGCTGAATTTGATTAGTAAGTAATAAAGAAACGGAGGGGGGTTTGGCAAGAGCATGAAGAAGTTCCACAGTAGGCGTACAATTAGGAGTTAGACCCGACAATGTACTAGCGGAAAGGAGATTCTAGAGGTCTCCTGTCCCCAAAAGTATCCACATTTACCAGGTGGGGAGCGAAAACTAGCCAGGGTCAAAGGAGAGGGAGGCTGAAATAAAATCGAGGATTAGACAGGGTAAGAAAAGGGTTGGAGAGTGAGGCAACATCTGCTGGTTTGGGAAGCCAGAGAAATGTCAAAGTTATCCTTCAAGAAAGCAGCTTCTCGTTTTACTCCCCCACACAGAAGCTTCTCGGGAAACAATATCTAACCATCTTTGGAGGTGTATAGCATGGTATAACCTTCAACATCAGGGAGGCCAAGGCCCCCACCTGGTTTCTCTTGCATTAAAGAGGTAAAAAGGAAGCCTGCGCCTCTCCTCTGCTTCCTAAGGATGGAGAAAAACAATCTCCGGGTAGAAAAAAAATGTTTTGGAAGGTGAATAGGAATCATCTGCATAGTATAAAGTAAATAGGGCATGACATGTTTGTAGATATTTGCATCCCATCCAGGTGAGATAGGGGATGTTATAAGAATGTAAGAGGGAGGAACTTTTTGATATAAGAGGGTGAAAATCAATATAAATCAGATTTATTATAGCCAATTTTAAAATTAGAAAAGGTTCAAATTGGTGAAGTACTTGGGGAAGGGCCTCATGCAGGTTTGTCAATAATAAAAGCAAGTCATCAGCAAATGTCGATGCTAGGTGAGTAGAGTTGCCCACCGCAAAAAAAATAATAATAATTTTTCTGAGCAATACGGGCACATACAAACATGGTACCAACATAGATGCCTTCAGCTGCCAAGCACACATGTAACAGGTCAGCCAGGTAGAAAGCTGCTGACAGATGCCCTTTAAACTTTTTAGTGGGTAGCTATTATTTCAAGAGCATCTTCTAACTTGCTTCACATTTATGACCATGTGGTTACCAACCATTTTATGACTGTATGCTCAAAAACACTTAAGCAAGGTACAGATGGAATACAGGCTAACCTTTATGGGTAAAGCAAAAGCTGGATCTTGTTTTCTTCTATATTGTATGATCAAGCATACGGTGACGGTTTTCATGCTTTGGAAGTGCATATGAAGTGCTGAAGTGATTGTCCTGGTAAGTGTCTTTTTTCAACTGTCATGGAGGTTCATCCTGTAATAACTGTGGGCTGTTGTATTATGACCTCTACAGGAGAATGCTCCATCTTTAATGTCTAAAGATATTTTTAGCCAGAATATTTGCTGTAGCCGACCCCTCAGCCCTCCACTGGCTCCATCAGTCCTTTACTGTCTGTTCTCATCTGCTGATTACGCTAGTATTTAATTATGCTGTTCTATATGTTTGATATCATTCTTTAATAAAAATTTAGCTTAGATATTTGCCCTGTGTACCACAGTCTTCTGTTGCAGCCATTTTTTAGGATATCATCTTCATTAAATTACTAAGTTTGTAAAATATCTATGTGTGGAGGTGTCCAATGTCTGTCTGGTTTAGTGACTATGTATTTTGTCCTCCCGACATTATTACACATGTATATAATTGCCCGGCCTTTCTAATAGGTGTGTTGTTCCATCTTGAATGTGTATCCTGCTTTACAATCACCCTTCATGCAGAGTTCACATATAAAGACAAGCACGTCCACAACACTTAATAAAACTATGGATATATAGTTACCACCAGGATACGGAGGCAAACAGAGTAAATGAGATGACACATTGGTATTAACTGCAGATTTATTGGTGGAAAGGCACAAATGCAATCACTGGCGTTAAAGCATTTTCTCTTACACCTATTCAGAAGTAAGAACAGTATGGTGGTAACCATTCTACTTAAACATATCTATCGCCTGCACATAAGGAAGCCGGCTTTGTATGCCGAATGAAAAGCAATTCTCTAATTCGCACGTCATTATGGACATCTGCTTTTTGTCTCAAAGCTGAAGCAATTGATATGATGAAGAAGTTAGATGTTCTAAATCTGGAGGCCTCCGCTGTATAAAGGTGAAGGATATACTTTAAGTCACAGTATCTGAAATGTGAAGATAAGGTGGCACCACCAATCTGTAGTGTGTCAACATTCGGTTAAAAAGCAACAGATGAGTAACAAGTTAAAAACAAAGAACTGAATAATAAATGTCTCTGTAGCATTGCAATGTTCTGAAGTCCTGGTTCTCTTTCAATGGACATGGCAGTGTATGGTATGAGACTTTGGTTCACAAGCTTAATAACATCTCATCACGAGGCTAAACAAAATATACAATGAATACCAAAGCTAACACAAACCGTATATAAAAAAAAAAATCCTGTTGGTCAAACATCAGTGGTGAAGCATGGCTACTCATGACCGCTTTTGTACAACTACACGTAGACAAATGCTATGACTTGGTCTGTTCAAGTAAAGATACCAATACACATACTTTAGTCCATTGATCAACTCTTAAGACCTTGAGTGCTGTTGAAATTTAAGGAGGATCTGTCAGCAGTCCTGACAAGTCCCTTTTAGAAAATATTTTGTACTCCCCATGAAATAATTCTGGAGCGCTGCACTGGGCTGTTTCTCTGTTCTACTGCTTGGAAATGTATGAATACCTCTGTGTTACCATTCCCCTCGCCAACAGGGTGTGATGGAAAGACTTGCAGTTTTAGGTGTCTTTTTTTTTTTGTCACAGACAGAAGTGGATCCAACAGGAAGGAGAAACTGTGTGTGTGTGGGTCTACTAGCATTTTCCTAATGGCGTTTTTTTCGTTGTAAAATATCAGGAAAAACAAAAAACCACAAGAGCTACAACATGTTGCATTTTTTAAAAGAACCCCCAAAAATAAAAAGCTTTTGTGTCCATATTTCTTATTTCCTATAAACCTTCAGCTAACATCTGGAGCTAGTGTTTTTACCGCAAAAAAAAAAAAAAAAAAAAAAAAAAAAAAAAAAGTACAGAAAAAAACAGTGTGTGAACCCACCTTAAAGGGAGTCTGTCACCTCCATATGGCCGTATACAGTGCTTACATGGCTCTCTAGCACACCTATACAGGATTGTAACAGTACCTTTGTTCTTTTCTTTAGACTTGCACCAGCAGGAAAAACTAAGTTTAATTCGCAAGTGCCCAGGGGCAGCGTTCAGTGTGTAGGTGCCCAGGCTGCTCTGCCGCCTTTTCACTTTACTCCTCCCCAGTCTCAGCCTTTGACCTATCGATGAGGCAAGAGACTTGGAGGGCGGGCAAAGGCAGAGACTGGGGAGGATTAAAGTGAAAAGAAGGCAGAGCAGCCTGGGCACTTACACACTGAACTCCGCTCCTGGGCCGCCACTTGCGAGTGCTCATTTGCATATGAGTTAAACTCAGTTTTTCCTGCTGGTGCAAATCTAAAGAAAAGAACAAAGGTACTGTTACAATCCTGTATAGGTGTGCTACAGAGCCATGTAAGCACTGTATATGGCCATATGGAGGTGACAGACTCCCTTTAAGAGCTTTCAAACATGTCTTGGTTTTTGACTGCTAGAAAAACCACTAACAGCCACTCGAGGTTTTTTCCATACCTCATGCATTTTTATGGCCTTTTTTTTTTTTCAAGCATTTTTTTCTGTAAAGAGAAGGAGGTGGAGACACACCAGAATATCATTGCTTTAACATGCTGGAAAATGCCAATAAAAACATGTGAATGCACCCTAAAAAATGGAACTGTGAATACTAACAGTATCAGACTGTGTAGGACAGTCCCTACTGAGAACGAGAAAGTTGGCACAAATTGTCCATGTAGGCATATATTTCCAGAAGGACTAATAGAGGGTCAGCATAACACAGGACACTCCAGGATTGTGCTGTCATGGGGAATACAAGGATTTAAGATATCTGACATGTCAGGATACTGGACAGGTCGCCTATAAGAGGTCTATGCATGAAAATGGTGCACATATAATGTAGCTGCACTCCTATTTCACTTCCCTTCCCTTTGGTGTGCACATAAACATGCCTCCAGCAGACAATTCCTTTACTTCCTATTAAATACATGGATCTTTGTGAATGGGGAGAGAATGGCTTCTCCAATGTACAGGTGAACTATACCATGTTAACATACAGACCTCTCTGGAATAGGCAGTCTAGAATAAATTATGCAGTAAGGGTGGGTTTACATCACGTTTTATGCCTCCGTTTCACGTATACGTTACAAAAAAAAAAAAAGATACAAAAACGCAGCACACTACGTACTTGTATTCTGCACAGTCCAGAAAAAAACTATGTATACTTTTTTTTTTTTTTACTACAATGGAACTCTATGTTGAACAGATGCCACTGTCTGGCATCAGTCTGCAGCATCCATTTAACGTATATGTTTTTTGTATATGTTAAAAGGATGGGAAAAACGTGACCGGAATCCACCCTAAATTCAGCATCTGTGAAGCCTTTAAGTCTATAAAGTTGAATTGCAGATATGAGAAGACAACTGGTGAAAGAGTAACGAGTGTGAGCGAATTAGGATTTCTCCATGTAACAACCGTTAGTTAAGGTGCCCTACACAATATATATATATATATATATTGCACATTTTAGTATTTCTTACATTTACAAAACATTAACTCTTGCAATGGACGTCACCTCTAAAAGACAGTGACGAGGGTTTGTCCACTCATTTACATATGGCTTTGGATTTCTCTTACAACACAAAGGCATTGTAAGGCTTTTCTGAGAAATGTTGCACAATATATCTTTTAGTAGAATAAAAGCTATAAAATCTGCTTAATATACCTCAATACCTGAAATTAAGATTGCATAAATAAGTTTCCATTTACTTAGTGCAGACTTTCTGAAGTCTGTGTTTGAACCATAGCCTGGTATGTCTGCAAAGTGGAAAAGGCCTCTCTGGCATTAGAGTAAGAGACTAATAATATTCTATCATCCTCCTCCCACTCAGACGTGTACAGAGGCTAGAGCCCACCACCTTAGTGGCAAAATCCCAATATGCCTACTGCAGAAAATGCATAAATATACCATAGGAGCGGGGGGAGGGGTGCAACTGTGCAAAAGCAAGTTAAAAAATAAAATATTTGACTTTCACAAATATATAAAATGATTTCTTTCCTTATTTTAAGCAGCGCAGGTCTTTGGTAACTATCAAATATAAAAAGCAGGTATTGTTCAACAAGTGGGGGAAATGGGTGAAGGTGAAACTGTCAGTTCGGTTGTAGTCCAGATTCCTACTGAATTGCAAATTTTCATCATCGGGAATTCAGCCGTGGCGCAACCTTTAAAAGAAAAGAACACATATTAATAGTGGAAACATGTTCTCGTTCTCCGCTTACTAAAGAGAGACTTCTATCAAAACGGTTTTAAATCACTTATTAACAACCTCTAGGTGAATATTCTAGTCTATTATAGACAATGGGTGGAAGGGTTTTCTGGATATAATACTATGTGTGCGAGATCCAGTGCAGTCTTTAACTTCCTCTCTGTCTGGACTGTTGGCACAGCAGAGAGTCTCCCGTTATACTGTCAGACCAGTGAGGAGTGATGACTCCTGACTGATGCGATCCCAATGGTGTGGTTGGTCAAGGCTTCTCACATTACACTAATCAATGCACTGCTCAACAGTTTGCTGCAACTCTCTCCGTCATTCCAGTCCCCCGCCTACTATTCTAATAAGGATTGCCTCGTAGATAAAACCTACCCTGTGTGGCAGAGGAAGAAACTGAGATTACTCTGCTCTCTGATTGAGAACTTTCCTCTCTCTGAAGGAAGACACTATTTCATATTTGATTTTTACTAGCATAATACGGACAATATTTTTCAATTAAAAAGAGGTTGTCAGAGACAATTAAAAATCCGAGACAAGCCCTAAAATGACATGAAATAAAAAGACAGCTTCGAGGACAGTGATTGACTGCAGAGTTCAAATGTTGTACCCCAGCATGTCACAGACACTGAGCTGCACAGTGACATGCAGGTATTCAGAACTTCACTGCAGCAGTCTATCACTGTGCTTAGCGGTAGACTGATGAGGTCAGAGACTGGCTGCAGCAGTTGTGTCTGACTTGCTGGGATATGTCGTGTAACCTCTGCAGAGACTGGCTGCAGCAGTTGTGTCTGACTTGCTGGGATATGTCGTGTAACCTCTGCAGAGACTGGCTGCAGCAGTTGTGTCTGACTTGCTGGGATATGACGTGTAACCTCTGCAGAGACTGGCTGCAGCAGGTGTGTCTGTCATATGCTGAGATACGACGTTTAACCTCTAGAGTCAATCACTGTCCTCAGCTCTGTTTTTTTATTTTATGGCATGAGTATAACTTTTTTTTTTTTTTTTTTTTTTAACCTTTTGTGGCTTGATCCAGATTTTAAGCAATAAGCATCACCCGTCAGATGCCTCTGGCAACTTTGAGGAAAAAAATAAAAATGGACAACTTAAAATTTCACATCACATCTATTTTAAGTATCATGATTAACCGTTATATTCATGCTGGACCATAAAAGAGAAAAACAACAAAAAAAAACAGGACAATAACCACTTACAAACACGATTCTCCACTGCTACATGCATCCTTATTCACCACCCCTGTTGTACTGCTATTTCTGGTATTGGACAGGACTTGCACTTTCGGCACACTCTGAATATTACAAATCCAGCCATCCCCTTTTTCCCCAGAAGCTTCTGTATACCCCCAGCCAGCCCTCTGGTCATGAGAGGCCATGACAGCGCTGTAGAAGAAGAGCCGACCTGCTTCTGCTGCATCATCACAATGCCAGCCCCTATCCGTTACCTGACATGACGATGTGGTGACAACGGAAGGAGCAGCAAAATAAAATACTGTACTGGACTGACAGATTCACAAATGGCGAATTGGTGCACTACACGCAGTACAAGAATACTGGCATTTCTCCTCTTTTTATGCAGTTAGAGGATTGCCATAAAATGTTCTTCCAAATACACTCTTTAGAAGCAACGAAACAGAAGACACAGCAGTCATATGAGAAGACGAGTCCTTACCACAGACAAGTGTCCGTTTTTGGCTTTAGCTATCAGCAGTTCTGAGCCTGGTGTAAAGTCGATGATGCCTTCTTTACCCTGACCCACAGTAAACTTGATGCTGAGAAACACAGTAACAACATAATGAGATAACTTAAGAGTCTGTCCTATAAAAGACACATAAAGAACAGGTCCTCTCACACTGGTGACATTGTATTAGACTGTACGCTGCGGTGACACGCATCTCAGATACAATGACGCCTGTGTGCCAGCACACCAAAGGGGATAAAGGAACATTCACAAAACAAAGAAAGGAGTTACTATAGAAATAAAAAAGTAGTACCAGCAATTGTTAAAGAGAACTCCCAAACGTTCCCCCCACAAAATCTAAATTCTGAAGCATCTTTTCTTAGAGCTCTGCATTGTGATGTTCCATACAGTCTGACATTGTCCGATCAGACCGTGCTAAAGATATCATGTTGAAAAAAAGGGTGACGGCAATGCCCACTTGTCAATTCATTCATATATTTCCAGGAGGAATAATAGAGGAACATCATAAAGCAGAGGTCTAAGTTCTCAGCTATTTTTGGAGGAATACAATATTTGGAAAAAAACAGACAAATCAGGAGAGGTCTCCCTTAAAAAGGAATAAATGGACTGATCTCTATTGCCATGCAAATTAGCGAATTGGCCTGTATTTAACACGCCGATTGAGTAAGCGATTGTCGGAGGGAAGTGTTCCATCCCGGCAATCGCCTGCTAGCTAGTGGAAGAGAGCGCTGCTATTACATGCAGCGATCTCCTCCACAGCATGAGGGAGAGTAATCACTAATGCCAATGCTCGTCCCCATGATGTCTAGTGGTTTGCCACCGGCAGATCGCACGATCAGCACCATCTGTCAACAGCAAACGATTATTTTATATACAATTGCCCAATGAACTAGTGTTTGCTCGTTTATCGGGCAATCATAGGCAGAATTATACTGCAAGATGATTGCTAACGAACTTTCATACGAAAAATCGGCAGGTGTAATACAGCCTTAACAATGCTGGGCCTGCAGAATGTTAAAAAGGAGCAACCAAGAGCTCATGTTTAATGCCACACACACATCCACATACCTGCCCTGATTAATGTTGATATTGTTGAATTTCTCAGCTACTATGGCAAGTTTCGTCAGTGTCTCAATCACCTGATCGCTCTGCAGCACCACATCTCCCTGGAGACAAAAAAACCCCACTAATGATAAGATACGCCACACGCAGCACCCCGGCAGGTCTGCTTTCAAAAGGGAACAATAACACAGAGCTTAAAGGGATTCTGTCACCAGTTTTTGACCCCCACATTCAAAAATATGGTTATGTGCATGGTGCCCTTGTGATTCCTAATGTGGTCTTATAAGCTAAATCTGTAGGCTCATTTAGTGTAAAAAACGTTTTATCTAACCTGTCATTCATCAGATTAAGGTGCCCAGGAGGACGCTCATGTCTCCAAGATGCCGCCCGCCGCTCGTGCCCAGCTCCTCCTTTGCAGTCCTGCTCCAACGGTCTTCAATCTGCCCAAGGGGCGGCGTTTCACCTCTCTTGTGCCCAGCCAGCCTCCCCAACTGCCGCTTTGAAGCGCCGCCCAGCTCATGAATATTCAGTTTGCTGGGCGGCTTCTGCAGTCCCCGCTCTGAAGCGCTGCGCTGAACAGTGCCCTGCGCATGCGCCGATCTTGTGAAGTCGGAGACAGTAAGCGCCGCCCAGCGAAGTGAATATTGATGAGCTGGGCAGCGCTTACTGTACCGGACTTCACAAGATCCGGCGCATGCGCCGGGCACTGTTAAGCGCAGCGCTTCAGAGTGGGGACCGCAGAAGCCGCCCAGCAAACCGAATATTCATGAGCTGGGCGGCGCTTCAAAGCGGCAGTTGGGGGAGGCTGGCTGGGCACAAGAGAGGTGAAACGCAGCACCTTGGGCAGATTGAAGACCGTTGGAGCAGGACTGCAAAGGAGGAGCTGGGCACATCGCTTCAGAAAACAAAGGAGGAGCTGGGCACGAGCGGCATCTTGGAGACATGAGCGTCCTCCTGGGCACCTTAATCTGATGAATGACAGGTTAGATAAAACGTTTTTTACACTAAATGAGCCTACAGATTTAGCTTATAAGACCACATTAGGAATCACAAGGGCACCATGCACATAACCATATTTTTGAATGTGGGGGTCAAAAACTGGTGACAGAATCCCTTTAAAGGGGCTGTCTCACTCAGGAATGGCATTTATCACGTAGATAAAGTTAATACCAGGCACTTACTAATGTATTGTTATTGTCCATATTGCCTCCTTGGCTGGATTGATTCATTTTTCCATCACATGCCCCCTTTCATAGAATGCAGTGACAACAGTTTAGAGTCCAATGAGTTGTGCAGGGGCTTTATATTGATAACCTATCCTCAGGAGAAGTCATCAGAGTCAGATAGGCGGGGGTCCGACTCCTGACACCTTCACTGAAGGGCTGTATGACGGGGTAGCAGTACCCCTGCCAGTGCCGCTTCCTCTTCAGTGTTTATCTGCCATCATCTGCTTTGCAGTAGAGGGCCAATGGAATTACAATACATGCACTTGAATGGGATGGAGCACATATCGTTACACTGTGCCGCCGCTGCAAAGATGACACGCAGGTAATTTTGAAGAGGAAGCAGACCTTGCAAGAGTGCTGCTACCCCCTCAAAAAGCTGATCAGCAGGGGTGTCAGGAATCGGACTCTGTCGATCTTATGTTAATTATCATTTATTATTAAAGCGCCATTCATTCCATAGCGCTGTACATATGAAAAGGGGTATACATACATAATACAGACAATTGCACTAAGCATGATGAACAAGACAATTACAGACTGGTACAGAAGGAGAGAGGGCCCTGCCCGTGAGGGCTTACAATCTACATTGATGACTTATCCTGAGGATAAGTGACCACTAATGTGCCTTTTTACTGACGTAAACAAAAGGGGTTTTTAGCTAAACAGCTGGCTTTAATCAATTGTTACAAGTACCAAAATGGTGCCTTAAAAACTAGAACTTGACCTCATACAAGTACATTAGGGTGTTTCATTTTGTAGTGGGGAAAAAAAAAAAAAAAAAAAGTTACATTTTTGCAGACTTTTCTTACGCCAGAGTCTCTGTGATGTCCTCTCTGCCAAATTTTAAGAAGATTGGATAATATTTAGAGGTTGCACACTTTGATCAGTTTTGTAAAAGTAGGCAAAAAATATGATTTTTCAATGCTAATTACTTTTATTGGAAAAACTAGAAATCACAAACTTAAAATAATATTAAAACAGACACTAAGATTAATAGGTAGTATGATCGGCAAAACGTGTTATATTAATCCACTTTGAATGATGCAATCCCTTCTTTTGTCAGCTTGGTGACGACTTTTCTGTGATGCTCGACGACCCTCAACAAGAACTGTTTTTGTTGTTCGCCCCCCTGACCGATTCTTTATCAGAGCAATTCCTCTTTCTGCGGTATCACTGACCACCTGAAGAGCGTTCACATGGCTTCTTCTGCAGTTTTCTGTCACGTTGAGGTTTCCAAACAAGCCAAAGAATGTCTGTTTTATTAGTAACGAAATGGCTCAGGTCTTTTCCTTCAAAAACTAGGTTTTTACCCTCTCATCGTTTTATTTCCTTTTTCTTTGCAGGTTTGGTTTCTAAATTTGGCGAACTCTCTGCATAAGCGCAGTCAGTCACAGTGAAGGGGCAGGGAAGGAGGCGCGGTTGCCATGACTTGAAGCAAGGAGGCCGCTGCCTCCTTGACTTCAAGCATGTGTAGAGAAGCGCGCCGGCAGGGGATAGAAGAACGTTTTCTGACCTTTAGCCGCATCGGCCTTCAGGGAGAAAATTATCGTTGGAAACACGCTGCTAAATACTGTCAGGTACTGCTGGCGGCTTGGGAGGTGACAGGTTCCCTTTCACAGCCTAAGTAATACGTTCGTCCAAAAAAGCCAATCCTACGTTTGTTTCTGACAGATACCAAAGGTGTCTCTTAGCAAATGTGAGAGCAGAGCACTTTTTTTTACGTCTGCATCTGGGTAGGTTCTCAGAAGCTGTAGACATATCCAAATCATTCTTTGGAGCCCATCGACTTACAATTGCCTCGTGCAAAAAGCGAACATATAGGAGGCTGACAAAATGTGCAACCCGTATCATTTCTTTCAATTCCCGTTGTGGAATATTCAACTGTTTAGTGAAGAGGGCAATAAGTGCATATATTGCCTTTGCCATCCACCTTGCTTGATGCAGAGCCCCTGGGATCCTTAAGTAGTTTTTAGACCAACCTCCTAGGTACAGGAGTGAGAGGAGTAATAAAAGTGATCAATATGTGCAACCCCTAAATATTATCCAATCTTCTTGAAATTTGGCATAGATATCTTTTACATCACTCGGGGCGTAAGCAAAGTCATATGAAAATCACATCTTTGGAAAAATTAAACCCTCTAAAGTACATTGATGAAAAAACAAAAAAGTTATAGTTCTTGGAATCTGCGTGGTCACTGTGTGGTTAACGCACTGCACAACCCCTTTCAGTTTAAAGGGGATAGCTGGCCACAACGCAATCCTCTTGTAAATTATTAATGTGAAGCTCGGAACCATAGGGGGGGGATTTATTATTCCCTCCAAACCACTTTTCTGGTGTAAAAAAAAAAGTCACAAACCTTTTGTTTAAGACTTTTTAAACGCCATTGCACCTAAATCTAGACGAAAGTGGCGTTTCTACGCCAACCGGGACACTTTTCCAAAAAGGGGGTGTGTGAGGTTGTGGCCAGCAGGCCCGTAGAATTCAGCTTATTTTCTGGCGCCGAAGACTACTGAAATTTGTGGTAGGTCCAACCTTCTGTAGGTTTCAGTCTAGGCCAGGGAACAGCAACCTTCGGCACTCTAGCTGCTGAGAAACTACAACTCCCAGCATGCAAACTTACTCGGCTGTTCTTGTAACTCCCACAGAAGTGACAGGAAGATTCTGGGAGTTTTAGTTCCACAACAGCTGGAGTGCCGGAGGTTGCTGATCCCTGGTCTAGGCACATGGGCTGCACCTAATTAATGACAAGGAGCGAGTCTCATAATACATTAGACGCATCTTCCAGCATCACAAGGGATATTACAGACTGCCGCAAGAGGCCAGTATTTATCTCCATGTGCACAAATGTCCACTGTATGATCACATGCACGGTAGTAAAAGAACAATCTATACCTAGTAAATATTACCTTTTGCTTGTTGTCTTCACATTTTACATGGAGGACAAAGAGGTTATCACTGAGACTGCTGACAGAGATTCCTGAAAAACAAGAGCACAGATATCAGTCTTCTGAGGGAACAGAGACGTCCTCTTCATATACAGTAGCTGCTGCTTGTAAAGTAGTGCTGATCAATCAGGTTAGAACATGCATCATCCTGTATGTGGCAGCCTTTCCTATAACCATCAACTAAAACTGATCTTCATATATGTCCTGTAACATGGTTTCTGGTAGACTCTTACATGCTATGCCCTCTGTAGTGGTAATACAGAGTAGTCCAGTATACCAGTCACACGGCACAGCACAAACACTTATGCCCTAGCCAAAGGATAGGGAATAAGTATCAGATCATGGGGGACCAACTGTACGGACCACTGTGGCTCACAGGAACAGGGGTCCAGTGTTACCAAGTATGAATTTTTTATTTTCTGTACAGGATTATGGGGGCAGCCATCTTGCATGAGCAGCTGTTAACAGCATTTAGAAATCTGATTTATAACAGACCATAGGCCACAATGGACATTGAGGTCTATGGGAGCGTTTTCTAGACATGCTCTGTGACCTGTGCAGAGGTAACTTAACATCTTCGCGACCCCTGACAGTAAGTCCACTGGGCGCACGAGAGAGAGTGGTATATGGAGCAGGTGGATCAGCTCATCCCACTTCATGTGTGTGTATTACAAAGCCAGCACTGGACCGCAATGACCAGGAATGGAGACATATATATGACTGGGATCAGAGTTGTTATCTTCCATTGTAATCCTGCTTAGGATATTGCAATAACAGAACTGCTGAAAAGTGATCTGACCCGACCAAGAAGTGGCGTCTATTATAATTCTCTAATAGACCGTGTGAAAACTGCAGGATTTAAAAAAAAAATAATCACCCCAAAAAATTGCCCCATGAAAAACTTGTGTTTTCAAACCAGCAGCTGGATCTGAGTACTTTAGTAATTGCATGTAATTAAAAATGTATTATAGCTAATGAGTTATTCAATGAATTCTATCTGTATAGCGCCACCTGTTTGTTCTTTTTCTAATTTCTCTGTCCTGCTCACTGAGATTGAAACACATGTTCAGTTCCATTCTTCAACTGCCACCAGCTGCATCAGAGAGGACATAACCCCCGAGTGCGCCCGCCGTCTTAACTGACAGCTTGAATGGGGAGATCTCTGGATCCATGTGAGGTACAGGACTGGTTCGAATTTTGGTAGAAAAAGGGTTGTCATAGAGTAGATTACCGTATATACAGTTGCAAGAAAAAGTATGTGAACCCTTTGGAATGATATGGATTTTTGCACAAATTGGTCATAAAATGTGATCTGATCTTCATCTAAGTCACAACAATAGACAATCACAGTCTGCTTAAACTAATAGCACACAAAGAATTAAATGTTACCATGTTTTTATTGAACACTCCATGTAAACATTACAGTGCAGGTGGAAAAAGTATGTGAACCCTTGAATTTAATAACTGGTTGAACCTCCTTTGGCAGCAATAACTTCAAGCAAACGTTTCCTGTAGTTGCAGATCAGACGTGCACAACGGTCAGGAGTAATTCTTGACTATTCCTCTTTACAGAACTGTTTCAGTTCAGCAATATTCTTGGGATGTCTGGCGTGAATCGCTTTCTTGAGGTCATGCCATAGCATCTCAATCGGCTTGAGGTCAGGACTCTGACTGGGCCACTCCAGAAGGCGTATTTTCTTCTGTTTAAGCCATTCTGTTGTTGATTTTCTTCTATGATTTGGGTCGTTGTCCTATTGCAACACCAATCTTCTGTTGAGCTTCAGCTGGTGGACAGATGGCCTTAAGTTCTCCTGCAAAATGTCTTGATAAACTTGGGAATTCATTTTTCCTTTGATGATAGCAATCCGTCCAGGCCCTGACGCAGCAAAGCAGCTCCAAACCATGATGCCCCCACCACCATACTTCACAGTTGGGATGAGGTTTTGATGTTGGTGTGCTGTGCCTCTTTCTCCACACATAGTGTTGTGTGTTTCTTCCAAACAACTCAACTTTGGTTTCATCTGTCCACAGAATATTTTGCCAGTACTGCTGTGGAACATCCAGGTGCTCTTGTGCAAACTGTAAACGTGCAGCAATGGGTTTTTTCTGGACAGCAGTGGCTTCCTCTGTGGTATCCTCCCATGAAATCCATTCTTGTTTAGTGTTTTCCATATCGTAGATTCGCTAACAGGGATGTTAGCATATGCCAGAGACTTTTGTAAGTCTTTAGCTGACACTCTAGGATCCTTCTTCACCTCATTCAGCAGTCTGCGCTGTGCTCTTGCAGTCATCTTTACAGGACGGCCACTCCTAGGGAGAGTAGCAGCAGTGCTGAACTTTCTCCATTTATAGACAATTTGTCTTACCGTGGACTGATGAACAGCAAGGCTTTTGAAGATACTTTTAAAACCCTTTCCAGATTTATGCAAGTCAACAATTCTTTATCGTAGGTCTTCTGAGAGCTCTTTTGTGCGAGGCATCATTCACATCAGGCAATGCTTCTTGTGAAAAGCAAACCCAGAACTAGTGTGTGTTTTTTTTATAGGGCAGGGCAGCTGTAACCAGCACCTGCAATCTCATCTCATTGATTTAACTCCAGCTGGCTGACACCTCACTCCAATTAGCTCTTGGAGATGTCAGTCTTACATGGTATGTTCAATAAAAACATGGTAACATTTAATTCTTTGTGTGTTATTAGTTTAAGCAGACTGTGATTGTCTATTGTTGTGACTTAGATGAAGATCAGATCACATTTTATGACCAATTTGTGCAGAAATCCATATCATACTAAAGGGTTCACATACTTTTTCTTGCAACTGTATGATTTACATTTTTTACATGACCCCTGTAAACACGTGTTTAGGATGAAAACTTGATTTAAAACAGTAGGTCATTTTCTGATGACACATTCCCTGTAAGTCTGCCAGAATAACTACAGGGTGGTAAATCTATAGGACATAACCAAACAATCAGTTATCTTAGATGTAGTCCTGGAGTCAACAATTTGCACACATTAAGGGTCCATTCACACGTCCTCAAGTGTTTTGCGGTCCGCAAAACATGGACACCAGCCATGTGCGTTCTGCATTTTGCGGACTACACATGGCCGGCCCTCTAATAGAAATGCCTATTCTTGTCCGCGGCTGTGGACAAGAACAGAACATGCTCTAACTCTTTTGGACCCCAAGCCCTGGTAGTGGGAACAGCAACCTCTGAACAGTAGCTATATACCAACAATAGGACAGAACAGTCTTTCATGAAAACCCCCTTAACCCTAAAGATGCCAAAAATGAAACGTTTAGCGATTGGAAACAATAAAATGGCCCATTATGATCAGGGCTCCTCTGAGACCAGATGATAACTACAGGAGAATATATTGTTCCAGATTTACAGATGAAAGACGTTCCCACAAGGACAAAATATTCATATGACGTCAAACTAATGATCCAAATCTCTCAGACATTAGAGGTGGGCCAACTGCAATTAACAGTCTAGATCACCAATTAGCAACTGGGGAATAACAAAAGAGCTGCTTCTCATGAACATTATGCAACCAAGTTGCACATCATCGACCTCCGTTACAATTACATGGGCCAGGGTGGTGCAGACCATGGGCCAAGTACAGTATAATGCACAGGAATAGGGTTTGAAAGCAAGTGGGAGATTTTGGAATCCACAACAGCTCCAGACAGCAAATTTCCATTCTAAGGATTTGTGCAGTGGCATCATTTTGATGACCCATCCAAAATATTAATGTTCTATTAATTTCAGATCAGCTGTTTGAAGGGGTCGTGACGCCTAATACTGCGTCCTCTTCATATTTACCTGCACACTCCCTTGTATCGGAGATGCAGTGTAATTACAACTGCTCCTTCTATTCACTTCCTAATACAGCTGGGAATCGGACCTCCACACATCTGATATTGATATCCTGACAATAAGTCATCAATATTATGCTGCTGCACCACCCCTTTAAGGCACACCTCTGAGACCTGCTCCTATCTCACGAACGTGGACCAATGTGAATGGAGAGCAATGCATGTGCAGCTTTCTCCAGTCACTGCTATGGGACTTCTGAAAATAGCCACATGCGCTCCCTTGGCTACTTGTGGAAGAACCAAAGCAGTGGAAAGAGATGAGAGCACATCCTACTGAAATGCCTACCGCTGAGGCCAGCGATTATCAGGAGAGGTCACACGTTATCAACGTGACGTCACGAAACAGATCCCAGCCAGGGCAACTGTAGCAGCGCAGGATCTGGCAAGTAATGATCACTGCTTTATTGCAGGCAGATCCTCTGTGTTGTCTGGGGTTGCTCTCATTCAGGCAATTACTGCAACCAAAAGATAGTCACCCTATGGAGACTCAATTAGAGCATCATACATTATAGCAATCATTGCACTGCTCTCCTGTGAAGTACAATATAGCAGAACAATAGAGCTGTCATACATAAGAAACTGATGAAATTCAAACCTGTCAAATTGGCATAATCAATCCTCTGCTTTAGTTTGGCTTCTTCCACAAGGTAAGCAGCATTCTGAGCGAGCAGAAGTTGTCTCCTCCGTGGCTTGTATCCCTTTCGGTCATACTTGACCACAGGCACTGCATACTGTAAAGAGGTATGAGCGTCAGGATAGTGCTATAAATGGTAGATCCATACATGAACCAGGCAATGCAGGTACGGTAAGCATTTCTCATGTCTGTTCTAGTAAATCCTTACATTTCTAATAAAAATTATTATGGAGCAATGTTAGGGATATTTGGGTTAAAGTGGAGACAAGAAAGCATTGATTTCTAACGAGGTGTGTGCCCGCTTACACACCTCTTGGCGTTTGTATGCTCTCCCTCTTATGTGGCATTCATGCTGCGGTTTCCTTTCACACTCCAAAAACTATTCTGGTTGTTCAACTTTCTATAAACCCGACCCTAGTGTGTGTATACTGTATACGTGCAACTGTGTTAGTCAAACTGGGTTGTGAGCTTCAGTGGGGACACCAGATGATGTGCATGATGACAACCTATTTACAGAAATATTGCTGCAATATGTGTGATGTGTAATACAAAATATGTCAAATGGAATGTTGCAGTAGTAAACAAAAAAAAATTGACAAACCAGAAAGTATAATGCAATAAATACCGTTAATGCCTGGTTTTCTATTTGTTGAAGTATTTTAGTGTTGATCTCATCATTGCCTGGAAAGAAAACAGGATGGAGAGAGGCTGAATGATTTGGGTAGTAATAGTAACTAGTCACTTCTCACCCTTTAGTTGGCTGCTCTTTGTCCCGCATAATCATATACAAACATCTAGGGGTACTGCAGGGGGTACTGCTTATAGTATCCTAGCGAAGCTATAGCTAAGCTAGAGAGACCCCTGCTCTGATGGGTTCCAAAATACTAGGGAGATGCTAAGCAGAGGAACAGCATAAGGCTACATTCACATGACTGTATGTGTTTCGGTCCGCAAAAAAAAACAGATGACGTCCGTATGGCATCCTTTTTTTACAGATCTATTGTAACAATGCCTATCTTTGTCCGCAAAACGGACAAGAATAGGACATACGGATGCGGATAGCACACGGTGTGCTGTCCGCATTTTTTGCGGACCCATTGAAATGAATCGGTCTGCATCTTATCCGGAAAAACAAAAAACAAAATGGACACAGAAACAAAATATGTTCGGGTGAATGTAGCCTAAGGCTACTTTCACACTGCCATATGCGCTGGAAAAGCTACTGAAACATACTATATACCGGGCTTGTATACCCTTCTTGTCTTCTGCAATACTGCAGGTGACTGCACTATTCAGTGGCATACAGGAGAGAAAAACAACAACAACTCTATAGCCAATGGATGTCACAATATGCATATACAGTGGCAACCATCAGAGGTATGCATCGGGGGAATCCTATACCAATGTACACCTACGACTGACAGTAAATGCAGTGAGAAAGTAGCCCACAGAAAAGATACTGGGGGTCATCTACCAGATGTGAACCAGTTTTCTGCTGTACCAAAGTCACAAACTGCATTTTACATACAAATTTGAGACATTTTACATTTTTCACGCTGCTCTCGACACTTTCTTCAAAAATGGACAGGCGACGGCCCCAGAAAACTGGTGTAAATCATAACTCAACTCTATGTCTGCTCCTAGCTGGTATAGGCTTCAGTTTCTGGAGCACGGACATCACAGATTTAAGATGCCTGCACCTATTAGTACATTGGTCATATTTTATGTGAGGGAGATTTTTTTTTTTTTTTTTTGTTTTGTTACTAAGACTGGGGTGTATAAGGTTAGTCTTTAGTAACTGGGCCCCCTCAGACTTTATTCATGGCTTCTATGATCTCCAAAATGTATAACTGCTGTCAGATTACTGTGAGAATACAAGTCACAGGAATTATGAAGTTTACAACCAGAGCCAGAAGTGTGAAGAAGGTTAAAGGGAACCAAAAGGCTCGATTAGCTCAACAATTCTCTGTTGATTGGATGTAAGTGAGCAATAAAATACCTTCAGTTTTTAAAAAAGGATTGGTGGTGTTCCAAGCTCAGCAACCATCAACCAAGAGAAAAGCAGGAGGCGGCCTTGCAAAAAAACAACTCTATTCAGAAAATTTGAGCTCACAAGAAGCGATTTTTTTCCAATGAAGTGAAACACAGACACAGAAAGCCCCAGAGAGGGAGAAGCAGGAGCTGAAGATCTCCGAACATATAAATCACTCACCAAGTCGAGTGTTTATGAAGAGTCTTGGAACGCTCTGCGGATAATTGTCTTTTTTGTCCTTGAATATTTCACTTGCGACAACTTTCTGTTCAAGCTGTGGAAACAAGAAATGTCTATATTTAGACACATATGCATTTATCTACCATTCTGTGCAAAATAATAGCAGCAAGCAACCAAGAAAAAGCTCATTCCTCGTGATAGCATTTATTTCCATAAACACAAAGGCACTGGACGCGCTGCACATTCAATTCCAAATGAAAACACGAACAAAATATCAACTTCTAAACTGAAAATGAAGAAACGGGAATAATAGGCTGTTCAAAAAATAAAAGGGTTTGCATTTTCAGTTACAAACTTGAATATTTACACTATAAGGCCTCTTTCACGAGACAGTTTTTTTTTTCTGTTTACAGGCCGCTTTTTTGCAGTCCGTATACGGAACCATTCATTCCAATGGTTCCGCCAAAAAATAAATAAAAGAATGTACTCCGTTCCATTGAAAGACAGAACATGTCCTATTATTGCCCGCAAATCACATTCAGTGGCTCCATTCAAGTCAATAGGTCCACAAAAGACACGGAACAAAACGGAATGTACTCCGTACGTCTTCCGTTTCCGTTCTGTTTTTGCGGAACCATCTATTGAAAATGTTATGCCCAGCCCAATTTTTTCTATGTAATTACTGTATACTGTATATGCCATACCGAAAAACGGAATGGAAACAGAACGGAAACAAAAAAATACGGAACAACAGATCCGTGAAAAAACGGACCGCAAAACACAGAAAAAGCCATACGGCGAAGTGAAAAAAGCCTAAAGTGATTCTTTACCAGCAGGTACAACATTTGCTGCCCTCCTTCTTTAAATAAGGGCCATATTTAACACCCATTTCTTCACAGAATGAATTACCTCACTAATTGAACGCCACACTGCTATAAATCTGAATACCCGCCTTTCATTAAATGAGTCAATTACACCTAATTAGCAGTGTGTATGTCATTACTGTTGATTCTGTTGGCTTCCCATTACTCGTGCATTGTTTCTCATGTTGTATTATCTTTTCTGCCAAAAACACATTAGTGATGTTAGACTTTTACTATTTTGCACATAACTGTATTACGGTAGTAAGAGGGCTGTCCGGCAGAAAATTTATGAAAAACATTGTATTGTGGTACCAGTCAACAAAAGGATTTTGTGTTGTGCCGAGGGAGAGGAGCAAAATGTGGGTGGCACGGCACACGACCGGAAACCGTTTTCAGGTTCAGTCTTAGGTTGGGAAAATGACAGTCAGCAATCAGCCTCATCTTCACAGGCAATAATATACATATCTGGAGATGGTGCTTATATCTAAATTAGTCACACCAATGTGCTGCTCCTCCATCATTAATCATAAATATTTTACCTTTCATAGGCAATGCATGTAAACTACTTTTATAATATATTTTCTCTAAAAAAAAAATAAAAAAAAATAAAAAAAAAGTAGAAGGAAGAGATGCATAGGGTATTCAGTTAGAAGAAGATATCTCCTAGAACTACGAGATCGGTAGTAGTCTGACCTCTGGATGCCCACTTATAACAAGAACGGGGACCCCCAAAATGAATGGAGAAAATAGTTGAGCATGTGCAATGCTGGTCCATCAATTCTCTATGGGACTGCTAGAAATAGCTTAGTAAGGCTGCTTTCACACTCGTGGTAGCCTTTTCCGGTAAGCTGTTTCGGCAGGGGAACAGCCTGTCGGATCTGTGCTACCGCAAGTCCACCCGGAGGTCCGGCTGCAGCACGGCAAACAAGCCGAAAGGCGGGCGGGCAAAAACCACAGCATGTTGTAGTTTTTGTCCGGGCGCCCCGTGCTGCGGCCGGCCCACCCCCATTATAGTGAATGTGGGCGGAGTGGCCTTTCCACGGCACGGTGGACTTGTGGTAGCATGGATCCGGCAGGCTGTTCCCCTGCCGGAACAGCCTGCCGGAAAAGGCTACCGCAAGTGTGAAAGTAGCCTAACAGCTCAAATTGATAAAATGACATGGCGCATGCAAGCAGCCACTCCATTCAATTGGGTATTGGGACACACACACTCCTGTTCTCATGATCTGTCGGGGTCCCAGCAGTCAGACCCCCACCAATCTAGTGGTAGCCTATATGGTGTAGCTTCTTCTAACTGGAATTTCTTAGTTCAGCTATTTTTCATTCAGATTTACCTGTTGTTTCCACTCAGGGCTGATTCGTCTGCAATACTTCCACACCATGTTCTTCATGCACATCTCTCTGAGGAGCTCAGAGGCCTAAAGGAACAAAATTCCATCTAAGCAATCTTCACATTCCAAAAAGTTGAGGCAAAATATAGATACATTAAACATATACATGTGTCTACAGTCATTCAGGTCAAATAAAGTAAAACAAAAAATTCTAACATATATTTGATGCATATTTCCATTATAACAATCCTCGCTGCCAGGCCATCAGGCAAGGACGTTCATTTTAATGCCTTGTGTAGATAGGTCACTGCGACCCATTCTGCTGAAGGATGTGCATCACAGACGTGGGTCTTTAATCTATTCGGCATCTTTGGAACGTATGCGCAGCGCGGTGGCTGAGTGGTTAGCACTGGTGCCTTGCAGTGCTGCAGTCCTGAGCGCATACTGTGGTTTCCTCCCACACTCCAAAAATATACAAACAGGCAAACTGGCTTCCTATGAAATTTACCCTAGTGTGTGTTTCGGGGTTGAGCGCCTATATGGCAGCCAGTGACTTCCCAGGGAGTTGCCTGAGCCACACAACTATCCCTGCACTTCAGGTTTCCTGTGAGAAAAGCAAATGATAACAGGACTGCAACCAGGCCCACCAGTCCTAGATTCTGGGGAGTGCCACTTTTAGCTGGATCAATGTGTTGAAAACACTGCTCCAGTCACAACAGAGAGCCACTGGGTCCATGCTACTTAACCACAGGCTGTGGAACAGAATGATAACATCCCGCCGCCTGCACCAGGATGCCGACGTCCTTTAGTGTGCGCCTGACATCTTGTAGGCCACAGCCTACAGCAACCACCCTCTGTAGATCCATAAAGCTTCATCACTGAATATCTTAGGTAATGAGATGCATAATTCCCCTCTACATGAAGCTGGCACATATAGCGGCTATCAACACTTTTGTTCTACTAAAATGTACTGATTATTCAGATGTTAAAAGCCAGCAAGTTACCACAGATTATTCCCTTCCCCATCTGCTTACCTCTCGAAGGGATGGGGGTGGGACAGGCCAAGACTTATCTAACACGCTTTTTGGTACGTTGCGATGAAGGTTCATCAGGAATGAGTAACGCAGATAATCCAGGAAATAGTCATTCTCAGGACAGCGAGGCTGATTGCGGTAAATGAAGCCTTTGATGAATCTGGGCAAAAAACATAATCCCTTACTTGACAGTTCTCAAAATACCAGCTTATCAATCAGAACATTGTCCGTCAGACCTTTTTAGACTAAAAGTTTTATTTCCTATTTAAATAAACTATTTAAAATATTTAGGAAAAAAAGCCAAAAGGGAAACCAGAGGTCTTCACGAAAGAACCCCTTTAAAGGGGATGTTCTATTTGACAACTTATCCCCCATCTACAGGAAGAGAGATAAGGGGGCATTTACACCAACAGATTATCACAGATCTTTTGTTTTACACACCAACTATTGGTCTGATTGGACAGATCTTGGTCAGATAATCGATTAGTCTAAATGCACAGCGTCTGATCCCAGCAGTCGGACCCACAGTGATCCCGAGAACTGGGTCGGTGCTCCTCGTTTGAATGAGGCAGCAGTCAGGAAAGTATCTGTCACTCCATTCAGTTTTATGGGACTGCAGGAGAAAGTACAAGCGCTCAACTGTCTCAAGCAGCATACAGCTGAATGGAGTTGCAGCACACATGCATGACCGCCACTCCATTCAAACAGCAGACCATGGGCACTGTTCTCGTGATCAGCATGGGTCCAACTGCTGGGATCAGACATGTATCCCCCTGTCCTGTAGATAGGGTATACGTTCTTGCAATGGGACAACCCCGCTAGTGTGCAACTCATTGAATTAATGGGGTTCTTCACCGCTGCTGAAGTAAATAATTGGTTCTCACAAGGATACTTCTTACACAAGGCCCTCAGCATGGGGAAGAGGGCAGTGATGTTGTATTCGCTTTGCATGCATAGTACCCTAGGGATAGTTACATCATGTATGAATAACAGTTGATCAGCTTGTCATGCCAGCAGTGGACTGAGCGTCTAAACATGAAGGTGGACCTATTTACAGACATGTCGTTATCTTGAATTGTAACTTGGAGAGGATAAAATGGGGGTCACTTCCTTTCACAGGAAGTTCAAGCCTTCCCAAAAATATTTTTAGTCTTTCTAAATATAAAGCAAATAAAGACCCTCCAACTGTTTCTATCACCACTTTGATTTCCTGCTTATCTCCTGTAGATTCTTTCCAAAACCCTGCAGCTATTGGGAATGAAAACAACTATGGAAACGACAAGCTGTGCTGAGGCGATAAGGGAACCAGTGAGACAATTTAATACAAAAAAATACCTGCCTGATGAGGGCCAAAAGGACGCTCATGGTCTCCCTTGGGTGAATGATGCCCTAAGGCAGGGGTCAGGGTACCTCCAGCACTCCACATGTTGTGAAACTACAAATCTCAGCATGCTCCATTCACTTCTATGGGAGTTTTGAGAACAGTCGAGAAACTGTGCATGCTGAGAATTGTAGTTTCACAATAGCTTGAGCGCCGGAGGTTGCCGATTCCTGCCCTAAGGATATGAATGGTGTATACCGGGATATTTTCCAAGCATATAAGCCAACCGTAGACTTTGAAAGTAATATGAACAGAGCTTAGAGGGGTGTCCGTTCTCATGATCAGAGGGGGACCCAGCAGTAGGACTCCCAAAACGCTAACGGTGAGAATGTCAAATTACTGGAACACCCTTTTAATTAACGATCGTTCTCTAAGGAAGCAATGTATGATAGAACACTATATTTCAAATAATTTAAGCAATGTCAATTATGATGAACTTATTATGTCATCAGTACATGACTGTGTGGGGTGTTATCAGTCAGAAGTGACCTCACTCAGGCTGGGCTCACATCTGCGCTGTCACTGTATCCAGCGTACATGTCGGCTTTCAACCAGAAAAATGCTACACAACATTTTTTCGTCAGATATGCAGGAAAGCCTCGGATTACCGCCGGATCCCATTACACTGAATGGAGAACCGGTGATGCACGGTGGCATCCGGATATGCCAGATACAGTGAACTCCGGCAGTCTGTTCAACCGCCGGAACAGACTGCTGGAGTTCACAGCTCAGATGGGATTCATCTTGGGAATACTAGATCATGACCATTAAAATATTTATGGCATAATATGTGCATGAATGAATGATCATGATAATTGCCCAGGAACAAAAGGCAGAAGAAAACCCTGACCATGCATACATGAAATTCACTGCCATCAGTGGTAGTACTGGTGTAAACTGTCCTTCATAGCAACTAGGCCACATTGACACTCTCCTGCTGAGCCTCAGATTAGTATCTGAAGAACCTTTGGTGTCTGTTCTGACTGAAATGTCCATCAATCAAATGAAATGTTAAATGTCCATCAATTAAATGTATGCTAAAAATAAAACACCATGTAGTCAGAAGTATACAGTGATGAATAAGAAACAAATGGTACAAAAAATGTAATCTAGGAAAATCAATTGATTTAACCAATGACAAAGACAATTTCAACAGGGAACTTATTTTCAGATTGAGAAGGGTTATCCAAAGAAAAATGATATCCAACTGCCCAGGTCAGTGGTTCTTAACTCTGTTCTTTTTACGGCCTGGACAGACCCCAGAGATAATCAGTTAATCTGCCTCCATTACATCACACACGTACACACTGCATAATCTACCTCAAAGACGCACGTCTACAGTCATGTAGCCATTAGTATCACAAATGGAAGTTCAGTAATGAGGCATCTGGTGAGGTTTGATTCTTTTATCTGAAGTCAAGAATACATTTTCAAGGTGTGTCCAACCTCTTAAGGCGAGTCCACAAGTATATTAACGCAATAACTAGATGTAGATTGTAAGCTCTTGCGGGCAGGGTCCTTTCCCCCTCTGGACCAGTCTGTTAATAGTTTCAGGTTTATTGTATTTTATACTATGTATGTGTAACCCTCTCTTGATGTACAGTGCCATGGAATTAATGGAGCTTTCAAATAAATAATAACAAAGAAGAAATTATTTCCTGGTATACAGTTTAGTTGGGTACATCATAGGGCAGCACTTTTGTTTTATTAAAACCATTCATTTTGCACCCAAAACAACATTATGGATAATCGTATTACGTTTACTGATCATAATGAAATTAAATTAATTCGATCTACTGCTCAGGCAGTTGTAGATATATGTATATTAGATGTATAGTTTGTTTTTCAATCAGATATTTTTTTTATTAGTACAGTTTTTCCATTGACAAGCAAATTGCACATCAAAATCATACGGTCCAGTACAATTTGGACCCACAAGATTGTCTCATAGACAAACCAATCACAGTTAGTCAAACAGTAAGGGCCCATTCACATGTCCGCAAAATGGGTCTGCATCCGTTCCGCAATTTTGCGGAACAGGTGCGGACCCATTAATTTTCAATGGGGCCGGAATGTGCTGTCCGCATCCACATTTGCGGATCCGCCAAAAAATAGAACATGTCCTATTCTTGTCCGCAATTGCGGACAAGAAAAGGCATTTTCTGAGAGTGCCGGCAATGTGCGGACCGCAAAATGCAGAACACACATTGTCTGTGTCCGTGTTTTGTAGATCCACAAAACACATACGGATGTGTGACTGGACCCTAATTCATGAGTGCATTCCGTCAACAATTCCCCCCCCACCCACCTTGCTTCTATTAAGAGCCAGCCAAGGACTGCATACTCCAGATCTATTTATCCATAGGCCCCAAATAGCCTCAAATTCCAAGACACAGTTTTACTTTTACGATAAGCCCCCTTTTCCAACCGAATCACTACATTCAATCTTGCAATAAACTCCGCTACGTTGAGTGAGATCACAGCCCTGCATCCATCCAACTGAAGATTCAAAAACAGGTGTCTGAGATCACAGCATCACGGCAAGAACGTAAGGTAGGCCCGGGCCGGCGCATGCGCACAGTAAACTGTGATGCCCCAGCCAGACTGTGGTCATTCTATGCGGACGCGCCAATATCGCAGTCATCAGCGCATGCGCGCGATTACGCACAGTAGGAGGAAGGATAGAGAAGAGACCAAGGGCGGCAGAAGCGGCGGAGGGGGAGTGGATTGGTATGAAAATGACCCAGGGGCCTGGGCACCGGCCGTTGTAAGGCTGCCCCTGGGCACCTTCACAGCCTAATTTCCATACGGAATAAAAGTGTTTTTCGGAGGAACGATGATAGCAAGCAACATATGGTAAGAACAGTTTTAATAGGGGGGATGCCGTGGACATAAATCTGTTAATAGGTTAATAGGGTCAATCGGCGTGAAATACTCCCTTTAATATCTGTCGTCAGCAGAGAAATAGGTTGGTAAGAGTCTACTTGTGAAGGATCCCTGCCTGGTTTTGGAAGCACTACCACAATCGCCTCTCTCATCGAGCTGGGTAGAATACCATCCCGATAGGAGTCCTTAAAAACATTGCGGAGATGTGGAAGTAAGTATTCCTGGTGCTTCTTATAAAATTCCCCCGGCAAGCAATCCCCCAGGCCCCTCCTCATTAGGGAAGGCTCTTAACGCTAATGCCCCTTTCACACGGGGCGAGTTTTCCGCGCGGGTGCAATGCGCGAGTTGAACGCATTGCACCCGCACTGAATCAGGACCCATTCATTTCTATGGGGCTGTTCACATGAGCGGTGATTTTCATGCATCACTTGTGCGTTGCGTGAAAATCGCAGTAAGCGCTATTTTGTGCGTTTTTTTAACGCAACGCAGGCCCCATAGAAGTGAATGGGGCTGTGTGAAAATTGCAAGCATCCGCAAGCAAGTGTGGATGCGGTGCGATTTTCCCGCACGGTTGCTAGGTGACGATCGGGATGGGGACCCGATCATTTTATATTTTCCCTTATAACATAAAATAATAGCATTCTGAATACAGAATGCATAGTACAATAAGCGCTGGAGAGGTTAAAAAAATAAAAAAATTCAAAAAATTTAACTCACCTTAATCCACTTGATCGAGCAGCCCGGCTTCTCTTCTGTCTTCTTATTTGCTGTGTGCAGGAAAAGGACCTGTGGTGACGTCACCCCGGTCATCACATGATCCATCACCATGGTAAAAGATCATGTGACGGACCATGTGATGACCGGAGTGACGTCACCACAGGTCCTTTTCCTGCACACAGCAAATAGGAAGACAGAAGAGAAGCCGGGCTGCGCGATCAAGTGAATTTAGGCGAGTTAAATTATTTTTTAACCTCTCCAGCGCTATTGTACTATGCATTCTGTATTCAGAATGCTATTATTTTCCCTTATAACCATGTTATAAGGGAAAATAATACAATCTACAGAACACCGATCCCAAGCACAAACTTCTGTGAAGAAGTTCGGGTTTGGGTACAAAACAGGCCGATTTTTCTCACACGCGTACAAAACGCATTACGATGTTTTGCACTTGCGCGGAAAAATCGTGCATGTTTCCGCAACGCACCCGCATCTTTTCCCGCAACGCCCGTGTGAAAGAGGCCTAATTTCTAACTGGATGTCCCCAATTAACATTTCTTGATGCTCCCCAGACAGATTGGGCACTGAAATTCCCATTAAGTACAGTTATCTATCCGTCGGGCTGACCGACAGCCTTGATCGATAGACTTCTTTAAAGTAGGAATGGAATACTCCTAATATATCTATCTCCAGTAATTAGGTTTCCCTGCATATCCCTGATAGAGGTCACACAGGAGGGGCCATATTGTGCTTTAATAACAGTGGCTAGTAAGTGACCTGCACTCTCACCCTCAGTAACGTACTTCTGAGTCCTAAAAAATTGTTTATCCCTGGCTCTTACTATTAGATGTTCCTTTAACAGGCCTTGAGCGTCCTTCCAGTTATTGGCATTTTCCTGTGATGGATTTGCTCTATATTTAGATTCAGTGCTCAACACCCTGTTGGACAGTCTTGTGTATACCAACACTCATATTAGATGTATAGTTACCAGAAATGTTGTGTCAATACCTGGACAGGCTCTCTAGTGGATTGTGAAAGCTGTACTATGTCGTCCCCTGTAGCTTTTTTTTTTTACTTATGGTATTTTTGGTGATTCAGGAGAGTTTTGGACCACTTTTCTAAGCCATATGAAGTTCAGAAAAGTTCTGGCAACAGATTCTGCGGTGAAAAAAACCCCTGCAACAAGCAGTAAATAGGATCCGTTAGGTCCAGGATCTGCCATTTCCAGTATTCTGCAACTAGGCCAGAACAGAATACTAGAATTTAAGCGCAGATGTGCACTTAGCCTAAGGGCTCATGCAAACAAATGCGATTTCTTTCAGTGTCTGTTCAGTTTTTTTTTTGCGGACCGAATGTGGAACCATTCATTTCAATGGGTCCGCAAAAAAATGTAAATTAAAATATAGAAGTTACTCGGTGTGCATTCCATTTTCGTATGTCCGTTCCGCAAAGTAATAGAACATGTCCTATTATTGTTCGCATCACGGACAAGCATAGACCTGTTCTATTAGGGGCCAGCTGTTCCATAAAATATGGAATGCACACCATATTTTTTGTGGATCCGTTTTTTGCAGACCGCAAAATAGATACGGCCGTGTGCATGGGCCCCAAGTCTCAACCATTGTGCTATGACAAAAGGTTGCCAGGACTTTAAAAGCATAAATCGGTATTGTTCTTGTAGTGTTTTTTTTCTACTTACAAAATATATTTGCCATATTTTAATCATTTACTGGTTCTTGATATAGCAGTTGCCTGAAACAATAAAATCTGTGTACGCCACTGTCATGTACTTATGTTCTGTGAAGATCTCAAGCTAGCAGATATTGAGAGAGAAAAGCTGCATTTACAGAGGTAAACGGATTTGAAGCAACATGTCTTGCAGCACTACATGGTAAGACTAGGCAAAAATTTCACATTGTCATAAAAGGACAGATCATTCAGAATGGTACAAAAATATAGTTGCCATCATTAGACATGAGCTATTAAACTCACCTTCGAATAACCTCCACAGCCCATTTCCTTTTGGCAGCCTTTCGGCGGCCCACTGTGCCTCGCCACCAGGACTGGATTTGTATGGCTGTAAAAACAGATTTTTTAAAAGTTGCCTTCAAGAGCACAGTTACATATATTATACACTGACACTATCGTCCATTCTTAGGTACATTCACATCTGCGGCATCCCGGCTCTGGCAGGTTGTTCCATCAGGCTGTTCTCTGCAGGAACGGTCTGACAGATCCAGAATGCTGCAGATGTGAACGTACCCTTATCCATAGATAAGCACTGTAGGGACACCAAAGGAAAAATGACAACCAGAATATATCTGAACGCACAAGACCTTAAACGACCACATGCTGGACTAAATTTCCTATAGTCCATTGATGAGGTTATAAATTTAGTCTAAATTTGAGTAATGTAGTGTTATGATTAAGTCCTTAAAATGAAGTCCACAAGAGCGAAAAATGCGGGACCCCTATTATGTCTGAGTAAGCAAGTTGGCAACCCGTTTAATTGATATCTGAGGATTACCTCCGTGCACCTTATGTAGACTTTACAAATGTTATATGTACGGTCATATCTGTTACTAGAGTTATTGGAAGAGGACCACATGTTCTTCTAGGCACAAATTTACACAGCTTGTCCTGCTGCTAGAGATCTTGGGTGGTTAGAACAGAGACCCCGACTGAGACTTCAACTTTATAAAAAAGAACGTCTGGTTTCATGAATGAGAGTCTCAGTGCTGTTGCAAGATGTTTGCAAAATGTAGCCTATAAATGGGTTAAGGCTACTTTCACACTGCCGTTTCTGGGTCCGCCTGTTAGATCCGTTTCAGGGATCTCACAAGCGGCCCCAAACGGATCAGTTTAGCCCCAATGCATTCTGAATGAAAAAAAAAAGATCAGCTCAGAATGCATCAGTTTGGCTCTGTTCCGCCTCCATTCCGCTCTGGAGGCGGACACCAAAACGCTGCTTGCAGCGTTTTGGTGTCCGCCTGGCGATTTGGAGCCAAACGGATCCGTCCTCACTTATAATGTAAGTCAATCGGACGGATCCGTTTACATTGACACAAATATGGTGCAATTGTAAACGGATCCGTCCCCTATTGACTTTCAATGCAAGTCAGGACGGATCCGTTTAACTTACACTTAGATTTTTTGGGGAGAGAATAATGCAGACGGATCCGTTCTGAACGGATACCAGCGTTTGCATTTATAGGTGCGGATCCTTCTGTGCAGATACCAGAGGGATCCGCACCCAACGCAGGTGTGAAAGTAGCCCAAGAACAAATGCAGGGATCATGTAACCAGCAACACATATGCAACCGCAGTACTATTATAACAGCTATATTGACAAGTTACCCAGTAACCCTGTGTCCCAGTTACAGAAAGAAAGAAAGAAAGAAAGAAAGAAAGAAACCATTTAGAGGCAAATATAAGAAATACTCACCGGAATGCTTCATGTGTAGGAATTTTTGTCGCTGATGGTATCCTTTCCATCTAGCCTGGAGGAAGGTTGCTATAATGATTAAAAAAAATAATAATATACAAAATAATTAAAAAAGGTCATCTTGTGTTAATAAGAAAACGTGCCAAACACAGAGGAGACACACAGTCATGTACACAGGAGGACATAAGCAACAGATCAAACAAAAGGAAATAGTAATAAGACAAAACAACCAACCTATGCCTTGCTTCCTCACTTCTAAGGCATCCTCCGTGGCAAACAAGGTTTTTGGGAAACGAATAAAAATTTTCGTCCTAAAGAAAATAAATAAGAACATAACTAATACAGGTCATAATGCAAAAATGAGAATTCTGTTTCCAGAGATGACAGCAGACTAACATCTTACAATATAGGAGGGGATAATCAGTGTCATCTTCATAAAGGTACTCCCAGGAATAAAGACCCATTTAGGCTGGGTTCACATCTGCCTCCTTAATCTGTTCTGTCGGGGGAACACAGTGTACATGCTGGGCCTCGGCCAGACAAAAAAAACCAAAACAAAAACAAAAAAAAAACATTTTCTGTCTGGACGAAAGCTGGGACATATGCTAATAGGCGGCCGGATCCTACAACAGTGAATGGGGATCCGGCTGTGCTGCCTGATCGTCAGAGGAGACAAGAGCTGCAATTTACATGCAGCAATCACTTCTGCTGGATGGGGTCAGTGATTACTACTGCGATAACTCTTCCCCATAGAGAATCATTGTTTCTGAGCAGCAGATCCCTGTTAACAAGCATGATCTGCTGCCCAGAAATGATGATTTAGGTGTCCGCATCATTGATGCTTTCACCTGATAAGTGAGCCGGTCATAGGATGATTGGCTTCACCTTCAGGACTCATACAGATGACAGGATGTGTTTTGCTCTCTGCAAACCGCGTAAAACATGGATACCGGTGGTTTGCATGTTGCCATTTTCTTGTCCCCTTCTATAGAAATGTCCTATTCGTGTAGGCAAAACTGACAAGCATAGGCCATTTTCTATTTTTGGGGGGGACTGAACAGCACGGTGTGCGGTCCGCATTTTTTTTGCAGCCCCAATTAAATGAATGGGTTCGTAACCAATCCACAAAAAATGCAGCTCAGATGTGGAACAAAAATGCGATTGTGTGCATGAGGCCTTACATGGGCTGATTACTGGGAATGAGAGTTTCCCGATAATTGTTCTTCATAAAGGGACCTTAAGTCCAAAATAACCTGCCCTTGGCTTATTAGCCATCATCGGGTGCATGACAGCAAATGTTACATTTAGGGTACTTTCATGCTACTGTTATTCTTTTCCGGCATCGAGTTCCGTCCTAGGGGCTCAATATCGGAAAAGAACTGATCAGTTTTATCCTAATGCATTCTGAAAGGAGAGCAATCCGTTCAGGATGCATCAGGATGTCTTCAGTTCAGTCTTTTAAGGACGGAGATAATACCGCAGTTTTTTTCCTAATGACATGCATTAATGCCGGATCCGGCCCTGAGTGTTCCGGCAAAATGGATCCGTGAAAAATGTGAAAAAAATAAATGCCGGTTCTGTTTTTCCGGATGTCACTGGAGAGACAGATCCAGGCATTTCAATGCATTTGTCTGACAAATGCTATCGGTTTGCATACGTTTTGACGGATCCAGCAGGCAGTTCTGGTGACAGAACTGCCTGCCGGAATACTCTGCCACAAGTGTGAAAGTGCCCTTAGTTTATTAGCGTCAGGTAACAGCAGTGTTCTATTACCAACCAGGACAAAAAAATAAAAAATCTAACGCAAAGATCCCATCACGTTAATGTTTTTTTTTTTTTTCTCCCAGACACACCCAACCAAATATGTAAAAGTATACTCTGAAAAACTGTATATAGTTTTATATAGCTGCCATCCGGACAGAAACCTGGCAGACATATGCCAATGGAAGACAATTTTTTCATACCTCTGCCCCACAGAAGTTTTACAGATGCTGTACAGTATACATCCGGACATATACTGTGAACTGTGTGGAAAACATGGCGTACACTGAGCCTGAGCTGCCAATGTTCTCCACAGAACCACTTTTGTGGTGTAATAAAGATGCAGGTCACTTTTGCGGCAGAATCTGTGACTTTTCCCTCTTCACGCCACTTTTTAGAAGTGGTGAGAAAAGGTGGAGTCACCTCTACATAAATCTGGTGCATCCTCCAGCAGCGCAGGGGGAATCAGGACACCAGTCTTGATAAATGTCCCCATTGTTGTTAAATTTTTAGTCCAAAGATTTTGGCATGTTGACAGATCATGGTGCTGTCCAAAACTTCCAAACACACCTACTGCATGCTGGGTAATCCCTGACTGTGCAAAAAGGTCACCTCCTGTACCAGTCACTCCTGTTCTTTTCACTCTGCGCAAACCTTGTCAGCTATGAGTGAAAGATGCCACAGGGGCATCCCTTAAATGCACGTGCTAGAGGTTCCATCAGGAAATTGGTACGATGGAAATCTCAGGATAGACCACGTAGAAATTTTTTGAATAAAAGGGCCAGATATAGCATTTGTTTTGCTAAAACGATTATCTTTGTGCAATTCATCACATCGTGTAGGTTACCCAGAAGCAGCTCAGAGCTCACCTGCCCATTTTATACTCCTCTGGTTTATACCCAAGGCTCTTGACAAGAACTGCCACTCCATCCATTGCACGTCCATCCCAATTTGGCCAGGTTTCAGGGCAAAGAGATTTGTACCTGGAAAGATGAAATCAGGATGTGAACCTGTACATATTGTTAATGGTACGGTGGAAGACAGATTCACTTTAATGCCAATACCTCTGTAAGAAGATTTCATATTTTCGCCTGTATGCAAATCCAGCACGACGTACTCTCACATTCTCAATAAGCCCCAAATATTTCACTTGGTGTCTAATGAGAACCTCATCAAAGCGAGCTAGCAGAGAATCAGAGCATAAAAACCATCATAATAAAATCACAAACACAACGTAGTAACCATTTCCTAACCACATACTTTAAACACACACTTTAGGACCTTTCCTAAGTTGAGTTTAACAGGTTTGATCCCTGGGGGCCAAAGCAGAATGAAGGGGCCGTGGTGCTCATACAGATACAGCAGCACTGTACTGCAGCTCTGTCCCATACAAGTGAATAGGGCTGCAGTACCAGAGACAGCCGCACTCACAGGTATGTAGCTGTGTTGCCTTCATTCTGTTGATCGGCAGTGGTCAGACCTTATGAGTATTCAATTCTAAAGATGGGTCATCCGTGTTTAAGTCCCACTAAATCGCCTCTTTTTTTTTTTTTTTTTTATCAAACTTTTCTTCACACTTCATATATATAAATTTTAAAACATTTTAGTTTCTAACACATATTTCGTTAACACTGATTCAAGGTAGTCTGTGGTTTATAAATGAATTTCCAGCAGTCTGCAGTAAGGGTACAGATGGGTGCTACCAGTTTTGGGGGGCGTCCCTGCACAATCTGACATTATCCAATCAGTGCTGCCAGTGTCATACTGTGCATAGACACCTCCCCAAACTGGTAACACCCATCTGTACCCTTACTGCAGACTGCTGGAAATTCATTCATAATCTTCTAGTAGAAATATTAATGGAATGGCACAACAGAGTCATGGGAATAGATCCTCCAGAATTGTGGCGATATGGGGAATGCAAGTTGTTGCTAAAACAGACATGTAAGGAAAGGTAACAGGTCCTCTTTAAGGGAACAAAACTAAGACATACCTGCTTGTTTGGCATCATTTGGCTTTATGCAGCGCACATAAGAAGGCTGCTTAGACATAAGAATTTCCATCAGTTTTGATAAACTGTTTTTAAACTGGGTTGCTGCCTAAAATATAATCAGAATAAAACTCTAAGTGTAATGAATTATAACGCAAAAAGATTTCATTAAATAGAAACCTCCCTTGGAGAAAAAGTTTGCTTGGTCACAACACTATACTGTATATAGTCTGTGAAAACTGGGCCACATATAATTTAGCAAATGCAGGCCTCTTCCTAAATGCAGACCCCTCGGCCATCAGCTGAAATCACTTGTAAAGGCTGCAGGCATCTCCATTGCATGGTTGCAGGAACTCTCCTATACAATATCTATATGCTCTGTCAAGCAGACAACTCCATTAAAAAAAGCAATGGCTGGCAGAGGCTAAGTGAATATAGATCTTATAACAATGTCATTTTCAGGTACTAGTCTATTTCTACAATGGGGCCTATGGGCACTGTGTGCCTATATAGTCAGAGGTATGCACTGGAGGTAAAGATTGGGAAATCCTCCCAATCTATAACAGACAGACGCTGTAGAACAGTGTAAAAGTAGCTACAGGAACTGAAACTTTCAGTGGTAATCAAAAATAAAGTGCCATCAGGTGAAAACATCTTTCATGTGCATAGGTCCGTAAAGGCCTGTAGAGGAGTACATAGAAAGAGCACAGACCGTGCCAGTTGCTTTCACTCAGACAACTTCTCATACCGTCTCTGGCCTCTTCTTGTCTGTCAGCTCGGATCTGTCAAAGCACTGATGAGCTATTGGATTTCCAGAGTCACACATAACCTGTGACAGAAGAGAAGAACATGTATGAGTGTTCGGTGGCTGCTTCCTAGGAGGCTCAGCGTTCTCCTGAAACAAAAAACTATTTAACCTACAATTATACAGAGCCAGTCATTCACTTACCTCTTTCAGATTTCTAAACAGCAGATCATTGTTTTTATCCAGAAATCCTGTAAGAAAATCGAAAGACCAGTTAAAGAAACTTTCAGCAACGCACGCCTGTACCTTATAAGTGTTTAAGTCTGACCTTTTAATTAGTGTTGAGAGAAGCGAGCTTCGGATGCTTCACCCAAAGTCGCTTAGTTCAAAACTTTGGAATAATGCTGTACGGAGATCTGTCTCCGGACAGTATTAGAATGTATGGGCTCCGATGAGCTGAAGTAAGTTATTCACGTGTTGATTTTTTAATTGGAAAACCACTTGATACTAGTCGGAACCGAAGCGCACATGCAGTTTCATAGGTACAAATCTGCTGACAGATGCCCTTTCAAGCAGCAGAGAGGGAGACAAACTGCTGCCAGCAGAACAAAAAAAAAAAAAAAAGACATGCGGAAACTGAACATGTCTAATCTCCCTGAGATCTAGAGAGTCTACTGCCTGCTGGACTCTAAAGGTGAATTTTGACGAACCAATAATCGTCCAGAATATCAGGAACGAACGGTTCGGTGAACGCTTGTTCCTAATAATCTAAATGTGTCTCCGATCACCAGTTGAATGAGCAAAACGCTCGTTCATCGGGTGATCCTGTTGTTCGTGCAGGCACTCGAATCCTCCTGGGCAGCAGATCATGTGGTCTAAACATACATTTTGTATGGGGACGCGGGATTGCAATAGCGATCCCTCGTTCTCATACTATGGAGGAGATCTCTACATGTAAACACAGTGGTCTCTTTCACTGATCGAGCAGCCAACTGTAAGGAAGAAACGTTTCCTTCGCGACAATCTGCCACACTATCGGCCTGTCTAAACCCCACCTTAATTTGTAAGGGCAGAATCCAAGTTCAGTAAAGCTGCTTAATATGGTTAAATACTTAGTTTTTAGGGGTCCCCCCCTCCCCTCCCCACCCTTCCCCCTACAAGCAATAGATCTGCCTGCACGGAAAACTGCCTTGCAGTGTCACAATTGCAGTTTTACATCCAGTTTTGGCTGAGATTATTCCCCTTTGAAGTTTCTTGGCTGGACTTTGTGCAGTAGTTGGATATTTTAAATTCTTATTCACCACAACATCCACAGCCAAATGGCAAAGAATCGGCAAATGTGAACACACCCTTGTTTTTTGCAAAACAGAACATATTAAAATATTTAACCGCTTGCCGCACACCTAACGCCGAAAGGAGTCATTGCTGCGGCGCTCTCAGGCTACACCAACGCCGATGGGCGTCATCTCGCGTGAGCCGAGATTTCCTGTGAACGCGCGCACACAGGAGCGCGCGTTCACAGGATCGCTTAGTGCACAAGTTCACCTACAGCCTGCCGGCCGCGATCATTGGCTGGCAGGCTGTGGATTCTTGAATCGACCAATGAAATGGTTATGTCAGACGCTATTTTGAAAATAGCGTCTGATATAACTGCTGCCTGGTCCTCTGGTGGTCCCTTTTGCTTGGATCGACCACCAGAGGACACAGGCAGCACTGTAAGTAGCACCAAATCACCACACTACACAATAGATATTACCCTGTAATTTATTAACCCCTTATTTAGCACCTGATCACCCATATTAGACTCCCTGATCACCCCCTTATCCACCCCCCTGTCATTGATCACCCGCCCTGTAAGGGTCCCTCATCCCTGCCAGGTAGTTAGCTACTTGCTATGTAGTTTAGCGCCCAGCCCACCACACCGCAGTCACTGATTAGTCGCTGATTAGCGTCATCGCTGTCGCTAATCAGCACTAGTACTATATAGTATCTGTAAGTGATCAATACTGATCGCAATCAGATCTATATCAGTACATTAGGGTCACCTTAGGCTCTACAAAAAACGCAGTGTTCACCCGATCAGGCCTGATCTTGTGCGCACACTTGCGTTCAGTCCGCCCCACCGCAGTGACAGAATTTTTTTTTTCTGATCGCTGCAAAAACACCGTAAAATCGCTGTGCCACTATAAAAGATCACTTTTGAGCTTTTTGGATCTTTATTAGCGATCGCAGCTTTACTTCGCAAGCATTCCTTTTTACTAGGTAGGTTTAATCTTTTTCCCCGGGTAGTCTCAGAGGAATACCCCCAAAATTTAGTGAACCCAAAATGTCAAACAAGGGGTATTCCGCTGAAGAGGCCTACAGGATTCTGGTCGTGATGGATGAAAGCGATGGGGACGCCTCATCCGCTGAATCCAGTGGTTCAGAATATGAACCTGTAGACAGCAGTGGCACTCTAACCGCTAGCGAAGATGACGAGGTAGAGGTCCCTGCTACGGTCAGGCGTACCCGATCCCATGTCAGAGTTCTGCATACCCCGCATGATGATCCTCATTTGCAGCAGAGTGGTGCTAGCGCTGATCTTGTTTATGGTGCGGCATACACCAGCAGCGCAGCACACCCTGGACCTTCTACCAGCACTGCCGTATTCCCTGGTGAAGTGGCGAGCACCAGAAGGGCAGTTCCAGCTGGTACGGTGGCGTGGCACGTGCAATAACTCCCCTGTCGCAGCCACCGCGTTCACAGGCCCGTAGAACCCTTAGTCTCCCAGAAGTGCTGGCAAATCCTAATTGGCAAACCCCTGTTTCCGCCGCACCCGTATTGGCCCCTTTCACCGCCCAGTCTGGAGTTCGCGTGGAGACAGCTCATTTAGGATCGGCCCTTCAGTTTTTTGAGCTGTTCTTCACCGCGGATCTCTATAACCTAGTTGTGGCAGAAACCAACCGCTACGTCACACAGTTTATTACCGCCAATCCGGAAAGCTTCTATGTCCAGCCTTTCCGGTGGAAACCAGTCACAGTTTCCGAGTTTAAATTTTTTTTGGGCCTTCTCCTCAGCATGGGTCTAACTAAAAAAAATGTATTGCGGTCATATTGGTCTAAAGACCCAATACATTACATGCCCATGTTCTCTGCTGCAATGTCTAGGGCGCGTTTTGAGGCCATCATGTGCTTTATGCATTTCGCTGACAATAGCACCTGTCATACAAGAGGCCACCCTGCTTATGACCGGCTCCATAAAATTCGGCCCCTCATAGACCATTTGTCATCCAGATTTGCAGATGCGTATACCCCTAATCAAAACATCTGCATAGACGAGTCCCTAGTACCGGGCGCCTTGGCATAAAACAGTACATCCCCAGCAAGCGCGCCCGGTATGGTGTCAAACTGTATAAGCTCTGTGAAAGGGCCACAGGCTATACATATCGTTTTAGGGTCTATGAGGGAGAAGACTCAAAACTGGAGCCGGTCGGATGTCCTGACTACCTGGGGAGCAGTGGCAAGATTGTCTGGGACTTGGTGTCACCCTTACTCCACAAGGGGTACCACTTATACGTGGACAATTTTTACTCAAGCGTGGCCCTCTTTCGGCACTTACATCTAGTCGGAATTCAATGCTGTGGCACCGCGCGACCTAGTCGCCGGGGCTTCCCCCAACGGCTCGTTAGTACCCAACTTGCACGGGGGGAGAGGGCTGCCTTGTGTGACCAAGAACTGCTCGCGGTGAAGTGGAGGGACAAGAGGGACGTTTACCTTCTGTCCACCATTCACGCAGACACGACTGTACAAATTGAAAGGGCAACTGGAGTCATTGTGAAACCCCTCTCTGTCCACGACTATAACCTTCACATGGGAGGGGTGGACTTCAATGACCAGATGTTGGCTCCCTATTTAGTTTCCCGACGCACCAGACGCTGGTATAAGAAGGTGTCTGTTTATTTGATGCAATTGGCGATGTATAATAGTTTTGTTCTCTACAGTAAGGCTGGGAGAACAGGATCCTTCCTAAAATTCCAGGAAGAGATCATTTCGGAAATCCTGTATCCAGGAGGGTCTGTGCCCCAAGGCCCTGATGTAGTGAGCCGGCTACATGGCAGACACTTCCAGTCTGTCTATCATGGTACCCCAACTCAACGTTCCCCAAGAAAAAGATGTCGTGTCTGTAGCAGGGGTGGAATAAGGCGTGACACCACCTTTTTTTGTCCTGACTGTCCTGACCAGCCTGCCCTATGCATAGGGGAGTGTTTCCGCAAGTTCCACACTCAGGTACACTATTAGAGTAGGGATTGCGTACACAGGACAGGCACACAGGGGTCTTAGGGCCCATTCACACAGAGCTTCCACAAACCTCTCCTTTCACCTGGGACAAAGTGCATAATGTACTTCGCCACATCTCTGGGCGATTTGCGCTTTGCACATTGTCCCATGGGGAAGGAGAGGTTTGTCTTATAAAAGGTAAAAAAATAAAAATAATCACCAGTAAGCGGCCTGTTTTTACCTTCTAGGTGGACCAAGCGATCAAGCAGCTGCAGCACTGATGTGCATTCTGACAGAAGCATTGCGCTGCTGTTAGATTACACAAAAGTCGGTGTATGCGGCGCTGCAAGACGAGATTTCTCCTCTGCAGTAAAAGATACGTTTGCCGAGGCATATGAGCTGAGGAGGTGGCGGTGTTCATATGCTTTGGCAAACACTTTGTATATATTAAAAAAAATAAAAAAATCCCGGCAATGATTTATTCATCCACATCGATTGATGTGAATGGAGAAATCGGGTTTGCCAGGGCATACGAGCTAAGTGGGTATGGATGTTGGGCGGAGCTCCTATGTCCTGGCAGATGCCTTTCCCCTCCTTTTTATTTTTGGCAGAGATTTTTTCATCCACATTGATCGATGCGAATAAAGAAATCTGTGCCGTTCTCATTACCTGTATGCTCAATATAAAGAGAATAGCAGAAACTCCTAATGCTGGCCATACATGTAATGATTGCGGAGACCCTCAAATACCAGGGCAGTACAAACACCCCACAAATGACCCCATTTTGGAAAGAAGACACCCCAAGGTATTCGCTGAGGGGCATATTGAGTCCATGAAAGATTTAAATTGTTGTCCCAAGTTAGCGGAAAGGGAGACTTTGTGAGAAAATAAAAATAAAAAATCAATTTCCGCTAACTTGTGCCAAAAAAAAAAAAAAACATTTCTATGAACTCGCCATGCCCCTCATTGAATACCTTGGGGTGTCTTCTTTCCAAAATGGGGTCACATGTGGGGTATTTATACTGCCCTGGCATTTTAGGGGCCCTAAAGCGTGCAAAGAAGTCTGGGATCCAAATGTCTAAAAATGCCCTCCTAAAAGGAATGTGGGCCCCTTTGCGCATCTAGGCTGCAAAAAAGTGTCACACATGTGGTATCGCCGTACTCAGGAGAAGTTGGGGAATGTGTTTTGGGGTGTCATTTTACATATACCCATGCTGGGTGAGATAAATATCTTGGTCAAATGCCAACTTTGTATAAAAAAAGAAATGGGAAAAGTTGCCTTTTGCCGAGATATTTCTCTTACCCAGCATGGGTATATGTAAAAAGACACCCCAAAACACATTGCCCAACTTCTTCTGAGTACGGCGATACCACATGTGTGACACTTTTTTTGCAGCCAAGGTGGGCAAATGGGCCCACATTCCAAAGAGCACCTTTTGGATTTCACAGGCCATTTTTTACAGATTTTGATTTCAAACTACTTTGTATGCATTAGGGCCCCTAAAATGCCAGGGCAGTATAACTACCTTAAAAGTTACCCCATTTTGGAAAGAAGACACCCCTAGGTATTCCGTGAGGGGCATGGCGAGTTCCTAGAATTTTTTATTTTTTGTCACAAGTTAGCGGATTATGAGACTTTGTAATAAAAAAATTAATAAAAATCATCATTTTCCGCTAACTTGTGACAAAAAATAAAAAATTCTAGGAACTCGCCATGCCCCTCACGGAATACCTTGGGGTGTCTTCTTTCCAAAATGGGGTCACTTGTGGGGTAGTTATACTGCCCTGGCAATTTAGGGGCCCATATGCGTGAGAAGTAGTTTGCAATCAAAATGTGTAAAAAATGGCCGGTGAAATCCGAAAGGTGCTCTTTGGAATGTGGGCCCATTTGCCCACCTTAGCTGCAAAAAAGTGTCACACATGTGGTATTGCCGTACTCAGAAGAAGTTGGGCAATGTGTTTTGGGGTGTCTTTTTACATATACCCATGCTGGGTGAGAAATATCTCGGCAAAAAACAACTTTTCCCTTTTTTTTTATACAAAGTTGGCATTTGACCAAGATATTTATCTCACCCAGCATGGGTATATGTAAAATGACACCCCAAAACACATTGCCCAACTTCTTCTGAGTACGGTGATACCACATGTGTGACACTTTTTTGCAGCCAAGGTGGGCAAATGGGCCCACATTCCAAAGAGCACCTTTCGGATTTCACAGGCCATCTTTTACAGATTTTGATTTCAAACTTCTTCTCACGCATCTGGACCCCTAAAATGCCAGGGCAGTATAACTACCCCACAAGTGACCCCATTTTGGAAAGAAGACACCCCAAGGTATTTTGCGATGGGCATAGTGAGTTCATGGAAGTTTTTATTTTTTGTCACAAGTTAGTAAAAATAAGGAAAAAAATAAATAAAAAATTCATCATTTTCCGCTAACTTGTGACAAAAAATAAAAAGTTCTATGAACTCACTATGCCCATCAGCGAATACCTTAGGGTGTCTACTTTCTGAAATGGGGTCATTTGTGGGGGTTTTTCTACTTCTGGGCATTGTAGAACCTCAGGAAACATGACAGGTGCTCAGAAAGTCAGAGCTGCTTCAAAAAGCGGAAATTCACATTTTTGTACCATAGTTTGTAAACGCTATAACTTTTACCCAAACCATTTTTTTTCCCCAAAGACATTTAGAACAATAAATTTAGAGAAAAATTTATATATAGATGTCGTTTTTTTTGAAAAATTTAACAACTGAAAAATTTCATTTTTTGGCAAAAATTTAGTTAAATTTCGATTAATAACAAAAAAAGTAAAAATGTCAGCAGCAATGAAATACCACCAAATGAAAGCTCTATTAGTGAGAAGAAAAGGAGGTAAAATTCATTTGGCTGGTAAGTTGCATAAAGTTGTGGAGTGCCGATTTGTAAAAAAGGGCCTGGTCACTAGGGGGTTATAAACCTGTGGTCCTTAAGTGGTTAAACCCATCACAACACAAAAGATGAGCTGTGTGGAAATGTTATTTCATTAACAGGACATTAAGACCAAATATGGGAAACAGGGTACATTCACATGTTAGGGCAGCAGTCACATCACCATTTGCACAGTGTTGGCCTCATTTATCAGGTTGGAGGTTTGAATTAATCCAATAAAAAGGAATGAATGCAAGTTACCTACTACACTGTAATTCACTTCTCCTGCATAGTGGAGCAGGCGGAACTCATCTCTTCCAAGACATTTTCTAGTTTTCTGGTCTCCAAGTTTGTGTCTAGATAGAGAAAGCAAGTGATCGATAAAGACCAAACAATTCAGTCTCCAGAATCCAATCTGTGTACATTTTTTTTTTTTTTTTACCATTGGAGGTATATGTTGGCGTAAGTACTCTGTACGGGAAAGCACAGAGAACAAAACAACAACAACTTTCCTATACAGTAAATTAAAGGTTACAACAAGAAACGTTGCCAGACACTGGGTGCACAGGGGCCAGAGGATGCATTCAGCAGTGACTTTCCTGAAGCATACGCCAAGCTTAGTGAAAAGGCAAAATGTGAACAGACCGTTTTGTTCAATGTAAAAGGTTCACATTCACAATTTACAAAAACAAATGCATTAGCCAACGTTAAAACCTGAATAATGTAATGGACTTTCAGAAGAGAAAAGGCAGGGATGGTGGCACTTTGTCTCAAATGTAGAAGGAAGCCCAATCTTCCTATATTACAATCTGAGAGGTCCGGTACATCACAAGACTCATGTGAGCAACAAGAGCTGCGCTCTTAGAACACCTTTCTATCCAAAGTCCTGCATCATGAAGAGCAGGGAAAAGAAGAGAATTAGGAATGTTATGCCCTAGGTAATAATGAAGCAGCTTAGAGCTGATAAATGAGGATGGAAACAGTTGGAAATTTGGGTCTTGTGAAGCAAACGTTTACAGATGGTATCGTCTCTAACAGGAAGCCGGAGTTTACACATTGCAATGTGCGGGCATACCCACCCTGTAAGTATGCCGAGTGGTTTAAGGGGGTATTCCGATTCAACTAAAATGTTATATAACTCAGGAAGTAAACAGTGAAGCCCCATTCAATGACTAGAAGAGGAGATCTTGAAAGTCATGTGGAACGGATAAAATTAAATTAGTGAGAAAAATATGGAATGAACAAGCATTATTTGAGTACCCCTTGTAAGTGCCCATCAGACATACAAAAAACCTACATATGATAATGACACACAATACACCAATTCTAAGCTTAATAAAATAATCATGGCAAACATTTTACAATTGTGCAGTAAAAAAAAAAACATGTAGAATTGTGGGTTCTCATGACTAAGGCTAGTTGCACACTAGTGTTAAAATCTTCCGGCAGAAGAACAACCTGCCGTAGTTCATCGTATCCATCACAGCTGGAAAGGGCTGGATTACCGCCGGATCCCCATTGACTATAACAGAACTCGGCAGGGACCCGGCCTGTTTCCGGCATTAGTGCCAGGATTCAGAAGGACAAAAACTTCTGCAAGCAGTGTTTTTTGTACGGCCAAATCCTGACAATGCCAGAAACAGGGCGGACCCCTGCCGGGTCACATTATAGTCAATGGGACCTGGAGGGGAAAGATAGCACCCGGTTGGTTGTGCCAGAAATGAACACTGGCAGGCTGTTTGTCTGCGAGAACAGGCTTCAGAAGATTTAACTAAACAGCCAAAGACAGCATGGTGTAAAATATTAAAATAAGGGATCTCTCCTTACAGATTCTCTGCTGGTCTCTACTCCCTGGTCTCTCGACATGTAGGAAATGACCAGGGATTGGATGTCTGCTTTTTTACCTGTGCTGGAAGGGACCAGGAACCACAGTAGTGGCACAGCCATGAACCTTCAGAAATCGAGCGGCCGAATATCGGTAAGGTGTTTCAAAGGATATGTCCCAAGATGTCACAGCTCACCATGCTTGCTTTGTCTCTGTTATTGGTTTTAAAGTTTGTTTCAAATTGCCCATCACTGTCCACGTATATATTTCCTGATCAACCTAATGCATTCTTATTTCAACAGATACATCCAGAAAAATATTTCTTGGATTTTATAGGCACGCCAACATAAATGGGGATGTGTGTAGGGATTACATAGTGTATGTCAATCATTAATAATCTAGAGCTGCAATCATTCATAGATTTACTGTCTATACTCACGTAACAAAGTGTGGGTGGTTTTTCACAGTCTCTTCCAGCTTCTCTAGGAATGTCGTATCTGTGGCTTCTCCGGGACGCAGACATTCTTCATCCTACAGAAGGAACAGAGATAATACAACAAGTCATCAATACAGTCCCTAAACAAGGCACAAACCCATGCGAGCATCCTGTTTGCTAAGCAGTGAGCTAGAAAATAAACACACTTACCAAGATGGAAATGATGCCTTTGAACTTCTCTTCAACCAGATCACAGATTATTTTGTTATTGAAATACTGCACAGGCTCCCACTGTAATGTAAATGGGAAACTATTCATAACCAGTAAGGGTGAGAAAACCCTGCTGCCATAAACTACGTCCATAGATACGGTATTACTAGTTACAATATGCTGGCACATCATTATCTGAATTTCATTTGCAAGCAATTCCATATAATAAAGCTACAGTTGCAGGGAATGAAGTACAGATAGGAGTTAGTACATTGTCCTTGTTGCTATAGTCTAGAAAAACTACCCAAACTGTCATACAGTGCCCCTTTCCTGCACGTTAAAGATGTCAGAATATACATCTTCAATGCAGTTCATACAAATATCCATATACATCAATGTACTATACACATCCTAACTACCACTTATCCAAGCTAGTAAGAATGTGATCATGGAAACAGCTGGTTACTTGGATCCATGCAATGCACCACAGTCCGGGAAAGTGTACTGTGCTTACATGGGTAACCGACGGTCAGGCAGCACCTCACAGCATCAAAAATCTCTGCATGTTCCAGGATTCACTCCTAGATTTGGCTTACAAATAATGACTAAACACTCAGCGTATGGGCTCATGCACACAAATTTATTTTGCATTCCGTTTCGCAAAAAAAATAAAACATGTCCTATTATTGTCTGCATTATGGACAAGGATAGGACTGTTCTGTTAGGGGCCAGCTGTTCTATTCCGCAAAATACGGAATGCACACGGGCGTCATCCGTATTTTTTGCGGACCGAAAAATATATATGACCGTGTGCATCAGCCCTATGACCGTGGCCTTTGCAAAGAAAAAGGTACACGTTGCTAAGTTTTGTGGGGACATGAGAAAAACGGGTGCTAGGTTTGCACCTGTAATACTAATCAATGATACCGCCACAAGCCAGGCAGTGAAGTAGGTTTAAAGGGAATCTGTCACCCTGATTTTGGACTATTATCCACAGTAATGCATAAGCAGTACTGCAGATAGGGAGTCCACAATTTTTTTTTGCCTACTACCCTCCATCCCCCCAGTCAGCCCTCAAATCCGTTGAAAAACAGCCTGGATTGCTGTGCTTACATAATGGAGAGGACCCCTGTGCACATGCTCAGCAGTCCTGACAATGTATTTCAACGGATATCTGAGCGCTGAGCGGAAGAACGGAGGGCAGTAGGAAAATAAAAATAGTCATCTGGTCTCCATATCTGCAGTATTACTGTAGATAATGGTCCAAAATCAGGGACACAGTTTCCTTTTAAAGCGTACCTTGTTCTGTGCCTGCGACTTTTCAGAATGAGCTGCAACAACACTATATGTGGCCATTATATCTCTTCAATTCTACACCAGTTTTTGTCTATGCAGATTCCATCTCTAAGGGCTCATGCACAAGTCCTATCCTTGTCCATAATGAAATAGCAAGGATCGCACATCCACATGCTATATCCAGGCCATTATCAGCTGATCGGTGAGCTCCAACACCATGCACTGATCAGCTGCTGAGGTATAGCACTGGAACACAGCTCAGTCAATTGTGTACTGGATAAATCACTTCTGCACTGCTCCCTTTGACTTCAATGGGAGCAGCGGTGTAGTAGCAAGTTCCCTCCATTACACAGTTAATGGTTTTATGTAGTTCCAGGGCCAGACCAACACCTGAACCGTTGATTGTGGGGGTGTGGGATGTCAGACCTCTGCTGATCAGCTAGTGATGGCCTATCCTGAGGATAGTCAAACTGGATAACCACATTAAAAGAGAACATATAGGATTTCAGTTATGGCAGAAGACAACACTCTGCTCTACGCATGCAGCAATTGCTTGCAATACATTTTATGGGTATACAGAGTAAGGGTCCATTCACACGTCCGTAGTGTATTGCGGATCCGCAATACACCGGGCCGGCACCCCTATAGAAATGCCTATTCTTGTCCGCAATTGCAGACGAGAATAGGACATGTTCTATTTTCTTCCAGAGCCACGGACCGGAAAATCGGCGGCGCTCTCCGGAAATGCAGATGGGTACAGCACACTGTGTGCTGTCCGCATCCGTTCCGCCCCCGTAGAGAATGAATGGGTCTGCACCCGTTCCACACAATTGCGGAACAGATGTGGACTACAATTGCGGACATGAATGGAGCCTAACAGGTGTTTGGTCAGAGAGGAGAACTGAAATATCAGTTGTATATAAAAGTGAGAGGGTGTTACTTACCGCAATCCCCTCAGATTCATACTCTTCCTGTTCAGACTTTAGTGTCAGCTCAATAAACAACTGCTGAAGCTTCTCATTGCAGTAATTTATGCAAAACTGTTCAAAGCTACAAAGAAAAAGTACCACAAACATAAATGAGATGCATCACTCCGACATTTTATTTATTTATTACCAATGAGCAAATTCCTAAACATTTAAGACTCAGTTAAGGCTACTTTCACACTTGCGGCAGTGAGATCCGGCGGGCAGTCCTGTCGTCGGAACTGTCCGCCGGATCGGCCGATTCGGATGTGACTGGAAGCATTTGTGAGACGGATCCGGATCAGTCTCACAAATGCATTGCAAGAACGGATCCATCTCTCTGCTTGTCATGCAGACAGACGGATCAGTCTTGTATTGTTTTCACATTTCTACCGGTCTGCACATGCGCAGGCCAGAAGGACGGATCCGGCATTCTGGCACTAATACATTACTATGGGGAAAAATGCCGGATCCGGCATTCAGGCAAGTCTTCAGTTTTTTTTGCCGGAGATAAAACCGTAGCATGCTAAGGTTTTATCTTTTGCCTGATCAGTCAAAAAGACTGAACTGAAGACATCCTGAAGTGATTACTCTCCATTCAGAATGCATGGGGATATGCCTGATCAGTTATTTTCCGGTATAGAGCCCCTGTGACGGAACTCTATGCCGGAAAAGAAAAACGCAAGTGTGAAAGTACCCCAAGTGTTCTTTAACTCCAGACCGATGTTTATTTCTTTTAATGAAAACTACAAATTGCTACAAACATACATAAGAAAATACACTAAACCTTAAATAACATTGTGGATAAAGTCAAGAAAACCAGTTTCACCCTGCCATTTTTTCTAGTGCAGGGAAGAAACGTTAAAAAAATAAAAATAAAAATTTCCTCAGTTGTCAATAAAGGAGTCGTCCACTGACAACCTAATACGCCGAAATGCTACCTTTTTGCATACGTGCACGACTTCTTCCACTGTTCTGCTTTGCCCAATAGGAAAGACTATGAAAGGGATCTAGGGGGCACACATGATGGCAACAGAGGTCATTTACTACAAACTCCATATTGCATTGAGTATGCCTCTTCCTTTCCCCAGCTGTCTCATAGCTGCCTATAGTCTCCTTCTTCCTCATGCTATTGCATATGTTCAGTTTGCTTGTAAATTGAATATCTTGGAAAAAAGGCAAAGTTCACGTTTCAGTTATATGGTCAGTTATTTCTACCAGTTAGGGCTCATTCAGACGGTCGTATGCTGTCCAAAAAAATGCGGATCCGTTTTTTTGCTGATCCATAGACTTCAATAGGGCCATGTCTTGATTTTCACTGACAAGTATAGGACGTTTCATTTTTTTGCTGAGCCGCGCAATGGAAGAAAAGGGCCCTATAGAAATGAATGGGACGGCATCTAATCCGCAAAAAAACAAACAAAAAAACTGATCCGCATTTTTGCGGACAGCATGCACGTCTGAATGAGTGAAGCCTACTCAGAGATCAGGTGTACTTTAAACATTTACACCTATTCTGTGTTTTGGACCCGCACCTGGTTTTGGCCCTCGATAACTGATCAAAATAACTGCTGCGTCCAGTGATTGACTGCCGAAGTCATGTGATGCCCATTAATAGAATGTGGATTCCCAGAGACCCAGGACCTGCAGCGGTCATATGATGCCCATCAACAGGATGTTGATTCCCAGATTCCATAACCTGCCAAGGTGGCCGTGAAGCAATGTGGCCGGATTCCAGTGGCAGGGATCCTGTAAGTATGAACCCCACCGTGGGTCCAGCCACTCTGAAGATTTCTGTTTAAGTTTAATCTTGGATAACCCCTTTTAACTCTAATCCTATAAGTGTGCCCTGTGGATAAAAAATATTTCCAATGCCAAAAAATGTACATACGAGAAATATTACCTGTTATGTTGAAAGACTTCAAAACCATATATGTCCAGAAGTCCTAAGACTGATGCATTCCCCAGACTGTACATGTCTGAACCCTGAAAAAGGCACACAGTGGGTTACAGCTCTAACGTCACAGTAATCCTCCTTATCCTGTTTACTTTTCACTAGTGACCCCAATGATCTATAGGGTCACATTGTGCACACAGAACTCAAGGACAATCTCCAGACTCACTTCGTTTTAAAATCACAAGTCCTACAGTAAATTGAAATATCATTACAATGGAAACCCTTTGGAACAACTGCCCAAAACTGTATTAAAAAGTGGTCTTCTAGGGAATGTGGCCTGTATGTCTACCAGGTACTATATGGTGGAACTAGAAATAGGTCACTTAAAATATGGTCAGGTCTTCAGAAGAGGCTTCATTTTAGGCCTCAGGCACACGATCGTTGTGTGTTTTGCGGTACGCAAACTGCGGATCCACAAAACACGGATGGCGTCCGTGTGCGTTCAGCAATTTGTGGAACAGCACGGACAGCCATTGATATAACTGCCTATTCCTGTCCGCAAAACGGACAATAGGACAGGTTATATATTTTTGGGCGGACCACGGAACTGAGCAACGGATGCGGACAGCACACGGAGTGCTGCACGCATCTTTAGCGGCCCCATTGAAGTAAATGAGTCCGCATCCAAGCCGCAAAAACTGCGGCTCGGATGCAGACCAAAACAAAGGTCGTGTGCATGAGGCCTTATTTGTGTAACTGTGCACAGAGAAACAACTTTTTATTAACTATACCTTATAGGCTAGCGATTTGTTAATCTTGCCGACAAGCCATGAAAAGGTGCGTCCATAAATTGCTTTAGCCAAGGCATCTCTGGCATAAGCAGCTTGCTCCAGATTCAAAGGACTATTCAGCTAGAAGGGAGAGAGAAAAAAAAGAAAGAAAAAAAAGAAAGCCAAATCAAACAAAAATCACATTTGGTAAAACAGATTCTGAAAGTGGTTACAGCAGTGGTTTAATGCAACCATCAATGTGCTTCCCAACCACTTGAGAAATGGGCATGTACGCCTGCAGGGATTCCACTTCAGTTCTCTTGGGGTATTACCTAACAGCAATTAATAGGTCAGCTAACCAAGATATTGGATGCTACACAGCTTGTCCAATACAAGTTACACTACACATTCTAGACATAGTAGTCCAATAGTTACCAGACTGCAGATTTTACCTCTTCTCCTTTTGCAATGATCTTTTTGTGAATAAGAGATTCCCGTAGTACGGTACTATCTACAGACAGAAGCTGCAAAACAAGACAAGCGTTTGTTAGGTTGCATTATGTTCACTAGAATATCTCTTCACAAATTCATCTCCTCTGGCTTTACAGCCATAATATCCTATTATTTCAAAAGGTGTGACTGGCAGAGCAGGCATCTCCTGCCCTTTCCTTTGCGTCGAGCTCAGACCAGGAAGCGGAGACCTGGTAAGGACAGAATGGCAGCGGCAGAGGATCAGTGAGGTGAGGAAGGATTCTTTTACATTTTTACAATATTCTGTCCCCTCAATGGGAAGGATTCTTACAAGTAAAGTCATCACTCCTGTTATTTGACTTATTTTATAGTTTGTTACTCTGTAAGGGCAATTTCACATGAGCGTAATCAGTGCGGGAAATACACTCAGTGTGACAGCAGTATTTTACTGAACACTGCTCCTGTGACACGCATGATAAACACCTCCTATGAACATAGGTGATCCATTGTTCTCTGACAAGTCATCCTCATAAAAACTGGTGAGGAATCAGGATAGCAGTGACAGTGCAATTGTTCTCTTGATAGACCCAGATAAAGATGTCCATAGAAGAGTATTGCATTGATTAATGTGATATTCTAATTAAAGGGGTTGTCCCATGAAAAATATTCTACAGTTTTCAAACCAGCGTCTGGATCTGAATACTTTTGTAATCGCATGTAATTAAATAATTTGTATAGCCATTGTGCTAGTCAATAAAATGTAACTGTACAGCGCCACCTGTTTATTTTTATTTCTTTGTCCTGCCCATTGAGATGGCCGCACATGCTCAGTTTCATCCTTCAACTGCCTCCTGAGCTGTGATAGGGCGAGCATGGACACGCCCCCCGAGCTGCAGCAGAAAAGACACTCCCCTTGAGCTGTCAGATTGATATAAATCCAGCAGAGCAATGAATGGGGAGATCTCTGGATCCATGTGAGGTACAGGGCTGGTGCTAGCTTTGTTATAAAGAGATTGTCTTGTACTATATGGTGTCTGAAGAGAAAGGACAGGAAGTAGAATACTTGGATAAAAAATAAAAATAAAAAAAAAATTATTACACCAAATATTCACATATAAGTTACTAATGTGTGCTAAGAAAGTTTGATGGAAGCGTCCCTTTAAAGCTGCATGGCTACTGTTGGCAGCAAATTCAGTTAGATAATATTCATGTAGGTCAAGGAGTGATAAGAGAGGCACATAGAGCTTGCCTTAGGCTGGGTTCACATCTGCATTGTGAACTCCAGCACCCTGATCTGGTCACCGGCAAATATGACAGAAAGCAGCCGAGCAGAGGCGCAAGTGCAGCCAGTCTCCACTCACCGCTATAAGATTTTTAAAAACAGCCAAGTGCTATTTGCCACAGTCACAATACGGTGAATGGGGAGGTGGCCACGTTTCCACGACTTGCTCCCCATTCACTGTTACAGGATTTCCAAAGATATCCAAGCACACACGCTTGGCTATTTTCGAGAGTCCCATTGCAGTGATCAGAGAGCATGCCAAGCATGCACGATGTGCTCTCCTTCACTTCAAGGGACCTAGCAATATACAACAAATGTTAAGATAGGAAAACCCCTTTAAAATCTGTGTTCTGAGCCAGCACCCTAGTGGACAGTCCTATAAGTGATTGAATGCCATCTCTGTAATAGGGTGTATACACAGATAGAGGTCAATCAATGCTGCATTCATGACCCCATGATGACCTCTTGTCTGCAGTGGTGTCTGAATCAGTGTATATATACTCACAAGCACTTCCTACTTTGCTCTTGCTATATATATATCCTGTGAACTGTGAATAGTAATGCCTTCTAGTGCAATGTTTTGTTTTTTTCCAGTGTAATGCTTTAGTTTAAATGTCAGTTCTTGTTCCCCTGTCCATGGCATCTAGGATTGCTCCAAACATCATTTCATTGCATTGTACATTGTATTGTACAGTGACAATAAAGGCATCTTATCACTGATAGGACCATCCACTAGGCTGCTGGGCTCAGAAAGAGCAGGGATTTAAATGAATAAGGCTTCTTTCACACTTGCGTTTACATTTTCCGGTATTGACACCTGGCAGAGGATCTCAAAATTGGAGAAAAACGCTTCCGTTTTGTCCCCATTCATTGTCAATAGGGACAAAACGTAACTGAACAGAACGGAATGCTCCAAAATACATTCTGTTCCGTTTGGTTGCATTTCCATACCGTCCATACAGTTTTCTTTCCGTTATAGGATGCAGAGCAAAACGGATCTGGCATGACCCACAATGCAAGTCAATGGGACGGATCCGTTTTCTCAGACAATAGAAAACAGATCCATCCTCCATTGACTTTCAATGGAGTTCATAACGGATCAGTCTTGGCTATGTTAGGATAATACAACCGGATCTGTTCATAATGGGTGCAGATGGTTGTATTGTATGTAGTAACGGAAACTGATCAGACAAAAACGCAAGTGTGAAGGTAGCCTAAAACACAAGTTTTGCTAACTCTTCTAAAATATATATTAATCTGCCTATTTCCACCGGCTCTAACATGCTGTCTGCAGTTTGCACTTCCTTATTAAAATAAAAAATTAAAACATTTCAGTTCTCTTTAAATTTGGCACACACAGCATGCAAGCTTTTGCAAAAACCACCACCGATAACAAAAATCCTACTACAACACTCAAGCAAAACCCATTAAAAAAAACAGCGCCAACAATGGCCTTAAAACGCTGTGTTAAACCACTCTAAATTTGTCGCCGGTCATTAAATTCCCTGCCCTCTGCTAACCCTGCCTTAGTCGACATAAGTAAGCTGCAGAAAATGTCAGCTTATTCTGTGTGCTTCAGAGGGCAATGTGAAAAGGAGAATTTCACAATTCGTTGTTTTCACAGCAATGAAAAAAATATATACCAAAAATATGTTTATAATAAATACTTGGCTCTAATAATGTAATTTTTCCTGACAGCATGCCAACTGAAGCCAAACATGGCCTGGTAAAGATCCTTACCCTGGCAAGATATTTAATCTGGTTTTCAGTTGTAACCTGGACATTTCCTTGTTCATCTGAGGCAAACTGCACATTTCCCAAGTGCAAGACGCTGGCTACAATGCTCAACAATTCCTGAAATTAAAAATAAAAACTCACAGCACATGCATGCATTTTTAGAAAAAGATTTCAAATATAACTAGAAAAGGTACAATTTCTGGGGAAATTGTGTGATGTGTTCTTGCCTCCACCAGTAGCTTACAACTGGAGTGGGCGGAGTAACTGGGTGGAGTGTAGACTCCGCCCACTTTTATAAATTTTGACCTTTGTCTCACACTGACCCACCCTGCCGAGTTTGGGTGCTGTGAGAATGACAGCTGTTTAAAGGTTTCTTATTGAAGTCAATAGGGAAAATCTGATTGGTTGTTTGTGGCTCCGCCCACTTTTTAGCATCCCCAAAATGAGATATACATTGGCACAGTCCTCCAGTGACCAACTGTGCCAAGTTTCGGGAACCCTGCCATTAACAGTCTAAGAGCAGCGGCAGTTTGAATTTTTCCCATTTAAACAAATGGCTGAAATTTGATTGGCCGTTGTAGACCCCGCCCACTTTTTAATTTTTTTTGACCCCAGTCACCCAATGACCTACGGTGCCTAGTTTGGGTATTCTGGCTTAAATACTGTGAGAATGACAGCAATTTAAAAGTTTCTCATTGAAGTCAATAGGGAAAATCTGATTGGTGGTTTGTAGCTCCGCCCACTTTTTAATGTCCCCCAAAATGTGACAGAAATTTTCAGGTTGACCCCATGACTAAGTGACCCAAGTTTGGTGACTTTAGTTTAAAATCTGTGCGACTGGGAGAGATTTGAAAATTGTCCCTGTCAAAGTCAATGGGAAAAACGTGGATTTTGGGGGCCCTGTCCCAGGGGCCCGGAGGGTGGGATCGGGTAACAAAGCAAAAGCAAGGTACTTGGGTGGGTGCCGACCAAGTCTGCAAAGTTTGGAATTTGTACTCCTAAAAATGTGGGAGAAGTAGCAATTTGAAGGTCTCATTAAAGTCAATGGGGAGATTTTGATTGGTTCTGTGTGGCCCCGCCCACTTTTTGGGGTCCCCGAAATGTGCCCAAAATTTTCGGGTTGACTCCATGACTAAGTGACCCAAGTTTGGTGACTTTAGCGTCAAAGCCTGGCGAGTGGGAGCGATTTGAAAATTTACCGTGTCAAAGTCTATGGGAAAAAAGGGGGCTTCCGGGGCCCGCCACGGGGGTGGGATCGCTCCACAAAGTAATAGCAATCCGATCGGGAACAATCTGCACGTTTTGGTAAATTTTTGTCTATGTAGTGTAAAAACTGTGGGAGGAGTTAGGGTGGCAAATTTGGCTATAATAAGAATAAGAAGAACTAGAAAAGGTACAATTTCTGGGGAAATTGTGTGATGTGTTCTTGCCTCCACCAGTAGCTTACAACTGGAGTGGGCGGAGTAACTGGGTGGAGTGTAGACTCCGCCCACTTTTATAAATTTTGACCTTTGTCTCACACTGACCCACCCTGCCGAGTTTGGGTGCTGTGAGAATGACAGCTGTTTAAAGGTTTCTTATTGAAGTCAATAGGGAAAATCTGATTGGTTGTTTGTGGCTCCGCCCACTTTTTAGCATCCCCAAAATGAGATATACATTGGCACAGTCCTCCAGTGACCAACTGTGCCAAGTTTCGGGAACCCTGCCATTAAAAGTCTAAGAGCAGCGGCAGTTTGAATTTTTCCCATTTAAACAAATGGCTGAAATTTGATTGGCCGTTGTAGACCCCGCCCACTTTTTAATTTTTTTTGACCCCAGTCACCCAATGACCTACGGTGCCTAGTTTGGGTATTCTGGCTTAAATACTGTGAGAATGACAGCAATTTAAAAGTTTCTCATTGAAGTCAATAGGGAAAATCTGATTGGTGGTTTGTAGCTCCGCCCACTTTTTAATGTCCCCCAAAATGTGACAGAAATTTTCAGGTTGACCCCATGACTAAGTGACCCAAGTTTGGTGACTTTAGTTTAAAATCTGTGCGACTGGGAGCGATTTGAAAATTGTCCCTGTCAAAGTCAATGGGAAAAACGTGGATTTTGGGGGCCCTGTCCCAGGGGCCCGGAGGGTGGGATCGGGTAACAAAGCAAAAGCAAGGTACTCGGGTGGGTGCCGACCAAGTCTGCAAAGTCTGGAATTTGTACTCCTAAAAATGTGGGAGGAGTAGCAATTTGAAGTTCTCATTAAAGTCAATGGGGAGATTTTGATTGGTTCTGTATGGCCCCGCCCACTTTTTGGGGTCCCCGAAATGTGCCCAAAATTTTCGGGTTGACTCCATGACTAAGTGACCCAAGTTTGGTGACTTTAGCGTCAAAGCCTGGCGAGTGGGAGCGATTTGAAAATTTACCCTGTCAAAGTCTATGGGAAAAAAGGGGGCTTCCGGGGCCCGCCACGGGGGCCCCGGGGGTGGGATCGCTCCACAAAGTAATAGCAATCCGATCGGGTACAATCTGCATGTTTTGGTAAATTTTTGTCTATGTAGTGTAAAAACTGTGGGAGGAGTTAGGGTGGCAAATTTGGCTATAATAAGAATAAGAAGAATAATAATAATATACTTGTGAGATAACATTATGTGGTCTTGCTATGCAAGAACACATAATAATAAGAACTAGAAAAGGTACAATTTCTGGGGAAATTGTGTGATGTGTTCTTGCCTCCACCAGTAGCTTACAACTGGAGTGGGCGGAGTAACTGGGTGGAGTGTAGACTCCGCCCACTTTTATAAATTTTGACCTTTGTCTCACACTGACCCACCCTGCCGAGTTTGGGTGCTGTGAGAATGACAGCTGTTTAAAGGTTTCTTATTGAAGTCAATAGGGAAAATCTGATTGGTTGTTTGTGGCTCCGCCCACTTTTTAGCGTCCCCAAAATGAGATATACATTGGCACAGTCCTCCAGTGACCAACTGTGCCAAGTTTCGGGAACCCTGCCATTAACAGTCTAAGAGCAGCGGCAGTTTGAATTTTTCCCATTTAAACAAATGGATGAAATTTGATTGGCCGTTGTAGACCCCACCCACTTTTTAAATTTTTTTGACCCCAGTCACCCAATGACCTACGGTGCCAAGTTTGGGTATTCTGGCTTTAATATTGTGAGAATGACAACAATTTAAAGGTTTATCATTGAAGTCAATAGGAAAAATCTGATTTGTCGTTGTTGGCTCCGCCCACTTTTTAAATTTTTGAATCCAAATTAATCTATCACCTTATTTCAGAGATTTGAAGCCCCTGACATCAATAATGGCAGCATTTTTCAATTTTCTGCATTTTTCAATTTTCCCATTGAAATCAATCAAAGAAATCTGATTGGTTGTTTTTGGCCCCGCCCACTTTTCAGAATTTTAATCCTAATCCTAAATTGTCCAACTGTACCAAGTTTGGGGATCCTGCCATTAACAGTCTAAGAGCAGCGGCAGTTTGAATTTTTCCCATTAAAACATATAGCTGAAATTTGATTGGCCGTTGTAGACTCCTCCCACTTTTAAACATTTGAATTCTAGTCCCCCTATTAACCGAATATATTAAGTTTAACAACCCTGCCATTAACAATGTTGAAATGGCAGCAATTTAAAAATTTCTCATTGAAGACAATGGGGAAAATCTGATTGGTTGTTTGTAGCTCCGCCCACTTTTTAATGTCCCCAAAATGTGACAGGAATTTTCAGGTTGACCCCATGACTAAGTGACCCAAGTTTGGTGAGTTTCACTCCGAAGCTGTATGAGTGACAAACATTTGCATTTTTCCAATAAAACTCTATGGGAGAAAAAAAGAGGTTTTCGGGGGCCCGCCCCAGGGGCCCGGAGGGTGGGATCGGTTAACAAAGCACAAGCAAGATCCTCGGGTATGTGCCGACCAAGAGTGCAAAGTTCGGTATTGATACTCCTAAATCTGTGGGAGGAGTAGCAATTTGAACGTCTCATTGTAGTCAATGGGGAGAATTTGATTGGTTCTGTGTGGCCCCGCCCACTTTTTCGGGTCTCCGAAATGTTCTAACAAATTGCGCGTTGACCCCATGACTAAGTGACCCAAGTTTGGTGACTTTAGTTTCAAATCTGTGTGACTGGGAGAGATTTGAAAATTTTCCCTGTCAAAGTCAATGGGAAAAACATGGATTTTGGGGGCCCTTTCCCAGGGGCCCGGAGGGTGGGATCGGGTAACAAAGCACAAGCAAGGTACTCGGGTGGGTGCCGACCAAGTCTGCAAAGTTTGGAATTTGTACTCCTAAAAATGTGGGAGGAGTAGCAATTTGAAAGTCTCATTATAGTCAATGGGGAAATTTTGATTGGTTCTGTGTGGCCCCGCCCACTTTTTGGGGTCCCCGAAATGTGCCCAAAATTTTCGGGTTGACTCCATGACTAAGTGACCCAAGTTTGGTGACTTTAGCGTCAAAGCCTGGCGAGTGGGAGCGATTTGAAAATTTACCCTGTCAAAGTCTATGGGAAAAAAGGGGGCTTCCGGGGCCCGCCACGGGGGCCCCGGGGGTGGGATCGCTCCACAAAGTAATAGCAATCCGATCGGGCACAATCTGCACGTTTTGGTAAATTTTTGTCTATGTAGTGTAAAAACTGTGGGAGGAGTTAGGGTGGCAAATTTGGCTATAATAATAAGAATAAGAATATATATGTGAGATAATAGTATGTGGTCTTGCTATGCAAGAACACATAATAATATTCTGCCACTTACCTCCACGTCATCGTCATTGAAGTTGATCACTGACAAAGCTTTTCGAACAATCTTCCATTCATTTTTATCATTGATTGAGCTAACCCTGGCACACTGACCCTGGAGGGGGAAACAAAAAGCCAGAAGTTTTGATGATTTTTACAGGACAGAAGTTTGAAAAGCAAGTAAAAAGATATGAATAATCTGCCCAATTTGCATTCTCTTGGCAGAGCAATAGTTTGATTAACCCCATGTTTATGTCCGTGTCTGCAACCTACCTTGATAAGGTATTGGTAGTTTTGTGCACTTCTGTCTAAGCCCAGCCTACGCAGAAGATCCTCTTCCCCGCCCTCGAGGAGCTGATAGAATATATGGAAATTTCTTTCTCCATGGTTCTGATGCACCACACGTGATTTTTCCAGGAGATAGTTCAGGATGTGTCCCCCAACTGGAGCTCCCTTCAAACCAAACCGATAGTTTATCAGTTTATAACTAATAGAAGTAGACAATTTTATTAACCATACAAAGTTTGTTACCAGAACTTTCAGACAGATGCATCCATCTCACCCTTTCCATACTACATAAACATTTGAAGGTCCCATCTGTCCACTAGCTATATGTGGCATCTTAAAGGGAATCTGTCACCAGTTATCTCCCTATGCAGCTGTTTTCATAGACACACAACCAGCAGTTCACATTAAAAAGTTTTTTCTTTTGTTGATCTAAGGCTCTGTTCCAGAGTTATGATACATTTTCTTAACGTGCCAATTAGGCCTTTGGTGCAACGAGGATGTCACCATTGCTCTTGTTGCACCCAAGCTTTTCTCCTTTCCGTGGTCAGTCGCTTCCTGACTGCATTGATTGACAGAACCAAGCAGCGGTAAAGCAGCCAGGGAGGGGCTGGCCGCAGAATGAGCGGGCCTTGGGTGCAACAAGAGCAAAAGTGACTCCCTCATTGCACTAAAGGCTTAAATGCATATTAAGAAAAAGTATACTTACTCAGGAACGGAGCATCGGATCAAGACAGGAGAAACAGAATTTTAATCAGTTGAACCACAGCTACGTCTGTATGCAAACAGATGGATAGGGAGGTTGCGGGCGACAGATTCACTTTAAGGCCTCATCTAAATTAATAAAACACATTCTAAATACTAACCTTATAATCGAACTGCACATCCATGTATTTGCCAAAACGGCTGGAATTGTCATTTCGTAAGGTTTTTGCATTTCCAAAGGCCTGAAAGCAAAACAAATTATTTCAGACTGTATTACCTACTAATGTAATATTGCTTTCTAATATTACCTAACAAATCACTGAAGCCAAAGCTAGTCTGCGCCTGATACAATAACTGGTAGTGTTCCCATGGCACCTTGAAAACATTTAGAGATACGCCTTTCAATAGCGCCTTAAACATATTTGCTCTTTGCCACTTAATAGGAAGTTTGCTTGGCTTCTCCTGCTGAAGATAACATTCACAAGCAGGGAGATCTTAAGGTGCCCATACACGCTATATAAAAGTTGACATATCGGCTGACTAATGTAGGTATCTGGGGTAAGATGGATTGTTCATTTTGAATTTCAGCAAGCCCTTTCCTATAGGAGTTAAGCCAACAACCATGGAGTTGGCAGCAGCTTATTCCTCATGACCCACTGCAAAATCATGTTTGCTTGGCCGAGTGTGTGCGTTTTAGACCTAAATATACCTTCTAGCGTTCTCTAAATAAAAAATGATGACATAGTTATTGTGACTAACGGGGACTTTAGGACGTTTTAAAATTAAAAAGTTAGATTGACAGAACAGGAGTTGCTCCTACATCGTAACTCTCCGTTCTGGCTCATAGAGGGTAATCCCAAGCAGGGAACGCCCCTCTGAGTTTATGTGCCATCAGGGTATATGGACAGGGTTTGCCTTCATGAATCAATCCATTTAATGGAGAATAAGGCAGAATTACTGGTGCAGCATACACCTGGTTGTAAAGTCTATGTGAAATGTGAGGTACAGGGTAACACTCCTTCTCACCTCAAGAACAGGATTGGACTGCAGCAGGCGGTCTTTCACAGTTTCCACTTGATCGCTGGCAGGGCAGGTCACAGCATAGTACTGGAGGATCTTCTTGCTAGCCTCCGTCTTTCCTGCCCCACTCTCGCCAGATATAAGAATACACTGGTCTTTTCTTTCTGTTCGCAGGGAGCGGTAAGAGTTGTCGGCTATAGCATAGCTGTAAAGAAACAGAAGATGATTTTGTATCTTGATGTGCAGGAGCATACTAGTCATACCTGCTTCTTCTGGAGCATCCTGAAAATTATCTACCAAGTACTGGAAGGGTAAATGACAAGTGAGAAGAAACCTGGAGAATCTAACAGGCAGGGCTACCCTCACTATTAGTGTCCCTGATAAAAAAAATGCCTGCTGAATTACAAGGGGTTGTAGTAGTTTAAAAACATAAAGGAAGCCATTCTCACCCCCGCCAATAGTCCTCTATTCCTATTCCAATGCTGCTCTACACTTCTTGACCCAATCTCTCTTACTCATCCAAAATCAAACAAACAGAGAGGTGTCACTGCTACAGGCAGTGATTGGCTGAGCAGGCGTCTCCTGGCATTTACGCTGTGCAAAAGCAGAACCAAGTAGTGGAGAGAGCGGGGACCAAAGCAGTGTTAAAACGCCTGTGGATCGCTGAGGGTGGAAACTATGTTAATAGGAAAAAATAAAAAAATACCTTTTGACAACCTCTTCAACCACTTAACAGTTTTGCCTGAGATCTGCTCAGGCTTTAAGAAAAGCACTGGGCAGTTCTGCCTAAGCACATCTGTTAGTTGACATAGCTGATAAGCGGTTAGAAAGCCATGAAACCTGCTTTTACATTCACTTTCAGCTGCATTCACTGTCAACCTGATTTCTAACAGCGATATCTTCCAATGAAGGAGGAGATAATGCTGTGATTCTGGTCTTGAATGAAAGCCTGGAATGCCAGCTTTCAAACAAGGCTGGGTCCATATCTAGCTGCAACCGTTCCAGAGAAATGAGCAGCTAAATCAGCCCAATGCCCCACCACCACCACCACCTCTCCTCAGTCTGGAGGGGAGGCCAGTAGGGGAGCTGACAGCCTGTAGGAAGAAAAATAAATAATCACATATATAATCGTTCACAATGGCATCTAAAGAGTCCCTAATGCCGACAAGGAGATGAATATGTGGGTCTTGTGCCTATTGATGTGGAATCAGGAATTTTCCTATTTTCACATTCCTTAAAAGTACTAGAATATTCCCATAGAAAGTCACTTATTACACAGTGTAAGGATGCTATTATCCTGTAATCCGTAAGTGCCGTACATATTATAGTGGTTTACAGTCGTTATATATAGTGCAATAATGCCACGATTCAGAAAGCATCGCTCTGCTTCACACTGTATATACAGCTACACAAGTCACACAGAGAACAGAGATAATGGTCCTATTGAGTTGCCTGGAGAAACCCTTTAAAAACCTATATGAAGTTGGAAAACCCCTTTAATCTTTTATTCCCAGTTAAGAAATTGCATATTGCAGTATTTCTCTTCTCAGCAATCCTTATAATGTGAGATAACCCATAACACCCCCCCCCCCCCCCCATTCTGTCTGCTGGGAACTGTGGGAGAAATGCTGCCCTCTATATAAATACACACATTCTTTGGTGCTTTATGTCCAGTGTAACATAGCAACCAACGAAAAAGCAGAGAAACACTGGTCAAAAATAACACATGAAGAAGTTGTGGTATGAAAAGAATAGGCCAACTCCGAAAGGAAAAAGAAAAAAAATAATAACTTTCCAGATTTTTGGGAGGAAAATCCCACTAAGACCAACGACTAACCGTTCAGGAATTTTCCCTTTGAACAATCTGATGACTGAGGTCTGAATCCACCTCTCCGCACATAGATGATGGCCCATCAGCCCCTGCACTGTGCCCTATAATCCCCCAAATCTACATAAAATGTTGAGGAACTTTTAAGATACTTTGATTTATTTATCTTGTACAGATTTGGGGTTTGATAATGTTTACTTTGCTAGTCACATCCACAACTGGATTACTGCACTGATGGTTTCCTTTTCCCAGAGTGCAGTGCATTATGGGAGCCTAAACAACGACAGCTCCATAGATATAAATAAGCTCTTACACCACATATAACTGCAGTAAATATATATACAGTTGCAAGAAAAAGTATGTGAACCCTTTGGAATGATATGGATTTCTGCACAAATTGGTCATAAAATGTGATCTGATCTTCATCTAAGTCACAACAATAGACAATCACAGTCTGATTAAACAAATAACACACAAAGAATTAAATGTCACCATGTTTTTATTGAACACACCATGTAAACATTCACAGTGCAGGTGGAAAAAGTATGTGAACCCCTAGACTAATGACATCTCCAAGAGCTAATTGGAGTGAGGTGTCAGCCAACTGGAGTCCAATCAATGAGATGAGATTGGAGGTGTTGGTTACAGCTGCCCTGCCCTATAAAAAACACACCAGTTCTGGGTTTGCTTTTCACAAGAAGCATTGCCTGATGTGAATGATGCCTCGCACAAAAGAGCTCTCAGAAGACCTACGATTAAGAATTTTTGACTTGCATGAAGCTGGAAAGGGTTATAAAAGTATCTCCAAAAGCCTTGCTGTTCATTAGTCCACGGTAAGACAAATTGTCTATAAATTGAGAAAGTTCAGCACTGCTGCTACTCTCCCTAGGAGTAGCCGTCCTGTAAAGATGACTGCAAGAGCACAGCGCAGACTGTTTAATGAGGTGAAGAAGAATCCTAGAGTGTCAGCTAAAGACTTCCAAAAGTCTCTGACATATGCTAACATCCCTGTTAGCAAATCTACAATACGTAAAACACTAAACAAGAATGGATTTCATGGGAGGATACCACAGAGGAAGCCACTGCTGTCCAAAAAAAACCATTGCTGCACGTTTACAGTTTGCACAAGAGCACCTGGATGTTCCACAGCAGTACTGGCAAAATATTCTGTGGACAGATGAAACCAAAATTGAGTTGTTTGGAAGAAACACACAACACTATGTGTGGAGAAAGAGGCACAGCACACCAACATCAAAACCTCATCCCAACTGTGAAGTATGGTGGTGGGGGCATCATAGTTTGGGGCTGCTTTGCTGTGTCAGGGCCTGGACGGATTGCTATCAAAGGAAAAATGTATTCCCAAGTTTATCAAGACATTTTGCAGGAGAACTGAAAGCCATCTGTCCACCAGCTGAAGCTCAACAGAAGATGGGTGTTGCAACAGGACAATGACCCAAAGCATAGAAGTAAATCAACAACAGCATGGCTTAAACAGAAGAAAATACGCCTTCTGGAGTGGCCCAGTCAGAGTCCTGACCTCAACCCGATTGAGATGCTATGGCATGACCTCAAGAAAGCGATTTACACCAGACATCCCAAGAATATTGCTGAACTGAAACAGTTCTGTAAAGAGGAATGGTCAAGAATTACTCCTGACCGTTGTGCACGTCTGATTTGCAACTACAGGAAACGTTTGGTGGAAGTTATTGCTGCCAAAGGAGGTTCAACCAGTTATTAAATCCAAGGGTTCACATACCTTTTCCACCTGCACTGTGAATGTTTACATGGTGTGTTCAATAAAAACATGGTAACATTTAATTCTTTGTGTGTTATTAGTTTAAGCAGACTGTGATTGTCTATTATTGTGACTTAGATGATGAAGATCAGATCACATTTTATGACCAATTTGTGCAGAAATCCATATCATTCCAAAGGGTTCACATACGTTTTCTTGCAACTGTATATCACTTAACAAGCTTTATGGAAGTGCATAGAAGAAAAAATATGAAGACTACATATTCTATTAAAAATATGTAGTCTTCATAAAATAGCAACTCTGGCCCACCATTTTTTGGAGGTCTGCATTGTACTGTTACTCCTTTCTTCCTCCTAGAAATATATGTATAAATTGACAACTGGGCGTAGGGGAATGTCCCTACAGACTGTGACAGTGTCCCATTACCACTGACAGTGCCAGAATATGTAAGGAAACGCCCTGTTTGACAAGGAAAAGGGTAAAATCCAGTTGTCTATTTAGTTATAATATTTCTAGTGGGAATAACAGAGGAATAGAATAAAGCAGAGTTATGATTTTTTTTTATTTACAACTGGTATTTCATGGGGTAGTAATAGACATGTCAGGAGAGGTGGCAGGACCCACCCAGCCCAGCCCAGCCATGTGTTGCATGACCAGCCTTTCATATGAATGGCAGGTAAGGGCACTTTCACACTTGCGGCAGAGGACTCCGGCAGGCAGTTCCATCGCCGGAACCGCCTGCCAGTTCCGTCAAAAAGCATGCAAACTGATGGCGGACAAATGCATTCAAATAACGGATCCATCTCTCCAGTGTCATCTGTAAAAACCGATCCAGCATTTATTTTTTTCACATTTTCTGCGGTCTGAGCATGTGCAGACCGCAATGCCGAATCTGGCATTAATGCATGTCAATGGGAAAAAATGCTGGATCTGGCATACTGGCAAGTATTCTGGAATTTTGGACGGAGATAAAACCGCAGCATGCTGCGGTATTAAGTCAAAAAGACTGAAATGAATACATCCTGAACGGATCGCTCTCCATTCAGAATGCATTAGGATAAAACTGATCAGTTCTTTTCCAATATTGAGCTCTTGTGACTGAACTCAATGCCGGAAAAGGATAACGCAAGTGTGAAAGTACCTTAAGTAAAAATTTTAAAAAATAAAGTTTTTTGACAGTTTACTGGCCCCTGCAGGGGAAATGTGCGGGCAGCTTGCACTTCCCTCAGTGGTTACAGCTGATTGTGCAGGTTTCAGGAGCCGGACCCGTGAATGGCCCCCTTTCACTTTCGCGGTGGTGGTGGTGGGGCTCTCTTTAGTATTGGTCTTTTTCCCGGTTTAGGTAAACCTCTATGGATAATTGTGCATCACAGCTTTCCCCCCATATTAAATGGAAGAAACCCAATCATAAAAAGAACAACATGTACACCTTCTTCACGTCCAAGTACCCCCGTCACTGTGCGGATTTACTTACATGTGAGGAGAGACTTCATAGAAACTGACCCCACGATATCTTTCCATGTGCTGCTTACTGTAAATCTCCAGCTCCTTGTAAGGGTTAACAGACACCAAGACAGATCCAATATAAGTCTGAGGAGGAAATACGATAAAGATATTACATGTGCCATGATTAAAAATGTCATTTCTCTTTTAGATCTGGCAAAACAGAACAAATCCTCATTTGTAATTCTTATAAGAAATGTCTCCGTTGTGCAGGTATCGCTGGGACTGACATGATGGCGCATTCTGATCCCATGTTTTATAGACTGTATTCTGGATGGAACACCCCGGCATCGCTGCGGTTCTACAGAACCAGACATATGACGCCATATTCAATTCAGCAGAAGTGAGCAGGCTCCGGGTGTTACATGGAACTTTACGTGGGGTGCGGAGGTCTGAAAGCTAAATCCACCTCTCTGCATACAGATGATGCCCCCTTCAGCCCCTGCACTGTGCCCTATAATCCCCAAAATGAGATTTTACAGGAAACTGTATTTATGATGTGGATTTCCAGGGTGGATTTCGCCCTTTGTAATGCGTAGGGTGAAATCCACAACAAATCTACACAAATCCACAACAGGTTGGAACTGCAGCAAAATCTATGGCGGATTTTTATACAAATAATGCCCCATATGAAGGTACCCTAAGGCCTCATGCACACAACTGAAAATTGTTTCCGTATCAGATTCCCATTTTTTTACGCATTGGATGCGGACCCATTTCAATAGGGATACAAAACTACAGACTGCACACCGTGTGCTGTCCACATTCATATGTCTATCCTGCAAAAAAAGAAAAAAGAAAACCCTATTCCTGTCTGTTTTTTGGACAAAAAAAGGCATTTTGACAATAGGGTCTGTAGAAACTGCAGGATGCCGACGGCTTGCGGACCACAAAATACGGCCGTGTGCATGAGGCCTGAGACTTACAATAGTGCTTGACTGAGAGCAGCACTGCTCCTGGTGGTAGGAGGACATCATGGCAGCTGGAGCACACCCGCTCCTGAGGGCAGAAACTATTATAGATGGAGACTGCGGGAGAAGAAAGGAGTCATACAGGGGACGCCACAGTCATATACTGCCATTCCTCAAATACACAAACATCACAGATTATTCCTAAAGTTCCTTTACATTGATATTAGAGGTAGAATAATCCCATGTGAACAAGGCCTGAAGTGTTACTTGTACCTATAGTATCCACTACAATAGACTAACAGAATCCCTGAACGGAAACCCCGAGTGTGAATGTAGCTAAAAATTGAATAATAAGCATAAATGTCATGCTAACTCCAGCTCGATACTGGCTTTACTGACGACTACTGTACTACATTGTGTTAGCACCATTAGGTCATCAGAGAATTCACTCAAAATTTTAGCACATGTTAAAGGGAGCCTGTCATCCGTTTCATAGAGCACCTTCATAGCTCCTCATTACAGGGAGCAGTCACATGAGCATATTCCGGATGTAATAACCATTACTTGTGTGTCATGGCCGACTGCAGGTTTTACAGACTCAGACTGACGTCATCGTAGGGACCGTACTCACAGATGAGTCACAACGTGGAATGGGTCCGGATCCGTTCTGTAACGTTGCGGAACGAATCCGGACCCATTCATTCACACACAGTGTGCTCTCCGCATCCGCATTTCCGGAGAGCGGCCCCGATCTTCCGGTCCTCGGCTCCCGAAAAAAATAGAACATGTTCTATTCTTGTCCTCAATTGCGGAACGGCATGGACAGCCAATAATATAACTGCCTATTCTTGTCTGCAAAAAGGACAAGAATAGGACAGGTTATATTTTTTTGTCGGACCACAGAACAGAGCAACGGGTGCGGACAGCACACCGAGTGCTGTCCGTATCTTTTGGGGCCCCACTGAAGTGAATGGGTTCGCATCCAAGCCACAAAAACTGCGGCTCGGATGCGGACCAAAACAACGGTCATGTGCATGTAGCCTAAGGCTACTTTCACACTTGCGGCAGAGTAATCTGGCAAGCAGTTTGTCGCCGGATCAGGCAATCTGCATGCAAATGGACAGCATTTGTAGACAGATCCGTCTCACAAATGCATTGCAAGAACGGATCCGTCTCTCCGTTTGTCATACGGACAAACGGATCAGTTTCTATATTTTTTTTCAGGACGGATCCGGCATTTCGGTATTTCAATTTTTTTTTAAAATGTAAATTAATGATCCAGAATTTTAGACTGAGAGAATACTGCAGCACGCTACTGTATTTTCTACGCCCAAAACGCCGTTCAGTGACTGAACTGAAGACATCCTGAACGGATTTCTCTCCATTCAGAATGCATGGGGATAAAACTGATCAGTTCTTTTCCAGTATAGAGCCCCTAGGACGGAACTCCGTGCCGGAAAAGAAAAACGCTGGTGTGAAAGTACCCTTAGCTGAACTAAACTGATTACACTGATGTACGGATCCCTGTTCTGGGCGACTCCCATGTCATGATGCATAGCATGACTGTCTCATATTATGCTGGATAGCAATATTATTTAAAAGGGTTGACTCACCTTGGCAAATGTAATTTATTATGTAGAGAAAGTTAATACAAGGCACTTACTAATGTATTGTGATTGTCAATATTGCCTCTTTTGCTGGCTGGATTCATTTTTCCATCACATCATACATTGCTCATATCTGCAAAGCAGATACGAGGTGCCTGGGACTTGAGCCGGTGCGCAAATGTGTCTATGTACAATCCCGTGGTTTGTGCCACCAGAGAGATTGGCGCCTTTGCCTATAATGCACAAGCACGGCCACCACTGCTGGATTACAGGGTGGTTGTAACTAGGGATGAGTGAATCGACTTGGGATGCTTCATCCCAAGCCGATTCGCATAAAACTACGTTTTAAAGGGAGTCTGTCACCTCCATAACGCTGCCCCTGGGTACTTGCGAGTGCTCATTTGCATATGAATTAAACGTTTTTCCTGCTGGTGCAAGTCTAAAGAAAAGAACAAAGGTACCGTTACAATCCTGTATAGGTGTGCTACAGAGCCATGTAAGGGTACTTTCACACTTGCGTTTTTCTTTTCCGGCATAGAGTTCCGTCACAGGGGCTCTATACCGGAAAATAACTGATCAGGCATATCCCCATGCATTCTGAATGGAGCGTAATCCGTTCAGGATGCATCAGGATGTCTTCAGTTCAGTCGTTTTGACTGATCAGGCAAAAGAAAAAACCGTAGCATGCTACGGTTTTATCTCCGGCGAAAAAAACTGAAGACTTGCCTGAATGCCGGATCCGGCATTTTTTTCCATAGGAATGTATTAGTGCCGGATCCGGCATTCAAAATACCGGAATGCCGGATCCGTCCTTCCAGTCTGCGCATGCGCAGACCTTTAAAAATGAAAAAAAAAAAAAAAAAAAAAAAAAAAAAAAAAAACGGATCCGGTATTGCAATGCATTTTTCTGACTGATCAGGATCCTGATCAGTCTGAAAAATGCCTGATCAGTCAGAAAAAGTGACATCCGTTTGCATACAGTTTGCCTGATCAGGCAGTCATTTCAGGCAACGGAACTGCCTGCCGGAATCAAGCAACGCAAGTGTGAAAGTACCCTAAGCACTGTATATGGCCATATGGAGGTGACAGAATCCCTTTAATACTGTACAGAGCAGGAGCTCCGCACAGTATTAGAATGTATTGGCTCCGATAAGCTGAAGTTATTACTGCGGAGTCTTGCGAGACTTTGTGTAATAACGTCAGAAATTTATTTCTACTGTAAAAAACCTTTGTATCAAACTCTGATTCGGTTCCCAGTGGTACCCTCTCCGCACAGTATCAAAACAAAGTTTTACGCGAATCGACTTCGGATGAAGCATCCAAAGTCCATTTGCTCATTCCTAGTCGTAACCATTGATATGAGCAGTGTATAATATGATAGAAAAATGAATCTCACCAGCAAAGAAAGCAATATGAACAATCACAATACATTAGTAAGTGCCTGGCATTAACATCCTCTACATGATAAATGCCACTTGCTGAAGTGAGACAACCCCTTTAAGGACCGGAGGGGGTTCTCCGAAACATTTTCTATTAGGCCCACTAATATATACTGTAATTACAGATGGGAAAGGTGGGTATATGCTGTGATGAAGCCACGTCTGCCACATGAAGGGTACAGAACTGGTGCTGCAACAGGGGGAGAAGACAAAATGTGCTGTTAAAGAGGTTCTCTGCTTTGGCTATATTGATGACCTAAACTCAAGATAGGTCATCAATATCAGATCTGTGGGGCCCCCCGACTGCTGGCACCCCCCGCTGATCAGCTGTTTGAAGAGAATAACCCATGTACCAGTACTGTGTTCTCTTCTCCATTTACCTGCTGCTCCTCCGGCCCCATTCACTTCAATGGGAAGGGGCAGTTACTCACACTTTATGGATGACACTAGTAATAATACTCTGCAGTCATGTGCTCGTGTCAGTTTGATACCTTGACAAGGGCTATGGGTAAAAAGGAGATGTTATATAGACATAGCCACCACAGGTCCTGGTAAGAGCAGCGTCCACACTTAGAGGCACGACCTCATCGTTGACAGTACTGCCTCCACCCTAAGGCAAGAAAGTGGGTGGTGATGGGGGGGGGGGGGGGTGCTCCCTCTTATAATTACATGTCACATTATAATCTGTGAGCATAAAAATCTAATTAAAGAAAATTTCTGGCTCAGAGCTGCTTCACAGCTTTCATTATGGTATTACATAGATGGCAATTTGTACACTACAGGGCGGTTGTCATCTGCTGATGGGTTCCAGCTGCAATGTCAAAGAATACAGGGTGTTGTAAATGGTATTTACTTATCTGAAATTCCCTGCAAGCTATACTGGACACTTGTGGCAATTTTGAGTTTTTTCCCCTCTTTAGCTGCCTTTATTAAGCCTGCCCATGAAGAGACAGGGTCAAATGGAAGCAAGGATAGAAACCAAACTGTAGGAATCAATGTATATCTTCAGACAACCTCTTTAGTCCACACTGAAGCAGGTCCATCCATATCCAACTGAAGTCTATGTTAGGACATTTACTAAGATATGTATACAGTATAGTCCATTACAGATCCAGATTCCTGTTTAGAGATAACTGGCGCAGTTGACGGCAGCTTGTAGGAGGATAGAGGTCCTCTCCTCGCCAAACGTACCCAGTCTAAGGTTCCTGTGGGTACTAAAGCCTATAAGACAGAGTCTCTCCTATACTATAGTGCCCCAATTCTTACAAAAGGAAGGCACATAGGCTGGGTTCACATCATGTTTTTGTCCTATTTTTAACATATACAAAAAAGTATAAGTTAAATGTGTGCCTCTGACGGATGGCATCTGTCACCATAGATCCACAGGATTGATGGAAAAGCGTTGTGTCCTATGCTTTTGTATCCTTTTTTCCCCCCCTAAATGTGTTAAACGTATGGCAAAAACGTGATGTGAACCCAACTATACCTGTAATAAAGTACACTGCCAACAGACTTGTGAGGTTCCACAACATGGTAAAGTTACTTGTAACTGCAGCTACGCTTCAATAGACTTAGGGCCCATTCACACGACTGTACTGCTTGTGGAACCGTTCTTCCGCAAAAAAACGAAACTGAGTTGTTGATATGTTCAGTTTTTTTGCAGATCCATAGACTTCTATGGGTACACAAAACATTTTCTGCGAACAAGTATGGGACATTGAAGTTTATTTTTGCGGAGCCGCGGTACAGAATAACAGATGCGGATAGCACACGGTGTACTGTTCGCATCTTTTGAGGAGCATAGAAATGAATGGATCCGCAGACCTTCTGCAAAATTGCGGAACGGGTGCAGATCCGTACATATGGTCGTGTGAATGGGCCCTTACTGTGCAAACAAACAGGGCTTTCTGGGACTTGGGGCGTTTTAAAACCCTTCCAAAAACCCAGGTCTTCAAATTTTATATGGATACTGACTACACATCGTAGAACATTTTCTCCCGGAGCTGCATTCCCATTTTTTCTAGGCTGTTGAGTACACATTTCCAGCATTCTCTTCACGTTCAGAGTTTGCAGACTGTAGTTCCCTGTGTAACGACACATACAAACCACTGGAGCAAAGAGTTTGCGGTTTGCCTTTACACGGGGTACTATACAGCTACCATATCGTCTAACATTAGATAAACTAAAAGTCCATCAATCTAATGTGTATGGAGGCCTCCCGAATCTCTCCCAACAGGTAATGTCGGAGGAGACAGAGCACTTCTTACCTTCATAATGGAAGTTTACTTTCAATATAGTAAGAGAGGAAACCCCATCTACCCTCCTTCATACTCAACCTCACCAGAGAACCACTCCCTCCCATATGTTGTTTATTCCCCTCTTAACCCCTAGTTTTGACATTCCCGATTGACCAGCTGTTTACTAGATGTTCTTCTGAGGTCAAATATAAGCGTAATGACTGGTATTGCAACTAAAGTTTCTTTGTTTCTCAATGGATGACCGTTCCATGTCTTCTGATATTTACGCACACAAATTTTAATGCAGCTCTGAGGCATAATCCTGCAGAGCAAATATTTTGTTAATGTGGATAAAAAATTACGCCAACACCCAGGAGCCCCACCGGCCTTACGCCAACACCCAGGAGCCCCACCGGCCTTACGCCAACACCCAGGAGCCCCACCGGCCTTACGCCAACACCCAGGAGCCCCACCGGCCTTACGCCAACACCCAGGAGCCCCACCGGCCTTACGCCAACACCCAGGAGCCCCACCGGCCTTACGCCAACACCCAGGAGCCCCACCGGCCTTACGCCAACACCCAGGAGCCCCACCGGCCTTACGCCAACACCCAGGAGCCCCACCGGCCTTACGCCAACACCCAGGAGCCCCACCGGCCTTACGCCAACACCCAGGAGCCCCACCGGCCTTACGCCAACACCCAGGAGCCCCACCGGCCTTACGCCAACACCCAGGAGCCCCACCGGCCTTACGCCAAAACCCAGGAGCCCCACCGGCCTTACGCTAACACACATGGCCCACCAGCCATTCAAATACTATATCACCTAAAGGAACCACATTCTTGTCTAAATACAAAAGGTGTCAAAACTCATACATGTGTGCAGAAGTCAGAATTCATCACTGGCAGAAAATAAATGGCCATGGTGCAATGTTAAATAAACAGAGCTTTCTTGAGGACATGTGCCACATTCCCCATGGTTCTCCAACCTGTGCTACCGTAGCACTTTTAGTGTATGTGGTACTTCTGCAAAAAGTCTAATTAGACTTGTTTGTTTTTTTGTAACTGCCTGCTCTCATTTTCAGCAGAGTCTGCATCCTGCTTGCACTACTCCTCCCAACCAACTTGCTGGCGGTGGACGCACCCATACTAATGGAAAACAGAATGTACAGATGTCCTTCTGAAAATCTCAATTTCTCCACAAAAATATACTGAAATAGAACAAAACAGCAGCAACCAAAAAAAAAAAAAAACATGAGCCGTGAGTATCAGCTTTAAAAAAAGCTGGGTGCATCAAACACTAATCTGAATAATGAGTAAAATTAGGGGTGAAGGACTGCCTTTTTTTTACCCATTGTTATCATTACTCAGTTTTTTCCCCTCAGTTTTCATTTTATACAAATATGCTTTCAGCTAGCCAAACCATAAGAACATGATAACTAATGGCCTCCTGTACTTTTAAGAAACAAACCATTAGCTTTCCAGTCAGCTAAACCTTTAGCACATTGTGACACACATAGATATTTGTGTACAGTAGCACATTTAGCATTTTATATAGATTATCACCAGGTAAGGCTCTGTTCACACCAGTGACACAGGCTTTGTTAAATACCTCTGTCAGCAATCTGCAAAGATTAGAGTGTCCTGCCCACATTACTGTACGGGTACCTATAGGGTATATTCCCATGCCGGAAAAGTCTGCTGTGGAATTTGAGGCTGACCCTTGAATTTCTATTGCAGTTTTGCATAGCGTGGACCACGTACAGACACCTGGTCTGTGAGCAGAAGCCAGACCAAGAAGGGACGTGTCCTTTCATAACTCTGTTTGGAATCAAAGTGGAAAACATCTGTGGCTGTATAAATGGCAGTGCAGATTCCCATTAAAAACCAAAGGGGTAGGATTCCATGTCATGAGAACAAGCCCTTGTCCACCTTTTCTCAATTCTATTAAATATATTTCCATGTAATCTTATTGCCTGTATGTCCCCATCTTCACATTGCAATTGGTCAAGTCAACCCATCTGCAGCCCGCCCCTCTGGGTTTCTTCTTGTGATGTCTTATCCACTGACTTGCTTCTAATTTCTTCCCCTTTCCACCCGCTCTTGGCTGCCAGAGGCCTGTGGAAGTGCACTCACGCGAAACGTCCGTCCCCGCTTGTCGTGCTTGTGTGGCGTCTTGCACCCTTTCTGCCGCCCACCTCTTGTGAGGAATAAAGAATGAATCTGACCATTTCGGCGAGTGCCGTTCCTCATTCTTATCGAGTGGCTGGCTGCATCCCATTCCATCTAACGTCAATGGCAGGGGAGTTAGCAGCATCATCAGATCTCCTGCACCAGAGACTGAAGATCTGAAGATGATGCCTACTCCCCACTAGTGTAAATTAAGGAGGCAGGGATGTAAGACAAGTGAAGACTCAGAAGCAAGCCAATGACTCTGGAAGAAGCACAGGAGGCATCAGACGGGGTCATGTGAACGGTACTGCAATCTGAAGATAAGGCCACATACAGGTAATAATTAGATTAATAAATGAGCGATCGCAGGGCAGCCATATGAGAAAAAGTTGAGGTTAAACTAGACAATCCCTTTAATCATGCTTTAGCCACAACATCAACTTACATATATGAGATTCTCCTTGAACCGTTTCCTCAGGTTTTCTATGAAGGCGGCTTCACTTGTATAGTTCTCCAACAGGACGAAGTCCTGGACACCAACCCGATCACGGGCTGTTAAGGCACTCTCCATGGTTATCCGGATACCGTCAATAGCCGGAGCCTAAAGACAAAACGTGAAGTGTAAATGAAACAATCAGAAAAGGCTTCACAATTTCTACTGCTGCAGTATGTGGCACATAACACCCGTTACTGGTATTGGGTCTGTAGAAGATGTATTAGAGGTGTAGTGTTATTCATCAGGCTGCTAATGGACGGATCTGGTCAGGTGCCCCTCCACCGGTGGCCATACTAAGGACTGGAGCGCCGTACAATCAGATGTAGGTTGCAGTAAAACATCTGCGCTGATTTCCTACAGACACCTGATCAGTGTTTTTTCTCTTTTCTGCATTTGAAGAACTTTCTTGAAAATAAAGAAACAGCAGCCCACAATTTTAAACTGAAGCACAGTCACCTGCCACAGCACACTGATACCATGTCGGGTTATGTGAACTTACACAAGATTTCAAGGGTTTGGATGTTTGAAGACAAGCCAGTGATACATGTTGTCCTGAAGGACTGTGATGCATACAAGGCCTTCTATGGACATAGGCTATGAGCCATGTACTTAAAGGAACACCCCTGGCCTTCAAGTGAATGGAAGAGAGCTGCAGTGCCCTTCACAGCCCTTGTGCAATGAATGGAGCGGAGTATGTTCCAATGTCTGTTTCAGAGAAATGTGGCCCCTTCAATCGGCTGATCAGTGGGGTTGCCAAATGATGGACCCCCACTGACTCCATACTGATGACCTATGAACATTAAAAGGCCAAGCTTCATGTGTATTACTCAGCAATGATGCCATCTCTTGCAGTGCCTGGGAATTGAATTTTAAGGGTATATGCACACAGCGCTGTACTTTTTGCTGTGTTTCCACACCAGGATTTAGTTGCGGATTAGCCCCAGATCTCACCCATTGCTTAGCAAACAGTCAAATCTGCACAAAAAATACGTACAATTGACATGCTGTGGATTTCAAAATCCGCACCACAGATCATTTTCCAGGCAGAAGATGAGATTAGGATAGGATGCGGACCCATTCATTTTAATGGGTCTGCAAAAAATGTGAACAGCACACCGTGTGCTGTCCGCATCAGTATGTGCGTTCTGTAGCCCCGCAAAAAAAAAAAATAGAACATGTCCTATTCTTGTCCGTTTTAGGCATTAATACAATGGATACACGAAAAAAAAACGATGGCATATGGATGTCATCTGTTTCTTTTTGCGGATCCGCAATTTGCATACCGCAAAACATATACGGTCATGTGCATGTAGCATTATATTGCGGATTTTCCAAATGAAAAATACATGTGGAGTATCTGCACGGAACATGCACCGTGGGCATACATCCAAGAGCCTCTTCACAACATCACTGCCATGTCAAACCTTCCCACCAATCGCATACTACGCCATTGCTCGCCCCATACTGAATCACTGTTTGATTAGATGACATGATCTGCCGCCAGCAAACAATGCTTAAAGGGGTTATCCCATCTAAGACAATGGGGGCATATCGCTAGGATATGCCCCTATTGTCTGATAGGTGCGGGTCCCACCGCCGGGACCCGCACCTACAAGGAGAACGGAGCGGAGAAAGTGGAGGAGGGCGCACTGCACATGCGTAGCCACCCTCCATTCATTTCTATGGAGCCGCCGAAAATAGCAGAGCGCTGGCTCGGCTATTTCCGTCGGCCCCATAGAAATGAATGGGTGGCTGCGCATGTGCGGTGCGCTCCCATTCACTTCAATGGGAGAGGCGGGGAGCTGCACCTGGTGGTGGATGGACCCCGGGAAACCTGGGGTTCTCCAGCCACAACTCTCCCCGGCTCCGTTCTCCTTGTAGGTGTGGGCCCCTGAGGTGGGACCTGCACCTATCAGACAATGGGGGGGGCATATCCTAGCGATATGCCCCCATTGTCTAAGATGGAATAACCCCTTATGCTTAAAAATCGCGACTGCCCGATGAATGAGCGTTACGAACGCTTGTTGGCGATGATCTGCACGATTACCTGCTGGTGTAATACAGCCTTCAGTCAGGGCTTAGACCTACTATCTGTGTTTACTAAAGGGTAGGGAAAAATACTGTCAGTCACTGACCAAGTTACTATGTCTGTCTGTTACTTAGTGCTCAGTGATTGCAGGAGACGCCCTAGGGGCCAAAACCATCCGAACTGGCATACATGAGCCAAGCACAGAAGGTGCGGCGTTTAACTCCTCCGCTAGACTCCTTATGAAAGGACGGAAATGTCAGCACTGAGGAATGCAGACTGAGATCACCGCACTGCTCTACTAGGAATGGACTTCAGAAGGGAACTACACAGGAGGAGATGTCAAAAGGGATCTTGATGCGCTTGTTTGGATGAGATGTCCAACATAATCAGAACTTGCAGAATAACCAATGGGCTCACAGACAAGAAGGAGGCCACCATATATTCTAATTAGCTATTTTCCAGTTCCCTCTAGGCACAACATTACTGTCTTAACAGGGATGTCAGACTGGAAGGAACTGGTGCGAGAAAAAATTAAAAATACATTTTTTTGGAAAGCCCTGCCATTCCAGCAGCACAGCTCCCATCCGCGCTAAACCTTAAGTGATGCCATTTTGTTCCCATTCACATGACCACAGCAGCCAATCACTGGCCTCAGCGGTCACCTGCCATTCATGCACTCATTACTGTTGAAGCAGCGATTGGTCATGTGACCACAGACACAACATCATCACTTCCAGACTGGCAGGTATCAGAAACAGTGGTGTAGGGAGCCGCAGTGCTGGAACCGTGGAACTTTCAGATGGTGGTATTTGTGTGCCATTTCCTGCCTGCCCTTAAAGGGGTTTTCTTAGATTACTATGGTTTAACAACATGTTGTTTAGGTCATCATGTACACTTTCTCCATGCTTTTTACTCCAATTTCGACTCTCGTGACCCATCTTCACAGTGTAAATAAATCCCTCTGATTGGTTCCTCTCCTGTATGTAGCACGTCCTGTTGCGTCCAATCAAACCCATGATGCACTTCTCCGTTCTTTGCCACAGCTCCAGCACCGCACTAACCACTCCCAGCTAGTTTATAGCTCCTCCCACCCAGCTAGTAACATAGACACTCCCCCTATTATCGACACGCCCATGGACATAACGTCACAGGAAATAAAGAGCTGAATGGACATGGTCATGTGACCACAGCCCAGAATGAAATATAGGAGCAACAAAAGGTAAAAAATATATTACAAAATTACAGCTACCTTCATAAATGATAATTTTAAGGGATGCTAATGCAAACCAGAAAACCCCTTTAATTCTACATTTAGGTTGGACAACCCCTTTAAAAACAATATTTAAAATGTAGCCTGCAGCGTTTTGGTGTCCGTCTGACGAAACTGAGCCAAACGGATCCGTCCTGGCACACAATGCAAGTCAAAGGGGACGGATCCGTTTTCTATGAGACAATCTGGCACAGTAGAAAACGGATCTGTCCCCCATTGACTTTCAATGGTGTTCAAGACAGAACTGTCTTGGCTATGTTAAAGATAATACAAACTGATCCGTTCTGAACGGATGCAGACATTTGTATTATCTGAACGGATCTGTCTGTGCAGAACCATGATGGATCCGCACCAAACGTGAGTGTGAAAGTAGCCTAAGGCCTCTTTCACACTTGCGTTGTCCGGATCCGGCGTGTACTCCACTTGCCGGAATTACACGCCGGATCCGGAAAAACGCAAGTGAACTGAAAGCATTTGAAGACGGATCCGTCTTCAAAATGCTTTCAGTGTTACTATGGCACCCAGGACGCTATTAAAGTCCTGGTTGCCATAGTAGGAGCGGGGAGCGGGGGAGCGGTATACTTACAGTCCGTGTGGCTCCCGGGGCGCTCCAGAATGACGTCAGAGCGCCCCATGCGCATGGATGACGTGCCATGTGATCACGTCATCCATGCGCCTGGGGCGCCCTGACGTCACTCTGAAGCGCCCCGGGAGCCGCACGGACGGTAAGTATGCTGCTCCCCCGCTCCCCACTACACTTTACCATGGCTGCCAGGACTTTAGCGTCCCGGCAGCCATGGTAACAATTCAGAAAAAGCTAAACGTCGGATCCGGCAATGCGCCGAAACGACGTTTAGCTTAAGGCCGGATCCGGATCACTGCCTTTCAATGGGCATTAATTCCGGATCCGGCCTTGCGGCAAGTGTTCAGGATTTTTGGGCCGGAGCAAAAAGCGCAGCATGCTGCGGTATTTTCTCCGGCCAAAAAACATTCCGTTCCGGAACTGAAGACATCCTGATGCATCCTGAACGGATTTCACTCCATTCAGAATGCATTGGGATAATCCTGATCAGGATTCTTCCGGCATAGAGCCCCGACGACGGAACTCTATGCCGGAAGACAAGAACGCAGGTGTGAAAGAGCCCTTACCAATATACACTTGCTGTTACATTACAGTTTCTACACTGAAGCAACTAGTGATTAGTATTTATATGATTTAAATGTTTCAATACCAGCAAATATGCAGCAACTCCCCCCCCCCCCCCCCTTCCTGAAATGTCTGATGACAAGCGCACAAACTCATGATCCACCCAAAACAGGCAGGATGGAAGCTGTAAAATGCCACAGCCCGTGATCTAAGCAAGAAAAAATATCAAGTGCTACAAGAAAGTAGACCCGGCAGAGCTGTGCATAGAAGGCACATAGAGTCCCTGTGGCTTAGTACTGCCGAGCCATAGGCACTTTGTGTGGTTGTGTAATACAGCGCTACAGTAATGCCAACTGTTCCATAGAATAGCTCCGTAATGTGGCATTTATTTGAGGATTCACACAACAGCATCGGTATGGACGCCAAATTATGCATGGAAAGTAGAAATGTTATTTTTAAGCAAAAGCAGCAAAAACTGGAAGCAGTTATGGTGTGGTGCTGTGCTACAGTTAAAGGGAACCTGTCACTGGGATTTTGGGTATAGAGCTGAGGACATGGGTTGCTAGATGGCCACTAGCACATCCGCAATACCCATTCCCCATAGCTCTGTGTGCTTTCATTGTGTAAAAAAACCGATTTGATACATATGCAAATTAACATAAAAGTCATATCTTACTTGTGTGACCAGAGAAGAGTCATATTTTCAAGCTCTGACTCATCTCAGGTTAATTTGCATATGTATCAAATCGGTTTTTATACACTATAAAAGCACACAGAGCTATGGGGACTGGGTATTGCGGATGTGCTAGCGGCGATTTAGCAACCCATGTCCTCAGCTCTATACACAAAATCCCGGTGACAGGTTCCCTTTAAGGCCCTATTACACAGCACAATTTCAGGCCAATTATTGGGAAGAAAGGGATGCAAATGAGCTTTTAACAAGATCTGCCTCCAATACCACCAGATGTAAGGCAGCTATCCTTTAAGTCAATGTTCAACCCTTTAAAGAGGCCTGGAGACATGACTGATATTAAATAAGCCAGCACCTCATCTGCAGACAGCTGTTTCAGGGTAATTGACCCTCATCAGCGCAGAGCAGAGAGTACTGGCTTAATTGGGTACGCTCTCTTCCCAAGGAGAGATAGTACACCCCCAAATCCTGACTCGAGCCTCTCATCCAGTTAAAGGGAACCTGTCACCTCCCAAAAGCATCCCAAGTCGCAAGCAGCCCGTTTCTGATGATGCCTTTCTCCCTGAATGCAGATGCAGCAAAAGTACTGAAAACGTTGTTTTATCCCCTGCCGGCGCGCTTCTCCACGCATGCTGGAAGTCAAGGGGGCAGCGGCCTCCTTGCTTCATGTCACGGTAACCCTACATAGGTGCCCTACATCTGGTGGCATTAGAGACAAAGTTCATTTAAAAGCTCTTTGCATACCTTTCTTCTCAGAATTCCAGAGGAGCATGTATGGCCTATAGGTCTCCTCATGCCAATTATTGGAAACAAGCATCCATACGGGGGGATTTATAATCATACAAGTCAGTTCGTATGGATGCTTGATCGAGCAGACAATTAGCCAAATGCTTGTTCATTAGCTGATCAGCATCTGTCATTAGGATGGAAGATGCTCGACTGTCGGCAGAGACGTGCCGCCGATGATGACTACACGAGAATGAGGTAGCAATCTCTCCTCCACATTCAAATTCTGCATCGGCACTCTCACTGCAAGTGTATTACCACCCTAACGTGCGTATTTCAAGACATGACAAACATCTCGTACTGACAGCTGAAGACTTACTTTATATTGGGTTCTGCACCTTCAATCCAAAAGGATTGCTACAAAACACATTTGGAGGCAACATGGGGGAGGAGAAGAAAAAAAAAAAAAAAAAAAAAAAAAAGCTAAAAACTGATTTTGCCTTCTCGTCTCACAGCCATCTACAGATGTGCTCATGCTTTCATGTCAAGTCTTGAAGACTGCATATAACCCACTGCTTTGCTAACTATTATCATGTGTATAAGGCCTCATTGCACACAACAGTTTTTCTCGGCCTCCGTTCCGTTTTTTTTCTTTTGCGGATAGGATGGGGACCCATTCATTTCAATGGGTCAGCAAAAAAAAATGCTGATAGTTCATCCGTTTGTGTTCCACGTCCATTGTCAGCGTTTCCCTTCAGCAAAAAAAATTGTGCATGTCCTACTTTTTTCACATTTGCGGACAAGGATAGGCATTTATTACAAGGGATCTGTGGGAAAAAACGGATCCTCAAAAAAAAAAAAAAAAAAAAAAAAGGATGCCGCATCAGTTTTTTTAGCGGACGCACAATTTGGCGCGTGCATGAGGCCTAAAGCTGATCAAAAAGATGCTTGGTTTAGGAAACTACCCTAATAGGCATTCTGAGAAAATACAGTGAACCCCTCATTAGGGACCACCATTAATTATAAAAAGTCTCTCAATCTGCAGGACTCTTTAAAAGGGAAGCCGTCATCTGGATTTTGTGTATAGAGCTGAGCCGCTAGCACATCCGCAATATCCAGTCCCCATAGCTCTGTGTGTTTTTATTGTGTAAAAAAAACTATTTGATCCATATGCAAATTGACCTGAGATGAGTCCTGTCCCTGACTCATCTCACATACAGGACTTATCTCAGGGTAATTTGCATATGTATCAAATCACTTTTTTTACACAATAAAAGCACACAGAGCTATGGGGACTGGATATTGTGGATGTGCTAGCGGCCATCTAGCAACCCATGTCCTCACCTCTATACACAAAATCCCAGTGACAGGTTCCCTTTAAATCCACGCATTACACAGATGGCCCATTGATTTCAGTGGGTTATGTGTAATGCTCCATTTCTCCAGCGGTGGGGCAGCCTGTGTTCGGCACATTTTCTGTTGACTTCAAGCAGAAAGGGATTTTCTTACGCAAATAATTACCATTGTACCTATGACACTGGCTGGCATGTTACATGTGCAGCTGGCAGCTGAAGGCATCTGTGTTGGTCCCTTGTTCATATGTGCCCGCATTACTGAGAAAAATTATGTTTTAATAAATGTAAATGAGCCTCTAGGAGCAACGGGGGCGTGTCCATTACACCTAGAGGCTCTGCTCTCACTGCGACTGCCGTGCCCTGTACACTATGATTGACTAGACCAGGCAGTGTAAATGTGATCTCATCTGGCCCTGTCAATCAAAGGGCCCTCTAGTAGAAGAGATACCCGAGCCCCTAGGTGTAATGGCAGCTCCTAGAGGTTCCTTTAAAGATATTAAACAGTCATATTTATCAGCAATGCAGACACATATGAACATAGGACCAACATATATGCCCTCGGCTGCCAAGTGCACATGTAACAGGTCAGCCGGTTTCATAGGTACAAATCTGATGTCAGATGCCCTTTAACAACAGTCATTTTATCTACGGACCTAAAAGCAATCATTTCAGGTGGCAGTCTGGTTACATTGACCAGCCTTTAAAAGTTTTCTTGGTCAATGGCAATTTCTTAAGTACAAGTGAAAATTTTTTGAAAATATATAAAATCAGAATAAATGCCATATTGTGGCCTAAACTTTACGTCTATGACAACCCTAAATGTTCCAGAATCATCTGTTCAAACCCATTACTAAACAATGCAAGACACAATACAACTATATCTGCCGAGACGCTCTGCAAGATCCACAGCAGGATCTAATCTATCATCTAATACAAAATGTAAGCTGCATAAGGAAAACAATACGGATGGAAAAATACAGAAAAATATCCCAATATAGCAGGCTTAGGGGCGTGGAATGACATTCCCTGTCACCCAGGGGTGAAAAGGAAACATTTCCAGGCCCCTTAGGTCAGGTTACAATGCTATACACATACACACACACACACACACTAGCTAGACTGACTAGATGAACGACAACATGGAGACCACTGCAATCCAACGCCATCCTGACAATTCTACAACACAACACATAACATACTCTAAGGAAGCAGATCTCTGTTCAGCAGGAAGGCCAGTGATCTACAGGTGATCCAAGGAGGAGTTAACAAAGCATACTGCCATCAGTGTGAACTAAAACTGATCCTAAAGAGTCTGGGCCCAGATCCCACTCAATTCGATGGGATGCTGAGGGTCTTCATCAGTTCATTATCCATGTTTTTCTTCTATCACAAAGGATGAAAAAACTAAAACAAAAACACGCAATTTGATTTTAGTCGACAAGAGATCACTAGTTTAGAGCAAATAATAGGAGATCCAAGTCCAAAATGCTACGATGCCTGAAAACAATTGTAGCATACCTCTGGTTCCATAGTGACGATCACCTCTATCTTGGTGCCCGATAAGGAACCTGCCATGTCCTCTTCATTCTCAGATGAGGGCGAGGAGGATGACTTCTCTTCATGCTCAGACAAGTGATACCCCTTTGGAATCAAGGAAGCTCGTTTTTCCTGCACCAGTGCCCAAAACCCCTTGGCATCCATTCTGCACAGCGGCCTTTCCTTTGATGCCTTATGTCATCTATTAAGATGTGAGCAGAGCAGCACCTGGAAGGGCGGTTATATGTTCCCCGGAGACCATTACAAGCGACCAGTGCAATCTCATTCTTCATCCCTAAGGACTCGAGGCTCTTTCATCAGACACTTGAAACCTTGCCCCAAGTCATCTAGCACTACATACATTTCTGAGACACTAACCTGATACTAGGAGCGCACCCATATTGCCCTACTTCAAGAGACCTCAAATAGAGCAATAAAACTAAATCCATCAGCTTTGGCGTTAGGTTGTATTCACAAATGGCGGTTGAGATGTAGATAATGCCGCAACAGAGAAAAAAATAAAAAATTAAAAACGCACGTGGTTTGGCTGTACCTGCAGATTTTACACATTAAGGCCATATGCACACGACCGTGGTTTTGGTCTGCATCCGAGCCGCAGTTTTTGCGGCTTGGATGCAGACCCATTCACGTCAATGGGGCTGCATTTGTTTCTCCGGTCCGTGGTCCGCAAAAAAAATAATATATATATATATAACCTGTCCTATTCTTGTCCGTTTTGCGGACAAGAATAGGCACTTATATTAATGGCTGTCCGTGCCGTTCCTCTAATTGCGGGACGCACACGAACGCCATCCGTGTTTTGCGGAACGCAAAACACAACGGTCGTGTGCATGTAGCCTAAAGATTTAAAATGTGTTTTACCTGTAAAAACCGTAATCTCACCAAATACTGAGGCACAGCTGAGTTGCTTGATGCAGTTTTATCTGCACCTCAACCACTATGTGTGAACATACATTACTATGAAAATGGGAGAAAAAAAAAAAAAAAAAGACAGGCTTGGGGCTCATTCACATGAACGCGTGAGCCCCTGTGCTGCGGACCACTTGAATGGGTCTGCGATCTGCAAGATTCAGTTCGCACCGCAAAAAAATAATTTGAATATGTTCTATTCTTTTGCGGTGCTGAAGCATAGACCGAAATCTCACGGAAGCGCTTCTGTGGGTTTCTGCTTTGTGCTTCCGCACCGCATCAAGGGAATGGGTCCGCATCCGTGATCCGGCGCCCGTATATTGCAGACCTGCCGTTTTCAGGCCGCACATGTTTGTGTGCATGAGCCCTTACAGTAAGGAACTAGAATCATGCTTTTGTCCATGCAGGCCGACAATATACAAAATGTATGTGAATAGAGGAGTCACACAAAGGTTCTCTGAGCTTCCACAGAAGTGATTTTCTTTCTGGTTCCACAATTGTGTTCATTTCAGACAGTCACCCAGGGAGCAAAGCTATCAAGTGGCAGACTGGCTCTGGCACTGGGGAGGGGGGCACTGACAGGCACAAACTGTAACGTGAACTATGGCCTTAACACTCAAAGCATTCACTAGTGGAGTTGTTTGTGAACGTAAAATTATAAAAATAAAAAATAAAAAAAAAGACACACGTCTCTTCTGAGAAGAAAGAAAATTTTTAAAAGGAAAAACAAATAAGATTTCACTTTGACCAAATCCCCGAGGACTACACATAGGCATTGTTACATCTATATTCCTTTCTGCTTTTTTGGCCATAGACAGTAATATACTGTAGGGGAGAATAAAGAAAGGAGTGGAAAGGACGTCAGACAAATGCAAACTTCTAAGGCCTCTTCCACATGGCAGTGAATCACAGAGGTGTGCCCTCCGTGGTCTCCAAGGACCGTTCACGCAGCCATTGACTTTAATGTTTATTTATACATCAGTGGTTTTCCACACACTGGGAGTCCATGGTGACACCCTTACGCATATTATAGTCCATGGTGACGCCACGAAAGCTCTTTTTCTCAGAGATCCCTCACGCATATCATAGTCTATAGGTCCATGAAAACCAAAGGACACAACACGGATGGTCTGTGGTTTTCACGGATGGTTCCTAGGATATAACTGGAAACCAATTTTCCTAGCGGTGTGCATGGAATAAGAAGACACACTGAAGCCAAAAAAACGGACACACAGACCAAACACGGAAATGTTCATGGAGGAACCACTGACCATCTTGTCACAGGACAGGAACATGCGAAGGAGTCCTAAAGCTGGCCTTACACATTAGATAGCTGTCAGTCTAACAAGCAGTTATCTGACGGCTATCTCCCAACACTACCCCTACACACATGCACACACTGCTTGGCAAAGCATGCGATGTGTCCTGAACAGGGAAAAGCAAGGAAGCCAATGTCAGACCCCTCTGGCAGCTGCTTATATCCCCAAGAACAAAAGGATCAGGCAGTGTAAATCTAAATGCCCAATCCTTACCTCCCCCAAGATCTGCCATTAGGGGAGAGCAGTTATCTGATGTGCATGGCTAGCTTAAAGGGGTTGACCTATTACAGGAACTTATACCCTATCCCCAGGATAGGGAATAAGTGTCTGATCAGCAAGGGTTCAACTGTTGGGGCCCCTGCCGATTAAGAGAACAGGGGCCCGTGTCCACTGCAGCATTCAGTTGTATGGGACAGCTGAGGATAGCCAAGTCTGTCTCTGGCTGTCCTATAGAACGGAATGGATCAGCAGTTCACATTACTCCATTCAAATGAGGTAATAAGGTCTGCTATTCTCATGATCGGAGGGCGCCCCAACAGTGGGAACCCCATCAGACACTTATCTCCTATCTTTTAATAGTAAAATAAGTTCTTGTGGAACAACCCCTTTATGGCTATGTTCACACTAGCGTCGTGGCTTCCATGAAAGTGCTGAATCCATTGTACAACAGTCTGTGGCCCCCTAGAAAATGCTTCTGTGTCCTGCGTTTCATATTTCCTATAGACCTTCACCTAACATCTGGAGCTTGCATTTTTACACCAAAAAAGGCTGCCACGAACACGCGCCGCTGCCTTCTCAAACAGCTGATCAGTGGGGGTCCCGGGTGTCGGACCCCTACCGATCAAATACTGATGACCTATTCAGAGGAAGCCCTTTAAAAGGAAATCAGTTAGAGATTGTCCAAGTTAAACAAAAACTCAGAATGTGGTAAACTAATAAATAAAAAATATATTCATCCCTTTTCTCCCAGTTGCTTCCTGCGCTGAGCTCTGGTCAGTTGATGTCATCTTCCTGGCTGCAGTGGTGACTCTCGATGCACACAGGTCACTGCTGCAGCCAGTCATTGGCCTCAGCAGTATACTAGAACATCAGCACTGTAGACAGGAAACCAAACTGCAGCAGGGAGGACCAGAACTCAATGCTGGAAGCAGAGAGGAGATAAGGGGCGAGCAGCAATTCTTTTGCCATTTTACCCCAGTTACAGGGGTTGCATGAGTTTTTATTTAACTCTAACAATCCCTTTAAAACAATGTGCTAGATTTACTAAGCTATTTCTGCCCAAAAAACAAACACTGGTAGGCATGCTTTGTGCCACATTTCTCATGTGTTTTAGACACATTATGCACCCATGCTTGACCAGGGGCATGGCTTAGAAGAAAGGGTTGTAGTCTCAGATGAGCAAATTTGTGCAGAACTGTACCAAAATTTTGATACAAAAGTAAGCCAATCAAAGGACGTTTGAGGTCAGACAAACGTTTCTAACGATGCACAAAATGTATCACCCAGCATGAGCCACCCCTAGGCTCATCTTTACATGTCACTGTCTAGTGCAGGGGTCGGCAACCTCTTGCACTCCACGTGTTGAGAAACTACAACTCCCAGCATGTATATTTGCTCAACTGTTCTCAGAACTTCCACAGAAGTGAATGGAGCCTGCTGGGAGTTGCAGTTTCACAACAGCTGGAGTGCCAGAGGTTTCTGGTCCCTGGTCTAGTCTAACGTTGCACGGTCTAAAAATGAGACAGGATCAAGGCATTTGCCCCAAAATATTTCTTTAAACATACTGACGGAAGGAAAAGAGCACATGGTCCATCTAGTCTGCCCTTCTGTTATTTCTTATTTATCCCAGGCAGGTTTACACTGTACATTTCTCCTCCACATCTGATGGGAGTTTGTGCCAAGTCTCAACTACTCTTCCGAAGTAGAAGTACCAGCATATTACTCATCAGGGCCGGTCACATACATGGCAAAACTAAGGGGGGAATTTCTCATGAGGAGAATAGATAAAGTCAGTTTTGCTTGAATCTGGTTTGGAGTATTAAATGTCACAGGTTTCTTGATAAATGTGGCTTGTTCCTAAACCTAACAGTTCTGTCTAGAGAAGCTCCTCCAGTTTTCCTACTCCATCCTCCTCCCGGAGTGAGATTGCGACTTTTTTGCAATAATACAATTTGGAGGGAAACTCATTACCATAACTAACCACACCCACATTACAAAACTAGAGTGAGTGGTGTAAAAATGCAAAAAGTCACAAATGTTTAAGCAAGCAAGTGCTAAAAAGTCCTATTTTGCAACTTTTTGATGCCAGAATTCTGAAGTCAAGGTATGATAAATCGGGACCTAAGACTCCAAATCCGAAACTCTCCCAGAGCTAAAAATATATTTAAATTTAGGAAAAGTTGCTCCAGCTACTGCGCCCTCCACAAAAAGAAGGACAAACATTAGTTCAAAAGGAATGAATAGCACTGGAAAACGGACAAGAAATGACCAGACGAGAAAGATGATCACAAGTTTATGAGATCCAAAAAAGCCCATGAGGCACCGCGTCCAAAGTTATGGGAACAAGTCCAAGGAACTGTGGAAATGCATAAAAGGGAAAAGCACTAATGAGGGCTGAGAAGAAAGAAAGAGGTTACATGAAAAAGCACACAAAGATCTCGAGGCACTAATGGTCACACGCCATGGTCACATTCATTCAGAGCCAGACTAGAACATCAGTAAGACCTGGGTTCACATTTGACATCAGATAAGTACAGCAGGCATGCCACTCCAATTTCGTCCCCAAACTATTCCAAACAAGAACCCCTTTTGGTCCATTATGATATTTGAAATCCAACCACATTGATGATGGATAATGGTTCTCAGGTCGATGATTTCTACAGGTTTCTAATCTGTCAAACCCTCCTATCTGCGTTATGATGGACATCAAAAGCAACTGATGGACCTCACTGACTTATCATGGGTCTGTCGGGAATAGTGCAACATACTGTGATATTTGTGCCATAAAATATGCCGGAGCTACTAATGGAGTGTGAACACAGCCTTCGCCTGATCAAAAATCAACTCCCTTAACCTGTATGTACTCTCACCACAAAGGAACCAGACACAACAGGAACTGTGCAGAGCCAAGCCTTTCACAAATGAGCCCCCAACCACAGCAATTCTCCTGAAACCAGCTCACCGCTGCTCTGTACTTCATTGCCGCAGTCAGAAGGTCCTGCTCCCCAGTGAAAAGAGACTGAACTACTGCCGCCGGCAGTCCGTTTCCTGGTGATCTTCTTAATCACAACCTGCGAGGCTGCATCAGCGGAGACAGAAGATCCAATACTAATGATCCAAGTAGACGCTCATAATATATCGATCCAGCTTCAAGAGTTAACGCATTTTCCGAGTACGAAAAGACGAGCCCCATATACACGACAGACCAGCCTGCGGCTTATGGGAACAGAGGCTGAGCAAACACAAGAGCATTACAGCCTGGAGAGGAAAAACTTAGAATCTAGAATCTGCTCCCAGAAAGAGTTCAGGCGTCACTGGCAGAGAGAGACAGGAATGAAAAGAAGGAATTATTAAAGAAAAAAAAAAAAAAAAAAAGGGCTGGGAATCTTGGGCTGGAGCCCAAACCTAATAAACACAGCACACAAGTATGAGAGCCTATGATTGGTGGGCCTCGCACTCCTCCAGTCCAAGCACGCTGCTGCTGCTGCACATTTCTCACTGCTGCTCTCAGCTAACCCACAGAAGAATCCTACAGGTGAAGAAGTCAGGTGGAAAGGAGCCAGAGCTGGTAAATATTCTGCATACTGCACATTCTCCACTTACTGCCATGCAACTAGTGGAAAGCAGACCATGCAACTTAAAGGGGTCATTGGTTTCATCAATATCGGATGAGAGAGGAATCTGACCCCTGGGGCCTCCGCTGATCAGCCTGTGTGAGCACTGTGCCCCATTCAAGGTTTACCTGCCTGCCATCTATAGTGTAATTACAGCCGTTCTGCCCATTCACTGCACCCCCACTACAATGTAGACGGATAGCAGGTATATATTTTAAGAGGATGCAGCACAAGAGCCACAGCCCCTCAAACAGCTGCTTGGCAGGGGCACCGGAAGTCAGACCCCCCACTGATCTGATGTTGATGAGCTATACTGGAGAATAGGTCATCAATATCATGAAATCAGAATACCCCTTTATAACAACTTATGTCTATCCACAAGATAGGGGATAAGCGTCTCATCAGCAGGAATCTGACCGCTGGAGCCCCCACAATCACTAGAATAGGGGTCTATGCTCCCAATCTGAATGAAGCGGCAGACGCCCTGGTGTGTCCGCTGCTCCATTCAACTCTGTGGGACTGCCACAGAGCCGTGCACTTGTACTTGGCCATCTCCAGCAAACCCCAAAGAGGTGAATGGAGCAAAAGTGTGCATGTATGACCACCGCTGCATTCACATTGGGAAGCATAGACCCCCTTTCTCGTGATCACTGAGGGCCCCAGCAGAGTAGAAGATTACACCCCTATCCCCTATCCTGCAATAGATGGCAGCGGTCACATGCTTCTGTGTCGAAATATCATCGAAGTAGAGAGAGTGGCAGCATAGAAGTGGTGGGGATCGGGGGGGTATGTGTATAAATCACCCCATGTCCACGGATGATACTGCAATACCTGTACAAATTGTGGATCATTATGGGGTGCAGCAGACGACCACCCCAAACTGAGGTGCATTTGGCCACTATGCATAATATATGGTGGAACCGAATATCAGTCAGAGCAAATCTGCTCTGGACACGAGGGTGGACTTCTTGATGAAGTGGTCTTTTGGAGAGGTTTTCTTGTAGTTCCTAAAAAGTGACCCCCTAACAAAATATCGCTGCTGGAGAATGCAGTGGTCAGACCTCTATCTCAGACTGACTGGATCAGGGTAGCCAACCTGATAATTTCTTCTTTTCTAGACATTTTATCAAGAGATCCTGGACAGCTAAATAAAGCATAAAATACATGACATGTGCCAAAAGGTCAGAATGCTGATAAGAACACGAACACATGTAAAATGAGGAGAATTACAACTATTATATAAGAACGTGATAATCTGCACAAGCTCCTCCGGCTCCGAGGAAAATCATACCCACTTCCTTTTATTTTTTCACAGACTCTAGGAAGAAGTCCCATATTTTTATGGATTGTCAAGGAATTTTCAGACTGTTGGTAACCCTGGTCCCGATCGCTCATTTCTACAGATAAACCTGGTATTATCTGCCAGAAAACCTTTTTCATGACATTTATTAAACTTGACAGCATTGCTGCGCGGTGGCTTCTGTCCGTTCCATCTGTGGTCACAAGACTGCTGTGATGGATTGCAGCAGTCTTGTGACCGCAGGATGGCAAGTCACCATGTCCGCACATCTGGAACAGCAGGACTTTCAAAAGAAGGCTTTTTATTTTCCTTTTTTACACCGTTTCCTCTCTATCATCTATTTTTTTGAGGCAGGGCAACAGTAGACTTTGTCTTGCTTTCATTTGATTTGGCAAAAAAGCCCTATGACTACAACATGACAATACCCACAATGGAGGGAGATCCATGTGCCAGTCTGCGCTGCCGTGAGATTCCTCGTAACAAAATCAGGCGCATCTCTGTCCTGCCATGCGCCAAAACGGAAGTCTCTGCCAGCTACAGGATGGCTTAGACTTCCGCTATAACCTCCGCCACATACTGGCAAAGTTATAGTAAATGCAGCGGCTGTGCAGCCACACCCCTTCCGTTAAGCCACACCCCTTCCGTTAAGCCACACCGCCTTTTCTCAGCACTTCTGAGTGCCAAGAAGCGCAAATTACAGAGCACACATGCCTTGCGCCATAATGTGTGGCTTTTATTTTTTATGCGGGACATCAATAATGGTGTAATTTGCGCCTCAAAAAAATATTAACATTACAAATCAAAAGTGGTGATTTGTTTTACCTCATATCAAAAAAGCACGCCACTTTTAAAATGTGACTTTTCAAATATAAAACTTGATTATCCGCCTATTTCTCTTTTTCAAACTGAAATGAGCCGTTTTAGCCAACCCTACCAGACCGCACTTGCGACTTTTGAAACATATTTGCCACATTTCCAGTGGTAAATTGTAACTCTTGTCTCAGACTCGGGACGTTTTGGTTGAATGACAATTTACTGACAGAACCCTGCTGTTCAGGTCACTTAAATTAGATGGAAATAAATGCGTCCTGTTTTAATACTTACCGATCACTTGTTCCGAAGACAAGTTGGTTTTTATTTTAATAAATGTGACTGACAAAAAAGTCCCATCTTTCTGCCACAACTGCGACTTTTTATAAAAACCACCACCACACAAGATGGCTTAATTGTCCGCAACTGGAGCCATTTCTGCCGAAAGAGGATGATAACCAAGGCGTAAAATGCGCCACTTTGATAGCCCCGCCCACTGACATTTATAAGTAATTTCTGACGTGGTGCAACCTTTATGGTAAGAATTCTGGAGAAAATAGTTGATATATTTGGTGCAAATCAAAATACCATTCTTTTTGATGCCATAATTGTACAGCACTGAGCTCTTTAACACACACACATATATATATATATATATATATATATACACACACACACATACACACACACACACACACACACACACACATATATACATACACACACATATACAGAAACACAAATACATACTTACATACCACTTTATTAGCAGATACAACATATAGATGAATGCATAAACTGTTGCTAAGCAACTAGGCAAATTCTTGTAAACATGTTATTCAGAATTTCAGGCCTTATCCCCTGTTGTCCAGTGAGGGAAATGCAATAAATAAGACAAGGGAATAACTGAAAAGGGTTTCCTGGATTTAAAGGGGTTATCCATGAATGATGACCTAATTCTCAGATTGGCAGGGGTCAGAGTCCTGGTACCCCCACTGATCAGCTGTTTCAGGGAGTCGGCACACTCGCCGGATCTCTGGTGACCGCAGCCAGCTCTCCAGGCACAGTGCTGGATATTTTACCACGGCTGTGCTTGGTATTGCAGCTACTGAGCTGCCGTGCCGTTTTTCACGGTCCGCAAAAACAGAAGCCGTCCGTGTTGCCTTCTGCAATTTGCGGAACGGAAGCGGCGCCAGCAATATAAATGCCTATTCTTGTCCACAAAGCGCGGACAAGAATAGGACATGCTATATTTTTTTAGCGGGGCCACGGACTGGAGCCACGGATGCAGACAGCACACGGAGTGCTGTCCGCATCTTTTGCGGCCCCATTGAAGAGAATGGGTCCGCTCGAATGCGGAGCCAAACAACAGTCATGTGCATGAGCCCTAAGCCACGTGTACGGTAATTTCACATGACCTAGGACAGTGATGGCTGACCTCCGGCACTCCAGCTGTGGTGAAACTACGACTCCCAGCATGCTCCATTCATTTCTATGTAGTTCTGAGAACAGCCAAGCAAGTGAACATCTTGGGAGTTGTAGTTTTACCACAGCTGGAGTGCCGGAGGTTAGCCATCACAGACCTAGGAGGATGCAGCGGTGCTCACAGAGCGATGGTCTATTCTAACAGCTGATCGGCACCTGGGACCCCTGCCAATCTGATATTAATGACGGTACATGAGATTTGTCTACTATCGTTTACTTTGCTGGTGCTGTACTACGCTATGTTTTTTCCATATGAGAATCTGCATGAAATTATCTGCCAAGCGTGCAGGGGGGCTAATGGTCAGTGTTGACAGGATGCTGTCTGTTCTACACTTGGAAATGGCTCGTCAATCATCTCTTAAGCCTCTTGCGCATTAACTTTTATTTCCTCCCCCCCCCCCCCCCCCCGCTTGCGTTCCGTATACGGAACCATTCATTTCAATGGATCCACAAAAAAACGGAAGGTACTCCGTATGCCTTCTGTTTCCACATTTCCGTTCAAAGATAGAACATGTCCTCTTATTGTCCGCATAATGGACAAGGTTAGTACTGTTCTATCAGGGGCCGGCTGATCCGTTCCGCAAAAATGGAATGCACATGGACGTCATCCATATTTTTTTGCGGATCCGTTTTTTTTGCAGACCGCAAAATGCAGAAAAAAAGCCATACGGTTGTGTGCAAGAGGTCTTAAAGGGAGTCTGTCACCGCAGACCACTGTTAGATAGCCTATACTCACCAGTATAAAACGTTTCTATCCCCTTTCCAATCCGAGGCTCTGTTGCTGTGATGTCAAGTTATTCCTAATATGTAAATGAGCTGTGTGGTGCAACAAGGGGGTCACCATTGCACTTGTCGCACCAAAGCTCTTCTAGTGCCCGGCTCCACTCTTACTGCTTTAATTGACAGGTCCAGGCAGTGGTGATGCACTTTTGTTGGCCCTGTCAATTAAAGCAGTAAGAGAGGGGCTGAGCGCTAGAAGAGCTTTGGTGCGACAAGTGCAATGGTGACAGCTTGTTTCATATTAGGAAAAATGTGACATTGCTGCATCGGTGCCTTGGATTAGAAAGGAGATAGAAACATTTTATTTTGGTCTATAAAAAAAAGCTGTCTAAGGGTACTTTCACACTTGCGTTTTTCTTTTCCGGCATAGAGTTCTGGCACAGGGGCTCTATACCGGAAAAGAACAGTTTCATCCCCATGCATTCTGAATGGAGAGTAATCCAGTTCAGTCGTTTTGACTGATCAGGCAAAAGAGAAAACCGCAGCATGCTACGGTTTTCTCTCCGGCGAAAAAAACTGAAGACTTGCCTGAATGCCGGATCCAGCATTCAGAATACCGGAATACCGGATCAGTCCTTCCGGCCTGCGCAGACCGGTAAAAATGTGAAAAAATGTCCAAGACGGATCCGTCTGTCCGCATGACAAGCGGAGAGACGGATCCGTCCTTGCAATGCAAGGAAGATCGGCGGAACTGCCCGCCGGATCACACTGCCGCAAGTGTGAAAGTAGCCTAAGGCTACATGCACACGAACGTTGTTTGTTTCAGTGTCCGTTCCGTTTTGTTTTTTTTGCAGATAGGATGCGGACCCATTCATTTCAATTAGTCCGCAAAAAACGCGGACAGCACACCGTGTGCTGTCCGCATCAGTATGACCGTTCCGTTGCCCCGCCCAAAAAAAAAAATATACAGATGTTATACAGAACATCAGTTTTTTTGCGGATCTTAAATTTGCGGACCGCAAAACACACACGATCGTGTGCATGTAGCCTAAGGCCTCATTCACATGACCGTTTTTCAGGTCCGCATGCGAGCTGCAATTTTTGCGGCTCGGGTGCGGACCCGCTCACTTCAATAGGGCCGCAAAAGATGCGGACAGCACTCCGTGTGCAGTCTGCATCCGTTGCTCCGTTTCGAGGCCCCGCCAATTTTTTAAAGCATGTCCTATTCTTGTCCGTTTTGCAGACAAGAATAGACATGTCTACAATGGGTTGCCCGTTCTGCAAATTTCAGAAGGCACACGGGCGGCTTCCATTTTTTGCAGATCCACGGTTTGCGGTCCGCAAAAAACAGCCCGGTCGTGTGCATGAGGCCTCAGGCTACATACACATGAATGTTGTTTGTTTCCGTTCTTTTATTTTTTTGCGGATCGGATGCGGACCCATTCATTTTAATGGGTCTGCAAAAAATGCGGACAGCACACAGTGTGCTGTCCGCATCAGTATGTCCGTTCCGTAGCCCCGCAAAAGAAATAGAACATATCCTATTCTTGTCCGTTTTAGGCATTGCTACAATGGATCCACAAAAAAATATAAATAAAATGGATGGCATCTGGAAGTCATCCGTTTTTTTTTTTGTGGACCACAAAACACATATGGTCATGCGCATGGACCCTAAGGCTGGGTTCACACTTCAGCTATGTGATCAGTTATTTCAATCAGTTATTGTGAGCCAAAACCAGGTGTGGGTCAAAAACACAGAAAAGGGGGAAATCAAATAGGTACACTTGATCTTTCAGTAGACTTCACTACTGGTTTTGGCTCACAATCACTGATGGAAATAACTGACCAACTAATAAGTGCAAACTCAGCCTAACAGTACACAGTGTTTAATGATCACTCACTATTTACTCCCTTTAAGCAAGATGCTTAGTAACCCAAGTATAGCAGGATAAAGATCTGGCTGCAGAGTCTCATCTAAGATACAAATGGCTTGTCTTCAGATTGGTAGGTCTAAAAGGATAGAAAACGCTGGCCAAGGTAGCACAAGATATAACCAAAGATATAACCAAAGATATACAAATCTAAATATACAGAATAAAAAAGAAAATCCTAATTACAGTCCAACAGTCACAAAACACCCACCCACTTAAAACTATGAAGAAATCAGCTGCAGGATTAGAGTAAAGCAGCAAATGACTAATTACTGCTGATGTCACCCAGTGAGCTCATGAATATTGAGAGGTGGGCAGTATACACCCGGCAGTAGGACTCACTCAGGAGGCAGTCTCTCTCGGTGTCAGCTCTGCACGGCACCGCCACTGCCTTTTATGGGGAAAATATGTTTGCACTGGAAAATGTGAGTGAGGGGTGAGTGGAAAGATCGGCATCAAGCCTGGGCTATTGTCCCTACAGTCAAACAGATATAGACAGGAATACAGACTTAGCTTTGAGGTAGAAAAGAAGACAAAATCAAGGATAAAGATTATATAATACAATATATCTCAATATAAAATCTCAGCAGGAAAGTAGCAAATGCAATGAAATGCAAAGCAGATGACAAGTGGGCTTCTACAGCTTGATGAACATGTACACCAAGAACCTCACGTTCTTGCTTAGAAGCAATAGATTAATATACAGTCCATGGGACACATTTACTAAGGACTAGTCTCCATAAAACTTCCACAGGAGTAGGACGTAGCAAATTTATGAAGAGGCGCAACCCTCTTAATATAGTGGTCAGTGCATCAGAAACAGAAATCTCCAGCAGCCAGGAGCAGGAGCAGATGCTTTGCACATGTGCTAATAGTCAGAATGACAGCGCAGGCGCAAGAACACCTCGCCCTGTGAAAGAGAATGAGGAGTGGCATGAGGTGCAGGGTATTGAAGATCTGATACTCTGAGGGGCTTGGCCCACCAAGGAGTTAGTTTGCATAAGGAAAAAAAGAAAATGGGGATCTCAGTAATGGCCCCACAGAAATATTTAAAGAAGGAATCCTTTTACTAAGCAGGGTCAACCCTACCAGGCATTATACGTCGTTTAATGAGGTTGATCCCGCTGACAGATGCTCTTTATGTTGCAGTTACATTAGCGCTAAACTCTGATACCCATTTGGAAGATGTCAATAATATCCAAACAGGTTAGAAACATACAGTGCATTCGGAAAGTTTCAGCAGACCCTATCACCCTTTTTTTTTTTTTTTTGTACATTTTGTTATGTTGCGGCTTTTGTTAAGTACTCCATCATTCTGCACTCAGTAATGTTCCAAATCTTGGCCAATTTATTAAAAAGGGAAAACTAAACTCTTGCATTGACAGAAGTGTTCAGACTCTTTACTCAGGACTTAGTTGAAGCAACCTTGCCAGCGACCACAGCCTCCAGTCTTCTTGGGCATGATGCCACAAGTAAGGGAAAAAGTGATGTGTAATTATTAAATATTAAAACTTAGCTTTTAATATGAACCTGCTGATAAAATAAATGCACCTCAGAATGATGCCACAAGGTTTGCACACCTGGATTTGGGGATTTTAAGCCATTCTTCTCTGCAGATCCTATCAAGCTCTGTCAGGTTGGACGGGGACTGTCGGTGGACAGCCATTTGCAAGTCTCTCCAGAGTTGTTCAATTGGGTTAAAAGTCAGGACTCGGTTGTCCCTAAACGACTCCTGTGTTGTCTTGGCTGTGTGTATAAGGTCATTGTCTTGTTGGAAGGCGAACCTTCAGCCCAGTCTGAGGTCCAGAACACACTGGATCAGGTTTAGGGTCCATTCACACGTCCTGTTTTTTTTCATCCTGAAAAACGGTCCGTTTTTTGCGGATCCGTTGTTCCTGAAAATGTTTCCGTATGTCATCCGTTTTTTGCGGATCCGCAAAAAACGGGAGCATGTATACATTTCAATAATCAAATAAAGTTGTTTGGATTTCTTTGAAAAAAAAAAAAAAAAAAAAAAAAATTTGTTATGTGTTTCCAGGAACGGAATCCGCAAAAAACGGATGACATACGGAATGACATCCGAATGTCATCCGTTTTTTGCGGATCCATTGACTTTGTATTGTACCAGGATCCGATTTTTCAGGACAAGAATAGGACATGTTTTATATTTAAACGGACATGCGGAACGGAACAACGGAAACGGACAGCACACATTGTGCTGTCCGATTTTTTCCAGGACCCATTGAAAATGAATGGGTCCAGATCTGGTCCTGATCTGTTCCTGAAAAAACGGAACAGATCAGGAAAGAAAAAACGGACGTGTGAATGGACCCTTACATTAACAGTATCTCTGTACTTTGCTCCATTCCACTTTCCCTCAAGTCTGACCAGTCTTCCTGTCCCAGTGGCTGAACACCCCCACAGCATGTCGCAGCCACCATGGTATTGGGCAGGTGATTAGCAGTGCCTGGATTCTCCAGACATGATGCTTAAAATTGAGACCAGAAAGTTCAAACTTGATTCCATCAGACAAGAAAATCTTACAGTCAGAGAGTCCTTTAGGTGCTTTTTTGCAAACTCCAGGAGGGTTTTCATTTGTCTTTTGGAGAGGATTCTTTCTGGCCATTCTCCCATAAAGCTCATATTGGTGGAGCGCTGCAGTGATGGTTGACCTTCTGGAAGTTTCTTACATCTTCACAAAGGATTGTTGGAGCTTAGCCAGAGTGACCATTGGGTTCTTGGTCACCTCTCTTACCAAGGCTCTTTCCCCCTAGTTTACATAGTTTGGGCGAGGTGGCCAGCTCCAGGAAGAGTCCTGGTTGTTCCAAACTTTCCATTTATGAATTATGGAAGCCACTTTTTTTTTGTACCTTTCTCAAGATCGGTGACTCCACACAATCCTGTCCCTGATCTCTAGAGGCAGTTCTTTCCTCCTCATAGCTTGGTTTTTGGTCCGATAGGCATTATCAGTTGTGAAACCTTATATAGACAGAGCTGAGTCTTTCCAAATTATGTCCAATCAACTAAATTTTCCACGGGAGGATTCCTATGAATGTGTAGCAACATATCAAAGATATTCAAGAGAAACGAAAGACCCCCAGAGTTAAATGTGAAGCGTCACAGCAAAGGGTCTGAATACTTACATGCATGCAAAATTTTAATTTTGCTCTTTATAATAACTTATCAAAAATTTCTAAAATTCTGTTTTCACTTTCTCATTATGGAGTATTGAGTGAAGAATGATGGGAGAAAACTTTTTTTTTTTTTTTACTTAACTTTTTTTAATGTATGAACAAGGCCACAACCTAACAAAATGTGAAAGGGTCTGAAGACTTTCCGAATACATATATTCACCTGTACATATATAACCTGTACATATATAGGCAAATTACGTGATCTGGCAGAATGCTGGCCATAAATTCTTCTCATCCTCTTGTTCCAGTGTCAAAGTACTATGGTTCAGCCACACATGGAATTCCACGGATTGAATTCAAGGATTTATGTTTTTGGTATGTGGCGGATACTAATCTGGTATAAAATGCAGACAGTGTAAACTTAAAGAGGACCTTTCATCTGTTTTGCTTATAGGAGCTAAATACCTGTACTTGCTGAGTACCCCCCACTGATGCTGCCACCCGTTTTTTGTTTTTTTTAAACATCGCTGCACCCTCCTGAAGTTTTCGCGCTCAGTATGCTAATACCCAGCATCAGTAAAGGGAGGAGGAGGAGGAGGAGGAGTCAGGGTTTCTCAATGGGCGTCTCCTTCTCCCTGGCTCTGCCGCGATCCAATCACAGCGGAGAGCGTCACAGCCAGGGAGGAATTCTAAACCTGTGAAAAGATTTGGATTGCCTGATGAACAAGCGTTTGCTCATTCATCAGGTAATCGGCAGCAGTATTAGGCCCCTTGCAGATGAGCGAGTATTCCGCGTGGGTGCAATGCGTTCACCCGCACGGAATCCGGACCCATTCATTTCAATGGGGCTGTGTACATGTGCGTTGGTTTTCACACATCACTTAATTCTTATTCTGCGTTTTTCACGCAACGCTGGTCCCATAGAAGTGAATGGGGCTGTGTGAAAATCGCAAGCATCCCAAGCAAGTGCGGATGCAACGCGTTTTTCTCAGATGGTTGCTAAGAGATGTTGTTTGTATACCTTAAGTTTTTTTGTTCACACATGTGCAAAACGCATCAAATTGCATTGCACCCGCGCGAAAAAAACTGAACGCGATCGCAGGCAAAACTGAATAACTTTGCTTGCGAAATCGCGCATTTTTCACTGAACGCATTCGCAACACATCCAGACCTAATCTGCTCACGCTCATCTGCAAGGGGCCTTACACTGCCAGATCATCGCTAACAAGTGTAACTACGAACACTGGCAGACAATCTGCCTAATACAGCCTTTGGACAGGCAGCCTAAAGGCCCCTAAATAAATTGGTGTATTCTCAGTTGATGACAATCTAAGGCTACTTTCACACTGGCGTTTCTGGGTCCGCTTGTAAGATCAGTTCAGCCCCAATGCATTCTGAATGGATAAGGATCCGTTCAGTTTGCCTCCCTTTGGTCTCCGTTCCACTTTTGAGGCGGACACCAAAACGCAGCTTGCAGCGTTTTGGTGTCCGCCCGGCGATGCGGAGCCAAGCGGATCCGTCCTGACTTACAATGTAAGTCAATGGGGACGGATCTGTTTTCACTGACACAATATGGTGCAATCAAAAACGGATTCGTCCCCCATTGACTTTGAACGCAAGTCAGGACGTATCCGTTTTGACTTAGACTTTTTTTATTTTTTAAGAATAATGCAAACGGATCCATTCTGAACGGATACAAGCGTTTGCATTATCGGTGCGGATCAGTCTGTGCAGATACAAGACGGATCCGCACCGAACGCAGGTGTGAAAGTAGCCTAATACGTATACGGATCAGGTAAAATGAATATTATTGCTAGAAGCTTTTTAGGACTTTACACCAACTATTGGTTGGATTACTTTATCACAGAATATTGTGCCAATATTTTGGCTCAAAATGTTGAATGTTAAACCACCCCCTTTTCTTGCTAAGCCACACCCCTAGCTCTGAGCCACCATGGATTATACTTTTTGACTCATTTGATCCATAAATATATCTAAAGTGAGATTGTCAGATTTTAGTGCCAAATTAACCAGAATACAGGTATAGTAACAATAGTAAACGTGGCCTTTATCAGACAATATTTGTCAAAAATATTTGTATGCCTGTTTTTTTTTTGAGTTCTGCATAGAAAAAAAAACACGAGATCCAGATATTAAGTGAAAGTTTATGGGAAATACATTTTAGTGGTATTTTTTGGTGCATTTTTGAGCCAATGGCATTTTTTTTTTATTCACAGTATTCACCGGCTGTGGCCTTTTTTCCCCCTCATTTTCTAACACTTTTGTCCATAGGCAGCCATTGAATTTTTTCTGCCCTGCCTGCAACAGGCAATGTAGGTGCAATTTTTGCATGACGTTTCTTTGTACCAATATATTTTTCCCATACTGCTCTAAGACAAAGGCCTCATGCACACGACCGTTGTTTTATTCCGTGTCCGTTGTGCCGTTTTTCATGATTTTTTTTTTTGCGGACCCATTGAAAACTTGGCTAATGCACCGTTTGCCATCCGCGTCCGTGATTCCAGTCCGTCAAATAAAAAATATAACCTGTCCTATTATTTTCGCAGAAAACGGTTCGCGGACCCATTCAAGTCAATGGGACCGCTAAAAAATGCGGAGGCACACAAGATTGTCATCCACGTCCGTTTTTTTGCCTATCATTTGCATGGCAAACCTGTCTTAGACTTTTTTTTACATTCCTTTATGTCTCGTGATCCTCCAAAAATAAAGGAAGACACACGGAAACAAAAACGGATCACAGAACAACGGAACCCCATTTTGCGGAACGGAACACAACGACGGTACATACTGTCCAACTGAAAAATACAAGGCATGTAAAAAAGTTCAAGGTACTCAACCACACCATTTGGCCAAAAATCCCACACAACAATTTTATTTTTTTTAAACTGCCACTCATCAGGCGTTTTTTGGAGGCAAAAAAAAAAAAAAAACATCAAATAACACCGTGACTTCATTCAGCTTTTCCGTTCTTTTCCCTGCGTAAATTCTGCCCCAAAATTATACAGTCCCTAAACTTCTCATCCGCCACCCGATGCCAAATGAATTTTGTCTCCAAGAACTCTGAAGATGATTTTTAAACTAGTGTGGGCGGCTCTAGTGTTGAGCGCTCGCCCCCGCTATGGTCACATGGTATACCTGCCATGTTTTGATTGGCACACAGTACAGAACTCTTTCACAGCTTGAAGCAGATGCAGTTGAAACAGTGCCGGTACACCATGTGACAGCATGGTGCGGTGAACATGTGACAGTAGCGGGGACAAGCGCTCAACCCTAGAGCCGCCCACAATAGTTTAATAATCGTCCTCAGAGTTCTTGGAGATGAAATTCATTTGGCAGCGGATGACATGTTTAGGGACTGTAACAGAATGTAAGCAAGGAAAAGAACGGAACAAGTGAATAAAGTGTATTAGGCTGGGTTCACACCTGAGCGTATTCGATAAGAACTGTTTACAGGCATTTTTGAGGCGTATTTTGGGGCGTTTTTGTATTTTGGAAACTCGCGTCGTACACGCGTTCTTGCTATTGATCACAATGAAAAACCAGAGGTGTTACGCGCGACAATACGCCCCCAAGAAGCTCCTGTAATTCTTGGGCCGTAGGGCGTTTTACAGCGTGTTCGTACGCGCTGTAAAACGCTCAGGTGAGAACCATGCCCATAGGGAAACATTAGTTTTTGCCTGTTGAGCGTTTTACAGCACGTAGGAACGCGCTGTAAAACGCTCAGGTGTGAACCTAGTCTAAGGGCTCTTTCACACTTGCGTTCTTCTTTTCCGGCATAGAGTTCCGTCGTCGAGGCTCTATGCCGGAAGAATCCTGATCAGGATTATCCCCATGCATTCTGAATGGAGAGAAATCCGTTCAGGATGCATCAGGATGTCTTCAGTTCCGGACCGGAACGTTTTTTGGCCGGAGAAAATACCGCAGCATGATGCGCTTTTTGCTCCGGCCAAAAATCCTGAACACTTGCCGCAAGGCCGGATCCGGAATTAATGCCCATTGAAAGGCATTAATCCGGATCCGGCCTTAAGCTAAACGTCGTTTCGGCGCATTACCGGATCCGACGTTTAGCTTTTTCTGAATGGTTACCATGGCTGCCAGGACGCTAAAGTCCTGTTTGCCATGGTAAAGTGTAGTGGGGAGCGGGGGAGCAGTATACTTACCGTCCCTGCGGCTCCCGGGTCGCTCCAGAGTAACGTCAGGGCGCCCCACGCGCATGACGTGATCGCATGGCACATCATCCATGCGCATGGGGCGCTCTGACGTCATTCTGGAGCGCCCCGGGAGCCGCACGGACTGTAAGTATACTGCTCCCCCGCTCCCCACTACTACTATGGCAACCAGGACTTTAATAGCATCCTGGCTGCCATAGTAACACTGAACGCATTTTGAAGACTGATCCGTCTTCAAATGCTTTCAGTTCACTTGCGTTTTTCTGGATCCGGCGTGTAATTCCGGCAAATGGAGTACACGACGGATCCGGACAACGCAAGTGTGAAAGAGGCCTAAGTAAGTTACAACTATGTACTTGGTACCAGAGTTTAAAAAAAAAAAAAAAAAAAAAAGTGTTACGCTTTAAAGGGAACCTGTCACCGGGATTTTGGGTATAGAGCTGAGGACATGGGTTGCTAGATGGCCGCTAGCACATCTGCAATACCCAGTCCCCATAGCTCTGTGTGCTTTTATGGTGTCAAAAAAACTATTTAATACATATGCAAATTAACCTGAGATGAGTCCTGTTTGTGAGATGAGTCAGGGACAGGACTCATCTCAGGTTAATTTGCATATGTATCAAATGGGGTTTTTGACACAATAAAAGCACACAGAGCTATGGGGACTGGATATTGCGGATGTGCTAGCGGCCATCTAGCAGCCCATGTCCTCAGCTCTATGCACAAAATCCCGGTGACAGGTTCCCTTTAAGACAAGCCAGCTAGCCTGAAGTAGTCTCTAGGAAGATACCGCAGAGATAAACCGTGCAAGTGACCTTATTAGGCTTCACAGGCCCTATGCGGTATGATGTTGGGAATCATTGGCATCAAAAAGGTTAAAGAAGAGATGCCCTTATGGCAAATGCAGCTTAATTCCTGCTCCAAAGCTGAAGGAAACAGGATTTCCTCCCTCCCCTGTGAACACAATTGCAGGGGATGGTATCTAATCATGGGAAATTGCTATATAAGGCCAGGTCAGGCACAAACGCTTTGCAATCTGGATCTAAATGACTATTCAAGACATTAAACAATTCCCAATGATACATATATCAGAAAATACTGTATCTTATACAGAAAATAAAACTATTTCAGAGATTACCAAGTAGATGGGGAAGATGATGTACATGAGGTACGCAACCACATGAGAATATCTGTTCAAAAAAACATAGAAATGCCAAAGAGCTCCTTAAAGGTAACCTGTCACCGGGATTTTGTGTATAGAGCTGAGGACATGGGTTGCAAGATGGCCGCTAGCACATCCGCAATACCCAGTCCCCATAGCTCTGTGTGCTTTTATTGTGTCAAAAAATCGATTTGATACATATGCAAATTAACCAGAGATGAGTCCTGTGTGTGAGATGAGTCAGGGACAGGACTCATCTCAGGTTAATTTGCATATGTATCAAATCGATTTTTTGACACAATAAAAGCACACAGAGCTATGGGGACTGGATATTGCGGACGTGCTAGCGGCCATCTAGCAACCCATGTCCTCAGCTCTATACACAAAATCCCGGTGACAGGTTCCCTTTAAGGGGTTGGCCGAGATTTTTTTTTTCTTATTGATTGTGTATCGTCAGGATCAGCCATAAGCAGCAGATTGGCGGAGGAGAGATACTACCAATCAGTTGTCATCGAGTAGCTCTGGTGCCAGAAGTAGACTCCGAACCTGCGCAACAATATCTACAGTATACTTCTACTTTTTTTTTTTTTTGGGCTGTTCATTTCATCAGTATTATACCATTGAAAATGAAATACTAAATATTGTCCAAATTGACAAATGATAAGACCTCCTATACAGATATCCATTGTCCGTTTTCTGCTACTGGAAGAAGAAGATCCTTATTATAATAGTAGGCGCAGTAGTATGATATCTATTGTTCTCTGGATAGGCCTAGATAAAAATGCTTACAGAAGACCCTGCACATATCAATGTAATATGGGATGCTCTAATTCAGTCACGAAAGGGGGGGCTCCTGTTTGACAACTGTGACGGCCTGAATGAAAACGTTTAATATATGAAAATGAGCCTCTAGGAGCAACAGGGGTGTTGCTGTTACACCTAAAGGGTCAGTTCTCGCTGCAACTGCCGGGCCCTCTGCACTTTGACAGGGCCAGGTGTAACGATGCTCCCTTGTTGCTCCTAGAGCCTCATTTGCATATATTAAAGGGGTTCTGCAGTTATTTTAACTTCTGGATAGATCATCAGCATCTGATCGGCGGGGGTCTGACACCCAGGACCCCGACGATCAGCTGTTTGAGAAGGCAGCGGCACTGGCAGTAGCGCCGCGGCCTTCTCGCTGTTTAGCGCAGGCCCAGGGGCTAAGCTCTGTTCACTTGAATGGAGCTTGGCCCCGCCCGGGCCAGTTATACTAGTCATGACGTCACTGGGCCTGCGCTAAACAGCTAGAAGGTCCAGAGGATAGATCCTCAGTTTAAAATGACTACAGAACCCCTTTAAAACATAATTTCTCTCATTAATCCGGGCATGGACATAGGACCAACACAGACGCCTTCAGCTGCCGAGATGTAACAGGTCAGCCAGTGTCATAGGTACAAATCTGCTGACAGATGCCCTTTAATGTTCACTTAGGCCTCACGCACACGACAGTATTTTTTCACGGTCCGCAAAACGGGGTTCCGTTGGTCCGTGATCCGTGACCGTTTTTTCGTCTGTGGGTCTTCCTTGATTTTTGGAGGATCCACAGACATGAAAAAATGTTGTTTTGGTGTCCACCTGGCCGTGCGGAGCCAAACGGATCCGTCCTGAATTACAATGCAAGTCAATGGGGACGGATCTGTTTGACGTTGACACAATATGGTGCAATTGCAAACGGATCCGTCCCCCATTGACTTTCCATGTAAAGTCTGGAGTCCCTTTATACCATCTGATCGGAGTTTTCTCCAATCCGATGGTATATTTTAACTTGAAGCGTCCCCATCACCATGGGAACGCCTCTATGTTAGAATATACTGTCGGATACGTCAGTGAAAACTCATATCCAACAGTATATTCTAAGACAGAGGCGTTCCCATGGTGATAGGGACGCTTCTAGTTAGAATATACTACAAACTGTGTACTTGACTGCCCCCTGCTGCCTGGCAGCACCCGATCTCTTACAGGGGGACGTGATCAGCACAATTAACCCCTCACTGCCGCACCTGAAGGGGTTAATTGTGCGTATCATAGCCCCCCTCCCTCCCCAGTTTGAATATCATTTGTGGCCAGTGCGGCCCCCCCTCCCTCTATTGTATTAATAACATTGGTGGCAGTGTGCGGCCTCCCCCGCCCCCCCTCCATTGTATTAATACGTTGGTGGCCAGTGTCCGGCCTCCCCCGGCCCCCCCCTCCCTCTATTGTAATAAGAACATTGGTGGCCAGTGTGCGCCCCCCCCCGGCCCCCCTCTCTCCCTTTATTGTAATAAGAACATTGGTGGCCAGTGTGCGGCCTCCCCTCTCTTCCCCCCCCCCCCCCCCATCATTGGTGGCAGCAGAGTTCCGATCGGAGTCCCAGTTTAATCGCACTGTGCCACCAACGTATTAATAAAATAGAGGGGGGGGGGGGGGGGGGCGCACTGGCCACCAATGAAATTTAAACTGTGGAGGGAGGGGGGTGGTCTGCCCCCTGCTGCCTGGCATCCCCGGATCTCTTACAGGAGGCTATGATACGCACAATTAACCCCTTCAGGTGCAGCACCTGAGGGGTTAATTGTACGGATCACAGCCCCCTGTAAGAGATCCGGGGATGCCAGGCAGCAGTCATGTACACAGTTCGTTGTATATTCTAACTAGAAGCGTCCCCATCACTATGGGAACGCCTCTGTGTTAGAATATACTGTCGGATCTGAGTTTTCACGAAGTGAAAACTCAGCTCTGAAAAAGCTTTTTTTATGCAGACGGATCTTCGGATCCGTCTGAATGAAAGTAACCTACGGCCACGGATCACGGACGCCAATCTTGTGTGCATCCGTGTTCTTTCATGGACCCATTGACTTGAATGGGTCCGTGAACCATTGTCCGTCCCAAAAAATAGGACAGGTCCTATTTTTTGGACGGACAGGATACACGGATCACGGTCTCGGATGCAAAACGGTGCATTTTCCGATTTTTCCACGGACCCATTAAAAAGTTAAAATGGCACAACGGCTACGGATGCACACAACGGTAATGTGCATGAGGCCTTAAGCACACTTTAATATGCTCGATTATTCAGCCATGCTCTCCTGACTCCATAGGAACAGGTGTTAGAGGCTGAAAAGGTTGTTAGATGGTATTCTGCAGAGCTACTGTAAGCGATCAGGTTCAACCCAATAGGAGTCCACAAAATGAGGACAAGCTTTCTTTTCCGCTTCTGCTAGGCACTGGAGGGAGGGGGGGGGGGGGGGGGGGTTGCTTAGTGGATATAGTTCTACCTACTAATATATGAATTGGATATCATGTTGCTGGTATAGATACCAAAGAGGCAGAGGGCCTAGTGGAGAGAGGTCATTCATTTTCCTACAGGATGAAGAGACCTTGTCCATTACTCCCAACTCTAGAGGAAAGGCACTGGCACAAAGGTTGGCCCAACGTCCTAAGAAAACAGGTAAAGAAACATCAGACCATTTTGATATTTGCTACAATGCCTCCCTTCCATGTAAGCCATCAGATAGGCTGACAAGGTCTCTTGATCCCCTTGTTGCACTTGTATGCGCAGTATATACATTACACTGTACTATTACGTGTGGATTCACATGTGGCGTATTTTCATCGTGGGGACAATCTGCTGTGGAAGTTCATACCATTTATTCCAATGGGTTTCAATTTCCGTGTGGAATTTTTCAGCTGCAGAAATGCTTTTCTATATGTGCACTTTGAGTGAAATTCCGCATTAAAACCTGTAGCAACCAAAATGAATAAAAGACACACGCTGTGTACACGTCACTGCTGAGGCCACTAAGGGGCTGGCAGTGGTCACGGGAGTAGAACATCCAGAACATCATCACTCCCGAACCAGCAGCGGCAAGGACAGTGCTGGAACGGCAGATCTGGAGTGTATTTATTTTTGGTGGTTTCAAATACCACCAGTTTTTTTCCCCTTTTCTTTTTTTAAGCGTCTACCAAGAGTTAAGAACCAAACAGCCAATTATTGTACATTACTGTGATTAGTCAGCTCTTCCATCAGGTCTCCGCTATCTGTTTCATTAGATGCCCAGCTATGTGTAAGCCAACAGGAAGACTTGCAGTGCGCTTCCTCTGAGAGCTATCAGCTCGGCTCCAAATGTTTGGCGTACACTTCTAGCTTTCCTGGCTGGCCGGGGCAACTGGAATTTCTGTAGTCCTCAGCTGCAACAACAAAACCCTGCTTCAAGAACCAGAGGCTCGCGCCCTCCTAGGTATGGGGAGCCCTGGGAGTGCAACATTCATCTTTCATCCCCACAGAATATGGAAAGTATTTGTACTTCCCACTAAATATATTCTTAACAATAGAAATGGCCACGGCCAGGCTACAAAAGAAGGAAAAATAGGTCATTAAGTAACACTGTAGACACAAGATGTCTTAGGAAAAAAAATTAACACTTTCCATGAGTGTAATATACGCTTCTCCATGCCAATACACCATTGTTTTACAGATCAGATCCATAGAATCCGAGGGGGAAGGGGGGGGGGGGGGAGAGATACAAAAACTGTAGTCCCTGGGGAAAGCCTTAAAGTGGACATTCTCTGATGGCTTCTACTACCAGAAGGTATCGTTCATATTTGCATCGGCCAAACTGACCTTCCAAAACCGTTTGATATGTCATAGTCAGGCTCGGTCTGGCCCACAGGGGTACAGGGGAATCCCCCGGTGGGCCCTTGAGCAAGGTGGGCCCCTAGTCTCCCACCCCCTACACAAGTTCCACATAACACAGTAGACTTACTGCCCTACATACATATATTCAATGTACAGCACCTCAACCGGTGGTTGTTCATATAAAAAACTTGTTAAATTATTTATTATATTTGAATGTATCCGTATGGTGGGCCCCCAAAATACATTTTACTGGTGGGCCCTAGGTACCCCAGTCCGACACTGGTCATAGTAATATATCAAAGGTTGTGATCGGTGGGGGGGTCTCAGAAAAAGAGATTGCAGGATCCAATTGAGACAGGTCCATGGACTTTCTATTGAACCCGTCTCCTGCAGCGAGGAGACAGAGCACGATATGCAATCACTTCTCTCTCCTCATACTAGCAATCGCACTCAAATGCCCACAAATCAAAACTTTTGGTATCAGAAGTTTAAGGGGTTGTGTCATCTCATACATTGGGGGGTATATCGCTACCCGCACCCATCTCTAAAACAGAGCCCACAAACAGATGGAGAGCAGACTGTGCATGTGCAGCCGCCCTCCATTCGCAGTGGGCCGGACCCATTCAACTTGAATGGGTCCATGGTCAGTCCGCACCGCAATAAAATATGACCGGTCATATTTATTTGCAGTGCGGAACAACGGAAAGAAACACCACGGAAGCACTCCGTAGTGCTTCCAATGTTCCGTTACTCCGTTCCGCATCTCCGGAATTGCCGACCCATTCAAGTGAATGGGTACGCATCCATGATGCAGGGTGCACACGACCGGCGGCCATGGATTGCCGACCGAGGGGCGCAATACGGCCACGAGCATGAGGCCTTAGGTGTGTGCAAGATTGTGATCCCCACTCGGATATGGACTGATGTAAAGGATCAGCAGCAGCAGCTTTGGGTTACCACACAGTCATTATCCCCTTTGAATAGGGAGCAGCGCTGCAGTGTACTACACAGTGAACAGAGATATGCAGTTCGGGAGTCAGAACTACTGCAGAAAAGCTGATCGCCAGGGATGCTGAAAATTTGACCCCTGCCAATCAGATTTAGATGAACCATCCTAAAAATAGGCCATCAATAAAACAGATTAATAAAATGAAGTCAGCAGGTCTATTAGACTGGCAGATAGTCTGCCTGATCATCGCTAATGACTGTTCATATAATGATCTGGCAGCGTAATACTTCCGCTGATTAACCGATGAACGAGCAATCCCAATCTTTCAACAGGTTTAATAAATCATTGTTTGCCGCCGGCAGATCGGGGTGAATAATGATTCAGAATAGGGGCAAGCGATGAAATTAGCCATCCCTCCTCCCCATACTGAGGAGGAGATCGCTGCATGTAATAGCAGCGGCCGTCTCGGATTGTCGTGAGGGAAGCTTTCCGTTCTGACAATCACCTGCATAATCTGCCTGTCTGTCTAATACCAATCTGAGCAAAACAGCAGAGAAGAATGAACAGACAGAAGCCCAATAAGCGGGCCCTTGTGTATAAAGGCAAGTAGGTACAACTCCCAATCTGCAGCAGCAGAAGTCGGCGCGCGGCATTCCACATGCACTTATTATGTAGCACGTCCACAGAGACTCTAATTGCTTGTTATGTTCGTGCCACAATCTCTGAACCCTTCAGAAATAGGAGGGGAGAGTTCACCATTATCTTATACTATGTAAAGCAATGCAGTCAATCCTATTTAGCAACTATGGTCAGAGGTGAAGAGTTTTTATTGCTTATTTTTGCTTGCCTTAGGGTACTTTCACACTAGCGTTATTTTTTTCCAGTATTGAAATCCGGTAAAGGGTCTCAATACCGGAAAAAAAACGCATCAGTTTTGTCCTAATGCATTCTGAATGGAAAGCAATCCGTTCAGTATGCATCAGGATGTCTTCAGTTCCATTTTTTCCAGCCAAAATCCCGGAACATTACCGCACTTGCCGGATCCGGCATTAATTTCCATAGAGCAGTATTAATGCTGAATCCGGTACCAAGTGTTCCGGAAATTGCCACGTTGCCGGATACGGTTTTCCGGTCTCCGCATGCGCCAGGACATAGGAGGAGCTATTTTCCCTTTTGATCTTTGAAAAAAAATTCAATAACGGATCAGTTATTCCGGATGAATCCCAGATGAGACCGATCCGGATAAAACAGATTTTCGTTTGCATACTGCCCGCCGGATCTGAACAACGCTAGTGTGAAAGTACCCTTAGGGCTCAGGCACATGATGCAACCCTGCGACTTGTAGAAAGCCATTATATGGCACCTACACAGCTATGCCTCTGATGGGTTTTTTCCCCATCAGATTCCATAGGAAGCCCAAAGCCTCCCTAAAATTTAATGAGAGAAAAAAAAGCATGACCCATTGAATGTTGTATTATGGAGGTAAAACTTAGGGCCCATTTACACGGCCGTGGTCAGCCCGGGAAACATGGTCCGTGTATCAGCTGCATCTCCAAGGCTGACCGCGGCTGCCCTGACCCCAACTGACTGCATCACAGCGTTTTATGATAGTCATTTCATATGTGATTGCGGATCTGTACTCCCATCATCATTTAAGCACAGAACAAGACCCACGGTCACTTATGAACTGACTGCAGTCAGTTGGGGTCAGGGCAGCTGCAGTCAGCCCGGGAGACGCAGCCGATACACAGGACATGTTTCCTGGGCCGACCACGGTCATGTGCATCAACCCTTAAATTGATTAATTTAAATGGATGTCAGCAACCTAATATCCAAAGCTAAGGGTACTTTCACACTAGCGATTTTCTTTTCCGGCAACGAGTTCCGGTATTGAGCCCATATGAGGGAAAAGAACTGATCAGTTTTATCCCCATGCATTCTGAATGGAGAGAAATCCGTTCAGGATGCATCAGGATGTCTTCAGTCACAGTACAGCGTTTCGGACGGAGGCAATACCGCAGCATGCTGCGGTATTATCGCCGTCCAAAATTCCGGAACAGTTGCCGGAATGCCGGATCCGGCATTAATTTACATTGAAATGTATAAGTGCTGGACCCGTCCTTCCGGTCTGCAATGAAAAAAATTAATAACGGATCCGTTTCTCCGGATGCCACCGAGTTTCCAAAATGGGTTAACTTTTTTTTTTTTTAGTTTCTACCCTGCCCTCCAAAAACCATACAGCGCTCCTTTCCTTCTGCACCCTGCCGTGTGCCCATACAGTGGTTTACGATCACAAATGGGGTGTTTCTGTAAACTACAGAATCAGGGTAATAAATATTGAGTTTTGTTAGGCTTTGTTTCCGGGAAAAAAATGGATTAAAATGGAAAATCTGCCAAAAAAAAAAGTGAAATTCGGAAATTTCATCTCCATTTTCCATTAAAGGGCTTCTGTCACCCCACTAAACCTTTTTTTTTTTTTGTTTACTTATAATCCCTACACTGCGATTTATGCCTACATAATCTAATTAATCATTTTGGTCCAGTAGATTTTGTTTAAAACATGCTTTTAAAATATGCAAATTACCTTGCTACCAGCAAGTAGGGCGGCTACTTGCTGGTAGCAGCCGCATCCTCCGATCCTAAAGACGCCCCCTCCGCATTGTGATCGACAGGCCAGGGAACAGAATCGTTCTCTGCTGGCCCTGCCTGTTTGCATTCAAAATCTGGCGCCTGCGCTGCGGCCGTACCTGTCTTCATTCGGCGCAGGCGCGCTGAGAGGCAGCCGCTCGCTCGGCCGCTCCATCCTCAATGCGCCTGCGCCGATGACGTCACATCTACACCCGGCGCAGGCGCATTGAGGATGGAGCAGCCGAGCGAGCGGCCGCCTCTCAGTGCGCCTGCGCCGATTGAAGACAGGTACGGCCGCGAATGCAAACAGGCAGGGCCAGCAGAGAACGATTCCGTTCCCTGGCCCTGTCAATCACAATGCGGAGGGGGCGTCTTTAGGATCGGAGGATGCGGCTGCTACCAGCAAGTAGCCGCCCTACTTGCTGGTAGCAAGGTAATTTGCATATTTTAAAAGCATGTTTTAAACAAAATCTACTGGACCAAAATGATTAATTAGATTATGTAGGCATAAATCGCAGTATAGGGATTATAAGTAAGCAAACAAAAAGGTTTAGTGGGGTGACAGAAGCCCTTTAATTCTTGTGGAACACCTAACGGGTTTACAAAGTTTGTACAATCAGTTTTGAATACCTTGAGGGGTGTAGTTTCTAAAATGGGGCCATTTATGGGTGGTTTCTATTATGCAAGCCCCACAAAGTGACTTCAGACCTAAACTGGTCCTGGGTTTTGGAAATTTTCTGCAAAATGTCAAGATTTGCTTCTAAACTTCTAAGGCCTCTTTCACACGGGTGTCATGTTTTTGGCCCGGATAAGATGCGGGTGCGTCGCGGGAAAATGTGTGATTTTTCCGCATGAGTGCAAAACATTGTAATACGTTTTGCACGCGCGTGAGAAAAATCAGCATGTTTGGTACCCGAACTTCTTCACAGAAGTTCGGGTTTGGATTAGGTGTTGTGCAGATTGTATTATTTTCCCTTATAACATGGTTATAAGGGAAAATAATAGCATTCTTAAAACAGAATGCATAGTACAATAGGGCTGGAGGGGTTAAAAAAAAAAAAATTTAACTCACCTTAATCCACTTGTTTCGCGCAGCCCAGCTTCTCTTCTGTCTTCATCTGTGAGGAAAAGGACCTGTGATGTCACTACGATCACATGGTCCATCACATGATCCAGCACCATGGTGATATCATGTGATGGACCATGTGATGAGCGCAGAGATGTCACCACAGGTCCTTTTCCTCACAGGTGAAGACAGAAGAGAAGCTGGGCTGCGTGAACAAGTAGATTAAGGAGAGTCAAATTATTATTATTTTTAACCCCTCCAGCCCTATTGTACTATGTATTCTGTTTTAAGAATGCTATTATTTTCCCTTATAACCATGTTATAAGGGAAAATAATAATATCGGGTTCCCCATCCCGACCGTCTCCTAGCAACCGTGCGTGAAAAATCGCACCGCATCTGCACTTGCTTGCGGATGTTTGCAATTTTCACGCAGCCCCATTCACTCCTACGGTGACTGCATTGCGTTAAACGCACAAAATAGAGCTTGCTGCAATTTTCACGCAACGCACAAGTGATGCGTGAAAACCACCGCTCGTGTGCACAGCGCCATAGAAATGAATGGGTCCAGACTCAGTTCGGGTGCAATGCTTTCGCCTCACGCATTGCACCCACGCGGAAAACTCGCCCTTGTGAAAGAGGCCTAAGCCTTCTAACGTCCCCAAAAAAATAAAATGGCATTCACAAAATTATCCAAACATAAAGTAGACATATGGGAAATGTAAAGTAATAATAATATGAGGTATCACTATCTGTTTTAAAAGCTGAGAAATTTAAAATTTGAAAAGTTGCAAATTTTTCTCTTTTTTTTTGTAAATTTGGGATTTTTAAAAAATAAAAATGAAAAACATTGACTGAAATTTACCACTATCATGAAGTACAATGTGTCACGAGAAAATCTCAGAATGGCTTGGATAAGTAAAAGCGTTGCAAAGATATTACCACACAAAGTGACACATGTCAAATATCCCAAAAAATGACCTGGTCCTTAAAGGGATTCTGTCACCAGGTTTCACCCCTGTCAGCTAAACATATGCTGATGTTCAGGGCCTCATCACGATTCCTAATGTGGGCTTCTAAATGTGATCTGTAGCCTTAGGCCTCATGCACACGACCGTTGTGTGCATCCGTGGCCGTTGTGCCGTTTTCCGTTTTTTTTCACGGACCCATTGACTTTCAATGGGTCCGTGGAAAAATCGGAAAATGCACCGTTTGGCAGCCGCATCCGTGAGCCGTGTTTCCTGGCCGTGAAAAAAATATGACCTGTCCTATTTTTTTCACGGCCAACGGTTCACGGGCCCATTCAAGTCAATGGGTCCGTGAAAGAACACGGATGCACACAAGATTGGCATCCGTGTCCGTGATCCGTGGCCGTAGGTTTTAGTTTCATACAGACGGATCCGAAGATCCGTCTGCATAAAAGCTTTTTCAGAGCTGAGTTTTCACTTCGTGAAAACTCAGATCCGACAGTATATTCTAACACAGAGGCGTTCCCATGGTGATGGGACGCTTCTAGTTAGAATACACTACAAACTGTGTACAAGACTGCCCCCTGCTGCCTGGCAGCACCCGATCTCTTACAGGGGGATATGATAGCACAATTAACCCCTTCAGGTGCGGCACCTGAAGGGGTTAATTGTACTATCATATCCCCCTGTAAGAGATCAGGGCTGCCAGGCAGCAGGGGGCAGACCCCCCCCCCCTCCCCAGTTTGAATATCATTGTGCGGCCCCCCCCCTCCCCTGTTGTTAACTCGTTGGTGGCCAGTGTGCGCACCCCCCTCCCTCCCTCCCTCTATTGTTTTAATACATTGGGGCCAGTGTGCGCACCCCCCCAACCCCCCCCCCCCCCGCGATCATCGGTGGCAGCGGAGTAGAAGATTTTCATACTTACCTGGCTGCTGGCTGCTGCGATGTCTGCGTCCGGCCGGGAGCTCCTCCTACTGGTAAGTGACAGCAATGCGCCGCACAGACCTGTCACTTACCAGTAGGAGGAGCTCCCGGCCGGACACAGAGATCGCAGCAGCCAGCAGCCAGGTAAGTATGAATCTTCTACTCCGCTGCCACCGATGATCGGGGGGGGGGGGGGTTGGCGCACACTGGCCCCAATGCTATTATTACAATAGAGGGAGGGAGGGGGGGGGGGGTTGGGGGGGTGCGCACACTGGCCCCAATGCTATTATTACAATAGAGGGAGGGAGGGGGGGGGTGGGGTTGGGGGGGCGCGCACACTGGCCCCAATGCTATTATTACAATAGAGGGAGGGAGGGAGGGAGGGGGGTGCGCACACTGGCCACCAACGAGTTAACAACAGGGGAGGGGGGGCCCACTGGCCACCAATGAGTTAAAAACAGGGGGGGGGGGGGTCTGCCCCCTGCTGCCTGGCAGCACCTGCCAGGCAGCAGGGGACAGTCATGTACACAGTTTTTTTGTATATTCTAACCTGAAGCGTCTCCATCACCATGGGAACGCCTCTGTGTTAGAATATACTGTCGGAAATGAGTTTCACGATGTAGCTCATATCCGACAGTATATTCTAACATAGAGGCGTTCCCATGGTGATGGGGACGCTACAAGTTAAAATATACCATCGGATTGGAGAAAACTCCAATCCGATGGTATAACAGAACTCCAGACTTTACATTGAAAGTCAATGGGGACGGATCCGTTTGAAATGGCACCATATTGTGTCAATGTCAAACGATCCGTCCCCATTGACTTGCATTGTAATTCAGGACGGATCCGTTTGGCTCCGCACGGCCAGGCGGACACCAAAACGACTTTTTTTTCATGTCCGTGGATCCTCCAAAAATCAAGTAAGACCCACGGACGGAAAAACGGTCACGGATCACGGACCAACGGAACCCCGTTTTGCGGACCGTGAAAAAAAACGTCCGTGTGCATGAGGCCTTATTTTGCTAAAAAAAAAAACAGCTTTTACTAACCTGTCATTCAAAGAAATAAGGAGCCCAAGGGGATGTCAAGGGATCTAAGCTGCCGGCCGCACCCGCCGCCGTTCGTGCCCAGCGCCGCCTTCTAATCCTCTGTGCCGCCTCTCGCTCTCCCCTTAGGGCCTTCCCTTAGCTCACCAAGCACATTTCAGCACGTTGTACAGTGGCTGTGCTTGGTCTCACAGCTCAGCCCCATTCACTTGAATGGGACTAAGCTGCGCCTAGGTCAAGTGACCGATGAACGTGACCCTCACCAATCAGATATTGATGACCAATCCAAAAGGAGAGGTAGTCAATAAAAATAAAATAAAAAATAACTCTCGAAAATCCCTTTAAAAGGGGTTGTGTCACTTCAGCAAACGGCATTTACCATGTAGTGAAAGTTAATACAAGGCACTAACTAATGTATTGTGCCCATATTGCCATTTGCTGGCTAGATACATTTTACCATCACTTTATAAACTGCTAGTTTCCATGGTTACAACCACCCTGTAATCCAGCATTGGTGGCTGTGCTTGTACGATACCAGAAAGAGCGCCGGGCCTTTTTTTCTCCAGTGCGCAAGCACGACCACCGCTGTTGGATTGTAAGGTGGTCATAACTAGGGATGAGCCAATCGCATAAAACATAGTTTTAATACTGTACGGAGTGGGAGCTCCATACAGTATTAGAATGTATTGGCTCCGATGAGCCTAAGTTATTACTTCGCAAAGTCTCACGAGACTTCATGTAATAACTTTGGGATTTAATTTTTACTGTAAAAATCCTTGATACAGAACTCTGGTTCGGTTCCAAGGTACCACCCATAACTTTGGGTCATAGGAGCCAATACATTCTAATGCTGTACAGAGCTCCCGCTCTGACAGTATTAAAACTAAGTTTTATGAAGCATCCAAAGTCGATTTGCTCATCCCTAGTCGTAACCATGGAAATGACCGTGCATAATATGATGGAAAAATTAATCTAGCCAGCAAATGGCAATATGGGCGATCACAATACATTAGCAAGTGCCTGGTATTAACTGTCTCTAGATGATAAATGCCATTTGCTGAAGGGAGACAACCTGTTTAAATAAGAATTCTTCCATAAAGTTATAAGATTTAACAGAAAGCCTCCAGAAGAAATCAGGAAGCACACAGAGGTACAGTATGAGCCAATAGATTTCTATGGTACTGTAATACAGCTCCACACAACGTGGAGGTTACCTGCTGCCATAGTATGGTGGGTGCAGGAACCCCACAACTGACAAAGCCATTGAGGTCTTTGCACAAATGGGTCCATAGACTTGGCTTATAAAATAGATAGATAGATAGATAGATAGCTCTATCTGCGGATTTTCTGCCATCCACATACTTGTTAGACGTAAGAGGATTTTAATTATTCAGAGGCTCTCGCATTGTAGTTAAAAGAAATACTTAGGGAAAACCAAATTAATTATTAAATTGGCACTTGGGAGCCGTATAATGACAAAGTAATAGGCTTTGTTAGATGGATGTGCAGTCAGCCGTAATCTGACCTGTGCCCAGTGCAAATAAAAACAAAACCGACCAAACAAACGTAAAGGGAACAATATCCCACTACAATGAGGGGGTGTCTATGAATTCCAGAGAGTCTATGTAATTCAGAAAAATATTCTGAAGTCATTCACTGAATGCTGCCATTGATTTTATCCAAGTCTCACACTTAGGCCTCATGCACACGACCGTTGTTTGGGTCCGCATCCGAGCCGCCGTTTTGGCGACTCGGATGCGGACCCATTTATTTCAATGGGGTCGTGTACATGAGGCCTTAGACGCGGATCATGTACGCTTATAGAAAAAATATATTTTGCTTTATTTATGCTCCGTAAGTAAAGGTCCATTCACACTGGCTTATAGTTATTCATCAGGTTTCCATTCACATCGGCATCAGACGATGCATTAGAGGCCTCGGCCACAGATTCAGTTAAGCAATCACGACAAAGCGAGCCATTTTGTCTGGTAAGACACAGGGCTCCCTGACAGAAACCAGACAGTCCACTTATAAGTTTGTCAGGCGACACTCGCGTTGCTGGATTTCGGCAGGCAGTTCCGTTGCCGGAACTGCTTGCCGGATCCAGGAAACTGTATGCAAATGGATACCATTTGTAAACGGATCCGGATCCGTCTCACAAATGCATTGCAATACCGGTTGTCATCCAGAAAAACAAATCCAGCATTTATCTTTTTCGCACATTTAAAAGGTATGCGCAGACCGCAAAACTGGATCAGTTTTTTCGGAACAATTGGGGCCAGATACGGCATTAATGCATTTGAACGGATGGATCCGGCATTCCGGTAAGTGTTCCGGAATTTTGGACGAGAAAATACCGCAGCATGCATTCAGTTTCCGAATTTCCATTTTTACGTTCCGTTGAAAGATAGAACATGTCCTATTATTGCCCGCAAATCATGTTGCGTGGCTCCAGTCAAGTCAAAGGATCCGCAAAAAAAACATAACACATACGGAATGTACTCTGTATGTCTTTCGTATCCATTCCGTTTTTTGTGGAACCATCTATTGAAAATTATATGCCCAGCCCAATTTTTTCTATGTAATTACTATATACTGTATATGCCATATGGAAAAACGGACCGGAAACACAACGGAAAAAATGGAACAACGGATCCGTGAAAAACAGACCGCAAAACACAGAAAAAGCCATACGGTCGTGTGCAGGAGGCCTAATACAGGACCAGCGACAGTACGTAGATGAGACTTTAAAAATGCAAACTAACACCAAGGAACACATATCTGATTTATACCTTAGGTTTTTAGTTATAGGCAATTGTGGCAGATGGAACAATTTGTATTTTTGAAACAAGTCTGTTCTAGCTGCAAAGTAAGGAATGGGTGCCAGATCCCAAAATATCACTGATAGGCTGTGCCCTTTTTCAAACAAACATCTGAAATTCCACATTCCACTAAGATGGGGAAGGGCAGAGAGGAGTCAGAGTTTACCCAATAACTTATCATTTACAGTTAGGAAACTTCCACTCCCTGACTAGTACCAATGAAATGCAAAAAAAAAAAAAAAAAAAAAAGTATTAAAAAATGCTTTAGCAACGAGCAATACATCTGTTCACTGGGGAGTCTCCTAAAATACCTCAAGGGTGCTAATCACAGGCACAGTGCTAACAGGGCCTTTGGCATTGCAAGCATTCCCGACACACTGTTAGCCCACAGCTTGCATAAAAAAAGCCTGGGTGTGAGATGACGAAATGCAAATTCCAGTCCGAGGAAGCTCAGAAAGAAAAAAGAAAAAAAGAATTTTCTGGACCATGACCCCACATCACACTAAGGGGCACACCTTAAGACAGTCCATGTGCCACAAAATCAATGAATGCCATGAGGTAGATGTGCTGGGATTTGTGCCAATTTTTTTAGTAAATTAGACGTAAAGTCAATGTAGTCTCCGCCCCTCCTGGTAAACCACACCAATAGAAAAAGGGTGCCACATTTTCAAATTTTTTATCTGCCAGAAAACTGGTGCAAGCTGCATAATAGTCTCTATGTGTACGTTGCACTCTGAACTGAAGCCATATAGAGACACATGAAGCCATATTTTTTAGGGCAAATGAATGCTATGTGCCTTGGTGACACTGAGGTCTCTAACTGGTGGTCTGTCACAGATTCTGTGCCCTCCAGCTTTCTTCAGACATTCACCTAGGACAATACTGATGTAGTGCTTCCATTCACCTCTGGCCCCTGCCTGTGGGACCGGTGGGGGAACAGGGTGTAATGTAAAGGCTGGCCAACAATATGTAATCAGGAAGGGAACCTTACAAAAACCTGGTGTGTTTCTTTCAGCATTTGTTCTGCTGAATCTACACCAGGTCTTCTTATTAAGTCATACAGTACGATAAATAACATCTGGGTATAATCTAGGGAAGCACCGTCAGACTGAAGCATTCCCTAGTGCTGCAATAAGACTTAAAGGGGTTATCCGATATCTAAAATACCCCCTTGAGGCTGGTCACCGTTGCGGCCTCCTATTGGCTGCTCACCCCGTTGCCGAATGGGATCTGGAGCATTGCGGGTGCCGGGTAGGAGGCAAGTATAAACCATACAAGGTGCCAGGGCATTGGGGGGATATTTTAGATACCAGATAACCCCTTTAATACTGATGACCTATCCTCAGGACAGGTCATAAGTACCTGATCAGTGGTGGCCCGACACCTGGAACCCCCGCCGATCAGTATCGCTGTGGCTTCTTGCAGCTTTTTCTAGGCCAGTGACGACACATTCATCTGTCACATGACCTAGGCGCAGCTCTGCCCCATAGAAGTGAATGGGGCCGAGCCATGATACCAAGCATAGCCGCTATACAATGTACAGCGCAGTGTTTGGTGAGCAAGGAGAACTCCACGGTGCTCACAGGAGCGCTGATGCCTTCTCAAACAGCTGATCGGCAGGGTTACCAGATGTTGGACCTCCACCAATCAGATACTGATTACCTATCCAGAGGAAAGATCATGAGTATTAAAGTCTCGGAAACCCCCTTTAAACGGGTATTACTATCTGAGAGATTAACAGCATACATAAAGTACATGCCATAAATGTGAGAGGTGGTAGTTCCACCTCCACAACTCCAGCATATTGGGAGAGAGTCACCTTGTCCCCATTTTGCACCCAAGAAAGGGAGTCTCCATATGTCACTACTCCCATAAATTACAATGAAGATAGCCACATGCATTAATTTTAATGGGGCCGCAGAAGATGTGGACAGAAAACAGTGTGCGGTCTGCATCTTTATGTCCATTCCGCAGACCTGCAAAAAGATATAGAACATGTCCTATTCTTGCCTATTTTGCGGACAAGGATAGGCATTGTTACAAATGGGTGTCACATGGACATCATCCATATTTTTTCTGGATACGCATTTTGCAGAATATATACCCTAAACCATGGATGTCAAACTCATGGCCCTCCAGATGTTGCAAAACTACAACTCCCATCATTCCCTGATAGCTGTAGTATGCCCAGGCATGATGGGAGTTGTAGTTTTGCAACAGCTGGAGGGCCACGAGTTTGACATCCCTGCTAAACTGAACAGACCCTCACACACTGTATTCCTGACTGACATGGAAAATATGTGTGATCAGGCACAGACGAGCGTGTCGGTGAATAGATGGTCGGGGGCCGCTATTGACCCACAGGTTGTGCACCCCGGCTTTAGATCAGCTGCAAAGCATTTGCCCTGTAGCCACCCCTGCAAAGGAAATGTGGTATTACCCAGCAGACATGTCGTACAAGGATAGCCTGAGCCAGAACGGGAGCTGCCTATTCAGTGTCCATAAGCCTCTGGACTCTGACTGCCTGCATGAGAGAACCCCCTTAATTTCAACTCTATGATTGACCTCAACTCACAGCACATCATTGGCTTGAACTGAAACACAAAGTGCAACCCAGACTGTACCTCAGCACCTTTCTGTGCTCCCGAATATAATGGAACCCCTAAAGTCATCTTCTAAATACTAGTGAGAAGCCTTCCCAGCGGGGCACGTATTACTGCCCTTGGTTTTGGAAGGTAAAGTTCAACGAGCTCATACGGGGTATAAAGTACAGATGTCAATTTACTTTTGGCCCTGCAGTATGTACATATGCTTCCTTCCTACAGGACCGTGTGAGTATACCTAGCCTGGAAATCAATATTCACAAAGCTGTAATATTCTTCTCTGCTGAACGCACAGGTCACAGCTGTCACCATATCCAAAGGCCAGGGGACCCAGGTCCCAGAAGAAGACTCACTGCAACCACAATAGATTATTGGCTTTTCCTTGAGGATTTCTTATTTTCGAATAGGTCACACAATAAAATTAAATTAAAAGCATACTGTAAAAAAATCTAATAAAATACGCAAAAATAATATCATATACGAAATTTGCAAACAAGATATGCCTGCCTGCATAGAGCAAAGCTAGCCGCCTACTACCTTCAGGGGTTAAAGGAGTATTTTAATTATATCAAGTTAAATTATCACAAAGAACAGTTGCTATGTTTACCGTCACTACCAGTTTCTTTTAACCGTTCCTTTAGGCAGTGAGCGGTTATATCAAGTTACCCCCCATATCTACTGGATGGGGGAGAACTATTCGATCGGTGGGGGTCCTACTGGTGGGAGATGAGCACCATCTCCGGAAGCCCCGTAGAAACTAATGGAGCTGACGAGTGCATGCCTGACCGGCCACTCCGTTCATTTTGCGGTGGGGCACCAGCGATAGTACCTACACCAATCTTACAGTTCTCCCCCATCCTGTGGATCGGGGAAAACTTTATATAAGGCCTCTTTCACACTTGCGTTCTCCGGATCCGGCGTGTACTCCACTTGCCGGAATTACACGCCGGATCCGGAAAAACGCAAGTGTACTGAAAGCATTTGAAGACAGATCCGTCTTCAAAATGCGTTCAGTGCTACTATGGCAGCCAGGACGCTATTAAAGTCCTGGTTGCCATAGTAGTAGTGGGGAGTGGGGGAGCAGCATACTTACAGTCCGTGCGGCTCCCGGGGCGCTCCAGAATGACGTCAGAGCGCCCCATGCGCATGGATAACGTGCCATGTGATCACGTGATCCATGCGCTTGGGGCGCCCTGACGTCACTCTGGAGCGCCCCGGGAGCCGCAAGGACGGCAAGTATGCTGCTCCCCCGCTCCCCGCTACACTTTACCATGGCTGCCAGGACTTTAGCGTCCCGGTAGCCATGGTAACCATTGAGAAAAAGCTAAACGTCGGATCCGGCAATGCACCGAAACGACGTTTAGCTTAAGGCCGGATCCGGATCAATGCCTTTCAATGGGCATTAATTCCGGATCCGGCCTTGCGGCAATTCTTCAGGATTTTTGGCCGGAGCAAAAAGCGCAGCATGCTGCGGTATTTTCTCCGGACAAAAAACGTTCCGTTCCGGAACTGAAGATATCCTGATGCATCCTGAACGGATTTCTCTCCATTCAGAATGCATTAGGATAAAACTGATCAGGATTCTTCCGGCATAGAGCCCCGACGACGGAACTCTATGCCGGAAGAAAAGAACGCAAGTGTGAAAGAGCCCTAACTGGAATACCTCTTTAAAGGAAGCACTGGGTGATCTCTCCATGTACTCTGGAAAAACAGAACAACCTTATCGCTTAGGCAAATTGCATTCAAACACATGCAGTAAAGCTGACGGCAGTGGCAAAGCCACATAGCATTTAGCATAGCACATAATTGTTTGCCTTACAGCTGTTATTATTGCTAGGGGGCATAGTTATAGGGTGGTTTCACATATTTGTTTAAAAAACAAAACAAAAAAATATATCTAGTTTTGATGCAGTTTTGGAGCCAGAGCCAGGAGTGGATCCAGCTAGAAGGAGAAGTAGAAGTCCCCCCCTTTATGTTTCCCATTCCTTTTTAGTCCACTTCTGGCTTTGGCTACACCGTGGCTTAAAAAAAAAAAAAAAGCCATATGTGGATAACAAGTGTCTCCTGGGATCCCACATTATATGAGTTTCTGCAGACATTACTGTAAATGACATTTCTTGGAATCCAAATGGATTTCTGGTCCACACTTCACAGGTGACATATGTTTTATAAGGGTAAGTTCACACAAAGTTTTTTGGTGGAGGATTTGAGGTAGGTTTTTCTGATGATTTTTCAGCCAAAGCCAGAAGTGGATTTGAAAGGAATTGGAAATACAAAGCAAGGACTTGTTGTTCTCCTTCCTGCTGGATCCACTTCTGGCTTTGGCTGACAAACCTGCAGGAAAATCTGCCTCAAAACCTCCTTCAAAAAACTCTGTGTGAACCTAGCCTTATGTACCAAGATGTTCAGGACTCAAGTCAGCAATACATGGAAGGCTACTGCCACACTCGTGTTTTGCCTTACATTGTGTGCCAGGACGGATCAGTTTGGCTCCACACCACATAGCGTACAGAAAAGCGCTGCAGGAAGCGTTTTGGTGTCCGCCTCCTGAGCGGAATGGTGTCTGAACGGAGGCAAACTGATGCATTCTCAGTGGATCATTTTCCATTCAGAATGCATTAGGGCAAAACTGATCAGTTTTGGACCGCTTGTGAGAGCCCTGAACGGATCTCACAAACTGAAAGCCAAAACGCCAGTGTGAAAGTAGCCTAAAACAGGAAATTATAAAAGGTTTTAAAAAAATTTTATACTGATGAGTGAAGAGAGCTTCGGATGTTACACCCGAAGTCACTTTGTTCAAAACTTTGTATTAATATATATGGAGATCCATCTCCGTACAGTATTAGAATGTATGGGCTCCCATGAGCCAAAGTAAGTTATTCACGAAGTCGTGTGAGACTTTGTTGAATAACTTCAGTAGTATATTCTAACACAGAGGCATTCCCATAGTGATGGGGACGCTTCAAGTTCATAGTATATTCTAACTGTGTACATGACTGCCCCCTGCTGCCTGGCAGCACCTGATCTCTTACAGGGGGCTGTGATCCGCACAATTAACCCCTCAGGTGCCGCACCTGAAGGGGTTAATTGTGCGTATCATAGCCCCCTGTAAGGGCTGTTTCACACGAGTGGATGCCGTGCGTGGCATCCGCTCCGTGAAAGAGTGCCAAGACCCGATGCAGACTGCAGAGGCACGGAGCATTAACATGACTGATAATGCTCCGTGCCTCTGCAGTCTGCATCGGGTTGTGGCACTCTTTCACGGAGCGGATGCCACGCACGGCATCCGCTCGTGTGAAACAGCCCTAAGAGATCAGGGGCTGCCAGGCAGCAGGGGGCAGACCCCCCTCCCTCTCTTGTAGTTAACACATTGGTGGCCAGTGCGGCCGGCCCCCCTTCCCTCCCCTGTAGTACTGTAGATTCATTGGTGGCCAGTGTTAAATACAGGGGAGGGAGGGAGGGGGAGGGGGGCCGGCCGCACTGGCCACCAATGTGTTAAATACAGGGGGGGGGGGGGGGCAGTCATGTACACAGTTTTTAGTATATTCTAACTTGGTAGAGTTTTCTCCAATCCGATGGTATATTTTAACCATGGGAACGCCTCTGTGTTAGAATATACTGTCGGATCTGAGTTTCACGATCTAACTCAAATCCAATGGTTTATTCTAACATAGAGGTGTTCCCATGGTGATGGGGACGCTTCAAGTTAAAATATACCATCGGATTGGAGAAAACTCCGATGGTATAAAAGGGACTCCTGACTTTACATTGAAAGTCAATGGGGGACGGATCCGTTTGCAATTGCACCATATTGTGTCAACGTCAAATGGATCCGTCCCCATTGACTTGCACTGTAATTCAGGACAGATCCGTTTGGCTCCGCACGGCCTTTTTTTTTCATGTCCGTGGATCCTCCAACAATCAAGGAAGACCCACGGACGAAACAACAGTCACGGATCACGGACCCCGTTTTCGCGGACCTTAAAAAAAAAAAAAAAGGTCGTGTGCATGAGGCCTTATGGGGTCAAAACTGGCCTTTTTTCCATTATGGCATTCACCGCATGCAAAAAAAATGTTTTATATTTTAATAGTTCGGAAATTTTCAGACACCGATACCTGTTCTATATATTTTTTTTTATTGCTCATTTATTTTTGTGTGTAAAATTGGGGCAATTAGATTTTTAGCTTTTTTATATTTTTCAAAACACTTTTTTTTAGTACCCTTGGGGGACTTGTACTGTACATGCAATCTGATCGCTTATCCCGCAGACCGCAAAACTATACTATTGCAGTCTATGGGATTTTGACAGGCTGGCTGTCAGGCCATGTCTCAGGCATTGCTTTTCAGGAAGCACACTATGACAGTACTGGGAGCCTTCACAAGGCCCCAAGCTGTCACAGCAACCAATCTGAGACCCATGATTTTGCCGCAGGGGTCCCTGATTGCAGAGCAGAGGGAGCCCCTCTCTCTGTCTAACCCCACACATGCTGCCGTAATTATTGACAATGGTATCCGAGGGGGTTAAATGACCGGGATTGCAGTCTCCTTTGTTCCCAGTCACTGCCGACAGGTGTCAGCTGTATTATACAGGTGGCACCTCTGTGTACTGAGCAAGCCAGCTCCATACAATTTTTTTTACGTAAATTATGTACAAGTCCGTGCTGTGCCACAGTAATCAGTCATGTGCTGAGGTGCTTCTCCCAAGGCCCCAGGCTTGTACACATCCCACTGCTGTAGTGACAGGATGCTTACATAGCTAGAAAATGGCAGAGGCCTTGTGACAAGTTGATCAGGTTAGCTGAAAGGTACACGCCCGATTACTGTGGCACAGCATGGACTGGCATGTCCATTTAGCCAAAGGAAAACCCCATTAAAAGGGTTTTTCAGGATAAGCACATTGATTGCCTATCCGTAGCCACCAACATAAGACTGACAGGGATCCGACTCATGGCACCCAAGCTAACAGAACAGATTCTCTCACCTGCCAAAAAATATGGGAGGACAATATAAATATTAGAATTTTTTTGGGCTGGAACCACAGCAACATTTTAGTTTATTTAAAAAAAATGAAAGGAACATGAAAACAGCAGGTCAGTAACACGTAGCACACAGCAGCTGCCGCCTTAGTAAGAGGGAGGCATCCCATGCAGTTGTGGCACTTACCTTCCGCATGTTGCCGGATACCTGCAGCTGAATGGACCAGACACAGGTTAGTGACAGCCCTTACTTATAATAAAGATTGTGACAAATGGTAAGAAGGTTTATTGCGGTCACTGCTTTTCAGCCTGCATCCATGTCATGTAACTGGCTTTGTAATACAGAAACCACACTGATTCTCACTGCCCAAGCAGAGCCACTGAATGGGATATAAATGCTATTAATGGTCACTATAAAATACGAGAAATATCTCTGCACTGATTTATGCAGATCAATAGCTGACAAACCAATACGTCTGTAATTACACTGAAAAAGGCGACTTAAAAGCACATTCCCATCTCATTAAAGGCGTTTTACTGGAGTTCAATACTGATGGTCTGTCCTCAGGATAGATCATCGATATCTGATTGGTGGGGGTCCGACTCCTAGCACCCCCGCCGATCATCTGTTTGAAGAATCGGTGACACTAAGGCGAGTGCCGTGGCCTTCTCGAAGCAAACCAAGTGCCATACACTGATTAGCGGCTTTACTTGGTATTACAGCCCAAGTCCATACACTTGGATGGGACAGAGCTGCACATAGGCCACCTAACCAATGAACGTTGTGTCACTGGCCTAGGAGCAGGCCGGAGCAATCACAGGAGCACTGCAGCCGCTTCAAACAGATGCTTGGTGGGGTGTCAGGACCCCCAACGATGGGATACTGATTACTTATCCTGAGGAAAAGCCATCAATAGCAAACTCCCAGAAAACCCACGTTAGTGATGGCACAGTGCTAGGATATGCCATCACTTTATAATGAGCGGGTCCCACCTCTGGGACTCCTACCGATCCTGGGAATGAAGGGGCTACAGCACTGTAGTCTCTCTATTGTTTTTCCCTGCTCTGCGGTACTCCCAGTCTTAGGAGCAATGGGGGCCCATAGTGGGAGCCCCACGAGCATAAAGTGATGGCATATCCTAGCAAGAAGGGAATACCTCTTTAAATGAGGACCCACTCAGAACAAGCTCCTTTCCTGAAGCAGCTTGGCTCAAGGTTGAGCTAATGGTGTCCATGAGGCCTAATAAAGCATATCGACATGGGCTGCCCTGAGTGGACCTCTCTAGGCTTCCCACAGACATGGTCATTTTTTGGAAGCTTCTGTCAAATGTAAACCCCATATCACATCTATAGGGGAGATTGAAGGAAAATGAAATGTCATTTAGTAGTGTTGTGAAATGTAAGTGCGTATCACAGCAAGGATGCCCATCAGGGTCTGACAACCCAAGTGTGCTGCTGTCAGTGGTTGTCAGTCACCTGTGTCACCCGGTCAAGGACTCGAGTAGAGCATTATGCTCCACACTCTGTATCATAACACTAGTGGCAAACAACTAGCGCCACCTAAAGTTTCCAAGAAGCCTCTGCAGCTACATACAAATATTTCATTCAAAAAGATAAAAAAGGGCACACCTAACAACGATGCAAACAGCGCAATAACATAGGTACAGGACTAATAGTGTGCGACTTGGAAAACATACAATGGGTAGATAGATAAGAGCTGCTCCTCCCAACTACCCCCCATCATTTATATGCATACTCAGCTTGGCCGAGCATGCATGTGTTCCTAATAGGGTGAGGGGAATGAACCGCTGTCAGACACCCTTGGAAGAATTTCATCTCCCTTGAGAACAAAAGGATTGGCCAGGTTGAAATCCAACTGCCCAATCCTTCTTTGCACAGGTTGTCAGACCCCCATAAACAATGTATGGTCAGCCGATCCTGCAGAGATTTGAGGTTCATCTGATGTGTAGATCCGAAGCGAGTCCAAGAGGTAAAAGCCAACTGGCTCCTCCACACCGAAATCCCAGTAGCCTGCTAGCCAATATGCTGTTTGTGTACTGTGGCTTCTGGAGTCCTCTGTCTGTATTGAAGAGGCTACAGAGACTCCCCCATTGCTGTTGGTTACATTTGGACTTTAGAACAATTTATTATAATGAACAAAGAAAAAACATTTGCTTCCATTTTGCGCACACTATTCTGACCACAACCACCACTACCAGCTGAGGCCAGTCAGATGAGTGTCACCCGGGGCACAGCATCAGAGCGTGCAGGGGGTCAGTTTCGGCTCCGTCATCAGCTCATTGTGCAGACGGAGATGAACTGTCTCAGCTGAACAGATACCCCCTACATAACAAACACCTCTCTCCTCCACCTCCTCTGTGTGAAGACCTACTCAGTGGTACTAGAGGAACTCCCTCCCGGCATGAAGAAGACCAGACCCTCACATCTCAGTGACATATTCTACTTTATACGTTTGATCATTTAAGAACATCTTATCACTACGATAAGAAGTGATAGGAGTAATGCTCCAGCCTCTAAAAAAGGCTGAAGACTGAACTTTATGGTTCCACCCCGCAGCACACAAAGATATAGGTCTGGACAGCATGCAACTCAAAGTACCGCACCTAAAATCTTACAGAATTATAGGACACGTGACGGATCATACAGAATAAAGGCTCGTTCACATCACCCTTGTTTGCATTGCAGGACTTTTTTCCCAGTAAAAATAACAGCTCAAATGCTCAAAATAAAGGATTCATATTTTTTTTCTATTTCTGAAGAACAGGAAACAAAACGGTGATGTGAACGAAGTCTAATCCACGGTTCTTGCTGCGTTTTCAAAGAACACTCCTGCAACACAAACCACTTGTGCCACATGCAGTTTTAAGGCAGAAAAGCCAACGGGCTTCACCTTCGCCATTGCAAATGTGAATTCGGCACTGTAGGTCAATTTACGCTATGTTTTTGTACGCAGCACGTGGAACGGATTTCTTAAAATCTCATCTGCTTTGCTGATGCTGTACAACACTACAGACTTGCCACAAAAAAAAAAAAAAATTGTTACAAGAAATCTGCATCTTGTCAATCACATGTGAACACGGCCTTAGTCTCCTGTTAGGCTTCATGCACATGGCCGTGTCCGTTTTGCAGTCTGCCAACCATGGTTCCACAAGATACAGATGTGGTCCATGGGCCGTCTGCATTTTTTATTCAGACCCATTAGTCTGTATTTTGCAGGCGTGCATGCAGAAAGCACTCAGATAATTCTGCAAAAAGATAGAACATGTCCTATATCTGGCCGCAAAATGTGGACTATGGGCCCACAAAAAATGAGGACCAACATAGACAGTAGCTGCATTTTGCGGACCTGAAATTTGCAGATGGCAAAATACATATGATCGTCTGCATTCCAGTTGCCAACCTTCCAGTACACACATTCGTTGTCTTCCACCTACTTGGAGCAGCAGAACTAAGACTCTAACCCATGGCAGAAACTACCCCACAGCTCGGCCATCATCATTACTGGACAGAATACAATAGCCGGTGCACTGAGAACATAAGATAAGCAGATCTGTAAATATATTAGCTGGTCTTGATATCCCCTGCAGTGCCTGAGGATGCACCTAATTTATGACGAGGCCTCCCATAGTCCATGTGCCTAAACAGAAATCTACAGTAGTTTTGAGCTGCCGTAGATTTCAGGCTTCATAACTTTGGCGCGGATGCTGGCCACGCCACCTTCCATCCTTGCTACGTTCCCTTTCTGAAAGGTAGTGAGGGCAGAGTAAAAACTGGAAAATGTGACAATAAAAAAAAAAAAAAAGTAGTTTGTGATTTTTAAAGTCCACTTTTCAGGCGCATAGAAGACGATAAATTTCCCCGCTTAAAGGGCATGTGCCAGTAGTGGATAGGTGACAACTGACTGATTGTGTGGGTCCCAACCCTGGGACCTCCACCTATCCCAAGAACAGGGGCCCCAAGTACTAGTCCTGATGAGCGGCAGGCGGAGTCGTTCTGCCACTCCATTCTCTATGGTACTGCAGGAGGTAGTCTGGGGGGTGCAGGGTGACGGGAGGAGGATAGCTCATCACTTGTAAAGGAATGGACAACCACTTTAACCAGATGCGTTTTGGCATGAAAGGAGTTGTTAATTTCTATGGGATGTCCTCTAATCATACCTTTGGCAGGTACTCAACGGCTAGAGTACCCGAAGAAGAAGTTCGGGTTCGGGTCTGGGGACCACACGCGTGCAAGACGCAGTGCACCCACACAATAAAAACTGAACATCGGAACGCAATCGCAGTCAAAACTGACTGCAATTGTGTACCTACTCACACGATTTTCCCGCAACGCACCCGCATCCTATTCGGCCCTCACACGCGATGCCCATGTGAAAGAGGCCTTAAGGAGATTCTGCACCCTGCCTAAGCCACTTCCAACGCATCGCACTAAACCAGCCAGAATGCTACTCTGTACTGATGAGGGGCAAGCATCTTGAAAAAGTTGTCTACGGATGGATATCTGGCCTCCCTTGTCAAATCCCATACAGGAGTGGTCACTTCAAGATGATTCAGCACCTTGTCTTAAAGGGGTTCTACACTTTTATTTAACTGATGATCTATCCTTTGGATAGATCATCAGCTTCTGATCGGCAGGGGTCCGATACCCAGGACCCCCGTCGATCAGCTGTTAGAGAAGGCTGCGGCGCTCCAGCCTTCTCACTGTTTACCGCCTGTTCACTTGAATGTAGCTTAGCCTCGCCCACGATAGTTGATACTAGTCGTGACGTCAATGGGTCGGCGGTAAACAGTGAGAAGGCCGCGGCGCTGCTGGAGCACCGCTGACTTCTCAAACAGCTGATCGGCGGGGGTCGGGTGACTGACCCCCGCCGATCAGAAGCTGATGATCTATCCAGAGGATAGAGCATCAGTTAAAACAAAGTGCAGAACCCCTTTAAAACAAGTTCAATGGTATTTGACCAAGAATTTAACCTTTTCCTCTTCCCATTACTGTAAACGTCAGGGCAGTATGGCAAGCTTCCTACAAGCTCACTTAGTCACAATAATATAATAAAAACACAATACATGAAGTAACTGTGAAATATTTAAAGTATGGCAAACGTGTAGCAATAAAAAGCACACACTGTAACCGGTAACAATCACAAATCAGAGTAAAGCTCTGCAGGACGGCGGCCAGCAAGGTGTCAGCATCCAGAAGGGGTCACTCCACGGATTGAGAACCAAAGTCGCTGAGAGATCAGGAATTGTACTACTGTGAAGGTCCCTCTGCCACCGCCGTGCCACTACGGTGCTGCTTACATCCTCACTTCTCCTTAGCTTCATGAAACCAAGGAGCGCGAGGGGTACCTGCATGGACTTTCGTCTCCGCTCAAAAATCATGTTCTGAGCGGACACCGAACGGACCCCATTATAGTCTATGGGGTCTTTAGGCTCCGTTACGCTCAGTTAGGTCTCAGTTATCTGCAGAATGCGTCCTTTCCATTCTCCTGCTCCTCAACGGAGCCGGAGAACGGAAAAGAGAAACGGTGATGTGAACGAGGCCTAAGAAATATTTGATGAGGTGCAAAGTGTTTATCCAAAGATGGAGTCTTCTACAAAAGCGGTTCTAAGCAGGACACCCTGGATGTGATGTACTTTCCACATGTTTGGTGCACTATTTCAGGAACTGCACATGTAGTCTGCTGCTGATAATGACTCATAGTCCTCAGGTAGGAAGGATCTAGGTGGAGTAACTAAATTTCCTGAAATAAAGTCCAGATCAATAGGAAAGATTACAGAGAGTGAAAGTTTAAGAGACGGTGGGGGAAAAGTTCATTACAACATAAACCACTGCCGTAACTGGTTTGACTAGTACAGTATTAGAATTTCTCCAGCACAAGAGGAGGGGTCCTATAAATATATGCTTCATATGAATATGGAAAAGCTCAAAGGGAAAGCCGATTTATGAGAAATGTACTAACATAATATTACTGGGGTGACTTTCCTCTATGGAAACGGTCAGATATGAACCAGCCTTTGGAGGAGCGGTGACATCTATAGAATAGGCCATCAATATGGAAACAATTCTGAGACCAGGGCCGCAGCCTCTTCATAGATGGCATTGGTCCGTACTGCAGAGCACCCCACTTTTTGCAGTGGCTGTGCTTGGTATTGCAGCTTTGTTTCATTATGCAATTCTCCATATATAAGCAATGGAGGTCTGGCAGGCAACCACAACAACAATTACTGGTATTTTCACTCCTAACCATAGTGACTAGGGCTAACCCATCACAGAGGCGGGCGCCTTTCAGCTGTTACTGAACTATGCCCAGCTGAATATCCAGCTGCCTGATGTATTATGGCACCAGCTAAGTATCCACCATAGATTAAAGAACCTAGCAAGGTTTATATGAACATTTCTAACATCTAGAGCAAAGCAGAAATAACGCATTGTGCACGGGTATGCATCTAGAGAGATAAGACCGGAGAGATAAGATATCTGGTTAAAGGGGTTGTCCGGGTTCAGAGCTGAACCCGGACATACCCTTATTTTCACCCCGGCAGCCCCCCTGAGCCTGGCATCGGAGCATCTCATGCTCCGATGCGCTCCCGTGCCCTGCGCTAGATCGCGCAGGGCACAGGCTCTTGTGTTTTCAATAAACACAGTGTGTTCGGTGACGTCACCGGCTCTAATGGGCGGACTTTAGCGCTGCCCTAGCCGTTTTACTGGCTAGGGCAGAGCCAAATCCCGCCCATCAGTGCCGGTGACGTCACCGGGCTGCCTGTCAGCCCCATAGAGAGCCCGGTATGTCACCGGAACTCAGAAAAATGCCTTTGCCCTGCGCGATTTAGCGCAGGGCAAAAGAGAGCATCGGAGCATGAACTGCTCCGATGCTCATGTCAGGGGGGCTGCCGGGGTGAAAATGGAGGGATGTCCAGGTTCAGCTCTGAACCTGGACAACCCCTTTAATATTATAGCATGCTGGGAGTTGTAGCTTCACAACAGCTGGGGAGCCAACGGTGCCCATTGTATGCCCTGAACACATGACCTCCCAGTCCTAGCCTGGCATGGCCCTAGCTATAAACCAGTTTGAAGACAAGCATGTCACTTATCTTGTACTGTAATTCAATAGGACAAATGACACACTATTAAGCGGAGAGGAACAGAACAGCAGCCATCAAGTACTTCCCGACCACAATCATATTCATGATCAGCCTAGAATTAATATTGTGCTTAACGATCACATTGCATGACAGGAACGTCTAATAAGGTCAGTCAACATTTTTAGAGAAAAATAAGAAGGATATCCTGGTAGAAGAGATTTGGGGTAAGAGAAGTGATACAGGATTTGTTTATACCATGACCGTATCATCATCATAAAGTAAAGGAACCTAATGTTTGGCAAGAGTGATGAACTGCAGAGAAGACAAGCTTCCTGGTGACCATGTCTTAGGGTGCATTACAATATGTCCATCTATCCGGAATAGACTCTGGTGTGGTTGCGTCCGACCATAAGATGTGTGGCTCGGAATCACCGGAGCGCATTTACTCTAGTGAACACGCTCCGTGTGATGGCCGCATTTCCCAGACTATAACCGAGCTCCTGCCTGACCGTGGGTCTTCTGTACTCTACGCAAGGTATTACGATTCAGAAATTTCTGGAAACTGATTTTCAGTTACATTGTGATTAATGGGGCACGCATAAAACCTCATTCATATGAATGGAACCGCTTTTCCAATCTGCCACGTGTGAAGGCACCCTTACATGGTATCATACAATTGGGTGCGATCTAAGGCCACTTTCACACTTGTGGCAGAGTGATCCGGCAAGCAGTTCCGTAGCCGGCAATCTGCATGCAAACGGACAGCATTTGTAGACGGAAGGACGGTTCCGGCATTGTGGTATTTTTAATGCTGGATCTGGCACCTGATCCGGAATGTTGGACGGAGATAGTACTGCAGCATGCTGGGGTATTTCCTCCGTCCAAAACGCCGTTCAGTGACTGAACTGAAGACATCCTGAACGCATCAGTTCTTATCTAGTATTATACTATTGAACCCCTATGACTGAAAAGAAAAACGCTAGTGTGAAGGTACCCTAAGACTAGATTTCAGGGCCATCCATAGTTGGAAGAAGCCTTGTAAATGTTTCCTGTAGGATAGGGATCCTGGGCAGAGATGTGGCTACTAGTGTTGAGCGAACAGGTGTTTCAAATTCAGCGTACAAGGTTCGGGTTGTCCAAGAACTCTGTCATGGCTTCCGCTACCACGAACCATAAGTTATGATCCGTGGTAGCGGAATCCATAACAGAATGCTTAAATAACCCGAACCTTGTAGGCCGAACTGGTACTAGTAGTAAAGGCGCCTCAGCAGGAGCTGCAAAGCAATGCTCTCATAATCAGGGCGGACAAATCTCCGAAGTCAGGTAGTCAACCTGCTGCTAGCATTTACAGGTGGCCGTATATCTTAGATAGCTGGTAGCCAAACACTTGTTCCACCGGCAGCTATTCCTCCTAGCCTTCATATATACACCTAATGTGTAGGGCCACCTTTAAAGGGCATCGGTCAGCAAATCTGTACCTATGAAAGTGACTGACCTGTTACATGTGCACTTGGCAGCTGAAGGCATCTGTGTTGGTCCCATGTACATATGTGCCCGCATTGCTGAGAGAAATGTTTTAATATATGCAAATGAGCCTCTAGGAGCAACGGGGGCGTTACCATTACACCTAGAGGCTCAGCTCTCTCTGCGCCTGCCACCCCCTGTGCACTTTGGGTAACAGGACCAGGCAGTGAAAACATCATCACTCCTGATCCTGTGAAAGTGCAGAGGGTGCGGCAGTTGTAGAGGAAGTGGAGCCTCTAGGTGTAATGGTAACGCCCCCATTGCTCCTAGAGGCTTATTTGCATATATAAAACATCATTCTTCTCAGCAATGCAGGCACATATGAGCATGGGACCAACACATATGTCTTCAGCTGCCAAGTGCACATGTAACAGGTCAGCCGGTTCCATAGGTACAGATCTGCTGACAGATGCCCTTTACGCTGGGTTCACACCTGAGCGTTCGCGATGGAGCGCTCTGTATGCGCGATTGTACCGGCGTTTGCAATCGCGCATACAGAGACAAGAACGCCCATTGTCGCGCGTTCCCGAAAGTCTATGTACGGGAACGCGCAACAAGACGCCCCAAAGAAGCTCATGTACTTCTTAGGGCGTCGGGCGTTTTACAGCGCGATCGTACGCGCTGTAAAACGCCCAGGTGAGAACCATTCCCATAGGGAATCATTGGTTTCTCCTTGTTGAGCGTTTTACAGCACGTAGGAACGCGCTGTAAAACGCTCAGGTGTGAACCCAGCCTTAGTAGATTGTTTGATACTAGAATCTAGGGAGATTCCCATTACCCGGCTACTAGAAAACTCACACCAGCTACTCCTGCTAAATATGCACTTTTTTTCTCAACTTTTATCATTTATGCACAGTGTATAGCACCGACCCTACTAGGCAAGTGCAATAAAAGTAGGAGCCCGCTATCAGAGAGGTGCACAGGTGTCCGTGTGCTGCAGGTGACGGGTGCCATGTTTGCTTCCTACAACACCTACATTATTATGTTGGTAAGGATGTGCGGAGGGTGCGGCTCTAAAGTCAATATAACTCCAGCAACCCTGTAAATGTGCAAATACAGATACCTGATATAGATAACGCCATCCTGCCGTACTCTTAACATCTCGCAAGGAATGTGGAATATGTCAGCAGTAAGTCAGCGGCACACACTGAGATATGTTCATAGGCGCAAGACCGTAATAACGTGAAGGCGGTACTGCCCAGGCTGATAAGGCCTCATGAACACGACCCTATGTATCTTGGGGTCTGCAAAAAAATACTGATGACGTCCGTGTGCATTCTGTATTTTGTGGAACAGAACAGCTGGCCCCTAATAGAACAGTCCTATCCTTGTCCGTAATGCGGACAATAAGGATCCATTCACACGTCCTTAGTGTATTGCTGCTCCTCAATACATTCGGCCAGTACCCCCATAGTACTGTCTATTCTTATCCGCAAATTGCGGACAAGAATAGGACATGTTCTATTTTTTTCCGAAGCCGCGGACCAGAAGATTAGGGGTGTGCTCTGGAAATGCGGACAGCACACCGTGTGCTGTCCACATCCATTCCTGCCCCATAGAGAATGAATGGGTCTGCACCCATTCTGCAATTTGCGGAACGGATGCGGACCCATTCTACGAACGTGTGAATGGAGCCTAATAGGACATTTTTTTGTTTTTGTGGAACGGACACAGAGTAGCCTCCCTCTTTTTTTTATGCAGACCCATTGAAATGAATGGTTCTGCATACGGTCCACAAAAAACAAAAACAAAAAAATAAAAACGTATTTTCTTTCCATGTCCGTGTGCCCTAAAGGTAAGTTATAGCACACATACCAGTCCTCTACGGACTCAAGTCGTGCAAGTCTCACTTTTTGGATTGTGGAATATGGCACAAGCAAATGTATACGTCATTATCAACGATTATTAGAGAACCATCGGCAGACCTGCAGCCCCGATCTACTGCTCAGAGCACTATAGGACGGCAATACAAAGTGCGGTATATCATTACATTGGTTCTAGTCAGGCAGACTTTGCATATTTTAAGTCAAATACCATGTAGATATAGTAACTGCAAAGAAAACTGACAAATCAGCGGCAGAAATGCCCAGTTATCTGCACCCATTACTGGCACGGGAACGTTTATACCAGCTTCCTTCTTGTCAGATAAAACAAGGGTACAATGCCACAGTAAAAACAAGCATGACCAGGACAGAGCTTGCCCCGTGGTGAGGGAACAGCCGGGGACAAGCACAGCTGCCGGACTATTTCTGGAAGTCAGAATAACAGGGGAGGCCCACACAGGCCTGCCCGCATACCACCGGCGTGCCCCGTGCCAGCGTAGGAAGTGAGCAAAATGCAAGCAACAAAGACGCGTGCCCGGCTGCCTATTGTATAACACAAACAGCATAGGCAACAAAAGACTGCTACCCACTGCCACATCTCGCCCGGCCCCTAGCTATAGACATGCACATGGCACATAACGCAGGCAGCAGCCGCACACTCAGGATCTGTGTTGGCACACCTCACTTTCCTGTTAATAAGCAACTAACAGGAGACTCCGAAACTTCACCAAGGCTTTTACTCAAATAAAAAAAAAAAGTAAATAGCAATAAAAAAAAAAAATCTAGAATAAAAATTATATAAAAAACAACAAAAATAAAAAAAAAACACTATTATTCCTACTGTACAAGCTGACAGCGACTCCTTCACAAGGCTCTCCTGGCAGTATTTGCAGATAGTGCTGCCCTGGGCACTGAGGGTGGCACCTATAAATGCTGCACGCTGTATGATAAGGGGTGTCAGACGGCATAGAATACAGCGCACTTTGGGAAAGCCTCTCATGGGTGCCCTGACTGGGACGTGAACTCCATTTTTCGGTAGGAGCACCTATCTTACCACACCCTAAGGGATTAGCATATGACCGTTCCCTGCACACCTTCAACCTAAAATACACCAAGTGGAGGAGGGGGGGTGCCCCCCTTTCCAAAACCTCATATGAAACAGAAGAAAACCGACTATGACATGTGAACACTGCCATAGGGTGCCCCTAAACAATCCGCACTATGTATATGTTACTTTCCCATTCATGTAATTATTACCATTCATTCTATGGCACTGTACAGAGGATGGGGGCACATATACATAATACACACAGATCCCCTCAGTCTCCAGCACCCACTGTGGATGAAGGTGCCCCCAGCCTCCCCTCAGTCTCCAGCACCCACTGTGGATGAAGGTGCCCCCAGCCTCCCCTCAGTCTCCAGCACCCACTGTGGATGAAGGTGCCCCCAGCCTCCCCTCAGTCTCCAGCACCCACTGTGGATGAAGGTGCCCCCAGCCTCCCCTCAGTCTCCAGCACCCACTGTGGATGAAGGTGCCCCCAGCCTCCCCTCAGTCTCCAGCACCCACTGTGGATGAAGGTGCCCCCAGCCTCCCCCCAGCCTCCAGCACCTACTCTGGATGAAGCCGCCCCCAGCCTCACACTGACAGACTGTGACGTAGCTATTACATGTATACACCCCCCACCATGGTTAGAAGTAGGTGCGGGGCGGTTATGCTGCGACCTGTAGTCCAGCTAAAGACTCCTACCTGACACAAGCCGAACCCAGCACACGACTCGCCCCTCTGTGAGAGCCGCACAGGGACTCACACTGGGGCTCCATTCACACAGTCTCTCACAAGCTCATGCGCTATTTTAAACGTGGCTGCTCACCATGGCTCCCGGCACCCGGCCACCGTGCCCCCAGTTCCCCGGCATCTCACCTGAGTACAGGTCACTATGAGGCTCCGCCGGGAGACCACAACTCTTTCTCTGGGACAGTCCCGGCCTCTCAGTTACAGCGCATGCGCAGCCCGGGTGAGCTTCCAAATGGACGGGGCGTGGCCTCCGCTAGCTCCTCCCGTTTTGACCCCGCATATAACAGTGAGAATGTACATGACGTGTAGACACCCACTGCAGTCCGCAGGAGCGCTCGTTGTGTAGTCAGGGAGTGCCCTCGTCACTGGGGCATTGCACCCTCTCTAGTAAGGGACAGGCAGATACTGTTCCGCAAGCCTCTTGTAACAGTGGATACACCACAGAATCCCTATACTTTTGGGTACAGGTCATACGGTCAGGTTTCCTGGCTTTGGAGGCCAAAACTGCCCAAGTCCCTGTCTGTCCTTTATACTTTCTCTCCTTTTATGATCCTCTCCCAATTTTGGCTGCCAAAACTGCATCAGGAAACCTGACTGTGTGGCCTTACCCTTAGGGCTCATGCACACGACCGTATGGCTTTTTCAGTGTTTTGCAGGCAGTTTTTAACGGATCCGTTTTTCCATTTTTTGTTTCAGTAGTGTTTCCGGTTCCGTTTTTTCCGTATGGCATTTACAGTATACAGTAATTGAATAGAAAAAAATTGGGCTGGGCATAATATTTCCAATAAATTGTTCCACAAAAACGGAACGGATACGGAAGACATCCGGAGCACATTCCGTATGTGTTCCATTTTTTTTGCGGACCCATGGACTTGAATAGAGCCACGGAACGTGATAATAGGACATGTTCTATCTTTGAACAGAACAGAAAACCGGAATGCACACGGAGACACTTCAGTTTTTTTTTTGCTGACCCCCATTGAAATGAATGGTTCGGTATAAGTAACGCATACTGAACTAAAAAAACGGCCAGTATACTGAACGCAATAAACATTTGTGTGCATGAGCCCTTAGGCCTCATTCACACATACATGGTCCGTAAAAAACCCGGCCTGCCGAGTGCATGGCGTCATTGGTTGCTGTGACGCCGTGTGCTTCGTGCCGCTGTACAGTAATACACTTGTATAGATCATACAAGTGTATTACTGTACAGCAGCGGCGGTACAAAGCCCGCGGCGTCATAGCAACCAATGACGCCATGCACTTGGCAGGCCGGGTTCACATGTGGTCTGTGAAAATCCATGTATGTGTGAATGAGGCCTTAAAGGGAACCTGTCACCGGGATTTTGTGTATAGAGCTGAGGACATGGGTTGCTAGATGGCCACTAGCACATCCGCAATACCCAGTCCCCATAGCTCTGTGTGCTTTTATTGTGTCAAAAAAACAATTTGATACATATGGAAATTGCCCTGAGATGAGTTCTGTACGTGAGATGAGTCAGAGACAGGACTCATCTCAGGGTAATTTCCATATGTATCAAATCAGTTTTTTTACACAATAAAAGCACACAGAGCTATGGGGACTGGATATTGCGGATGTGCTAGCGGCCATCTAGCAACCCATGTCCTCAGCTCTATACATCAAATCCTGGTGACAGGTTCCCTTTAAGGCCTCATGCACACGACCCTTTTCGGGCCCGTATTGTGGCCCGCAAACAGTGGGTCTGCAATATACGGGCACCGGCCGTTTGTGCACTAAATCACGGATGCGGACCCATTCACTTGAATGGGTCCACAATCCGGAAGGTCCGGTGTGGAATGGAGGCACAGAACTACGGAGTGCTTCCATGGTTTTCCATCCTTGCATGCACTACTTTTTTTGCAAAGCAAATCTCGGACCCCATTCAAGTGAATCGGTCCTGTGTCCACAATTCGCGGTCCGCAGCACAGGCCCGGTCCTAAAGGGTTTGTCTCACTTTGGCAAATGGCATTTATCATGTAGAGGCACTTACTAATGTATTGTTATTATCCATATTGCCTCCTTCATTTTTCCCTCACATTCTACATTGCTTGTTTCCATGGTTACGACCACTGCTGCAGTGGAGATATGACGTGGCCAGGAGCTGCTACGCATGTAAGCTTGAGCACCCCCTCATGGTCCCGGCCGCTGGAGAGGCTGGCGCTTTTTCCTATAATTTGGATGAACGGCCACCGCTGCTCAATTGCAGGGTGGTCGGTCATAACCGCTGCATATGGTCTAAGGCCTCATGAACACGACCGTTCCGTTTTTTGCAGTCCGCAAATTGCGGATCTGCAAAACACGGAAGCCGCCCGTGTGCCTTCCGCAATTTGCGGAACAGAACAGGCAGCCCATTGTAGAAATGCCTATTCTTGTCTGCAAAACGGACAAGAATAGGACATGCTATAGGACATCTTTTGTAGCCCCATTGAAGTGAAAAACTGCGGCTCGGATGCGGACCAGAACAACGGTCGTGTGCATCCGTGGCCGTTGTGCCGTTTTCCGGGTTTTTTTCGCGTGGAAAAATCGGTGAAATGCACCGTTTTGCAGCCGAGACCGTGATCCGTGTATCCTGTCCGTCAAAAAAATATGACCTGTCCTATTTTTTTGACGGACAACGGTTCACGGACCTATTCAAGTCAATGGGTCCGTGAAAGAACACGGATGCACACAAGATTGGCATCCGTGTCCATGATCCGTGGCCGTAGGTTACTTTCATACAGACGGATCCGAAGATCCGTCTGCATAAAAGCTTTTTTAGAGCTGAGTTTTCACTTCGTGAAAACTCAGATCCGACAGTATATTCTAACACAGAGGCGTTCCCATAGTGATGGGGACGCTTCAGGTTAGAATATACTAAAAGAACTGTGTACATGACTGCCCCCTGCTGCCAGGCTCCCCCCCCCCCCCTGTAGTTAACACATTGGTGGCTAGTGCGGCCGCCCCCCTCCCTCCCCTGTAGTTAACTCATTGGTAGCCAGTGGGCCCCCCCCCTCCTCTGTAGTTAACTCGTTGGTGGCCAGCCCCCCTCCCTCCCCTGTAGTTAACTCGTTGGTGGCCAGTGGGCCCTCTCCCCTCCCTCCCCCTCCTAATTAAAATCTCCCCCCCTATCATTGGTGGCAGTGGAGAGTACCGATCGGAGTCCCAGTTTAATCGCTGGGGCTCCGATCGGTAACCATGGCCACCGGGACGCTACTGCCATGGTTACTTAGCAATTTGTAGAAGCATCATACTTACCTGCGAGCTGCGATGTCTGTGTCCGGCCGGGAGCTCCTCCTACTGGTAAGTGACAGGTCTGTGCGGTGCATTGCCTAATGATCTGTCACTTACCAGTAGGAGGAGCTCCCGGCCGGACACAGACATCGCAGCTCGCAGGTAAGTATGATGCTTCTACAAATTGCTAAGTAACCATGGCAATCTGGACTGCAGTAGCATCCCGGTTGCCATGGTTACCGATCGGAGCCCCAGCGATTAAACTGGGACTCCGATCGGTACTCTCCACTGCCACCAATGATAGGGGGGGAGATTTTAATTAGGAGGGGGAAGGAGGGGAGAGGGCCCACTGGCCACCAACGAGTTAACTACAGGGGAGGGAGGGGGGGCCTACTGGCTACCAATGAGTTAACTCCAGGGGAGGGAGGGGGGCCCACTGGCCACCAATGAGTTAACTACAGGGGAGGGGGGGCTGGCCACCGATGAGTTAACTACAGGGGAGGGAGGGGGAGCCCACTGGCCACCAATGAGTTAACTACAGGGGAGGGAGGGGGGGCCGGCCGCACTGGCCACCAATGAGTTAACTACAGGGGGGGGTGGCCGCACTGGCCACTAATGAGTTAAAAACAGGGGGAGGGGGGGGAGTCTGCCCACCTGCCAGGCAGCATAGGGCAGTCATGTACACAGTTTTTTAGTATATTCTAACCTGAAGCGTCCCCATGACCATGGGAACGCCTCTGTGTTAGAATATACTGTCGGATCTGAGTTTCACGATCTAACTCATATCCGACAGTATATTCTAACATAGAGGCGTTCCCATGGTGATGGGGACGCTTCAAGTTAAAATATACCATCGGATTGGAGAAAACTCCGATCCGATGGTATAAAGGGACTCCTAAATTTACATTAAAAGTCAATGGGGGACGGATCCGTTTGCAATTGCACCATATTGTGTCAACGTCAAACGGAACCGTCCCCATTGACTTGCATTGTAATTCAGGACGGATCCGTTTGGCTCCGCACGGCCAGGCGGACACCAAAACGACTTTTTTTTTCATGTCCGTAGATCCTTCAAAAATCAAGGAAGACCCGCGGACGAAAAAAACGGTCACGGATGACGGACCTACGGACCCCGTTTTTGCGGACCGTGAAAAAATACTGTCGTGTGCATGAGGCCTTATTCACATAGTCAGTGTTTGTCAGTGATTTTCATCAGTGAATTTGAGCCAAAACCAGGTACGGCTCTAAACAAAGAACAGGTGCAGATCCCTTATACCATATGTCTGTGTTGCCTCCATTCACTGGCCAAACACTGACTGTGTGAATAAGGCCTCATGCACACGACCGTTGTGTGCATCCACGTCCGTTACGTCATTTTTCACAGTTTAGCGGAGGTCCCATTAATTTCTATGGAACTGTGAAAAAAACTGATAGTTTTTTCTCTGCGTCTATGATCCATGATTCCAGTCCGTCCAAAAAATATAACCTGTCCTATTCTTGTCAGTGGAAAACAGAGGACGGACCCATTCAAGTCAGTGGGTCCGTCAAAAAAAACGGATGCACAACTGGTATGTCATCCGTGTCCGCGTCCGTGTCCCATTTTTTCTACAAGACCTTGGTGCAATAAAATTACGCTTTTCATTAACCTTCCTTTTTTTTCCCCTGTCAGACAAAAGAAAAGGAAGACACAAGGAAACAACTGAAGCAAAATCGGACACGGACCACTGAAGCCAAATCACTGACAGTTAAAAAAAACACTGTCATGTGCATGAGGCCTTAGGCCTAATGTGATGGAAAAATGAATCCAGCCAGCAAAGGAAGCAATATGGACAATCACAGTACATTAGTAAGTGCCTGGTATTAACTTCCTCTACATGATAAATGCCATTTGCTGAAGTGAGACAACCCTTTTAAGGGTATGTTCAAATGGTGGATGGTGACGATGTCAATATCGAGTGTGTATTCTGCGGTTGTTCACTTTGGATGCCACAGATCTATTCACGGCTTGGCTCCATTGAATGGACCTAAACCACAAGCATACCCCCGCCATGACATTTGTCCGCCCACCAAACCAAGAAGGGACGTGTTTCATCTTAGCGCAGTCATAACTTTAAACCACAGGCCACGCAAAAACTATGGGAGGCAGACCACCACGCAGCAGCCGCCGCCAGGATTCTGGAGTGGCGTTTGCGCCAAAATTTTGGTTGCATAAACTGCACATCTTTTTGGTTGCATAAACAGTTACATCCACAGAAAAGTCTGGAGAGGATGATTACCTTTCATGTCAATTTATGATGTGGATTTCCTTGGGGGATTTCACCCTTTGCCTGTAATGCATATGATAAAATATGTGACAAATCCATATGTGACCCCTTGTGACCGTACCCCTAGGGTATGGTCACACATAGCGGGTCTTGCAGCGAATTGCGGCACGGAAACGCTGCAGATTTCACCCTCTGAATTTCAAAAGGGGGACATCCGCAACATAAACGGACATGCTGCAGATTTAAAATCCACACCACGTCACGTTGCGTGAGAACTCCAGTGTGGACTCATAAACCTGGCTCTGGCGTTTTGCCGTATACAAAAGGTATTGGCAGAAGAAGCCGGAAAGACAAAAAATTCCAAGACAAACGTCAGTAACAAAAAGAAAAAAAAAACAACCTTTATTTCATATTTCTCATAGATCTTCAGCTAATGTCTCGAGCTGGCATTTTTACAACAAAAAAACTGCAAAAAAAAACACTAAAAACACAAAAGTGCAGAAAACTGGCAGGGTAAAAGCACCGTAAACGCCGTAAATTTTCTGCACACAATTCTGCTGCAAAAAATCTGCAGATTTTACGCCACTTGTGGATTTTTTTTTGTTAGATAAAACAAAATTTTATACATTTTTTTTAAACTGATTTTATTAGTTAATTTACTAAGGCTACATGCACACGAACGTTGTTTGTTTCCGCGTCTGTTCCGTTTTTTTTTGCGGTTAGGATGCGGACCCATTCATTTCAGTGGGTCCGCAAAAAATGTATGTCTGTGCCGTAGCCCCGCAAAAAAATATATTACATGTCCTATCTTGTCCGTTTAAGGCATTGTTACAATGGATCCGCAAAAAAAAAAAACGGATGGCATACGGACGTTATCCATTTTTTTTTTTTTTGCGGATCTGCAATTTGCGGACCGCAAAACACATACAGTCGTGTGCATGTAGCCATAGTCCTCATGTATGCAAGATTATTATGGCTTGAGTTGTACAGAGCTGTAATAAGGCACCCATGGCACTTCCACGGGGTCCTGCTGTACCTCCATGTCCTTCTGAAGTGCCCCAGCCCCTGATGGATCCTGCCTCCGGCAAGCTGTGTTAGCGTGCCTGTCTGAATGACTATGTGCTGTAATACAAGAGGAGACATAGCATAGCTAACATGACACGGTGTGGAACATCTCAACAGTGTCTACCAGAAGATTCCATCCCTAGTGGAGCAGAAAAGTCCAACCTTGTAGCCAAATGTCTGACCCTAACCCTGCTTTCACACCTGAGCGTTTCTCAAACGCGCGTTTTATGCGCGTTTTTTGTAATAGTAAACGCGCATTTGACGCGCGTTTGTGTGATTGACTGCAGTGTCCTATGGCCACAAACGCGCGTCAAAACGCCCCAAAGGAGCTCAAGTACTTGATTATGCGTCGGGCGTTTTACAGCGTACGCGCTGTAAAACGCCCAGGTGAGAACCATCCCCATAGGGAAGCATTGGTTTTCATGTGTTAAGCGTTTAACAGCGCGTTTGAACGCGCTGTAAAACGCTCAGGTGTGAACTTAGGGTAAGTTCACACCTGAGCGTTTTACAGCGCGTTCCTACGCGCTGTAAAACGCTCAACAAGGAGAAACCAATGCTTCCCTATGGGAATGGTTCTCACCTGGGCGTTTTACAGCGCGTACGATCGCGCTGTAAAACGCCCAACGCTCAAACAAGTTCTTGAGCTTTTTTGGGGCGTTTTGTCGCGCGTTCCCGTACATAGATATTCGGGAACGCGCGACAATGTGTGTTCGCCTGTCTCTGTATGCGCGATTGTAAACGCCCGTACAATCGCGCATACAGAGCGCTCCTTTCGGAACGCTCAGGTGTGAACCCAGGGTGAAGGTTCTGTAGATGAGGTAGCAGACTATGGGATGCTCAACCTGCAGCCCTCCAGATGTTGCAAAACTACGACTCCCACCATGCTCTGCTGTAGGCTTTCCAGGCATGCTGGGAGTTGTAGTTTTGCAACATCTGAAGAGCTGCAGGTTGGGCATGCCTGCAGCTCTGGCCGAACGCAGGACCCTATGTACTGTAGTTGAAGCCCCTGAACCCCAATGCAAAATTTACTACAGATCTCCCAACAGATTATAATGAAGCATTATTTGTAGCATTGGTCGCCTCATCTGGTACAGAAGCTTCTTTTTGGCCACCTTAGTCATCAAGGTCTTATAGCTCTGTTCCTGTCAGAACCTGAAGCATCAAAAGGGCTGAGCGATAGAAAGCACAGCCGCTATACAATGTACTGCGCTGTGCCGGGAAGACTGTGAGAAGGCCGCATTATTCACAGGAGCACCGCTGCCTTCTCAGTCAGCTGATCGGCAGGGGTCCTTGGTGTCGGACCCCCACCGATCAGATACTGTTGACCTATCCAGAGGATGGGGCCCAAGAAATAACAGGTAATGAAATGGAGCTACAGTAGCCCCACCAACACCCGTTGACGAAGCAGTGCAAAATGTGCATTGAGTCACTGGGGCTCATGATCTAGCCCATTCTTAAAGGGCATCTGTCAGCAGATTTGTACCTATGCCACCGGCTGACCTGTTACATGTGCACTTGGCAGCTGAAGGCATCTGTGATGGTCCTATGTTCATATGGGCTCGTATTGCTCGTAGGTGCAAGACTGCTGACAGATGCTTAAAGGGGTTGTGCAGGAATAGCACCACTCTCAGCCGGACCTGTAAAGTAAAGATAACTTACCTCCTCCCCTCTCCTTCCTCTCCAGGCCTATGATGCTCGACTTGGCTCGCTTGATGTCAATATCCAGTTTGACATCATTGCAGCCATTTACCAGCCACAGCGGAGACCGTATCCCGTTGCATCATGTGACTATTTGTCACTATGTAAGAGGAGTCGGTCACTGCCTCAACGATGTCAAACCAGATGTTGACATCAAGGGAGCCCAGCGGAGCAACACAGTTCTGTTCATCTCACTTATGATCCGCCACTCACGTTATTTTCATGGTTCTGCTCCTCTAACGGATCAATCGAAATACACAGCAGTGCTGTGAACTCACCCTTAGGGCTCATGCACTCGACTGTATGCCCTCCGAGACATACGGTCCGTGAGTGGGCCATATGCCCCGGACCGGCATACATCGTGCGCACGGGAGCGCACAGCATCATAGGTTACTATGATGCTGTGCGCATCTGGCCACCCACTGGGCTATTGTCCCGCACTCATAATATCATATGAGTGCAGGACAATAGTCCCGTGGGCGGTCCGATGCGCACAGCATGAGCCCTTAGGCCTCATGCACACAACCGTTGTGTTCCGTTCCGCAAAATGGGGTTCCGTTGTTCCGTGATCCATTACCGTTTTTGTTTCCGTGTGTCTTCCTTTATTTTTGGAGGATCAACAGACATAAAGGAAAGTAAAAAAAAATCAAAGACAGGTTTGCCATGCAAATGATAGGAAAAAAAACGGACGCGGACGCGCGGAACAATCGTGTGTGCCTCCGTGTTTTTTAGCGGTCCCATTGACTTGAATGGGTCGGCAAACCGTTTTCCGCGAAAATAATAGGACAGGTTATATTTCTTTGACGGACTGGAACCACGGATCACAGACGCGGATGACAAACGGTGCATTAGCCGAGTTTTCAACTGACCCATTGAAAGTCAATGGGTCCGCAGAAAATCACGGAAAACGTAACATCGGACACGGAATAAAACAACGGTCGTGTGCATGAGGCCTTAGTCATATACACCTAAAGGGGTTTTCCCGGGATTTTCATATTGATAACCTATCCTCAGGATAGGTCATCAATATTAGATTGGCGGAGGTCCATCACCCGACACTCCCACCGATCAGCTGTTTGAAGAGAAGGCGTGAGCGCTGCCTTCTCTTCATTGTTTACCTTCTCGCCGTCAACGTCGCAGCTGTGATCACGTGTAACTACAAGCTGTCCCATTCCCTGTCCCAGCAAATCGTCAGGGGTCTCGGATGTTGGACCCCCGCCAATCTGATATTGATGGCCTATCCTGAGGATAGGTCATCAAAATTAAAATCCCAGAAAACACCTTTAATTACATAAATTTGTGTCTGAGCTCTTCATTCTTTTGTGTGATCTTATTAAGTAGAGTTTATAATTCGGAATAAATAAATGGCTATTTAGTGAGAAGTAGAGTTTTTTTTGTTGTTGTTCTAAAATATCTATTTTATCACATAATTGGTCTCCATGAAATCATAATGCTGCAGTTTAAGGCCTCTTTCACACGGCCGTATGGCTTTTTCAGTGTTTTGCGGTCTGTTTTAAACGGATTCGTTGTTCCGTTTTTTGTTTCCGTTGTGCTTCCGTTTCTCCGTATGGCATATACAGTATACAGTAATTACAAAAAAAATTAAAATTTTCAATAGATGGTTCCGCGGAAACGGATACGGAAGCCATACGGATGCCTTTCCGTATGTGTTCCGTTTTGTTTGCGGACCCATTGACTTAAACGGAGCCACAGAACGTGATTTGCAGGCAATAATAGGACATGTTCTATCTTTCAACGGAACGGAAATACGGAAACGGAATGCATACGGAGTACATTCTGGGTTTTTTGCAGAACCATTTAAATGAATGGTTCCGTATAAGGACTGTATACGGAACACAAAAAACGGCCCGTAAAAGAAAAAAAAAAGAACTGTCGTGTGAAAGAGGCCTAATATTGATGGCCTATCCTCGGGAATCAGTATCTGACTAGTAGGGGGTCTCCCAGCACCTGCTCCATTCAGCTGTTTGAAGAGGTCGGCCTCCTTACAGCTTAGTAAGCACAGCGCCGTACATTTCATAGCGGTTATGCTTGGTATTGTAGCTGCGCCTAGGCCATGGGACCAGTGAATGTGACGAGACTGGCTTGAAAGAAGCTGCTATTCTCAACGGAGCTCAGAGCCTCTTTAACCACTTCACATCCGGGCCATTTCCCTCTTCCTGACCAGGCCTAATTTTGCAAATCTGACATTGTCACTTTATGTGGTAATAACTTTGGAACGCTTTTACTTATCCAAGCCATTCTGAAATTGTTTTCTCGTGACACATTGTACTTCATGAAAGTGGTAAATTTGAGTCTATATTTCACCATTATTTATAAAATAATCCAAAATGTACCAAGAATTTTGAAAAATTAGCAATTTTCAAAATTTCCATTTCTCTGCTTTTAAAAAAGAAAGGGATACCTCATAACATTTTATAAACAAAAAAAAAATCATGTTTTAGTAAACAAAAAAAAAAATCATGTTTTAGTGTCTCCATAGTCTGACTAGCATAGCTTTTTTATTTTTTGCAGGATGAGGTGCCGATTTGATTGCTACTATTTTGGGGGGCATACGCCTTTTTGATCACTTGGTGTTGCACTTTATGTGATGTGAGGTGACAAAAAATGTATTTTTAGCACTGTTTTTATTTTTATTTTTTTATGGTGTGCATCTGAGGGGTTAGGTTATGTGATATTTTTATAGAGCTGGCGATACCTAATATGTATACATTTTTTAAATTATTTCACTTTAACACAATAATAGCATTTTTTAAACAAAAAAAAATTAGTTTTAATGTCTCCATGTTCTGAGAGCTTTATTTTTTTTTTGCGATTTTCTTATGTAGGGGATAATTTTTTTGGGGATGAGGTGATGGGTGTTTATTGGACGGGGTGGACCATGTGATATATTTATAGAGCCGTCATTACAGACATGGCAATACAAATATGTCTATTTTATTAGTTTTTTAAACTTTTTTTTAATTACTTAATTGGGGATTATTATTATTTTTAAACACTTTATTGTTTTATTTTTTTTATTTTTTATTTTGCACTTTGCGTCCCCCATAAGGTCATACAAGACCTCTGGGGGAAGAGGGAAGAGAAGTGATAAATGACTTAAGTATTCTGAGGCACATTTATTAAGACTAGCGTTTTAGACGCTGGTTTTAATAAGGCCCTGCGCTGGCGGTGGTACAGCTGAAGTTATGTAGAGGTGCGGCCTATCCAGAACCAGTCCTAAGTGTAAGACATCTTCCTTGCTGTCTTACATTTAGACCATTTTCTATGCCTAAAACAGGCGTAGAAAATGATCAATGAGACGGGAACTCCTTCCCCACCTGCAATTTTAGACCTGGCATGAGCAGGGCGAAAATCACAGATAGCAGCGCAAATAACCGTTGCGCCACCATCTGTGCCTTAAATACGCCTAATTTAGGCATATTTCAGAATAGTAAATGACGCACTATGTTTTTTTGTGAAATCCACAGCAGTTCTACAATGCGTACAATATTTTCTGATTGTAATCCACACACCCTCATATTCACAGAACTTAAAAAAAACACCTTTAATATGAAGATTGATTAATATTATATATGATTTCCAATTTTAGAAAACGATATACATACATGCATTAGGCCTTACTGAGCCCCAAAGAAGTAACATACTTCATTCACAGGATTTTATTTTATTTTTATTGAAAAGCCAGTGATAATTCCAAGGAGACAAACACACACACATAAAAATAGATCAGTACCCAATTTTGCTTGTTGTCTCATCTGAGATGCTGGTAGCATATCGCACCCCCCCCCCATTTGAGACCCACACCTATCTCAGAACAGGACCCCTGAAGTGAGTGGTGAAGAGCAGCTGCGCATGTGAGCTATGAAAATAACCAGGCCATCTATCTCCGGCAGTCTCATAGAAGCGAACGCAGTGGTAGCTGCTCTTGCACGGTGCATTCATATCTATGGGACTTTTGAAAATAGCCAAGCAAGCTCACTCATCTATTTTCAGAACTCCCATAGAAATGAACGGAGGGCATGCACGGTGCGCTCTCCTTCACTTTCAGAAGCCTGTCCTGGAGATGGGTCCTACGCCTATCTGATGTTGGCTGCATATCCTAGAGATATGCCACCAATGTCTCAGATGAGACAACCCCTTTAAGGAAAAAATGATTTTATTGTAAAGCCTAAAAATAGAGACATTCCCCATGTACAGGACGTGTTGGACCCTATAACTATATGGATATATAACTATCTGGGATATATAAGGAGAATGGGGTTCCTTGCCCCTTGTATGGAAATCCTTGAAAGAGTATATGTGCCAGAGAGGGGGTGTCTATGCATGCAGCTCAATACTGCAGGTTGTGAGAGTTGCTAGGGTGTATCACAAGACTCATAATCTGCATACATTGATGATCTCCTCTTTTCTGGAGTCCAGATTGGGTTAGAAGGGGACCCCCATTCTCCTGATAGTGAAACCTGCACATTTCAGGCATGAATGGCATATATACGTTTTAGTGTGGTCCTTGGAAGTTCAGTATGACAGTGTAGCCCTCAGACCAGAAAAAGGTTCTTCACTCCTGCCTTAAATTAAGGATTTCCAACTCATGGCTCTGCAGCTGCTGCAAGACTACAACTCCAAGCATGTCCTGTAAGCCACAGGCAAATGTTTATTCTAAGCATAACATTGAAATTGATGGGAATTATTACCATGTCGTCTTTGTAGGCACAAACTAAAATGAAATATGCATGGTAGATATTGGTCATGTTTATAATGCCCTTACTTATTTGCATTAAGTATTTATAGTGGGCACCCGCATGCCCAACATAGGCCATACATTTGTCAACTCATTATGTCTGGATATGCGATTGTTGCCTTCTTACAGGTAAGAAGCTCAGTATCTGGACATGTAGACCTTAGCTCTCCAACCAGCTCCTCTCTAGAGACTGATACATACCAGTATGTTGCACATCACTCTGACCGGTTGTTTGACTAACGCGTTTCATAATCATTCCTAATCTCTGCTATCCAGACAACATCCATAAGCGGAAGGTAGCATTAAACAATAACAGGATTGTGCTTAGAGTCTCCTAATTTAAGGTGTGCAGGAATAACAAATTACGACATATTGAAGACGGAGAAGATAGAAATATCACTGGATATCCAACAGTGTGATACAACAAACCGTTAAAACACATAGTAACCAAACAACATGGATGCTCCAAAACTAAGCAAGCAAATAACATAAAGAAATGCAGAGTCTTACCATTTTGCAGTTGGGGCACACAGAGTCTCCATCATGGTTGACGAGGCGAATGATCTCTCCAGTAGGTATACACTCTATTCTGAGTTCCATTTTTTCGAGAATAGAAAAGACTTTGCACTATCCAGAAAATGGATTCCTGTGCAAATACTGTGAGCAATTTAAACATGCACTGTACTCCTTGTCAACCTACAAACCAACTGCGGCGTCTTGACTATAGCCAGTGGGTTTTAGGGAAGTTAAGGAAGAACTGGAAACCTCATTTCTCTGAGAATAGTTATTTTAAGTGGATAATCCGGAATTATATGTTTATACAAAGTCAAGGTGAGAATGCTGACAATGAAAGTTCATGAGCGTTTTCCAGGAGGTCACAGATGATTCCTAGGAGTGTGAAGACTCTCAGAAGCTTTTAATTTATTTCCCTGCTGCATGTACAGAAAGGGCAAAGACTCCTTAGAGGCACCTCAGGAGGTCAAACTGCATTGGACACAAGTTTCATACTTGGCATGTGTCCACACATAGATATTGTTAGATTTTATACATGTCCATTCTACTCTACTGGTTTGTAAAAGGAAAGGGGAAAAGTTCAGTTTTGCAGGCCAGGAAAAAGGTGCTCCTAGAGCTTCCATGAACTACCTATATATAGAATTATTTAAAGTTACATTAGTATATTGGATATGTAGTTCCAAACATTGTTTCCTGTTAGACAAATGAATGCACAATGTACTTCTTTACGTCCTGTACGACATCTGTTTATTCTGTTTGCACCATCTATTTGGGAATGATTACAATTTATTGACCCATTATTAAAATGTAACATTGCGTATTCTGCATGGAGAGTGTGTGAGGGTTTGTGAAATATCTGTCAAATCTTTGTAAAATCTTGAGTCCAGAAGGCTACAAAATAAGGGTACTGGGTGTTCCTTTCCATATGGTTGTAAGAGGATGGAGAAGTCAAGGGGCACTAGAATAACTTCCTCCATGAATTAACTAGGAATTTGCTGCAAAAACAATGTTAACTCATGTACCTTTATACGGAAAACACACCCAACCATGAAGTAAGAATTTGTGATGTCAATGACAATACAACTAACAGAAATACAAGACATTTCTGGATTTTATGGATTATAAATAGCATTATACAGATGCCCTTCGATGACAGTGCCCTACAAACTTGCAGGGGGTTCTGCATGATCCAAGGGGTTCTCCAGGCAAATAAAAATGTGTTTTAATGTATTCAAAATTAATTAAACCTACTAATATACTTTCATCGGGATAGCTGCCCAATGTCCTGGTATCACCACCAGTTGGCTCCACTTCCAGGTTCGCTCTGACACAGAAAGGAAAGGTCTCTCTGTGTTGCCACGTGACTAGTGATATGCTTGTTGGGAGCTGGCTGGTTCACTTCAATAGCTTAGCCAACTAACTTCTCTGTCTTCACATCAGTATTTAAAGAGGCTCTGTTACCAGGATCAACCCTATTAAACCAGACATACTGGCTGGTAGGACTCAACATGCTGATTAAAACAATACCTTTATTTTGTCTGTATAAGCAGCTGCAGGTAAATTTGCATCGTTATATACAGTTGCAAGAAAAAGTATGTGAACCCTTTGGAATATGGATTTCTGCACAAATTGGTCATAAAACGTGATCTGATCTTCATCTAAGTCACAACAATAGACAATCACAGTCTGCTTAAACTAATAACACACAAATAATTAAATGTTACCATGTTTTTATTGAACACACCATGTAAACATTCACAGTGAAGGTGGAAAAAGTATGTGAACCCCTAGACTAATGACATCTCCAAAAGCTAATTGGAGTGAGGTGTCAGCCAACTGGAGTCCAATCAATGAGATGAGATTGGAGGTGCTGGTTACAGCTGCCCTGTCCTATAAAAAACACACACCAGTTCTGGGTTTGCTTTTCACAAGAAGCATTGCCTGATGTGAATGATGCCTCGTACAAAAGAGCTCTCAGAAGACCTACGATTAAGAATTGTTGACTTGCATAAAGCTGGAAAGGGTTATAAAAGTATTTCTAAAAGCGTTGCTGTTCATCAGTCCATGGTAAGACAAATTGTCTATAAATGGAGAAAGTTTAGCACTGCTGCTACTCTCCCTAGGAGTGGCCGTCCTGTAAAGATGACTGCAAGAGCAAGAGCACAGTGCAGACTGTTTAATGAGGTGAAGAAGAATCCTAGAGTGTCAGCTAAAGACTTACAAAAGTCTCTGGCATATGCTAACATCCCTGTTAGCAAATCTACAATGCGTAAAACACTAAACAAGATTGGATTTCATGGAAGGATACCACAGAGGAAGCCACTGCTGTCCAAAAAAAAAACATTGCTGCACGTTTACAGTTTGCAGAAGAGCACCTGGATGTTCCACAGCAGTACTGGCAGAATATTCTGTGGACAGATGAAACCAAAGTTGAGTTGTTTGGAAAAAACACACAACACTATGTGTGGAGAAAGAGGCACAGCACACCAACATCAAAACCTCATCCCAACTGTGAAGTATGGTGGTGGGGGCATCATGTTTTGGGGCTGCTTTGCTGTGTCAGGGCCTGGACGGATTGCTATCATCGAAGGAAAAATTAATTCCCAAGTTTATCAAGACATTTTGCAGGAGAACTGAAGGCCATCTGTCCACCAGCTGAAGCTCAACAGGAGATGGGTGTTGCAACAGAACAATGACCCAAAGCATAGAAGTAAATCAACAACAGATTGGCTTACACAGAAGAAAATACGCCTTCTGGAGTGGCCCAGTCAGAGTCCTGACCTCAACCCGATTGAGATGCTGTGGCATGACCTCAAGAAAGCGATTCACACCAGACATCCCAAGAATATTGCTGAACTGAAACCGTTCTGTAAAGAGGAATGGTAAAGAATTACTCCTCACCGTTGTGCACGTCTGATCTGCAACTACAGGAAACGTTTGGTTGAAGTTATTGCTGCCAAAGGAGGTTCAACCAGTTATTAAATCCAAGGGTTCACATACTTTTTCCACCTGCACTGTGAATGTTTACATGGTGTGTTCAATAAAAACATGGTAACATTTAATTCTTTGTGTGCAGTGGCGACTCTAGGATCAATATATAGGGGGGGCACAGAAGATACACAGTCAAAAATGGGGGGGCACTAATAATTTTCGCCAGCTAATCATACTACTGAAAAATACTAAAGCAGCCGCTTCCCCTGCAGCTACGCCCCTGATGCCGGGGTAATATAATTAAGGGGTATCAGGGTACATTGGGTATAATATAACTGAGGAGGGCTATCAGACATTATAAAGAGGTAATACAGCTTACATTACCCCTGTATTACGTCCCTGATAGGATAGCACTCCTCAGTTAGGTTACCCCTGTATAATGCACCCTGATACCCCTTAGTTATATTATATAACTAAGGGATATCAGGGTACATTACACAGGGGTAATATAACTGAGGAGGGCTATCATGGGACATTATACAGGATAAAATGTAAGCTATATTGCAACCGTATAATGCCTGATAGGCCTCCTGAGTTATATCACCCCTGTATAATAATGTACCCTGATACCCCTTAGTTATATTATATAACTAAGGGATATCAGGGTACATTATGCAGGGGTAACATAACTGAGGGGTATCAGGGTACATTATACAAGGGTAATATAACTGAGGAGGGCTATCATGGGACATTATACAGGATAAAATGTAAGCTATATTGCAACCGTATAATGCCTGATAGGCCTCCTGAGTTATATCACCCCTGTATAATAATGTACCCTGATACCCCTTAGTTATATTATATAACTAAGGGATATCAGGGTACATTATGCAGGGGTAACATAACTGAGGGGTATCAGGGTACATTATACAAGGGTAATATAACTGAGGAGGGCTATCATGGGACATTATACAGGATAAAATGTAAGCTATATTGCAACCGTATAATGCCTGATAGGCCTCCTGAGTTATATCACCCCTGTATAATAATGTACCCTGATACCCCTTAGTTATATTATATAACTAAGGGATATCAGGGTACATTATGCAGGGGTAACATAACTGAGGGGTATCAGGGTACATTATACAAGGGTAATATAACTGAGGAGGGCTATCATGGGACATTATACAGAGTTAATGTAAGCTATATTACCACCGTATAATGCCCGATAGGCCTCCTGAGTTATATTACCCATGTATAATAACGTACCCTGATACCCCTTAGTTATATAACCCCGCTGAGATCATATAACTAAGAGGTATCCTGGTACATAATTATACAAGGGTAATATAAGTTACTCAGGAGGCCTGTCAGGCATTATACAGTGGTAATATAAGTTATATTACCCCCTGTATAATGTACCCCGATACCCCTTGGTTATATTACCCCCATGTATAATGTACCCTGATTACCCTCAGTTATATAACTGAGGGGTATCAGTCAGGGGACATTATGGGTTATATTATAACTAAGGGGTATCAGGGTACATTATACAGGGGTAATATAACTAAGTTATAGGGGTAACCATATCATCAAGGACAGGTTGAGGAGGGGCTGGGCGCAAACCAAGCAGGAGGGAGGGCAGGCCATGAGGCGAGGTAGTGGGGGTATAGGGGTACATTTTTTTTAAAAACTTTTTAGCAGGAGCAGAGAGAACTCAGAGTCAGAACATGAAGGCAAGGCAAGGCACTCACTGGCAGGCGGCATATTACCCTTGTATAATGTACTACCAATTATACCCTAAGTTATAGGGGTAACCATATCATCAGGGATAGGTTGAGGAGGGTCTGGGCGCAAACCAAGTAGATGGGAGGGCAGGCCATGAGGCGAGGTAGTGGGGGTATAGGGGTACATTTTTTAAAAACTTTTTAGCAGGAGCAGAGAGAACGCAGAACATGAAGGGAAGGCAAGGTACTCACTGGCAGGCGGCAGCAATTTGCAAAGTCCGTTTGCGCGGGCGGGCAGGCACGCAGCAGCGCAGCTTTACGTGTTGACGACCGTGACGTCAAGTCGTCAACTCGTCTCTGCGGCTGCCACACTCCCAGCCTGCGCCCTGCACGCTCTGCCTCCGCGAGTCCGCTGGGTCCAAACGCCGCCCCCACCACGGCACCACCCCATCTGTCATGTGACTCCACTCCATAGCCGACGGACTGGCACTGACTGTATGTTACGTATCTGTGTGTTCTCTTCTCTGTCAGTGTGTGTACTTTTAGTGCGGGCGGCCGGCGCAGCAAGCAGCGATTAGCGCTAGACTCAGAGATATTCAGCGAATCAGCGGGGGGGCACCCGGGGGGGCAAGGAATGACCTGGGGGGGGCAATTGCCCCCCCTCGCCCCCCTGTAGCGACGCCACTGTTTGTGTGTTATTAGTTTAAGCAGACTGTGATTGTCTATTGTTGTGACTTAAATGAAGATCAGATCACATTTTATGACCAATTTGTGCAGAAATCCATATCATTCCAAAGGATTCACATACTTTTTCTTGCAACTGTAGAAGGTTGGCAATGGAGTTTTCAGCCTCCAGGGGAAATTATTCAGGCCCAAACCCCAGATCATCAATAAAGTCTAACAGGATTGATTATAAAGAAGTAGACCCTAATGGCAAGTTATTGGCTTCAAAGGCAGCATCAAATTAGCTTTTTTTTTTCTCCTTGACCTTTGTAGTTCACTACACGTATCTCAGAACGTACGCATCTGAGCCTTGGTCCACCAAAGGATCCTCTAGTACTCTGGTGGATCAATCCAATGCTTATTGTATATTAACATGTCACAGATACACTACATATTTCCTGATGCAGAATTGCAGATGGAAAATCCATCTTTTTCGAAATGTCATCCATACATTGTACAAAAATTAATTGACCTGCGGTGAGGATTCTAAAGGAGTTTACTGGTTATTTTATATTGATGACCTATTGCCAGTGTAGGTCATGAATGCCTGATGCTCAGATTGATAGCCTATCTTGAGGATAGGTTTATCGATATTAAACACTCGGACAGCCCCTTTAAATCTACAGCAAGTCACTTTATGCTGCAGATTTCCCTCCTTTGCAATATATAAGAAGAAATAAATACATGACAAATCTGCATGTAATGTGCAAATTTTGCTGCAAATTCACAGTGGATTTTGACACAGAATACAGGGCATGGCCGCACCACCAGTCAAATACTTTTTGCAGCTCTTTGAAAACTGAGACAAGCTTCTATGTGTACTAGGAGATAATAGGTTTACAAACTGGAAAATGGCAACCAAGCAGCAAGGAATTTAATCTACAACAATATATCTTAACTGTAATTCAATCTTTCTTTGCAAAAAACAAAAACAAACATGTAGAGACCGCGTGCTTCCTGCTGTATTTCTGACATTGCTTTTTTGTTTTTTTACAAGACAACCTCCATGTGGAATGAATAGATCTGGGGCCTGCAGTGCTGCTCCCACCACACAGTGGACCGGGGTTTGTAGTTCCTGCGTCTGTTTTTGGCTTCAGAGTTACTGAAAAACAACTGATCGGCAGGGTTGCCAGAAGCTGGACCACTACTGATCTAATATAGATAACCTAATATTAGGAAAACCTGGACAACCCCTTTAATTCACAGAACAGATTGTTAGGGTAGCAGCAATACCAATTATGTGTATTTAAAAATATATATTTTTCTTTAATTGATACAATTTATTATAAGAGAAACAAATATGTTGATTTTTTTTACTTTGTAATATATATATATTGTGAGACAGTGACAGGTCTCACGCAGGTTGGAGGTAAGGATGGGGTGGATAGTGCGGTCCACACCCCTGTTCCACCACAGGTGAGAGAAGCTGGAGGTAATCAGCCTGGCATAAGGCACCTCCCAGAGTATCAGAGAGGGGTGAGTGTGTTACCTGTGGACAGAGGCCTGGAGGCTCTGTCAGTGTGGTCCAAGCCAGGAGGGCTGAGTGACCACGATTCCCCAAGAGACACTGGACTAGAGGCAGTGGGTGTACTGTGCTCTGTACAGCCAGGAGGCTGTGGGACATTGGCTCAAAAAGCCGCACGTGTTCACAGGGATCCCCTACAATATATATATCTTATATATATAAAAGCAATATTAGTTCCGGTTGTTAGTTCCGGTATGAGATTTGGACATGTGATTGTTTGATCACTTACATAATACACTGTCTTAGGTTCTCACCTGGTGGGGTGGATGCACAAAGGCTCGGGTCAGAAGAATAGGTCTTATACAACATGGACAAGTGGTACTGGTTCAGCAGGCTGAAGAACAGTTGCTACAGAGCCAGTAATATCACGAACTAACAGTGCTGGTAGTGTAGCAGGTCCAAGGTTGTAGAAGAACTCCAGATGTGGCACTGATGTAGCTGGATTGGAGATATAGTGGGTTTCGTCATGTAGCTAAATTGCAGGTGCAGCAGAGCCAATGATCTTACAGAGTTGGTGAAGAAGGAGCTGAAGATGATGCAGGGTAGGTGAAGTAGCAGAGCCAGAGATGTGTAGAGCTGGTGGAGTAACAGAGTGTCACACCGGTGACAGGTTTGAGAAGGTCTGAAAGATTATCTGCTCATTAGTGATCTGACAGCAGCTTTTGGTTTCACTTTGTCTGTGTGTTGCTTGTGTGTCCACACCTCCTGTTCAGGTGTGGATCATGTGACCTTTACCTCCCCCTATTTAGTTTGACTTCACCCATCACTTCTTGCTCTGGATAGCTTCATTTGGTGTTGGAAGAGCTGGAGTGTGGTTCTAGTTGAAGTCCTGATCATCCATCATCCATCATCCTTAGAAGTTAAGTGTTCCGCTTGTTGTGTTTTGTATTCCCCCCCCTCTGTTGTTTACTAGGCCTCAGTGAGATGCTGGTTCCTTCACCAGGGAAGGAGCGGGTTGTCTCTGCCCTGTCATTAAGTCTAGGGCATCTGAGAGACACCAGGGTTTTCTAGGTTCCTGTGTATGGGCATCACTACCATCGAGAGGTGCCCATACGGATAGGAGTTAGGGCCAGGAGCAGGGTTTCATAGGTGGTGACCCTTTTCCTTCCCTAGCGGTGAGGCCTAGTGTCTTTTCCCTTTCAGTCTTGTTGTCTTTTGGTGTCCTCCCCTACTACATCCGTGACATTATCCAGAGCCAATACCGCCGCCATTTTTTGTTCTGATCTGTGCAGCTATGGATGCTATGACTGCACTGGTCGAACAGATGCAGAATCTGACTTTGGAGGTAGCAGACCTCTGTGCGATGGCTTTGCAGATTCAGAGCCCACAGGCTGCTGGTTCCGGTGGTGGGTTCCAGGCCTGCCCTGAACCGAAGGTAGCTCTCCCGGACAGGTTTTCCGGGGGTAGTGACAATTTCATCCGGTTCAGGGAGTCATGTAAATTGTACTTTAGGCTTTGTCCATACTCTTCTGGTGATGAGTGTCAACGTGTGGGTATGATTATTTCATTACTTAAAGAGGACGCCCAATCTTGGGCTCAGTGGCGTAACTACCGGGGAAGCAGCTGCTTCGGGGCCCGGCGCCCCGGCAGCGTGTGTGACAGTTTATTTTCAAGTTAGTTAAATATCGAATCTTGTCTTAATGTTCAGGGCACCTTCACAGCAGCAGCGGCAGCTGACCAGGCCCCCTCGCTAATGTGATCTAATCTTACTGTCTCCTAAAGTCTCCTGATGTGTCTGGGATTCAAACCCACAACCTCCAATGTATCAGTGGCAAAGCATTTACCCACACAGCCATAAAGGCTGCATTGCAACTGATTGAAAAAATATGAGACTTCTACTGTTATAGCTGGCTAAGTGTACATCTATACACATGACAGCTGCCCCAACACACCCAGCACTGTATATCTCTATATGACAGCCATCCCAGCACACTCAGCTGTCATGTGTATAGATGTACACTTAGTCAGCTATAACAGTAGAAGTCTCATATTTTTTCAGTCAGCAGCAAGGCAGCTTTTATGGTCTTGTGGTTAAGAGCTTTGCCTCTGATACAGAAGGTCGTGGGTTTGAATCCCAGCAGAAACTTTTCTGAAATACAAGCACTGACTCCATATATGGACATACAGGAAGAGGCTGACATGGAGGTAAGTATAAGTGTTTATTTTATTTTTTTATTTCCCGACTGTTACTGCCATGGGGGGAGCGGGAGGCACTTGATATTGGCACATGGGGGGGAGGGGGGTTGGCACCTGATACTGGCACATGAGGGAGGGGGGTTGGCACCTGATACTGGCACCTGGGGGGGGTTGGCACCTGATACTGGCACATGGGGGGGAGAGGGGATGGCACCTGATACTGGCACATGGGGGGAAGGGAGAGAGGCACTTGATACTGGCACTTTTTTGTGTGGGGGGGGGGAGATAGCACTATGATACTGGGACATGGGGGGGGATAGGCACTTGATACTGGCACCTGGGGGGGAGTGGGGGTTGGCACCTGATACTGGCACATGGGGAGGGAGAGGCACCTGATACTGGCACCTGAGGGGGAGGGGGGTTGGCACCTGATACTGGCACATGGGTGGGGGAGAGGCACCTGATACTGGCACATGGGGGGGAGAGGGGTTGGCACCTGATACTGGCACATGAGGGGGGGAAGGAGAGAAGCACTTGATACTGGCACTTTTTTGTGTGGGGGGAGGGGAGATGGCACTTTGATACTGGGACATGGGGGGGAGAGGCACCTGGGGGGGTTGGCACCTGATACTGGCACATGGGGGGGCACCTGATACTGGCACATGGGGGAGAGGGGTTGGCACCTGATACTGGCATATGGGGGAGGGAGAGAGGCACTTGATACTGGCACTTTTTTGTGGGGGGGGGGAGATGGCACTATGATACTGGGACATGGGGGGGGGGGCACTTGATACTGGCACCTGGGGGGGATTGGAGGTTGGCACCTGATACTGGCACATGGGGGGGAGAGGCACCTGATACTGGCACCTGGGGGGAGGGGGGGTTGGCACCTGATACTGGCACATGGGTGGGGGAGAGGCACCTGATACTGGCACATGGGGGGGGGGGGAGAGACACTTGATACTGGCACTTTTTTGTGTGTGGGGGGGGAGATGGCACTATGATACTGGGACATGGGGAGGAGAGAGACACTTGATACTGGCATGTGGGGGGGTGGCACTTGATACTGGCACATGGGTGGGTTTGGCACTATGATACTGGCACATGGGGGGGAGAGAGGCACTTGATACTGGGACTTTTTTGGGGGGGAGGTGGCACTATGATACTGGGACATGGGGGGGAGAGAGAGGCACTTGATACTGGCATGTGGGTGGGGTTGGCACTTGATACTGGCACATGAGTGGGTTTGGCACTATGATACTGGCACATGGGGGGAGAGGCACTTGATACTGCCACTTTTTTTTGGGGGGGGGGGAGATGGCACTATGATACTGGGACATGTGGGAGGGAGGAGAGAGGCACTTGATACTGGCACATGATGGGGGGGCATCTATGGGGACACTTACTGGCACATTATTGGGGGCATTATGGGGGACACTAGGCCGGCAGCCTATCAGAGGCCGGACACTGAGGGGCATCTACTGGGGCACTACATATGGGGCATTTTATACTGGTACATTATGGGTGGCACTAGCAGGAAGTGGGGAGAGGAGCACTATGGTGGAATTTACTGGGGGCACTATATAGGGGTATTTTATACTGGCACATTATGGGGACATTAGCTCAACTGGGGGCATTTTTGCACTGTCACATTATAAGGAGAATTATTACTACTAGGAGCATTATGGTGGGCTTAATTACTCCCCCATGGTATGACCCCCTAGTAGCAGCACCAGCCTCTCCCTGCTCTGCTATCCCTCTGCCCCTTCTCCAAATCCCGATTATGAAATCTTTCTCATTAGGATAAAGCACAACATCAGCTCCGCCGAGTCCCCGGCCAAGTGCTGAAGTGGTGTCTGAGATCTCCAAGGGCCAAGTAACTGTAAGTTTTCATATGAAATATGTTTATGTTATACACATATAACATACACTGTGCCCCACAATATACAAAGGAGTGGGGTTTACACAGGAGGAGGGAGGTGCGAAGCGTGCTGGAGGGGCCCTTACAAATATTTGCTGTGCGGCCCAGTCACTTCTAGTTACGCCCCTGCTTGGGCTTTTTCTCTTCCGATGGATGAATTCTTTAGAGCCTTAGGTCTTATCTATGATGACCCGGATCGGATCTCTCAGGCCGAGACCAAGTTACGGGGTTTGCGGCAGGGAGAACGTTCTGCGGAGACCTATTGCTCTGAATTTAGGAGATGGGCTACGGATACAGAGTGGAACGATTCTGCTCTCCATAGCCAATTCTGCCAGGGTCTCTCTGAGAGCCTGCAGGACGCATTGGCTTTTCATGAAAATCCTGAGTCATTGGAAGCAGCTATGTCCCTTGCTGTACATCTTGATAGATGCCTGAGGGAGAGATCTAGGGGTCCTCACCTTCAGAACGTATTGTCCAATAAGGGTACTGCTTACTTTGACACTTATGGTGGAGAGACTCGGGTGGTTGTGCCTTGTGATGAGCCTATGCAGTTAGGAGGAGCTACTCCTGGAACTACTGGCAAAAGCTTGGGTCATGTGAAAGGAGTCTGCTTTTGTAGTGGCAAGAAGGGACATTTTGTGAATATTTGTCCGTACTTGCAGCATCAAGGTGTAAACCAAAGGAAAAAAAAAGTTTAATCCCCAAATTACTATTGGTAGTGTGGGTGGGCAGCAAGAAAACCTACTTTTGTCTTTTACTGGTAGTCCCCGTTTTCTCCTGTCAGCCGAGGTGGCGCTAGAGTCCAAAACTGTGAAAATCAAAGCTTTTATCGACAGTGGGGCAGGAGTTAACTTGATTGATGGACAGTTTGTACGCATTCACGGGTTGACTACTAATGCATTAGAGAATAGTATTTATGTCTTTGCAATTGACTCGGCACCTCTCGCCCAAAAATGCCTGTCGCAGGTAGTGAATGACATTCATTTAAGAGTGGGTGATTTGCATCAGGAATCTATCTCCTGTTATCTGTTGGAGGGTCTGCCTGCTCCGTTGGTGTTGGGCTTACCATGGTTAAGCAAACATAACCCTAACATCGATTGGCAAGCGAGACAGATTCTCAATTGAAGTGATTTTTGCATGGACAACTGTCTTAATGCATCGTTCTCTATGGTTACCACTAAAACTGTACCCTCGTTCATTTCTGAATTTTCTGATGTGTTTTCTGAGAGTGGTAATCAGGAGTTGCCTCCGCACCAGGAGTATGACTGTCCCGTCAATCTTATTCCCGGAGCTAAATTGCCCAAATCTCGGTTGTATAATCTTTCAGAACGAGAAAGAAAGGCTATGCGAGAGTATATCACCGAGAGTTTGGCAAAGAGACATATTAGACCATCCAAGTCCCCAGTGGCTGCTGGATTTTTCTTTGTAAAGAAAAAGGATGGTACCCTGTGACCATGTCTGGACTTCCGTGAGCTCAATCGTATTACCGGCCGTGATCCTTACCCCCTTCCTTTGATTCCGGATTTGTTTAGTCAGATTGTTGGTGCCAAGGTGTTCTCTAAATTGGATCTGAGGGGGGTATATAATCTGGTAAGTATCAAGGAGGGGAATGAGTGGAAGACCGCATTTAATACCCCTGAGGGTCATTTTTAAAACCTGGTCATGCCCTTTGGGTTAACCAATGCTCCTGCGGTTTTTCAACACTTTGTCAATGACATCTTTCATCATCTGATGGGGAGGTTTGTCGTTGTATACCTTGATGACATACTAATTTATTCGCCTAATATGGAGACTCATCAGGATCATGTGAGACAGGTGTTACAGATCCTAAGAGAGAATAAGTTGTATGCTAAGATGGAAAAGTGTGTACAGGAAGTGCAATTTATGGGTTACCTGCTCTCATCCTCAGGTTTTCGTATGGATCCCGGGAAGGTCCGTGCCGTGTTGGACTGGGATCGACCCGAAAATCTGAAAGCGCTTATGCGGTTTTTGGGGTTTACCAACTACTACCGTAAATTTATCTTGAACTATTCATCGGTGGTTAAATCCTTTAACAGACATGACTAGGAAGGGTGCTGATATTTCTATCTGGTCTGATGCGGCATTACAGGCATTTTCTGCTGTGAAAAAATGTTTTGCTTCGGCCCCTATTCTGGTGCAACCGGACGTGTCTCAGCCAATTATTGTTGAGGTCCTTCACCCAGTAAATGGAGCACATGTGCATTTTTCTCTAAAAAACTTTCGACTGCTGAAAGGAATTATGATGTGGGTAATAGGGAATTGCTGCCCATTAAGTTGGCGTTCAAGGAATGGCGGCATTGGTTGGAAGGAGCAATTTATCCTATTACGGTAATTACGGATCACAAGAATCTGGCCTACTTGGAGTCGGCTAAGCGACTGAACCCAAGGCAAGCCAGGTGGTCATTGTTTTTCACCAGATTTAACTTCATCGTCACTTACCGCCCTGGGGTTAAGAACGTCAAGGCGGATGCTTTGTCACGTAGCTTTCCTGGGGGGGTGAGTCTAATGACCCTAGTCCCATTTTATCTGAAGGGGTAGTTATTTCTGCTCTTTATCCTGATCTTGAGGCCAGGGTGTTGGAGGCACAGGAGGATGCTCCAGACTCTTGTCCTCAGGGGAAATTGTTTGTTCCCCCCGAATTACGTCACAAGGTGTTCGAGGAACATCACTGTACGGTGCTTGCTGGGCACCCTGGGAGCAGATCGACTATCGATCTCTTGCAGATTCTGGTGGCCGGGGTTGCTTAAGTGTATTGAGGACTATGTGTCAGCCTGTGGTACCTGTGCACGTGCTAAGGTGACACATACTCGGCCTTCCGGATCGGCTTCCATTGCCCATCCCGTCCAGACCTTGGACCCATTTGTCCATGGATTTTATCACGGATTTACCGAATTCTTCAGGAAAGACCGTGATTCTGGTGGTTGTCGATCGTTTTAGTAAAATGGCACACTTTATTGCATTACCTAGTCTACCCAATGCTAAAACTCTTGCGCAGGTGTTTGTCGACAACATTGTGAAACGACATGGCATTCTCTCTGATGTGGTGTCCGATAGAGGGACTCAGTTTGTTTCCAGATTCTGGAGAGCGTTCTGTACTTGTCTGGGTGTACAATTGTCCTTCTCTTCGGCTTTTCATCCTCAGTCAAACGGACAGACGGAGCACACTAATCAGAATCTGGAGACTTACTTGAGATGTTTTGTTTCAGAGAATCAGGAAGAGTGGTCTTCATTTTTGTTGTTAGCTGAGTTTGCTATAAATAACCGTAGACAGGAATCAACTGATAAGTCGCCGTTTTTTGGGGCATATGGGTTCCATCCACAGTTTGGTACATTTTCTGGTGCTCATAATTCCGGCATTCCTGAGGAGGACCGATTTTCCTCTTCTTTGTCTTCTATTTGGCGGAAAATCCAAAATAACCTAGAAAAGATGGGCAACAGGTATAAGCGTGCGGCTGACAGGAGACGTATGAGTGGTCCGGACCTAAGAGTGGGTGATTCTGTGTGGCTGTCTACAAGAAACATTAAACTTAAGATACCTTCTTGGAAGTTGGAACCAAGATTTATTGGTCCATATAAGATCACTGCCATTGTTAACCCTGTAGCCTTCCGTCTTGAACTTCCTCAGGCATTAAAAATCCATAATGTATTTCATAAATCGTTGTTAAAGAAATGTGTTGGACTTGTTGAGTCGTCCTCCTTGCCTCCCACTCATGGTGGACGGCAATTTGGAATTTTAAATCAGCAGGATTGTGGACTCCCGAGTTCTCCGGAGATCCCTCCAGTATCTCGTTCATTGGAGAGGGTACGGACCAGAGGAGAGGATATGGGTTCCAGCGACCAATGCTAATGCTAGTCGTCTGGTGAGAGCATTCCACAGAGCTCATCCTGATAAGGTTGGTCCTGGGTGCCCGGAGGTCACCCGTAGAAGGGGGGGTACTGTCACACCGGTGACAGGTTTGAGAAGGTCTGAAAGATTATCTGCTCATTAGTGATCTGACAGCAGCTTTTGGTTTCACTTTGTCTGTGTGTTGCTTGTGTGTCCACACCTCCTGTTCAGGTGTGGATCATGTGACCTTTACCTCCCCCTATTTAGTTTGACTTCACCCATCACTCCTTGCTCTGGATAGCTTCATTTGGTGTTGGAAGAGCTGGAGTGTGGTTCTAGTTGAAGTCCTGATCATCCATCATCCTTAGAAGTTAAGTGTTCCGCTTGTTGTGTTTTGTATTACTCCCCCCTCTGTTGTTTACTAGGCCTCAGTGAGACGCTGGTTCCTTCACCAGGGAAGGAGCGGGTTGTCTCTGCCCTGTCATTAAGTCTAGGGCATCTGAGGGACACCAGGGTTTTCTAGGTTCCTGTGTATGGGCATCTCTACCATCGAGAGGTGCCCATACGGATAGGAGTTAGGGCCAGGAGCAGGGTTTCATAGGTGGTGACCCTTTTCCTTCCCTAGCGGTGAGGCCTAGTGTCTTTTCCCTTTCATCTTGTTGTCTTTTGGTGTCCTCCCCTACTACATCCGTGACACAGAGCTGATGATGGTGCAGCGTTTATGGTGAATACTGTAGTTGAGTTGATGATATGTAGCACTAATTGCGACAGCCAACAGAACAGGTAGCAGGAATACCATATACTACCTGAATAGTCAGGGGGTGTCCCACTACCTGAGCTGGGTTTGAATAACCCGCCACTGCTATCAAGAATAACTAAGCATGTAGCATTACTAGATGTAACCCTGAAAGCTCTGCATTTCTCACTTTAGTGCAGTCAGGACAAGTGCTAGGTGGAAAAGGAGGCTGCCAAGGTCACCACTTAGTAAGGGGCTCCATTTACAGATTATAAATTCCATATCAATTCTTTACCTATATTTCTTGCAGTAAACAATTAGACTTTGTGTCCGAGCTAATAATCATGCTTTAGGTGCCCATAATGAGCTTGTCTCTTGTGTGACGAGACAAAATGTGTTCATCCGGTGGCCATCACACTGAACAGGGACAAAGGGGGTCACATTCTGTAGCGAGCTCATCTCACAACTGATTGAATAAAAGGTCCAGAAACATTAAAAGGGTTGCCCAAGTTATAGAAGACAAATGTGGCCAAAGGCAGGGAATATAAAAAACATAGCAAAAAAAAACTAATTATTCTCACCCATTGGATTCCCGCCGCTTCCAGCAAAACAGTTCCTCTGCCTCCCTCCAATATTTGTTTACCTGGCAGCAGTGATGTTCTCGTATACACACATGACTACTACAGCCAATCACAAGCTTCAGCAGTCTTGATTGGCTGAGGCAGTCCTGTGTGTATACGGGCACATCCCTGCTACAGCCAGGTAAACAAAGACTGGAGGGGCAGAGGGGTTGCAGCACTGGTAGCAGCGTGGATCCAATGGGAGAATATTATTATTTGTTTGTTTTTTTGTTATGCTATTACTTTGGCCACATTTTTCAGTAACTCAAGATAACCCCTTTAATGGTCACTAGTGAGCTGTCACAATCTGTCACACACCATGACACCACATCCAGTAGCCTGGACAGTGAGCACTATGGCTTTGTCACACCAGAATCTAGGACTCATTAGACCAGTAAACCAGGAAAGCGAATGACGTCTCTGGAAACTAATTCTTGAGACTCATAAATGATGAGAAAAGAAAGGATGAGTTGGCTGGATTACCTGCACCTCACAACAGTCTTAGGCCTCATGCACACGACTGTCTTTTTTTTTTGCGGTCCGCAAAAACGGGTTCCGTAGTTCCGTGATCCGTGTCCGTTTTTCCTTCCGTGGGTCTTCCTTGATTTTTGGAGGATCCACGGACATGAAGGAAAAAGTCGTTTTGGTGTCCGCCTGGCCGTGCGGAGCCAAACGGATCTGTCCCCATTGACTTGCATTGTAAAGTCAGGAGTCCCTATTATACCATCAGATCGGAGTTTTCTCCAATCCGATGGTATATTTTAACTTGAAGCGTCCCCATCACCATGGGAACGCCTCTATGTTAGAATATACCATTGGATTTGAGTTACATCGTGAAAACTCATATCCGACAGCATATTGTAACACAGAGGCGTTCCCATGGTAATGGGGACGCTTCAAGTTAGAATATACAATGAACTGTGTACATGACTGCCCCCTGCTGCCTGGCAGCACCTGATCTCTTACAGGGGGCTGTGATCCGCACAATTAATTGTGCGTATCATAGCCCCCTGTAAGAGATCAGGGGCTGCCAGGCAGCAGGGGGCAGACCCCCCTCCCTCCCCAGTTTGAATATCATTGGTGGCCAGTGTGCGGCCCCCCCCCTCCCTCCCTCTATTGTATTATGATTGGAGGCCAGTGTGTAGCCGCACTGGTCACCAATGAAATTAAAACTGGGGAGGGAGGGGGGTCTGCCCCCTGCTGCCTGGCAGCTGCTGATCTCTTACAGGGGGCTATGATACGCACAATTAACCCCTTCAGGTGCGGCACCTGAGGGGTTAATTGTGCTGGTCACAGCCCCCTGTAAGAGATCGGATGCTACTAGGCAGCAGGGGGCAGTCATGTACACAGTTCGTAGTATATTCTAACTTGAAGCTTCCCCATCACTATGGGAACGCCTCTGTGTTAGAATATACTGTCGGATCTGAGTTTTCACAAAGTCAAAACTCAGCTCTGAAAAAGCTTTTATGCAGACGGATCTTCAGATCCGTCTGTATGAAAGTAGCCTACAGACACGGATCACGGACACGGATGCCAATCTTGTGTGCATCCGTGTTTTTTCACGGACCCATTGACTTGAACGGGTCCGTGAACCGTTGTCCGTCCAAAAAATAGGACAGGTCTGCAGAAAATCACGGAAAACGGAACAACGGCCACGGGTGCACACAACGGTCGTGTGCATGAGGCCTTAGTAGTAGTTGTGTTTGAAACTAACTTTAATTCTTTATGCCCAGGCCAACAATCCTCCCATTAAAATATTATAGTTATATAAGGGTGAGTTCACACATAGGTTTTTAGTGGTGTTTATGGCACTTGAGATTTTTGGTGCATTTTTTGTTTTGTTAAAAACTCCATCTCCAGATATTAACTGAAAGCCTATGGGAAATATGAAACACGGTATGGAACAGTATGGAACTCTCTCATCTCTTGGCATCACAGACCTGGCTCTCTCCTGGATCACATCATACCACACAGACCGGACGTTTAGCGTCTCCCACTCCCGCACCACCTCCTCGTCTCATGCCCTCTCTGTTGGTGTCCCGCAAGGCTCTGTCCTAGGACCCCTGCTCTTCTCAATCTACACTTTTGGCCTGGGACAGCTCATAGAGTCCCATGGCTTTCAGTATCACTCCTATGCTGATGACACACAAATCTACCTCTCTGGTCCAGACATCACCACCTTACTATCAAGAATCCCACAATGTCTATCTCCTATATCATCCTTCTTCGCCTCTCGCTTTCTTAAACTTAACATGGATAAGACAGAATTCATAATCTTTCCCCCATCTTGTTCAACCCCCCCAACAGACCTATCTATCACGGTCAATGGCTGCACATTATCCCCAGTCAACAAAGCCCGCTCCCTTGGAGTGACCTTAGATTCTGCCCTTTCCTTCCGACCGCACATCCAAGCCCTTTCCACCACCTGCCGCCTCCAACTCAAAAACATCTCCCGCATCCGTGCTTTCCTTAACTTCGAATCTGCGAAAATGCTCGTACATGCCCTCATTATCTCCCGCCTAGACTACTGCAACATTCTCCTCTGTGGCCTTCCATCTAGCACCCTCGCACCCCTCCAATCTATCCTCAACTCTGCTGCCCGACTAATCCACCTCTCACTTTATTACTCCTCTGCCTCTCCCCTCTGCCAATCCCTTCACTGGCTCCCCATTGCCCAACGAATCCACTTCAAAGTACTGGCAAACACATACAAGGCCGTCCATAACCTGTCCCCCCCCTACATCTCTGAGCTACTTTCCCGATACATCCCCACACGCACTCTCCGATCCTCACAAGACCTCCTTCTCTCCTCTCCTCTTATCGCCTCTTCCCACAATCAACTCCAGATCAACTCCCGTGCATCCCCCATACTCTGGAACCCGCTACCCCAACATATCAGACTCTCACCTACAGTGGAATCCTTCAAAAGAAACCTGAAAACCCACCTCTTCAGACAAGCCTACAACCAATGACCCTGCTGCCTCTATACCGCCATGACCAACTTAACCCGCACCTACTGTGTCCTTCTCCCATACCATGTAGATTGTAAGCCCTCACGGGCAGGGCCCTCTCTCCTTCTGTACCAGTTTGTAACTCATCTTGTTTATGATTAGTGCAATTGTCTGTGTTATGTATGTGCACCCCTTATTATATGTACAGCGCTATGGAATGAATGGCGCTTAAATAATAAATAATAATAATAATAATAATAATAACACGGGCCACACAAGCATTTTTTTCCTCCTTTTTTTTCTACTGTTGAAGTTTTTGTTAATTAGGTGGCACTTTTTGGGGGGTTCTGCCCTTGTTGAAGACTTTGGCTTTTTTTCTTCTGTATAGTGAAAACAAAAACAAAAAAGTGGTTCCCCAGCTTGTTTGAAAAAATGGCACTAAAATTGTCATAAAAACTGAATACAGTATGGAACAAAATGCAAGTGGTTTCTATTACATATCAGTGAGCAAAAAACACCAGACCAGACCACAGTGTGAAGGGGCCCTAATACTAGAGATAGCGCACCTATACCAAACTGACAATACCTTGCTCTGTCCACATGACCACCTTTTATTTTCGACTTATGTACATTTGACCCATAGTTCATGCATGCCTTGTCCCAAACTATACCGGGACTGGGAGGCTTTTTCCATAATTAGTTCATGTCTTCAAACTTGGACCCCCCCCCCATCCTGTTCTCGCTCAGGGCCCTATATGAATTATTGTCTGTGAATGCCATGGTTATATAGGGAAGAGGTAAAGAGAGAAAGAAGGGGCACACTCCAATATAATGTACTGATGTATGATTATTCGTATTTATTAATTATATAGTTATACCTTGTGGCATTAGTTGTTTATTGGTATGTATGGGATATAACTATGACTTTCAAGTATTTGACCAAGTATATTTATTACTTTATCATATTTCATTACATACAGTATGTTACACACCAAAGGATAACCGTTATTGCAGTGTGTCCATGTTCCATTTTTATATGTGTGGTTTTGATTGTATAACACTAACGAGTTCCATAGATTTTTGGGGATATACCATATTTGGATGGGCCTGTTTTCTTGCCCTATTTACCTTCTTCTTACACATGAATTGTTTAGGTTATATCTAGAGTTTTTCTAATTTGTAATGTGTATTTGTTATGTCTCACCTGGTCAGTGGTCTGGAGGAGAATGTCCTGAGGAACACAGACAGGTGGCACTACAGCATGGCGGAGGTACAAAGTCCTGCCACTAGAGCTGGGTTTAAATAACCCGAGAGCGTGAAGTGACTGCTGGGTGTCAGGTTGCGATGGAAACCCCACGCCCAGTGGATTTGGACCAGGGAGATGAGCAGGACAGCAAGAAGTGCTAGATTCGGGAAGGGTGAGTAACAGTATTCTTAAGGCCTCCATATACATTAAAGGGGTTGTCCAAGACCTCAAGATAGGTCATCAATATCAGATTGGCAGGGATCCAACACCCAGCACCCCTGCCAATCAGCTGGTTGTTTACCTGCTCGCCGTCGCAACCGCAGCGGTGAGCAGTGGTAATTACAAGAAGCCGTCCTATTCACTTCAATGGGACGGCTCATTCTTATACACTTGAATAGAAACCATCCCATTGAAGTGAATGGGACAGCTTACATGTAACTACACCTGTTCACCTCTGCAGTTGAAACGGCGAGCACATAAACCGTGAAGGGACCCCCGCCCATCTGATATTGATGACTTATCCTGACGATAGGTCATCAATAAAAATAACCTGGGCAACCTCTTTAAACTATTGTTGGGCAAACCCACTCTCTCCTGACAAATGATATCGGGGGAGAGAAGGATCAGGTTATTGAATCTCAGTGCCTTACCCTTTGATTCTCCAGGGAGATAAACTGCCGCTAAAAGTGTCCACCAACAATAACGTTCTCCTCTCGCCCCATTGGAAATGCATATACGCAAGCATGACAGTTTTGGGAGAATTGGGAGAGGTAGTTGTCGACTATTGAATATTTATGGGTGCCCTACAACCGGTGCCCCTGTACAAGAATGTTTTGCACGACCGTTAAGATGGCTAAGGAGAGGGGAAGAAGCCAACATGCCTAATCCTTCTTTTCTTCAACATCTGCTGCATGTGAACCTTTTTTTTTAATATATATTTTTTTTATTAGTAATGCATCATCTCAAGCATGTTATATAAGAAGCAAATACAGAAAGCATTGTTTTTTCAAGTACACGTCAAAGACAGAAATCATGTTCAAGTAAAAGAACAAAGGAAACAAATTCCCCACCCACCCCTCCCTAAAGGATGTCTGTACCCATCCCCCCCCCCCCCCCCCAACTACAAATTCAGATGTGGGTAGTTTCATGAGGACGCTACCACTGGACAAGAGCCCTAAGTCCGTACTTCAAATTTTCCCAAATTCCCTCTTAGCAGGGCCTTAGAGTACCACTCCGTGTATTTGAAAGCCGACATTAACTCATTGATGTCCACCCGTGTGAGATGTTTTTCAATAAAGATCTTCCATTTACGAAAGAAGCCTTTTGTTTTCTTTTCTTTCTGCTGTTCAGTGTCTAATTTATCAATGTACATAAAGTGAGACAATTGGGATATTAGATCACTTAATTGTGGAGTATCTGGTTTTAGCCAGTTGTTGAGAAGACCACGGAGAGACACCAACAAGGCAACGTCAACCACCAATCTTGGTTTGGAGGACTCGTCGAATATATGAAATAGTAACGTTTCCGGATTATGGGCTAATGTGTCCCCCACTTTGATCCATTTGGAGACTGTCTTCCAGAAAGTCTGGACATATGTACACGACCAGGCACAATGTACCAGATCTGCCTTGTCAATTCCGCATTTCGGACATGCTGTTAGGTACTCTTTCGTCTTTGTCTTTCTTGAGACATTGAATGCATATATTGCTGAGTGTATGAGGCGAAAATGTGATTCCCTCCATTTCTCACTAAAAACCGCCTTACAAACTCTCGTCCAGCCCATCAAAACGTCACCTACTGATAGTGTTATATGTAATTTTCTCCCCCATTTTGTAAACAGGTCGGCTTCTATTCTTTTGTCTACCGAATCTCTTGTCATGTGATATATATGTGAGAATATAGAGTACTTAATATCTCTATGAGTTAGTGAGAATGCCAATGATTGAGTCGTACATTCACGAGATACATCTAATAGTCTCTGCTTACAAAAATGAATAATTTGTTGATAGGCCAGAAACTGGGATTTATCGAGGTCATATTTATTGCAGAGTTCTGGAAACGTGAGATATCGATTTTCAGAAATCTGAAGCAAATCTAGAAATGTACAGATTCCTCGGAGTCTCCATTCCCTAAACATCTTATTTTGTGTACCTAGAGGGAATTCTGGGTGTCTCCAAAGTTCCATGTTTCTAGACACCAGAAATGGCCTCCTAGCTAGTTTGCGCATCTCTTTCCACGCAACTATCGTGTCTCTCAGGATAAGTGAGTGTTTTAGATGAGGTGGAAGTGCTTGTCTTCTAGTATGCAGTAAGTTTACTAACGACCATTCGGTAGACAATTGTTGTTCTAGAAGAGAGTTTAAGTAGAACTGAGTCCTATGCACCCAGTCTAAGCAATCTCTGAAGAGGCAGGCAAGATTATAGAGTCGCAAGTTTGGGATATTAAGTCCCCCCCGGTGTCTGGTTAGCATTAGTTTAGACAAGGCTATTCTAGGTTTCCTCCCTGACCAAAGGAATGATGTGAACACGGATTGGAGATCTCTTATGTCAGAATGTTTTAAGAGTAGCGGTAATGTCTGCATGGGATAGAGAAGTTTCGGGAAGCAGATCATTTTTATAAGGTGGCTCCTACCCGTGAGTGATAGTGGCAGACTTTTCCATCTCTCCAGATCCTTTTTAATAGCTTTAAACAATGGGATATAGTTCAACTTGTACAGCGATTCCTAAATATTTGATATGAGTCAGCTATCATGATTTGGCTACAGGACTCCGGTAATTTGGGCTTGGGTGATGAAACGCCTAATGTTAGAATTAGTGTTGAGCGCGAATATTCTAATTGCGAATTTTTTTCTCGAATATCGCGATTTCGAGATTTCGCGAATATTTAGAATATAGTGCTTTATATTCGCGAAATCGAATATTCGTTTTTTTTAATGCTCCAGTCAGTGCCTGTTGCTGCTTCTGCCGACTTCCGTGCTCATGGAGCGTCCCCATCACCATAGGAACGTCTCCATATACTAGAATGTACTGTCGGATTTGAGAATTACGTTGAAATCGCAATTCGATTATTTCAAGTTATGCGTGGTCCGGATCCGCCGTGTACTCCACTTGCCGGAATTACACGCCAGATCCGGAAAAACACAAGTGTACTGAAAGCATTTGAAGACGGATCCGTCTTCAAAATGCTTTCAGTGTTACTATGGCAGCCAGGACGCTATTAAAGTCCTGGTTGCCATAGTAGGAGCGGGGAGCGGCATACTTACAGTCCGTGCGGCTCCTGGGGCGCTCCAGAATGACATCAGAGTGCCCCATGCGCATGGATGACGTGCCATGTGATCACGTCATCCATGCGCGTGGGGCGCCCTGACGTCACTCTGGAGCGCCCCGGGAGCCGTACGGACGGTAAGTATGCTGCTCCCCCGCTCCCCACTACACTTTACCATGGCTGCCAGGACTTCCCGCGTCCCGGCAGCCATAGTAACCATTCAGAAAAAGCTAAACGTCGGATCCGGCAATGCGCCGAAACGACGTTTAGCTTAAGGCCGGATCCGGATCAATGCCTTTCAATGGGCATTAATTCCGGATCTGGCCTTGTGGCAAGTCTTCAGGATTTTTGGCCGGAGCAAAAAGCGCAGCATGCTGCGGTATTTTCTCCGGCCAAAAAACGTTCCGGTCCGGAACTGAAGACATCCTGATGCATCCTGAACGGATTTCACTCCATTCAGAATGCATTAGGATAAAACTGATCAGGATTCTTCCGGCATAGAGCCCCGACGACGGAACTCTATGCCGGAAGAAAAGAACGCAGGTGTGAAAGAGCCCTTAGGCTAGAATTAACGAATATGGAATATAGCAGTGTTAAGTTGAAATCGCAATTCGATTATTATAACTTGAAATAATCGAATTGCGATCTCAACGTAATTCTCAAATCCGACAGTACATTCTAGTATATGGAGACGTTCCCATGGTGATGGGGACGCTCCATGAGCATGGAATATAGCATTACTAAGTTGAAATCGCCATACGATTATTTCGAGTTATATTAATCGCATTGCGATTTCAACTTGGACCTGGTTTACTATGGTTGGCTTCAATGGCTTGGTAGAATTAGCGAATATGACGAATGTATTCGTCATATTCCACAAAACGAAGATATTCTCCATCTTCGTTTTAGCTACCTATTCATCAACTTCGCGAATTCTAGCAAGCATATAGGAAAGTTGACTATAGAGACAGCTAAGTTTAATTCGCTATGCGATTATATTACTTAGCTTTTTTTTTTTAATAAATAGAATAATTATAATACCTGATAATTATTATAATTATTCTATTTATAAAAAAAAAAGCTAAGTAATATAATCGCATAGCGAATTAAACTTAGCTGTCTCTATAGTCAACTTTCCTATATGCTTGCTAGAATTCGCGAAGTTGATGAATAGGTAGCTAAAACGAAGATGGAGAATATCTTTGTTTTGTGGAATATGACGAATACATTCGTATATTCGTTTTGTGGAATATGACGAATACATTCGTCATATTCGCTAATTCTACCAAGCCATTGAAGCCAACCATAGTAAACCAGGTCCAAGTTGAAATCGCAATTTGATTATTATAACTTGAATTAATCGAATTGCGATTTCAACTTAGTACTGCTATAGTCCATATTCGTTAATTCTAGCCTAATATGGAATATAGCAGTTCTAAGTTGAAATCACAATGCGATTAATATAACTCGAAGTAATCGCATGGCGATTTCAACTTAGCACTGCTATATTCCATATTAGGCTAGAATTAACGAATATGGAATATAGCAGCAACCATAGTAAAACAGGTCCAAGTTGAAATCGCAATTCGATTAATTCAAGTTATAATAATCGAATTGCGATTTCAACTTTTTACGTATATTCTTAATATTGCTATAACTTCGTCTTTTAGAATACTCGTAATATTGCTCTAACTTCGTCTTTTAGAATATGACGAATATTCTAAAAGACGAAGTTAGAGCAATATTACGAAATTTCGTAAAATACACTTATAGACTGTAATTTAGCTAATATACTGCTATAGTAATTTTTTTAACAGTGTACATATTTTACAAAACTTAAGTTCAGAAGAGGCAAAAAAAAGAGAGAAAAAAAAATGATTATAGCACTATATTAGCTAAATTACAATCTATATGTGTATTTTACGAAATTTCGTAATATTGCTCTAACTTCGTCTTTTAGAATATTCGTCATATTCTAAAAGACGAAGTTAGAGCAATATTACGAAATTTCGTAAAATACCGTTGCCTTATACTAATAAAAGAAAACAATCGCAATACGCGATTCATTAAATCGCATATTATTCGCGATAATTGGAAAAATTACGAATATTCGATTTCGACGAATATAACCTGAATATTGAAAATCGAATATGGCACCTCCCGCTCATCACTAGTTAGCATCATACATTTGTCCAGATTTATTTTGAAGCCTGAAACTGGGCCAAAAGCATTTAAGAGTGGTAACACCTTTTCTAGATCTTCCACCGGGTCTGCTAAGAAGATAAGCAGATCATCAGCAAAGAGCGACGTTCTTACCTCCTGATTCCCTATTCTTATTCCTTGAAATGCATGTGAACCGTTTTGAGGCTTATAGTTTTGTTGGCCAAACCCTTGTTCTCAATAGGAGAGAGGAGTTATGGTCTTTTTACACAGACCAATATTACAGGTAATTATATCAGGAAACAACCAAATGTTCCCAATAATTGCTTGACCGCAATAGAGATGAAGCTGCATTTACGTGTAGCAATCACCTCCAATGTATGGGAACTAGTGATCTCTACTGGGATCGCTGGTCCCCATAGAGCGACATTGTTTCTGGGCAGCAGATCCCTGTTCATAAAGAACAACTGCTGCCCAGAAATAATGATTTTTAGTGTCGCCTGATAAACACAATCACTCGATGTACATACGTTTGCTCGTTCATTGGGTCATCACCGGTACCTTCAATTATCTGGAATGAGTGTTTCTACAAACGCTTAACTCTGATAATTGGCCCAATGATCGTCTCATGTAAAAGGACCTGAAGCTGCTGCCAGACACCTCTGGTGGTGACTTATCTCCCTCGATAACAAAACGATCGGGCGTGCTGAAATCCTACATGCTTTTGATTTATTCTTTTAAAGGGTTTGTTTTTCTTCCCTGGGTACCTTTTTCTGCAGATGTCCCCAGAGTGGTCGGACCCACTGTGAGAATAATACTAGATCCCCGTTGGTGTGTCGGCTTCGTTATTTCCCCTCAGGCACCACAGGTCAGGGTCTTCCAGTGTCAACATCCAGTTTGACGCGGGTCTCATGGGCGCTGTAACCAATGACTACCCATGTCCCACATGAACCAGTCTAACCGGATGAGACCCAAGACCTGTAATGCTCAAGGGGGAGCGATGGAGCTGGAACCCAGCAGTGGGGATCAAGTAACTATGATTCCCATCGTGGTCCAGCCACACTGGGGAGTCTTCAGAAAAAGGTACCCAGGGGTGAACAACCCATTTAATAATAATAATCTTTATTTATATAGCGCCAACATATTCCGCAGCTCTTTACAATTCAGGGGTTCATGAACAAACAGTCATAAATAACATCGCAACAGACCAAGTCAATAAGTAGAAGAAGAGGAATGAGGACCCTGCTCACAAGAGCTTACAATCTATGAGATAGGAGTGACACAAAAGGTAAAAGTGCTTGTTTTGTGCAATGGTCCAGGCATCTTGGGATTATAGGGGAATAGATATAAAGCTGCATGAGACGGTCACCAGCCGATATCTGTAGTGCTTTTGAGTGCATGGGAGCGGTGGAGAGTTTGGTTGAGGATCAGGTCCAGGAAATGCTGATACATGGGCTATATATGGAGAGGAGTTAGATCAGGAGATATGATAGGCCACCCTAAAAAGATGTGTTTGGATGGAATGCCTAAAACTGTGTATATTGTGATTTAACCTAATTTCTTGGGGTAGGACATTCCAGAGAACTGGTGCAGCAGTTTATTTAAGAATAAAAAATGCCAGTATCCATTTAAAAACGTCTAATTGTACCTGGGTTTAAGTGACAGAACTACATGTGTGGATGTAACTGTGAACCTGAACAGATTAAATTCCAAGCATCGTACTGTTCACTATGTTATTGCCGATGGTTTCCTATAAGGCAAAACACAGACGTCACAATGTCCTTTATCCCACTAAGTTCCAGATGCAGGGTTAAGTTTGTGGGAAGAACGGCTTGAATATTTTTGCGATGTGCTGTCGTTAATACTAAGATGAATATAAATGAGTTTCATCCCCGTGTCACCATTAGGGCTGAGTAAGGAAATGCTGGGGATGCAGACAATAGCTCTTATCTGACAGTATTTTTAAGATTCCAAACTATTTCCTGTTTATGGAGGACACAGAAATAACTTTATCTCACACACTAGACAAGATTATAAATGTCCAAAACCTAGGTTAAATAGGGAAAGTGGAAGCCAATGAAATATTTGCGACAGAACTGCTTCCTATTGTAAAAGAAAATGACATAACACTTACGTCTCTGAAGCCGCTGTCACCCCTAAAGGAAAGCAACACCCAAGAAAATAGGTTAAAAATCATGATCTTTAAGCAAATGTTTCAAAAAACACTTAGGGGTCATTCATGAAGAGGAAGGACTGTGTTATACAGCCATTTGTTATGCATAGGGCACATATGTAGTACAGTATGACGTACGAGTGTATACACATTACATTAGTTACGATTAATGTCCAAAACTGATGTGTGACACTGGTATTTAAAGGGGTTCTCTGCAACTGATGATCTAACCTCAGGATTAGGGATGAGCGAAGCAAACTTTAGATCCCAGATCCGAAGTCGCTTTGCTCAAAACTTCGGTTTAATGCTGATCCGTCTCCATACAGCATTAAAATGCATGGGCTCTGACGAGGCAAAGTCAGTTATTAAAGGGGTTTTCCAAGAGTATAAAATGTCCCCCCATGTGCCGGGCACCCCACATGGAATATACTTACCCTGGTCCCCTGCTCCCGGTGCTGCTCCTGGTCCCCGCACCTCCGCTGCTGCTTCTCCCTGCACACGGATGAAAACATCTGGTATCGGGGAGGGAGCAGCCAATGGCTGGCAGGGACTGGGACGAGCCTCCCTAGCATCAGAGGCAGAGCGAGAGGCCACACCCCTCGCCCAAGAGGCACCGCCTCTTCCAACAGCTAATAAGTGGGGGAGCCAGGTTTGGACATGCACCTATCAGATATTGCTGAACCCGGACATACCCTTATTCTCACCCCGGCAGCATCCCTGAGGCTAGCATCGGAGCATCTCATGCTCCGATGCGCTCCCTTGCCCTGCGCTAGATCGCGCAGGGAACGGGCTCTTATGTTTATCATAACACACTGCAGGGCGGAAACTTCCACCTGGAAATGTGTTTGTTGATGTCACCGGCTCTGATGGGCGGCCTTTAGTGCTGCCCTAGCCAGTAGCTAGGGCAGTGCTAAAGCCCACCCATCAGTGTCGGTGACATCACTGGGCTCCCTGGCAGCCCCATGGAGAGCCCCGGTACGTCACCGGAACTCCTAAAAATGCCTTTGCCCTGCGCGATTTAGCGTAGGGCAAAGGAGAGCAAGGAGAGCATCGGAGCATGAACTGATCCAAGGCTCAAGTCAGAGGGGCAGCCTGGTGAAAATGGAGGTATGTCCGGGTTCAGCTCTGAACCCAGACAACCCCTTTAATGCACCAACATCATAGGCCCTTGCAAAAGGCTACTGCCCAAGGCTCCAGCGAACCAACGTTCGAAGCGTTTGGTGATAGAGATGTTAGTTTTTTTGTTAGATTTTTCAATGGAAATATCCAGAGTTTAAGATATTATTAACATTTCACCCACAGCTCCACAGGTCAGACCCTGCAGCTCGTAACATTGGCTTCCACATTAGGAACTTATATTAGATCGGTGAATATCTCAACCATTCTCTTTACCTTTTAATACCTGCCACATGTAATGAAAGAATGCTTTGAATGCACACGATCAGACTCCCACAGTTACTGTATAATTTGGGGGGACCCTCATCGCCCACTGCATGTTTGATAACAGATGTATAACTAATATTATGTACCATGTAAATGAAGAAGACCTTGAAGCAGTGAAGGAAAAGTTAAAGGTGGTCATAGACATTTGACATATGTTGGCAGGGGTGGGCTGGCCATAGACTATACAGGAAAATTTCTCAGTGGGCCGATGCCCAGGGGCTATCACAATATAACAATTTGGATTGTTTTTCATTTATTATTTACTGTATTATGTTTGTTGTATCATGATGAGTAATTGATTGTCACTATTTTATCACTTGTGAAATACTGTATGTATATAGTATTTTTTATATGACATTCTTTTTATCACTGAGCAATTGTGTACAAAATTATGGTCTAAATATTTTAAATTCACATTTGCACATTCAGATTATATTTTCTAATTTAATGAATATCTTCTTTATTTTCACTTTGTTTATTTTTCTGTTTGTGGGTTGGTTACTTGGCATGTAGTAGTGATGAGCATAATATATTTTGTACTCTAGGGTTTTTTCTCCATTGTGATACATGGTTGGTCCTGGTATTACTCTTTCTTTAGTGTAGGTTATGTTCCTGAGTTTGGACGAGCTGTGCGCATGTGCTGGGAGGCGGCATCGCATGGTGCTCCATTTTATTCGTCTTCAGGGTGACAGCCGTGAGCGTTGTCTCGCGTATCACCGTGCGATATCCAAATGTGAGATGCACGCGTTGATGCGCGGGCACGCTTGGCGTCGGTCACGTGGGGACGACTTGGCGCGCTGTTGTGATGTCGGCGTCCTAATCATGTGGGGAATGCGACCTATATTGAACTCAGGTGTCTTTTTAGTATTTATATCCCTACTTTTGCACTTACCTTTGCCTCCTGACGAAGCCAGTGGGTTGGCGAAATGCTCGTCGAGGTAGCAGGAGTGCCAGGTGGACCAGGCCACATATTAACATGGGTATTTGATTATTTCATTATTTTGACTTTTCCATACATCTAATTACTTGCTGTGGAGTTTATATTTATAGTCAGCTTTAGACATTATTTGCAGAGGTATATATATAACCCAGTGATTATATCATTACGGGTTGCTATTTGGAGATATATAATAATAATGCGAGATATATAAAAGATAAGACTTTTTATTCACTTCACACCTTGTATTTTATTTATTTAGGGGCGTGTTGATCGATACATTCAATACAGTCTTTATGTAGGAATTGTTGTGTACTAATTAAGGCTACTTTCACACTAGTGTTAATATTTTCTGGTATTGAGATCCCTCATAGGGTTTCAATACCGGAAAAAAACGCTTCCGTTTTGTCCCCATTCATTGTCAATGGGGACAAAACTCAACTGAACAGAACAGAGCGCTCCAAAATACATTCCATTCCATTCTCATACCAGAGAACAAACTGCAGCATGTTTCGGTTTGCTTTCTGTCCTGGGATGCGGAGCAAAACGTCATGATCCGTCATGACCCACAATGCAAGTCAATGGGGACGAATCTGTTTTCTCAGAAAATTTGACACAATAGAAAACAGATCCGTCCTCCATTGACTTTCAATAGAGTTCATGACGGATCTGTCTTGGCTATGGTAAATATAATACAACGGGATCCGTTCATAACAGATGCAGATGGTTGTATTATCAGTAACGGAAGCGTTTCTGCTGAACCCTGCCGGATCCAGCAAAAACGCTGGTGTGAAAGTGGCCTTATATATATTATCTCCCATGTGTACCAAGGCTGGCTGATATACCTGTGCAAGTCTCTGTTTTGCAGGGGTAAAGTGTGGGGCTTTTTACATCGTGTCCCCCTGGGCTTTTCACCGTTTTATATTTTGTATTATGATGTCTCAATAAAATATTTTTGATATATTTTATACAATATTCTCTGATTGAGTCGAGGCTATTAGTCAGATTGCATCTTTTGGAGTGTGATGCCCAGGGGCTGCCTGAGCCCTCTGTATGGCCTCTGGCTGGGTTCATAATGATCTGAAGCTCTCAGTCTTAATTAATGCTGAGAGCATCAGGTATTTATGTACCTGGCCAGCGGCCACAGGTTTCCTCCTGAATTCAACTGTATGAGAGCCCATGGCTTCTTGCCCCGCCATTCACCCTCATTAGCCACAGGCCACTATATGAGGCAGTGTACAAGCGGCACAGGGACACAGCATCTCAGGCTGCTGGCTGGATAAGGCCTGTGGCCTGCACTGCAGTTGTCGGGCTGGAACAGGACTCAGGTATTTTATTATTTTTCTTTCCTCGGTCACTTAGGATGCAAACCTACTAGAGGGACTATAGGGGTCATTACTAGAGGCATTATAGGAGCATTTTTAATCATTGGTGCACTATGAGGGCATTATTACTGGGATCCTATAGGGGGAATTATTATTGTTGGAGGCACTATAGGGTCATTATTATTACTGAGGACACTATATGGGGCATTAATACTATTAGGGGGCACAATAGGGGAACTGATTACTATTGGGATACTATTTTTTCTGCAGTATAGTATTTGGAGACACTGGGGAGAACAGCTTGCTTAGCATTGGTGGTGGTAGCAGGATGATACAGTTGGGGTGCCAGAATTGGCAGTTTGTGTTGAGAAGGTGGGTACGATGAGCGAAAAGTGAGGAATCCAATATGTCTGTGTCGCAAACTCTGCAGAGATGAGATGTGTTGAAAGAAGTCATCATGGCGATCTGGTCTGAATGGAGAAGATAAGAAAAGAGAATTTCAGAGGAACCATCACTGGATGTGATAGGTATGTAGTGCTGTATTCTCCAGTATATTTGGTAGCACTGAAAGACCAGACAACATGTTGAAGTGCAGGGATTGGCTTAGTGTAGCCCGCTTCTCACCTCCTAAATTCCCTGCTCCATATCTTAATTAGAGACTACTGGAGGAGGACAGAACATGGCATGTTGTTCATGCACGAACAATCTTTCTTTGAACAGAAGATCTTTTCGTTCGACTATCAAACAAAAATTTCTAACACGGCCAACTTATTTTCAGGCGACGATAGTCTGTCATTGGCCGACTAAAACACTCACTCTATTCTACATTTCACCAGACGAACAATCATTTTGGTTGAAATCATCCATTTTGACCAACTTTAGACTAATGTGTATTGGTACTTTAAGGCTAATAAAACATTTTATTAAATTAAATTAAACAATTTTGAGACTTTCTCAGCATTCTGTGTTGTGCCATTCTTCTGTTATACCTTCTGGAAATGTATGAATAAACTGACAGCTGGGCACCACCATTCCCCTTGTCAGTGGGGCCTGTTGCTGCATAGTCTGACACTGTCCAATCAGACTCACCCTATTAACGGGAATGGAAACACCCAGTTGTCAGTAGATATACACGTTTCCACTCTCTATCACCTTCTGGCTGGGGGGCCCTTCTCTCGCTCAGAGGGTTTGTGATAGACGACCGCATCCTCGTGCACTTTTTTGTGTGGCACACTGCACTTTTTTTGCACTTGGAAGAAGAAAGTCATCTTCCTCATGTTTTCAAAAAAATGTATCATTAGAACAAATATTTGTAATACGACCATGTGCATGAGCCTTTAAGACTGCCAGAGATTTTTCTTAGAAGATCCTGTTAATCGTATCTAGCAACATTTACTGTCATTGGAGACTGGGGGATGACCAACTGTCCTCTGAAACAAAGATCTGACACTTCTACCTATCCTATTCATTATACTTCCTGTGGATGAGCAGTACCCTGGGGACATACCATTGATGCAATCTGTACAGCAGCATAGAGGCCATATCACAATAAAAAATGGCACCAAGATCAAGATAATTGATTCTGATTTCTTAGATAAAGGATATAGTAGAGAACCATAGTAATAAGGAACAAGAAGTATAATGATTAACAGCAAAGACCTCACATACTATCTTTGCATGGGGCCTTCTACTGAGTATGCCTGCCCATGGCAGTGCCAGAGATGTCCTACATTTGCTCTCTCCTGCCCCCTACTGAAATGTGTTGGAAAGGTGTGCTTTGAACCTGGAAATATAGGACAGATCATCAGGTGGAGGTGCGGGAGGTAGGTTCCCAACCCAGTCACATGGAGAGATAAACCTGCGCACACTTCTAAATTCTTAGTCAAATATTGAAGAGAACTCATAACGGTCAGTCTAAAAAACGGTCGGTCGACCATCTGCAGATCTTCTGAATGCAAAGAGTTTGAGAAGGAAGGGGCTGAAGGATGGAGCTGTAGTATGGAGGATTGGAGGTGTACATTTTTACCTGTCTGAATTGCTGTTATGAGTTATCGTCAATAAAATACATGTGACTAATGGCGCATGTACACGTTCTGATTGAGAAGGCAATTATTGGGAACGAACCATTCCATCCCTATAATTCCCTGCTTAGCAGAGGAGAGGAGACCTGCATTGACATGTAGCAATCACCTCCACTGTATGGAGAAGAGGGATCGCTACTGCCATTGCTCATCCTGGGTAGCAGATTGCTATTCACACAGCACAATATGCTGGCCAGAAATACATTTTTTTGTGTCTGCGTAAACGATAAACTTAACTAAAGTGTTTGCTTATTCATCGGATGATAAGCAGCATCTTTACAAGACTGATTATCTGAAATGAGCGTGAGAACGTTCGTTCCCTATAATCGGCCCAACAATAGTCCCATGTAAAGCGACCATAATTATTTATTGGTACGCAGAACCATATCTGCAAGACCCTGTAATGATTTCCTCTTCCAGCATGGCACTGACACTGAACAAAACAAACTTTCACGCCTACGTAGGGAGAGAAGGAAATATCTAGATATGTATGATTCAATCTTCATATTGTTTCATGGATCATTAGTCTCATTTACATGATGCCTGTTATCTACACAAATGGCTGAAATCTTTTGCATTATAATGACGTTTTATACAGTAAGTGAGCCTTTACACTATGACCAAGCCATATCTACACAAAGTAGATAGTCAAATTGTTGGGTGTCCCCCACCACCCCCGAGCAAACCTGGAAGTTCTCTGGTGAACATACACTGAACTCACGCTAGGAAGAGAACAAACAGTGGTCATACAGGTTCCCAGGTCTGCAATAAACAGCGAAGGGCTGCACAAAAGGAAGAGGAGGGAGGCCGGGATCAGCATAGTGGCCTTGAACCTGATCTGGCTCTGTTCCCAGGCTTTGAAAGTGGAGCAAACAGGCATATACAAAAAATCCTGGCAAATGCCAGTTGTGCTAAAAGTGACAACGGCACAACTGCTTTATATTTATCAGCATCACTGAGACCATTTTTTTTTAAGTATTGGGGGGGATGTGCCAAAGAAAGGACCTATCCCGGATGCCAAACACCCTAGGCACGCCACTGCTCTGCACCACTGGTCCAGTCCTACTAGTGCTGCTTGTTTACAAACTGCGGCAGCGATTTTCCAGTATACACCATGTGATCACTGCAGCCAATCAATGTCCTGAGCGGTCTACCACTAAGGAAAGTGATTGACGGCAATGGTGATGTGAATATTGACATGCAGATGTCATATCACCGCTGCAGCCAATCACTGTCCTTAGTAGTCAGCCACTCTTGACAGTGATTGGCATTACGTCAGGGGATCCAGTCTCTACCGCGGCCAGTGATTGGCTGCAGCGAAGACAAATTAGATTTTGACATTGAGGGAGTCACAGGCCTGTAGGGAGCCGATGCCGGGAAGAGGTAAGTAATCTTTCCTTTACAGGTCCAGATGAATGGGAGGCACCCGCTATTCTTACACAATCCCTTTAAGGACACAGTCTAATTTTGCAAATCTGACGTATCACGTTATGTGGTAATAACTTTAGAATGCTTTTACTTATCCAAGCGATTCTGAGATTTTTTTGTACTTCGTGTCATACACGCACTACGTCCTGAAACTGTACGCTGTCAGGACCTAGCGCAGCGCCGGTGCCGGGTGAAGAGGACCAGGGGGCAGTGAGCAATGCTAGCGCATCACTAGTGGTGACATACGCACCATTCCCTGCAACTCCTGTCCTGTACTAATGAGCACTTCTACAATGAAAGTGCTCATTAGTTAAGAGCTCGCTATAGAAGCTGCTCCATATTGCAGTTTAAAGGGTAACTGTCATGTTTTCATAAAACATTTTTTTTTTTAGCATATGTTACTGCTGCAGCAGCATTATGCATAAAGCAATATTTAGTTTCTTCACATACCACTGTTTTCCTTGAGTTTTTCCCCTAGTTACGGCTGTTTAAATATTTACAATATGAGGACATTCTCAAGATAGCTCCTCTGCCAGTTCTCTGAGGCCAAAACTGCCTTCCCTCAGTTCCCATACACACTTTCTGTAGCCAGCATCTCCCTGCCAGCGAATCAGATTGGATTACTGAGAGACACGCCTCCTCACTCTGAAGCCTAATGCAGTCATGCAGTGTGAAGGACTGCCCCTTTAAGGGAACACTTGCTGGTGGCACATAACTGCCTCAAGGGCAGAGCTTTAAATTATAGCACAAGGATACCAACTAAACAGGATGCCCAGGAGCCCCAATGAATGTTTCGTTTAGATGCTTTCTGGGAAGGGGTTGAGGTGTTGGTTAGGAAAACCTGTTTATCTGTGATGTAACCTATTTTGCAATCTTCAGTTTCTCACAAGGTTGTGTATTCTGAGGAGAAATATATGTGACAACTGAAAAATTCTAATTGAATGTTCTAATATTTCAGTGAGTTGTCAGATGACAATTTTCTTCTTGTCTGCTGTGATGGAGCTGACTGGATACAGGAAACCTGTCCATAAAATTGTGCATCCACTGCCAGACTACCTACCTGGCACTAACTACCTGGTTCAGCAACAGCTGGTGAATTTCACTTGCAACAAGCCTATTACTACAGGGCCTCTGTCTGCAGAGGAATAGATGCCACTGATAGGGGCAGTCCCAGTGTCAGGAACCTATCTAGTCTACCCAGAGTGGTCCCTTCGAGTGGTATGGAATACTATCTTAAGACACAACTAAAAAAGCCAGAGGTTCAGAGATGCAAAGGCAAGAGAATGGCCACTAAACAGTCCAAGGTCAAACACAGTAACAAGCAAGAAGAAGGCAAAGAATAATCGGGTAAACAAGCAGGGTAAAAAAAAAAAAATAATAAGAAAAAAAGAAAACTGCACAGAGTAGTCTAGTAAACACAGGAACCTGATTTCAGTGATTAGTTCTGAAGCCAAGTCCTCTTCTGCCTCTCTGCGTGTTAGAAGCAAGAACAACTCTCGGGCTATGACGTTTTCTGCCTTTTTGCCTGGCTTTTGGAGCAGAGATTGCTACTTCTGCAACTAGATTTTAAAGGGTTTGTTTGGGTGATAGAATTTATTTACAAAACCCTAAGAATTATATCATATCTAATTAATCCCCCTCTGCCACTGCTTCTCTAGTCCCCTGTTGGTTTCTTCTTGTTGGTATCCCTTGACATGCAGTAAATAGCACTCAACCAACCACTGGCTAAGGTGGGTCAGCACTGTAGTCAGTGATAGGCTAAATTGGTATTTTATGTCTGTTGACAGGTGCCAGGAATTAGAGACCAGCCTAATGGCAGTAGTAGGGGATCAGTGAGATGAATATGATCTTCTACAATCTACATCATTCTGGGGCTTTTGAAAATATTTTTATTTCCTGGGCAACACGTTTAAGAGTTATTGAGCTCACGATAATATCTATTGGTATGTGCGAAAATAAGGTAGAGTTATATGGATATCAGCGTTTGCATACATTTTTATATAGCCCAATAAAAAAGTTTTAAGATACATATACATTGTAAGGTAAAACTGAAGAACACTCAAGGTCATATGAAGGTCATTAAGAAAGAAAAAGAGAAGACAGATTAAGTGAACTGACAGCAATAGTTTTGGTACCAGGTAGAACTGCAAGATATCTGGAAGGAATTTTTATATACCCTATATTAATCATGTGGAATCCATCCCTGCCCACACATACTTCTCTTATGTAAAAGCCAAAACACTGGAAAGTTTTAACATCTATACAAGTCTTGTGTTGATGTTGCCTGCTATGTGTATTAGTATATTAACTGACAAGAACTGATATAAGTTGCATACCACAGAGTACAATTCTTTCAAATGAATAGAATTCAAATTTAGTCAACAAAATTTATTTTTAGTCCCGAAGCAGCAAACTAAAGGGTTAATCTTCCTTTCTCCCTACTAGCACAGAAGAAAAAAACACTAAAAGAACCACACTAAGATAACCCTCACATGTGTTAGTATGCAGCAAAAAAGAAAAAAAAAAATTTAATGGGTGGGATAAAGTTGTTCGCCTGTTCAAGCACCGGTCTGCCGAAGGCTGAGTTCATGCCGGATGAGATGTCCAACTTGTAATGCTTGATAAATGTTACTGGTGAAGCCCACGTAGCGCTCTGCAAATTTGGTTGAAAGACACATTGGCCAGCTCTACCCATGACGTATAAGTCGCTCAAGTGGAATGGGCTTGCATATTCAGAGGAGAGTAGAGTCCGACAAAATCATATGCCTGTGAGACCGCACACTTGATCCACCTTGATAAGGATGCCTTGGAAGCCATGCTCCCTTTATTCGAGCCTTGGTACTGCAAAAAAAAGGTTATCCGACAGCCTAAAAGCCTGTGTTCTCTGTACATAGAGGAGAAGCACTCTTGTCACATCCAGTAATTGTAACTTAGATTGATTCTCATCTTCAGGTTGAGAAAAAAGGATGGCAAATATATTTCCTGACTAGAGAACTTTCCATTAAATGAAGCATTGAGAGCTGAGAAGTGAACCTTCAAAGTGTTGAAGCTGAGGCCCTTCTTAAACCCCCCCGAAGGAACTTGAGCAAATCAGTAACATCCGAAAGGTACATCCGACGGACTCGCACCAAGAGGAGAAGCATCTGGTCACCCTATTATATTATTATTTTTTTTATAATTACATTTTTATTAGAAATGTTTTGCTTTCATATAACAATATATAACATCTTTAAAATACAATCATATATCAATATTACATCAATCTTTAAATACAGTACAGACCAAAAGTTTGGACACACCTTCTCATTCAAAGAGTTTTCTTTATTTTCATGACATGTGGATGTAACGAGGTGCCGAAGGCGCACTCGGTCTCCCATCAGTCGCAGACCTGCTGCTTAGCTTCAGGAGTGAGGATCTGTGTTTGACCTTGTTCTCAGGGCAGCTTTGCTAGCTGGGAGGCTCCCTGCTCCTGGGTCTGCCTTGAGTGCCGAGCTGATCACTCGGTGCTCGACTGGTCGGTCTGTCGCTGGCCACGTCACATGATCCTCACTCCCCACTATAAATACAGGCAGCCTGCTGGCCACAGGTTGCCTGTTAATTTAGGTTCCTGGCAGTTGTTGGATACCTACCTGTGTACTTACCTGATCCTGTTCCCTGACGATCCTTTGCCTGCTCCTCCTGTACTGCGCATCCTTCCTGGTATATTGACCTCGGCTTCCACCTGACTATTCTTTGCGGACTCCTTTGGTACTTCTCGACTCTCCTGGTATTTATGACCCCGGCTTCTCCTGACCTTTCTTTGCTTATCCCTCTGTACTGCATTGTCCTCTTGGTTTTGACCCGGTCCGTTCACAATCCGTTATTTGTCTTGTCTGTCCTTCCCGCATGTATTCTAAGTTAGGGACTGCCGTCCAGTTGTCCCCTGTCATCAGGACTCGTGAGGCAAGTAGGCAGGGGTGAGGGTGGAGCGCAGTGGTCACTATCCTCCCCCCTGTGTGTGTGTGTGTGTACGTGACCGTTACAGTGGAATTATATACATAACAAAAAAGTGTGAAACAACTGAAAATATGTCATATTCTAGGTTCTTCAAAGTAGCCACCTTTTGCTGATTACTGCTTTGCACACTCTTGGCATTCTCTTGATGAGCTTCAAGAGGTAGTCACCTGAAATGGTTTTCACTTCACAGGTGTGCCCTGTCAGGTTTAATAAGTGGGATTTCTTGCCTTATAAATGGGGTTGGGACCATCAGTTGCTGTTGTGGAGAAGTCAGGTGGATACACAGCTGATAGTCCTACTGAATAGACTGTTAGAATTTGTATTATGGCAAGAAAAAAGCAGCTAAGTAAAGAAAAACGAGTGGCCATCATTACTTTAAGAAATGAAGGTCAGTTGGGAAAACTTTGAAAGTGTCCCCAAGTGCAGTCACAAAAACCATCAAGCGCTACAAAGAAACTGGCTCACATGCGGACCGCCCCAGGAAAGGAATGTGCGGAGGATAAGTTCATCCGAGTCACCAGCCTTAGATCAACTCCAGTATATTCCTGCTTTTATAAAGGGATTTTCCGGGACTTGCATGGATGGTCTAGCTTCAGAATGGTCATCAATATGAGATTGTGAGGGTCCAACACTTCCACCAGTCAGCTGTTTCAGGCAGCCACTGGTTCCAGAAACTATGCAGTGGATTGGAACTGGAAAAACAAGAATCTATCCACTGTGTACTGGTCACGTTGGGGTAGTGCAGCTCTGCTCCCATTCACCTGAACTGGATAGTGTCTATCTCCTAGCTGATTACATCTCCATACTCCAACCTTCTCTTAATTTTGTACTCACTGCATTCAGATGGTCTGATGGAGGTGTAGTGTTTTGAGATCAACTCCACCACACAAGTATCATCACAAAGTAATTCTGAACATGTGCATTTGCCCAAATTCTTAGCCTTGGTCTAAATGATTGCCAGTGCTGTGTGATTGTCCTCTTCTCAAGTCCTCTCACATGCTGATTCCTCCACAGATATATTTCTCCTACTACTCTCCCTGCCTGCCTTTTCTATACATTAGGTTGAAGATGGTTTATGGTGGAAAATACACTGATATGAGATAATATACATCTAATTCCTATGAAGATGGTCTGGACACGGTGCCTTTGGCTTTCTCCTTTGCACAGGTGCATTGACATACTGGACCTTCCCCTTCTTTCAGTTTATTCACGTTCTTTTATTTTTCAAAACCAATGAAAAAAAAGTTTGTAGATATAAATGCATACAGTGGAGAAGAAAAGTGGCACACAATAGTACAGTGTACAGATTGTATTTCCAATGTGGACATGTCTTGGAGGATGTGGTTTCCCAATTCCATTTAAATACATGTTTGAACATAGCCTTGAGTAATACACAGTGGTGGATGTGTCATTGCTGGAAAACATGTGACTTATTACTAGGCTGGGAACATATTTGGTTTTGAATAAGAGACAGAGATGCTGAGTGAAAACAGGGCAGTGAATCCAAATAGAGCTAATGTGAACCCTTTGAGGGTGGCGCAGGCGCAAATAGATTCATAATATGTGATTGCGTGAGATTTCAAGCACAGGCTTTCTGACGTCAGGAGCATAGGGATGTAGTTTCTGGATGTAAATTTTTTTAAGTCACTCCATGTATTCAACTTTATGCTACCCATACTAACGGGATCATAAAGTAGAGACGGGTGAGTTGATTTCAGCGGTCTGTCATTCAAAAGTTAAAAGTACGTTTTAAAGCCGAGAACCAACATCACAATAATTGCAGACTGGGCCTGGAAAAGAGTCCCGGACACCTGAGAAGAGTCCTGGTTATCCATGAAGTCCTGCTCTCCTGCCCACCTGCTGATGACTGACCGGCTTCTACCTAGTTTTCTCCCTTTTTCTCTAGGAGAGAACTGCCAGTCATCAGCAGATGGGTGAGAGAGCAGGAGATTATGACTAACCAGGACTCTTCTCAGGTAGATTTGACTCTTTTCAAGGCCTGGGCTGCAATGATTATGATGTTGATTCTGAGCAACCACTTATTTTTATCTCATGAGTGACACACCACTGAAATCGACATTTCTGTCACTATTTTATGCTGCCCTCAGTGAGGTTAGCATAAAGTTGATGACAGGTTCCCTTTAACTTCCTCCTTTGTTTGGACTTTTAGTGCAGCAAATAGCTTCGCCTGATTTTCCCGGTCAGAGCATTCACTACAACCATAGAGGGAAGGGGGATTTGAGCACCACAAATTACACTGATAAGTGCAATGCTCTTCTGTAGATATCTTTAGCTAGACCCATCAGGAGAACAATAGACCCGTTATCCTCTTTTTACTAATCTACTATTATACTAACATAACATCTTCCCTTCACATCAGCAGTAAACTGACAATTAATTCCCTATCTACCGTATATATACGTTTTATCTCTCTCTCTGTTCTGACTGCTACAGAAGGACTATACTTTGTACTTATGGTAATTTTCAATGGTTTTAATATATGGTATAGAATGGTAAAGAAAAAAATTATTTCTATAAATATTGAGTTTCTAAAAAAATACCCTTCTTATGTAATTCTTCTTTTAGCATGATGTAGGGGGGGACCGTGGCCCCCCCTGGCGATGCCACTGCTCATAGCAGGTGACTCTAGGGAGGCTTGTCCCTGTCGTGGCCTACTATTGGCTTCTCCCCTCATCGCTACGTGTTTTGAACCTCGTGGCGCGGAGATGGAGTGGGGGCTGTGCAGGGATCCGGAGTGCTGTGGATGCCGGGGAGCAGGTAAGTATAATGCATACAAGGGGCAAGGGCATTGGGGTGTCATTATAGGGGTTGGATAACCCCTTTAAACGTTTCACCCCATATCTTCTGCAAGTGGTGTAGGGTTATACAGTCAAGCTAGATTCGTTTTGGGGTACCTGACCCCCTCCTCAGTAGCATGAATAGTATTCATAATACTTATTTCTACACTAGTGGGCCTAGGTCTGTCAGTATACTTATATTGTTTGTGTCCTTCATACTTTTTCTCTTTGCTTCAGAGATCCTAAGATGAGTGGCAGAAGATGACAGAAAATGTCAGAAAATAAGGCTAGTGTGGCTGCAAGTGCTGAATGGACATCATAGAGTTCAGATCCCCTTTAGAGATGTCACGTCTGACATGCTGTTCAGCCGTATGGAAATCATAGTGTTAACAAGGTCATTTGCTAGGGAAAGCCTTGTGGTCTAGCTCCTTAGGGTGGAGCACACATTCGCCTGACCTTCTGAACACTTTCCAGATTGCTTAGCTTACAGAGAGCAATAATGTGAACCTTATAAAGCCCCATGTTGTCCACCATTATGGAGTTACATGAAACAATGAATTCTTTATTTGATTTCCAACATTCTGCTGCTTTATGAGCAATTTACTGCCATAAAGGCCTAAGGTCACCTCATTATAGGATTTGTGTCTAATGAAAAAACGAGGGAGATAATAAATATGGCCACTACATCTAAATATATATTTTTACTGCTTACAACACTAAAATTTTCTATGCAAAAAGGATCCTTACTAAAGAAGGGTTCTGTAGAGCAGACACACCTAGAAGGAGACTCATACTGAAGAGACAATGCTGACCTCTGCTGGTCACAGCTATGCTGACAGTTGTGCAGCCCATAACCTTACAGGTAAAGCCACACAGGGCGGATTTTTTTATTTTATTTTTAGCACAATATGACCAGCTGATCACATGTATTTCTTATGTGTTTGAATCCTCTTCATTTAGTGCAAATACTATGATGAAGTCATTCCGCTATACTATAAGATTGAATAGAAGGATGTTCTTTCCCCAAATGGAGGAACCTTATTTATTAGCCAGTGTGGAGACTAGATACGGAAAGCATCTCTTGTGCTGGGGACACAGGAAGTTCATCTTAAAATTGGGAATTTTGTACTGCTTTCTTTCCCCTGTGGTTTGCGCTCTAGAGAAACTAAACATATGAGGCTGGATTGATCTTTGGGTTCCTAACTGTGTGACACCCTATAAACAGGTTATTATTGGAGCCCCTCTGACCAAAAAAGAGAGGGTCTAAAATTAACAACACCTTCAATCATTTTAACTAGTTATATATCATTGCAATAATATTAATATTGATTTTATAATAATTTTATTATTTTAATAGATATAAAATATATAAAGTTATAATAAAAAATACTAATAATATAAATTAAGTCTAGCACCTGCAGAAGTGAATTTGCATTTGTGTAAGAAGCAACTGTTCAGTCAGGTTAAAGGGGTTTTCCAGGTCTTATGGCATTGTTGACCTATTCCCAGCGGACGTGCAAACTGAAGGCTTCATCCAATGTGTAGTTTCTGGAGCCGGCATACTGCTGCCCATCTTCTACAATAGGAGCTGGGCTGCAGTACCCCAGCATGGCCACTACACAGTGGACGGAGTCTTCTGCCTCAGTAGAGTTTCCATTGTCAGTGTCTGCTAAAAACAGCTGATCAGTGAGGTTGCTGGTTGTCAGACCCCCACTGATCTGATATTGATAGACTATCCTCAGGACAGGTCATCAATATCTAAGTCCTGGAAAACCCCTAAAAAAGAATATGTCACCTATAATTTTTTTCTGCCAGTTAAAACTAGATAGTGACACATATCATTTTTTTTTCTAATCTGTTTTTATTATCTGGTTATAGCGCTGTTGTTAACAGCATTTAGAGATATTCTTTACAGCAGCCACCCTGGGCCATAGATACAATGGGCAGGAGGGGACTTTATTGACATTTATGGCAGAGTTTTCTAGACTTGCTCGGTGCAGATGTCAGGAGGGAGTAGATAAGCTGTGATATCCCTTATTGTGAATGGCAGATGCTGTGTTACATATATCTGTCTCTCTCTATATACACTATCTATATATATATATATATATATATATATACACTCACCTAAAGAATTATTAGGAACACCTGTTCTATTTCTCATTAATGCGATTATCTAGTCAACCAATCACATAGCAGTTGCTTCAATGCATGTAGGGTTGTGGTCCTGGTCAAGACAATCTCCTGAACTCCAAACTGAATGTCAGAATGGGAAAGAAAGGTGATTTAAGCAATTTTGAGCGTGGCATGGTTGTTGGTGCCAGATGGGCCGGTCTGAGTATTTCACAATCTGCTCAGTTACTGGGATTTTCAGGCATAACCATTTCTAGGGTTTACAAAGAATGGTGTGAAAAGGGAAAAACATCCAGTATGCGGCAGTCCTGTGGGCGAAAATGCCTTGTTGATGCTAGAGGTCAGAGGAGAATGGGCCGACTGATTCAAGCTGATAGAAGAGCAACGTTGACTGAAATAACCACTCGTTACAACCGAGGTATGCAGCAAAGCATTTGTGAAGCCACAACATGCACAACCTTGAGGCGGATGGGATACAACAGCAGAAGACCCCACCGGGCACCACTCATCTCCACTACAAATAGGAAAAAGAGGCTACAATTTGCACGAGCTCACCAAAATTGGACTGTTGAAGACTGGAAAAATGTTGCCTGGTCTGATGAGTCTCGATTTCTGTTGAGACATTCAAATGGTAGAGTCCGAATTTGGAGTAAACAGAATGAGAACATGTATTCATCATGCCTTGTTACCACTGTGCAGGCTGGTGGTGGTGGTGTAATGGTGTGGGGGATGTTTTCTGGGCACACTTTAGGCCCCTTAGTGCCAATTGGCCATTGTTTAAATGCCACGGGCTACCTGAGCATTGTTTCTGACCATGCCCATCCCTTCATGACCAAAATGTACCCATCCTCTGATGTCTACTTCCAGCAGGAAAATGCCCCATGTCACAAAGCTCGAATCATTTCAAATTGGTTTCTTGAACATGACAATGAGTTCACTGTACTAAAATGGCCCCCACAGTCACCAGATCTCAACCCAATAGAGCATCTTTGGGATGTGGTGGAACGGGAGCTTTGTGCCCTGGATGTGCATCCCTCAAATCTCCATCAACTGCAAGATGCTATCCTATCAATATGGACCAACATTTCTAAAGAATGCTATCAGCACCTTGTTGAATCAATGCCACGTAGAATTAAGGCAGTTCTGAAGGCAAAAGGGGGTCCAACCGTATTAGTATGGTGTTCCTAATAATTCTTTAGGTGAGTGTGTATATATATATATATGTACACACACAGTCAGGTCCAAAAATATTAAGACATGGACACAATTCTAACATTTTTGGCAGTATACACCACCACAATGGATTTGAAATGAAACAAACAAGATGTGCTTTAACTGCAGACTGTCAGCTTTAATTTGAGGGTACTCGCATCCAAATCAGGTGAATGGTGCAGGAATTACAACAGTTTGCATATGTGCCTCCCACTTGTTAAGGAACTAAAAGTAATAGGACAGAATACAAATCATAAATCAAACTTTCACTTTTTAATACTTGGTTGCAAATCCTTTGCAGTCAATTACGCCACATGCTTATATCTCTCACTCATCCTCTTCAGATTACCCTGAATCTTTTGCCAAATAAATGACAAAGACGAGAAAAATCTCTCCTCATCAGGTAAACCAGAAGACCCCTCTCTAGAGAATGTCCCAAACTGCGGATGAAATCCATATGCACCAAAAAATTGTGACTTATCAGAGGACTCCTGGCAACGGTTATTTAAAGCAAACTCAGCAAGGGACAAAAAAGAATTCCAATCCTCCTGATTCTCCGCCACAAAACAGCGCAGTTATGTCTCCAGATTCTGATTGACGCGTTCGGTCTGACTATTCGACTGCGGGTGAAAAACAGAAGAGAACGACAACCGAACCCCCAAGCGAGAACAGAAGGCCTTCCAGAATCTGGAAACAAATTGCGTGCCCCTATCAGAAACGATGTCTGAAGGAATGCCATGCAATTTAACAATGAGATCAACAAACGCTTGCACCAGCGTCTTAGCATTGGGTAACCCAGGAAAGGGAATGAAATGCGCCATTTTGCTAAAACGGTCCACTACCACCAGAATCACAGTCTTCCCTGAGGAACGAGGCAGGTCCCTAATGAAGTCCATGGACAGATGCGTCCAAGGACGGGAAGGAATGGGTAACGGGAGGAGAGAACCCGATGGCCATGAATGAGGGACCTTGACACGAGCGCAGGTCTCGCAGGCTGCCACAAAACCCTCAACCGTCTTACGAAGAGCCGGCCACCAGAATCTCTGAGCAATGAGATCCACTGTGGCTCTACTCCCCGGGTGCCCAGCAAGGACAGTATCATGGTGCTCCTTAAAAACCTTGTGTCGTAAAGCGATAGGCACAAACAACCTCCCAGGAGGACAAAGATTAGGAGCCTCTGCCTGGGCTGCCTGAACCTCTGCCTCCAAATCAGGATAAAGAGCAGAGACGACCACCCTATTAGCCAAAATGGGACCCGGGTCTTCAAAGTTCCCCCCTCCCGGAAAACAACGTGACAGGGCATCCTCCTTCACATTTTTAACCCTGAGGGCGGAACGTAACAACAAAATTAAACCTAGAAAAGGACAAAGACAATCTGGCCTGTCTCAGGTTCAGACGCTTGGCCGATTCCATATAGGCCAGATTCTTATGGTCGGTAAACACGGTAATAGGGTGTCTGGCTCCCTCTAACCAATGGCGCCATTCCTCAAAAGCTAATTTGATGGCCAACAACTATCTCCCACATCGTAATTTCTCTCTGCAGAGAAGAGTTTCCTTGAGAAAAAGGAACATGGTCGCCATTTGGCAGGAGAGGGACCCTGAGATAAGACCGCACCCACACCCACCTCAGAAGCATCCACCTCACCAATAAAAGGTAGAGAGACAACAAGTTGTACCAAAATGGGAGCGGAAACAAAACTCTCTTTGATACTAGAAAAGACTTTAAGCGCATCTACCGACCAGGAGGAAAAATACACCCTCTTTATAGTCACATCAGTGAGTGGCTTAACAACAGAGGAATAATTCAAAATGAACTTTCTGTAATAATTGGCAAAACCCAAAAACCGCATCAGCACCTTCTGATTCTCAGGAAGCTCCCAATCAAGCACAGCGCGGACCTTCTCAGGGTCCATCCGAAAACCAGAAGCGGAGAGAAGAAAACCAAGAAATTGAATCTCTGGAACCGCAAACACACATTTTTCCAGTTTGGCGTACAATTTATTCTTCCGCAGAATCAGCAAGACCTGACATAGGTGGTCCCGATAAGTCTTAAAATAAAAAAAAAATCTAATGAAAAAAATCTAAATGTCATATAGCTACACCAGTACAAATTTCCCCATTAAATGATAAAAAATGCTGTTCACAAAATTTTGGAAGACGATTAGGCTAAATAAGTGACACCTGGCAGAAGGAAAGGAGATGACAAAGTGAAACCAAAACAAAGAACATCATACAAGAGGTAGAGAAGAACGTCTGTCAGACCTTCTCACAGAACTGGCGGTGACACTAGTGCTCGCTGACACTGTTTTACTTAGTGTGGCTGTAAAGCCGATCCGGGCCGGTTCTTATTGGGAGCAGCCAAAGAGCAGGGTGGGTGTCCAGGCCAGGTTTTGGGCTGGGGTTTAAAAACCCAGCCAGCAGCTCAGCTGGGTGTGGTATGATCCTCCAAGTGATAGTGGAGATGTGGGAGCTCTGTGTTTTTAGGAGCTGAGGAGATACGCCATACTGCAAGGCTGAGAGCTGCATGTTATTTTGGGAACTCTTGCTGTGTGAACTAACACCAGGACCCTGTAAAGCATGTTTTTCTTTTCTGCCTTCTCTGTGTGAATAAACACTGGACTTTTGTTTTTCAACCGTCTTGCCTCTGTATTGCGTCCACTTACCCTGCCTACCAGAGCAAATCCCTACACTACTTAGTCAGAGGGAGATTCCAGAGTATAAATATAGATTGGGGCTGCGGCCAGAGACTAGTGAGTCAGATTGTAGAGTGGCTGAGATGAGTAAGCAGGATGCGATGTACATTACACATTTTATGCATTTCTGGGCCTAGCCATAAGCAGTCCACAACTGCATTGAATTCAGGAATGCACATAGTAGTACAACAATCACTGAACATACAGTATAATATCAGATTTTAATACAATGCACTGAAGACTTACTGACAAGCAGTGATGGCCAGTTCGCCAGCGAACACATGCGGGGTGCCATCTTAACTCACAAGTCCGGCGATGCACAGGTAAGTCCTTAAAGGGAGTCTTTCACCTAAAATGACCATTATACACCACAAACATGATGATATCCATTACATTCCCCATATTATAATCTTACCTTTCATATTGCTGTCCGTCGCCTATTCTCTCTTAAAAACGCTTTTAATCCATATGCTAAATAGGTTCTGAAGGTGCCCAGGGGCGGCGTTTATGCGGCCGGTGCCCAGGCTCCACGGCGCTGTTCAAATCAAACCCCTCCCCTTTCACCCCTCTGGCCCGCCCTCGGTTCTTGAGATACCATCCTTCAGTCCAGGGCCGGTGCAAGGATTTTTGCCAACACAAGCGAAGCTACATTTTAGCGCCCCCCCCCCCTTTCCCGCGCCCCATCCATGATCACATCATTAACCCCCGCCCAGACGGCCCTGGCCCCATCCTGATCACATCATTACCCCCTATTGACAATAGGGGGTAATGATGTGATCATGGATGGGGCCGGGGCCAGGGCCGACCGGGCGGGAGGGGTGGGAATGATGTGCCATGGGGGGGAGAAATGTGACACACAATAGGCTATTGTGTCACATTTCTCCCCCCCCATGGCACTTAATCCCCCCCCTGACGGACGGCTCTGGCCCCATCCATGATCACATCATTACCCCCTATTGTGTCACATTTTACCCCCCCATGGAACATCATTCCCCCCCCCCCGGCCGACCCTTCCTGGCGGCCTGGCCCCATTCCCATGTCACATACAGTGGCATACTCAGAGTACAGACATTTACATTGTCCCCCCTGCCCTCCCTCCATCATGTCACGGTCACACAAACTAGCGCCAGAGCAGAGGCGCTCAGGCTTAGCATGGCATCAATGATGTGTTTAAAAAAATTAATTACAAAACAACAATAATTAATATTAGGGGGGGGGGGCGGGGTGTGTGACCCCCCCAATATTAATGATTGTTTTGTAATTAATTTTTTTAAACACATCATTGATGCCATGCTAAGCCTGAGCGCCTCTGCTCTGGCGCTAGTCAGTGTGTGCGCTAGCCTAGCGCTTTTTGCTCATGGGCGCTCATCTCATCATTTTGAATTAATTTTAAACTGGTGTGACTCTTTATAAAATAGCATTAAAAATTCAATTCAGACCTACGCCTACCCTAACAAGTCCTGACCTGTCCTGTCCTGACCACGTCTCCTGCTGCTGCTGGCTGCCAGAGGGCCAGAGGGCCAGTGTGCGTCTGAATCATCTGCTCTCATCTTACTGGCGGGCGCGGCTGCCTGTGTCTGACTCAGACACAATCAGTTAGCTCGAGCCTCGCCTATGGTACCTGCGCTACCCGCCGCCGCCGTGCCGCTCTCACACCAGTCACGCCCCCTCTGCAGGTGACTGTGTTGTGTACTGTTGCCCTGACTACGATGAGCGCCGCCGGCCGACGCACGCAGGCTGGGGACGGGTGGTAATGTTGCCCTGACTATGACGAGCGCCGCGGCTGCCGGCCGGCACACGCAGGCTGGGGGCGGGCAGGTTCACTGACGGTGGCGGCGCTGCAGCACAAGCAAGTGCAAAAAAAAAAAAAAAAAAAAAAAACTGCATTCATTCATTCTTCCGTTCTTCCGCCCTGCGCAGGGCGCGCCCTAAGGCAGCCGCTTGGTCTGCCTTATGGTAGCGCCGGCCCTGCTTCAGTCAATGACAAATCCGGCGCCTGCGCCTGCGCACTCCATTACCCACTAGGGCAGAGGCAGCAGAGCGTTTAATGCGCATGCGCCGGCCCGTACATCCCGATATTTTGGCAGTTTACTTCCGCCGGCTGGATCGGGCCGGCGCATGCGGATTAAACGCTCTGCTGCCTCTGCCCTAGTGGGTAATGGAGTGCGCAGGCGCAGGCGCCGGATCTGTCATTGACTGGAGGATGGTATCTCAAGAACCGAGGGCGGGCCAGTGGGGTGAAAGGGGAGGGGTCTGATTTGAACAGCGCCGTGGAGCCTGGGCACCGGCCGCATAAACGCCGCCCCTGGGCACCTTCAGAACCTATTTAGCATATGGATTAAAAGTGTTTTTAAGAGAGAATAGGCGACGGACAGCAATATGAAAGGTAAGATTATAATATGGGGAATGTAATGGATATCATCATGTTTGTGGTGTATAATGGTCATTTTAGGTGAAAGACTCCCTTTAACTGTGCCTTTGCGCGAGCTGGTCTGAAATCAAATGCGGTCACCGGGAGCAGGCAGTTTCGAGAACAGCCGACAGGGGCCTTCATCGGGCTGTTCTCGGAACTGCCTGCACCCGGTGACCGCATTTGATTTCAGACTGGCTCGCGCAAAGGCACAGGTAAGGACTTACCTGTCTATCGCTTGACTTGTGAGTTAAGATGGCACCCCGCATGTGTTCGCTGGCGAACAGGCCATCACTGCTGACAGGTGCATAGTAATATAACTTACAAACATGAGGTCAAATCATCACTACAATCGTTTAAAGGGACTATCCAAGACTGAAAAAAGCTCCCCCATATGCCGGGCCCCTCACAATGCTCCCTGTGCCGCACCTGACAGCTGTGAGAAGATCCCTTCAGATATTCCATGCTACCGAATATTTCTTCCACTGAACTGAAGGAAAATGCTATGAATGATGATTACAGGCTGTGTGATGAGCATTAAGGGGGATCAGGACAAGCGTGACAAGGAATGTATGGCCACCGGCTCCATCATGGCTGGACAGTAGGGAATGATGGGAGAATCCCACTGTCTGGTTATAGATCAGTGCTTAGGCAGGATTTGAGGAGCAAGCAGTTGCATATAAGATTATCTGGATATTTTGATGATCCCACTTTTCCTCCCTAAAAAATTGTGTTTTGGTGATTCTTTAAATAAGGCTTAGATGGCAAAGCAGCCAGTATACATGGACGTTCTTCTGTGTGAGAACGGGTAAGGCAGGTTTCCATTGGTTGGTCTGTGACAACCATGGCCCCAGAAGCCAACTAGCCTCAGCTAGGGGCCCAGCTGTCTGCAGCCAGCAGTCACCATAGCAGAGGGACCTGGAAGGCAGGTCTACAGTGATCGATGTGTCATGATTCAGCGAGGCTAGCGCATTGCATTTTAGTTTTTTTCTAAGTTCTTAACTGTGGCTTCCATCACATTTTGCCATAATTCTCATTTTTAGGAGGACTAGGGCAGGGCTGTGTCCATTACATATTGCTCCTACTGAACTTATAAAAACCTCTAATTCAAGTCTCTATCATTCATTATGGTTTTCCATTAAAAATATTGTGTGTCCATGGTAATGTCTTTAAAAAAGGAAACATTCCAGTTTGCAAGCCTGAATCCCACATGTGCCAATGAGTGATAAAAGCCTCTCCTCTCTCTGCTTCCTTAGAACATTCTTATACCGGGTTCACATCTGCGTTGCTGTAATCCGGTCACTGTACCCCGCGTATATGCCGGCTTTCATCCGGACAAAAATACTACATGCAACAGTTTTTATCCAGTTGAAAGTTGGCATATATGCCAAAAAGTGAACTCCAGCAGTCTGTTCTGTCGGACGTTCACAGCGCAGATGCACACGAATATATTTTTTCCATGTCTGTTCCATTTTTTTTTTTGATCACCGTATGCGGAACCATTCATTTCAATGGATCCGCAAAAAAAAAAAAGAGGAAGTTACTCCGTGTGCATTCCGTTTCCATATGGCCGTTTTGAAAAAAAAATAGAACATGTCCTATTATTGTCCGCATTACGTGGAAGGATGGTACTGTCCTCTTAGGGGCCAGCTGTTCTGTTCCGCAAAATACGCAATGCACACGGATGTCATCCGTATTTTTTGCGAACCGCAAAATACATACTGCCATGTGCATGAGCCCTTAGGGTGTCACTTCCAGCAGCTTATCTCCTGGGAGAACAAAATGATCGGGAGGGATAAATTCACTTCCTCTGATCCTTCTCTCCCTCAATATAAGACAACATAAACTTTATTAATCCCTCTGTGGGAAATTGCGGTGTCAAATGAGCAGCTCATTGTTTACATATTTGTCATATAATAGGGGGACACACAACTGGTAGAAAAGAGAAGGAAGGCGGGAAGAAAACAAATTACACATAGATAAGGTATGTATAGTATATAGCATCATCTAACCAATCCTGGTGCCTTCTATCTGGCCTGGTTTTCAGACCATGCTGCCTCGCAGTTCCTTGTTGTACAGTGCGATGGCAGTCGGTAGAAAGGATCGCCTGAACCTATCCTCGCTGCATCTCATCTGGACGACCTTCCAATGAAGTTGCTCCTCTGCCTTAGTACTAGATTATGTAGGGCTGTGGGACTGGTTGCCAATGAGTTGTGGCAGTTGGGTGCCAACCACACTGCCAGCCTTTTTGATCGGTTTGCAAATTTTGCGGACAAGAATAGGACATGCTCTATATTTTTTGCGGGGCCGCGGAACGGAACAACTGATGCGGACAGCACACAGTGTGCTGTCTGCATCTTTTGTGGCCCCATTGAAATTAATGGGTCCGCACCCGTTCTGCAAAATTGTGGAATGGATGCGGATCCATTTGTGAATGCACCCTTAGACTGTCAGCCGAACCTGCCTGTCTTGGCCAACAGTACACTGATGTGTATTGGGGGTTTGATTGGTTGTCTCCCTTTCAGAAATTCTTCAAATATTCTCTTAGGGCAGATTGATTTCATAGAGCGAAATAACCCAAGAGCTACTAGTTATATACCGGTAAATCTCAAATGATCAGCTGGCCAATCTCAAATGATCAGCTGGCCAGGTGACAACCAGTTCTCCAATGCGGACAGCCTTTTTAACAGTTACACTATGTTTGGTCTTTTTAAACTTTGTGTCAGCCTTGCCAGTCAGTATACAGTTTGCAAAAGTATTCACCCCCCTTGACTTTTTTCATGTTTTGATGCCTCACAACCTGGAATTAACATGGATTGTTTCAGGATTTGCATCATGTAATTTACAGAACATGCCACAATTTTGAAGATGTTTTTTTTATTTTATTTTTTTTTTATTGTGAAGCAAACAACAAATAGGACAAAATAACAGAAAAAGTCAATGTGCATAACTATTCACCCCCCTGAAGTCAATACTTTGTAGAGCCACCTTTTGCAGCAATCACAGCTCCAAGTCGCTTTGGATAAGTCTCTGTGAGTTTGCCACATCTTACCACTGGGATTTTTGCCCATTCCTCCTTGCAAAACTGCTCCAGCTCCTTCAAGTTGGATGGTTTGCACTTGTGAACAGCAATCTTTAAGTCTGACCACAGATTTTCTATTGGATTGAGATCTTGGCTTTGACTAGGCCATTCCAACACATTTACATGTTTTCCCCTTAAACCACTCAAGTGTTGCTTTAGCAGTGTGTTTGGGGTCATTGTCCTCCTGGAAGGTGAACCTCCGTCCTAGCCTGTAATCACGCACAGAGTGGTACAGGTTTTGCTCAAGAATATCCCTGTATTTAGCACCATCCATCTTTCCCTCAACTCTGACCGGTTTCCCAGTCCCGGCTGCTGAAAAACATGGTGTTCTTTGGGTGATGTGATGTGTTGGGTTTGCGCCATAGTGTTTGCTTTGATGGCCGAAAAGTTCAATTTTAGTCTCATCAGACCAGAGCACCTTCCTCCATACATTTATTTTGGGAGTCTCCCACATGCCTTTGCGCAAACTCAGAACATGCCTTTTAGTTTTTTGCTGAAAGTAATGGCTTTCTTCTGGCCACTCTGCCATAAAACCCAACTCTATGCGTACAGCTTATTTTCGTCCTATGTACAGATACTCCAGTCTCTGCTGTGGAACTCTGAAGCTCCTCCTGGGTTACCTTCGGTCTCTGTGCTCTCTCTCTCTGATTAATGCCCTCCTTGCCCAGTCCGTGAGTTTTGGTGGGCGGCCTTCTCTTGGCAGGTTTGCTATTGTACAATGTTCTTTCAATTTGGTTATGATAGATTTGATGGTGCTCCTGGGGATCATCAAAGATTGGGATATTTTTTTATAACCTAACCCTGACTTGTACTTCTCAACAACATTGTCCCTTACTCAGGGGCGTACATAGAAATCACTGGGCCCCATAGAAAGAATCTAAATTGCGCCCCCACTGCTGTATATACTATATATCTGTACACACTGCATCTATTATACCTCGTACCTCACGTATCAGTACACTGCTGTATATACAATATACCTGTACACACTGCATCTAGTATACCCCGTTATCTCACATATCAGTACACTGCTGTATATATTATATATCTGTACACACAGCAGCTATTATATCTCGTACCTCACGTATCAGTACACTGCTGTATATACAATATACCTGTACACACTGCATCTAGTATACCCCGTTATCTCACATATCAGTACACTGCTGTATATACTATATATCTGTACACACTACATCTATTATATCTTGTACCTCACGTATCAGTACACTGCTGTATAGACAATGTACCTGTACACACTGTATCTATTATACCTTGTACCTCACATATTAGTACATTGCTGTATATAATATATACCTGGGCACACTGCATCTATTATACCTTGTACCTCACATATTAGTACACTGTTGTATATACTATATATCTGTACTTATTGCATCTATAATACTGTATAATATATGCAGTGTGTGTGTATATATATATCTATATCTATATATATATATATATATATTGTAAGGGGTTACACTCTCAGGTAGGGCAGCGATGACAGATTCTCTTGCAGACCACAGGGTTAAAGTCCAAATGTTGCTTTATTTATCACACTCCGGCAATGCAGGCACCCGAGTTATAATTCACTGGGTAAGATGAAGGTCCAGCACCACAAAACATAAACCAAACCAAAATAAACACCTGCCCGTCTGGGCTCTGGCTAATACAGTGAAGTTCCTAACTCACCTATTGAACACAGTTAACACAGAGAATTCGGCTTCTCTAGCCAGCAGGGCAGCCGGCTTCCCAGACTTTCTCCAGGCATTACTCTCCCCAGACTGACAGCCTGGACTCTGCTTTATTTCCCCTTGATGATCCCAGCTGGCTTCAGCTGTCCCGGAATGGGGTGGACTGGGGAGGACTCTCTACCAATCCTACCTTCTCCCAGTCCAATAAAATCCAGCCCATAAACTTAAGAAAACTGTCTCAGAAACCTACACATTGCTGAGACCATTTTCACCTTCTGGATTTTATTTACCTGAACCAGTTGAGGAAGCTGGGTGGGATATATACCCCTTCCAGGACTTTACCATACACTTTTCTGTTCACCTTACCACAATATATTTATATATACACATACACACAGGGCTATAATAGATGCAGTGTGTACAGATATATGTGGCCCTTTATACATTATGGTCACTGTGTGTCAGGTACATGAGTTAGTGGTCACTGTAACTGTCTGAGGTATTATATATTTGTGAGCAATGATTAAAAACAGGGCATGGGTGGGGGGAAAATGAAGAGAAAAGTGGAGGACCTCCTCTTACCATTCCAGTCTGTATGGATCAATGCAGAGCCGATTGTGAACTTCTAATACAGGGGTCAGCAACATTCGGCACTCCAGCTGTTGTCAAACTACAATTCCCAGCATGCTCCATTCATTTCTATAGGAGTTATGAGAAGAGCAGAGCAAGTGTGCATGCTGGGAGTTGTAGTTTCACAACACCTGGAGTGCCGGAGGTTGCCTACCCCTGTTCTAATACTTGCTATTAGGGGTTGAAGGACCTGTGATGATGTTGATACCTTTCAAACCTGGGAACTACACCATTTTTGGTGCAGTTCCTTTGCTAGATCCTGCCGGACCTGTGATGTTGAAGATGATGTCATCACAGGTCCTGACAGATGCACTGTTCTAACCTGGGAACTACACTTTACACTGTGCAGTTCCCTTACAGGACCTCTGATGACATCATCAAAGGTCCTTCAGCTTTAGGAAGATAGATGGGAGCAATTAGAGGGCGGGGCCTCTCCTCCACTGCGGGCCCCCTTCCTCACGGGCCCCATAGCAGTTGCGTGGTCTGCCTATATGGTAGGTACGCCACTGCCCTTACTTGTTTGGAGAGTTCCTTGGTCTTCATGGCAGTGTTTGGTTAGTGATGCCTCTTGCTTGGGTGTTGCAGCCTCTGGGGCCTTTCAAAAAAGGTGTGTATATGTAATGACAGATCATGTGACACTTAAATTGCACACAGGTGGACATCATTTCACTAATTATGTGACTTCTGAAGGTAATTGGTTGCACCAGAGCTTTTTATGGGCTTCCTAACAAAGGAGGTGAATACATACGCACATGCCTGTTTTCTATTTCTAAACAATAGTTTTATTTATATATTTTTCTCATTTCATTTACCAACTTAGACTATTGTGTTCTGATCCATCACATAGAATTCAGATTAACAAAACATTGAATTTAAGGTCAAAATACGGAAAAAGTCAAGGGGGTGATTACTTTTGCAAGGCACTGTAAGTGTCTCTACACCTAAAAATTTGCATTGGTATTTTTGGGGTCTGTAAACAGAATAAATGTATGGTTTTCTGGTATTTTTTGCTAAATGTTTCCCAAGTAGTTTTATTAAAGACTTTTTCCCCTATAGTGAAGGTGATGTCAGACGCCTGAAAAACCGCAAAAAAAAAAAAAGAAAAAAAAGTTGGGTCCTGCATTTCATATTTCATATAGACCTTCAGCTAACAGCTGGAGCTATCATTTTTTTCTGCAAAAAAATGGACCTTGCACGTGCCAAAAACACCATTAAAAATGCAATTGTGCAGAGAAAGGCCAGCAAAAACGTGTGTAAAAGCAGCCTAAGAAATTTAAGTCGAGAAGGGAAGATAATAAAATACAATAAAACAGAAAGGTTTCTCACTTTACATTTATTTGTTAGTATACAGGACATTCAAAAACAACAACCAAAACCATGGTTGACGTCGGAGATGAGCTGTGAATATAACACAATCCTAACAATGAGTTCATACAATGATCTGTAATCAGCAGTTTGGTTATTTTCTTTATGAAGCAAACCCACAAAACACATTAAAATAGCAAAATAATTATTCTGATAAAAACCTCTACTAAATGCAATATGTACATCTCAACTAATAAATAATAAAACTATCTTTAAAGATAACTAACAAAATGGCAGGCTCTGGGAAAGAAATGGCCACTGACGTACACATAGGATAACGGCTTGTATTAAAACAAAGAAAAGTAAAATGCATGAAATTGCATTTCGTGGAAAAATAGTTCAGATAGAAGAAAAATCTCTGCAGGTTTATTATATTACTCAAGAAGACAACCCCTGTCCATGTACTGCATTAGGGAAGGTTCCATCTGGGTTTCCTTTATTTTTGATGGAAAGAATAATGCTGCATCATCTGTTATCCTTGTGAAATCCCGGAGGCCGCCTGTGAACAGTAGTATGAACAGAGCCTTATCTCTTTACTGTCATTTTTTTCTAAATATACATATAGGAGGTGTTATCATGAAGCATGATCAGTTTAACATCTCACCATATACCTACAGCAGCTCAATGATCAGGCAAATATCTAGGCATCAGCCCATGTATAAAACTCTAATAACAAGATAGTACCAGGCACAATAGTGTATAAAATAGAACTGCTAAACCTTCTGGGGAAGTTGGCAGATCCATAAAACAACGTGGAGCTGAAGCGGATTTTATAGAATTTTGCAGAGAGAACAATTATAACAGTAGAAAAATATGAACTTTTCCCAGATGAGCCTGCCCAATTATAAAGACACACGCCTGAGAAACAAAATTGTTAAAGGCCTCAGAGCAATTCACCATGTGGTGAACACATGTAAACCTTCCAAATGTAAAGCATGATCAGAGCATACGGTGCACAGAAGTACGAGAATCGGTAAAGCTCTTCATCTGTCCCACAGCAAAAAGGAGCAAGGCACTAATTATCTTTTGGTATTTGAAAGTCCTTCAAAATCTAAATTGATTTAGGGTCCATTCACACGTCCGCAAAAGGGTCTGCACCCGTTCCGCAATTTTGCGGAACGGGTGCGGACCCATTCATTCTCTATGGGCCCGGACGTGAAGCCGGTCCGCAGCTCCGCAAAAGATAGAACATGTCCTATTCTTGTCCGCAGCTACGGATAAGAATAGGCATTTCTATAGGGGTACCGGGCAGGTGTGTTGCGGATCTAAGGCTACTTTCATACTGGCGTTTTGAATTCCATGTGAGATCCGTTTCAGGGATCTCACAAACGGTTCAAAACGGATCAGGGTCGGGTCGGCTTGTGAGATCCGTTTCAGGGCTCTCAGCGGATCAGTTTAGCCCTAATGCATTCTGAATGGATAAGGATCCGTTCAGAATGCATCAGTTTGCCTCCGTTCAGCCTCCATTCCGCTCTGGAGGCGGACACCTAAAAAACGCTACTTGCAGCGTTTTGGTGTCCGCCTGACGATGCAGAGCCAAAAGGATCCGTCCTGACTTACAATGTAAGTCAATGGGGAAGGATCCGTTTTCACTGACACAATATGGTGCAATTGAAAACGGATCTGCCTCCCATTGACTTTCAGTGTAAGTCAAAACGGATCCGTTTGCATTATCATTTTTTTGTTTTGTTTTGTTCATGGTAATGCAAACAGATCCGTTCTGAACAGATACAAGCGTTTGCATTATCGGTGCGGATCCGTCTGTGCAGGTGTGAAAGTAGCCTTACACAGTTAGAAAAAAGTTAACGCTTTGTGACGGAATGGCTCAATATTTTTAATAAAGGCCAATTGAAAATATGATTTTTAGCCAAAAAGAAGTAAAATGCAATCATAAACAAAAATGGAGTCCGAAGGTGTACATAGCCTTTAAAGTTTTTGTTTTTCCATATGGACATTTATGGCTTATCTTACCTCTGGGACCCACTCCTATCTCCAGAATGGGATCCTGTTGTGAGTTACAGTAAACAAGGGTGGATTAGTATATGCCCAGCCATTTCCACTCACCACCACAGCACTTTACAGGTTACCCTTCTTAAAAAAGTTGCAGGTCCCAGGGGTGGGACCAATCCAGATGGAAACACTGCTTTAAGGTGTAGCATACTTGACGGGTGACAGACTGAATCCATACATGTAGATAACTGCATTTTTCCAAAATAAAGACACTTGGTTTTGTTCATTTGCAAAAATGACTTGCTCTAAGGGTGTATTCACATATACTGTACTGCGCTACATGGAAAAAAACGCAGTAAGAGCGGATTCACAGAGAGCAATTTTTGGAAAAACATTGCAGTTTTATTTTGAACCAAATCTAGAAGCGTGTTCAAAATGCTGATAAAGGAATGACTTCATCTTTCCTGCTGGGTCAACTTCTGGCTTTGGTTAAAAAAAAACAGACCGTCTTAGGCTACTTTCACACTAGCGTTCAGAGCGGATCCGTCTGCATTATATTGTAAAAAACTTTCTAAGTGTGAAAGTAGCCTCAGACGGATCCTTCCAGACTTTTACATTGAAAGTCAATGGGGGACGGATCCGTTTGAATATTGAGCCATAGTGTGTCATCTTCAAACGGATCCGTCCCCATTGACTTACATTGTAAGTCTGTACGGATCCGCACGCCTCCGCACGGCCAGGCGGACACCTGAACGCTGCAAGCAGCGTTCAGGTGTCCGCCTGCTGAGCGGAGCGGAGGCTGAACGCTGCCAGACTGATGCATTCTGAGCGGATCCGCCTCCACTGAGAATGCATTAGGGCTGGACGGAAGCGTTCGGGGCCGCTTGTGAGCCCCTTCAAACGGAACTCACAAGCGGACAGCCGAACGCTAGTGTGAAAGTAGCCTAAAGATGCACCAAATGCAATCATACAGTGTAAACCGCTGTAATAAACGTAAAACCCTACCGATATATTTTCTCACCAGATACAGAAAACTGTTGTTTTCCATACAGATATATTACTTCGGCAGTTACTGCTCTTTGAGAGTCACACGTTATAATATCTCAGCTGTAAACTTTTTAGATGTGTGCTTTTTTTCTTTAAATAAGTGCAACCAACAGACAAGGCCACTTGACGAAAAAGGAATAAATGGCTGTTCAAACATTCTAAAACTGTTGATTAGAAATGGCCAAAAGCACAGTGTACACCGAGGGGCAAATCAGTCCCTGGAGATAATCATCAGTAGGGGGTGCACATACTAGACTGAAATAAGACGGACACGTAGGTAAGATACAATACACAGAGGTCCTACAAAACAGTTACATATAACCAAAATATTTAGGCTAAAAGTAATTGTTGGCAGCACCTCCATGTATTCACCTGCATTTACTAACTAAAAATAACACTTCTTAGGTAAAAAGAGACTACTCTTTGAATTTCAATGATTAAAAAAACTAAGATAGTCCATTGGTGCTCTGCTGTATCCAGTGATACTGTCGTATATTCTCCGTTGAGGATGTAGACGCATTTTTGCTGAGAGTACAAGAAAGCTAAGCAGATGCTGTGTTCTTGCACTGGCGGAAAGCAGTGCGAGGCGTTCAAACATACAAGAACCGTGTAGCATATGACAAGCCTTCTAAAAGCCAGATCCCGTGAACATGTCGGACTTGGAGGAATCATCAATACTTTCTTCTGTGCCATTTTTTGCTGATAAGGTCCTGCCTGGCTGTATCTGCAGAACAAAGAGACACAGGATGTGGTTATGACACCTACAAATCCACAGAAAGTGACGTTTTGTCTAAATCATTTTAACATCTTTTTATTTTATCGTCTTCATTTTGGTGGAGTTTTCATGGCCTATATTAAAGGGATTCTGTCACCAGGATTAGTGATATAGTGATATTTATATGTGCCCATTAGTCTCCATGCAGTGTTTACAATGATCCCTCTGTTTATGCTCAGTGTGTGTTAGATTCTTATAAAAAGCGATCTTATTGATATGTAAATCACCTCTGTCAGGAGCCCAAGGGGTTGTCCCACGATATGTTGGAGCCCAGCCGCGCCCATCGATCCAGGAGCCCAGCACCGCCTACCACTTAATTTATTCACTCCACTATGCCTGACGTCAGTTCTTCTCAGTGCCGTAATCTCGCGCAGAGGGAGTCGGCGCATGCGCAGTTGACTCATCGAAGCCGGTGCGGACTAGTGCCGGTATGCGTTAATATGCAGAAATACTCCACCACATCCGCACACTACGTAACATGTGGTGCAGATTTTAAGGCTACTTTCACACTTGCGTTGTTGTTTTCCGGTATTACTGGTAAAAAAAACATTTCCGTTTAGTCCTCTCATTCTAAATGGAAAGAGATCCGGACGCCTCAGGACGTCTTCCGTTCCGGCAGCATTCTGTTTTGTGACCAGAATCAAAACTGCTGCAAGCTGTGGTTTTGTGTCCGGTCATAAAAACGGATCCGGCACTGAAAACAATGTAAGTCAATGGTGATGGATCTATTTTTTATGGAGCTTAAAAAACTGGATCCGTCACCTATTGACTTTCAATGTATTTAGTGACGTATCCGTTGGTTTTCCGTTTTGACTTCACACAATCACATCCTAACTCAAAATCAAAAGAGATCCATTTAATTCTGGTATTGAGATCATCAGTACTGGAATTAACAACGCAAGTGTGAAAGAAGCCTTAGGGTCCATTCACACGTCCGTAAGGGTTCTGCGGATCAGCAAAACACGGACACTGGCAATGTGCATTCCGCAATTTGCTGACCGCACTTCGCCGGCACTGTAATAGAAAATGCCTAATCTGGTCCGCAATTGTGGACAAGAATAGGACATGTTCTATTTTTTTGCGGAAACGGAAGCACGGATGCGGAAGTGTGGATCCGCAAATGTGGATGCAGACAGCACATTCCAGCCCCATTGAAAATGAATGGGTCTGCACCCATTCCGCAAAATTGCGGAACAGATGTGGACCCATTTTGCGGACGTGTGAATGGACCCTTAGTCTGCTGTATGTCCATTTATGTTGCGCATATTTGCCACAAATTTCTCCCTTTGCAATGCAGAGATGAAAACTGCTGGAAACCCCAAGCATTTCCATGATAATTTCTGCAAAAAATCTGGACCCTTTGTTGCAGATTGTGCTGCTGCAGATTTTCTCACCATGTGTGACCGTAACCGAAAAGTAATAAAGCAAACAATCGGTAAAGCTGATCAGCGTTTTTGTACCCTGCAGACTTGTGTATATACACATACACTAGAATAGATGGCACCCCATCCAGCACATGGACCGCATAGGTTTGGTCACTCCTTAGTCCTAGTCACACCCCTGGCATGTAGAGGTAATTCACTTACCTGAAAAGGCTCACTGATGCCAGCCAAACACTGCAAATTATGACAGAAATAGCCCAACAGAAATTCACCTCCATCAAGTGGAATTTCGTCAGCACTGATGTAAACCTACAAAGTGCGACAATTAAAAGGTTACAAATTTACACACTTTCTGTTAAAAAACTCCCTGAAGTGAGAAATTGTGAGTAAAAGTAAAATCACAACTTTCACTCCCCTCCGCTCCCAGTGCCACCACTCTGGTCCTCTCCACTGGGCTTACTTTGTATCTGTATAACTATTGGAAGACTAAAATATAACTTTTATTAAATTTGTTAAAACAAAGGTATTTTCAACTCAATAAAACGTGAATAGTCCTAGATAATATTTTCACAGGGTGCGAGTCTATTATCAACCACTCAGACCCGATCTAGGACGATCTGTCTACATAGGGAGCAGCATATGGCAAAAGATGATGGGGATGAAAGTATGGAACACTGGGTACACCCTCACTTCTATTCCCCAACAACCAGTGAATATCTATTTAGACTAACACTGAACCCTAATGTGCTACCCTATGCTGGCGAGAACCAAGTCCTGCTTCCTCTTATTTAAGGCTCGACGTGTTTTAGAAGCTGGTCAAAACAAAAAGACTGCTGCACACAGTCTGTCTACTGAAGCTATGTACCCATGTACTCCCAAATGTCTGCTGCAGCCAATCACTGGTCTCAGGTTGCTGCACATCACTAAGGCCCCCATCTGCTTCCGGTGCTGCCGCTCCGATTCTCCCCATTGGACTTTTTTCTCACCTGGCTGCAGCAGTGATTTTAACCGTGTACTCCCAAATCACTGCTGCGGAAAATCACTGGTCTCACGCTGCATATAACTAAGACCAGTGTTTGGCTGCAGCAGTGTACATGGGCACATCATCAATCCAGCGTCTCATGATGCATATAACTAAGACCAGTGTTTGGCTGCAGCAGTGTACATGGGCACATCATCAATCCAGCAAAGTCCTCGCTTTGTGGCGCCTTTTGGAAAACCCCTATAATGTCATTGTTCAATATAACAAGGTGGAAAGTATATACGGAATCACATAAGAGGAAAGGACTTGCTTATACAATTAAGTATTGTAAAAATGAGAATGCATTCATATAATATGTATTAATGTTAATCAGTTCACCTTCAAATCCATGGGATTGGGGAATGTGTATGCTTTCCATGGCCGTCATGTCCAAAGGGAATTCACAGGTGACAAACATGATTTACTAGATGTGGCTGTTGTAATACTTAGAGGGATTTTATCAAAGGTTTCATGCCAGTAATGTGGTGTAACACCATGTTTGAGCCATAATCTGCAACTTTTGGAGGTTCTCGCCATTTTTCAAAAGTGTTAAGAAGAGTGGTGTAGCTTAGTGAGAGGGGCCGGGCTCAGCGTGGCCCGCCAGACTTACTATAACATACTCCAGCACCTGACATAAGTTATAGCTAGAGTCTGTGCCAGCTCCCAGTTGGCATAGACTTGAGTTTCTAGCGCACCGAGTGCTAGGGATGCACCTCATTAATTAAGAGGCATCTTCCTCTTAATAAATCAGGTGCCTCTTACTCCAGTGCAGGGAGATCAAGACTGGCATATGGGAACACCAGTTTTGATAAATGTCCCCCCATAGTCCTATACTTACCTGATTACAGTCTTTACAGAAAGAAATTTCATCATCTTTAACCCAGGCATAAGTGACATAGTCATTAGTATGTCTGAAGCCAACCTAGAATAAACAGACATGGGATCGATATATCATTCCTCGGTTGTATATACTGTTAACACAGGTCTTAACTTAGTTCACCTTATTTTATTATACCGATTGGAAAGCTAGGTAGACTAATGCGAATCCAGCTCACCTCTTACCCAGTCAAACCGCTGGTGCACATATACGTGCAGAGTGGCACCGAGAATATATAAGAAAAGGAAGCCCAGCATATATCATAAACCTTCTGGCTTTATCAGGGATTTTCCATAAAATCCATCATTAGCAAGTAGCGTACCGCTGACACTTTTCAGGCCTTAGTAAGCCCATACACTTTCAATGGCTGTCGACCGAAGGCCTCTCTCTCCCAACGTCCCCATGCACATACACGCTCGGTTTGGCCGAGCAGGTATTTTCAATGTGGAGAGAGGAGAAAGTGATTTCTGGTGACAGCTTATCTCCCAGGAGAACAAAAATGCAGTTGAAATTCAGTCTGCCCGATCCTTTTCTCCCCAACATCATCTGTAAGGGGAGAGTCAGGCACTCCCGATACACATTAGATGGTCACAACGTCCCACCAAAAACAGTAGGTTTAACTGTCAATAGCCTACTGCATATGGAGGAAGGGGGGGGGGTCTTTAGTCATAGCTCGTTCATAGGGTGATTGGCAGCAACTTCACACGAGCTGATTACTGGGAACGAGTGTTTATATGAACTTTAGTTGCTACTAATGGCCAGATAATAGTCCTGTATAAATGCGTCATTAGGTCCTACAAAAGTCTGAAATGCGTAAGCGGCACATATTTACTCATGATAATATTATTATGAAATGTGCCTAATGAAGCCTGAAGATTTCATGACGTATATTGGTCAATGGTCTTAGCTTTTAGAATTACAAAGATACTGGTGCAAATTTGAATGTGTTGATTAAGCTAGATATTTCTGTAAGTGAAAGAAAACTTTATACGACCAAAGACATAGTGGGGGAGATTTATCAAAACTGGTGCAAGGGAAAACTGGCCTAGTTTCAGATAACAACTAATCAGATTCCAACTTATATTTTTCAGAACTTCTCTGGAAAATGAATGGTGGAATCTGTTTTCCCTTACACCAGTTTTGATAAATCTCCACCACTATGTCTTTGGTCATATAGAGTTTTCTTTCACTTAAAGAAATATCAACACATTCGAATTGGCACCAACCTAAGTGGTGTAAGCTAAATGCTAGTGGAAACAGCTTTATGTAAAAGTTTAACATAAAAAAAACTCGAGAAACCTAATGATGTGTATTAAGAAAACAAGCCTTGCCCATAAGTGTGCATTTCAAAGGGGTGTGACTGCTACAAAGTGCTTGAACGGGGAGTCGAGCCCTCAAATGTCTAATACCTCTGCTATTACCAATAGATTGGAAGAACCTGTACAGGACTCCACTCCTTATAGCAAATGCAATGGAAGGTAAGGAACTGGATCAAGGTTCTGGTAAAGGGGTGAAAGGGAAAAACACCTCTTTTCTTCTATGTATGGCTCTGGGCTACACTATAGTCAGAAATTGTCATCAAGCTAATGAGTAAAATGAAAATAAAAATCTTCACAAAATGACTACTGTACAAAAGGATGACTTATCCGGTCTTTGTTGCCTATAGCAAACCAATCACAGCACAGCTTTCATTTGGTATTCTGCTCTTGAAACAGCTGCACTGTGATTGGCTGCTACGAAGCTTTTCTTTTAGGGTATGTTCACATGGCAGATTTTGCCTATGTAGAAATTGGCTGTGGATTATGTAGTAGTAACCTTCTGGTTTCTGCTGCGGTTTTTCAATCGCTCACGGTATAGACCGACTGAATGGTGCTGAACAATGAGTAGACACTCACTGCAATTTCCACCTATGGCGGCGCAAAGACTGTTCTTTCTTGGGGCAGTTGCAGAGATAAACCGCTGCCGCATAAATGGCAGTGCAGCCTCCCATTGAGAACTATAATAGGCAGTGTACATGCAGCCGCCCTTCCGTTTCTGGCACGTAATCCGCATTAAATTCTGCAGACACATAACCGCTTGTATTCTTAATATACTCTGTATTCTATAATATAATCTGCAGTTACACAAGGATCATTAACCATGACATACCCTGTAAAGCCCAATCCAGTCCCAGGTGCTGCTGGGAAAATCGTGGCTCACAGAATAGCTGATGAGAGAGTCGTGGTCGGCGTTCCATTCTCCCTCTGCTCTCAGAGTAACGGGGGGTTCGAGGATCAGAGGCTTCATCTACAAGTAAAGTCACAACTCAAAGTGAGAGAGCAGCGGAGTACTGTGCCGTATTAAGATGCACTGACTATGACCGTTCCTCCCCATACAGTTCACCATCGTTTACACAAGGAGATGTGCGGTAAACAAGGATTTTTTATTGTGCCGCATAAATGATCGCCCAACAGACAAGCATTCATCCATTTTCAGGGTGATTGTCAATTTTTTTGAACAAACATCACATGATGCATGACTTTTTTTTTGTAACGTTATGTCCTTAGGGCACATGACATGGTTATATCATTCCTGGTTCAGTGAGATCACAATTGCACCCCCCTTCCCCCTTCCATTTTTTTTTTATTATACGGTATATTGTACATCTCAACCTTTATGGTATATTTCTAGGATAGGCCACAAATGTCAGGTGCAGGACCCACCTCAGGAACCCACTCCAATCTCCAGGACAGAGCCCCCGAAGTGAAGGGACAGCAGCCGCATGTGCGTGGCCAACCCTCATTTACTGCTATGAGAGTTCCGGAAATGGCCAAGTGCAAGCGGAGACTTGGCCGCTATTGCGAGGTGTGCTCTCGTTAACTTCAGGGCCCTAGTTCTGAAGACAGGAGCGGGTCCCAGAAGTAGGACCTGCATCTAGCTGACATTTGAGGCATATCCTAGTGAGATGGGACAACACCTTTAGGAAACCAAACAAAGACATAGATTGCATACAGTATAAGACTAGTAAACAGTAACACACTGGGGAGATTTACCAAGCTAAATGTGTCCGAATTTTGGCTTAGTCTGCGCCCCAAAAACTGGTGCACTTTCTTAAGACCACATTCATTATGTGTTTTGGATGCTTTTTTTTTTAATCAGGTATATTTTTATTGAAAATATATAACAAAAAAAAGGAAAAAGCTGAGAATTACATACATTTCTTGTACATTAGTTCACATACTGGCTGTCTAGTATAATAAAGTATTATTGCATTTACAAGATTGCATGTCTTATCATTTTTTCAAAGACTCCGTTTTTTTCCCCTGAATGCAAAAGAAACCTAATAACAGTAAATTATTTATAACTCCCCCCCAACCCACTCCCAACTTCCATGCAGAGACGGCCAGCCTAACTCATGTTGAAAAAGCATTATGCTGTGGCGTTTGATTAGTTTAATGTATTACTCTTTTATACGATATGTTGTCTAGACCGAGGTGTCAGTACCATATAACTACTACTGCCTAAGATATTAGCGTTCCCCTCAACTCACAGTAAGGGTCCATTCACACGTCCGCAATTTTGTTCCGCTTTTTGCGGAACGGAATTGCGGAGCCATTCATTTCTATGGGGCAGCACGATGTGCTGCCCGGATCCGGAATTGCGGATCCGTACTTCCGGGTCCGCAATTCCGATCCCGAAAATTATAGAACATGTCCTATTCTTGTCCGCAATTGCGGACAAGAAAAGGCATTTTCTATGAGAATGCCGGCAATGTGCGGTCCGCAAAATGTGGAACGCACATCGCCGATGTCCGTGTTTTGCGGATCCACGGTTCCGCAAAACACACACGGACGTGTGAATGCAGCCTTAGGGTCCATTCACACGTCCGTTGTTTCTTTCCTGATCTGTTCCGTTTTTTGCGGAACAGATCTGGACCAGTTCTGTACCCATTCATTTTCAATGGGTCCTGAAAAAAAAATCAGACATTGAGCTGTCCGATTTTTTTCAGGACCCATTGAAAATAAATGGGTACAGAACTGGTCCAGATCTGTTCCGCAAAAAATGGAATAGGTCAGGAAAGAAACAACGATGTGAATGGACCCTAAGTGCGTTAATGCATAAAGTTGACCCCGTACGCAATCTCTTGCCAGTGGCTGCAATGCCAAAGCAGGGACTTCAAACCAACCCTTCCAGATGGTCAGGAATTTTGCTGGGCATTTTCTTTTTAAATATATTCCTCTTTCATATCTCTATATATTATCAATTCTGTTTAGAAATTCCCGTCTAGTGGGCGGGCTCTTTTCTATCCAATACTTGGCTATCAATATTCTAGCCTGAAATAGCATTCTTTGTATGCTTAAAAATGTTCCGCTTTCTGTAATACCGAGTATACATATTCTGGGATCACTCACTAACTGTATCTGGGTCATCTGGGCAATTATCTGCAGCAACTCTGTACAATATGTTCCCAACTCAGGACAGTCCCAAAACATATGCTATAAGGAGGCCTCCACCACCCCACACCGGGGACAGCATGAGTTCGGTCGAATACCTATTTTGTGTAGGTATACAGGGGTTTTATACACTCTGTGTATTAGATATAGTTGAGAGAGATGCTGGGCTTCACTAAGTGTCAAGCTAGGAGTTGAAGCCAGAATAGTGTCCCATTGCTCCTGTGTGATAGTCCCAACGTCCCATTCCCATCTACTTTTAATTGGCAAGCAGCTCGGTGAGATAGACTTGCCAAATAAATGCCTGTAAAGTATAGAAATAAGTCCCTTAGAACTGCCCCTACACAGTACCTGTTGAACTATCGGAGGTGAAGCTGACATTGATATGCCCTATTTAAACTGCGCCTGGTATGCATGCCTTAACTGTGAGAATTAATAGAACACATTATGGGGGAGACCAAATTCCTGTTGTAGTTGTGCAAATGACTTCATAGCCCCTTCCTTCTGAAGTTGATGAAGGAAGAGGATACCCTTTTCCTCCCACGGGGAAAAGCCCTCCAGTTTAAACATTTAAGGCAGTCATAAGGGCGTGCTGTCATAGAAGCCCTGGAGACCAATCAGGTTCTTAAACTTAGACCAAACTTTTGTTATCACGGGACGTACCCCACAATATCACTGATACGTTTGTGGCTTCCCCAGGTCTGCCATAGCAATAGGTACCTTTTGCTCCATGATAAATGTTGCTATTCTAGCTGAGGGTCCCAAACCAGTAAATTATTCCCAACCCTTAAAATGTTGTATTTGTGCGGCTATGAAATATAGCCACGGATTTGGAAAAGAAAGGCCTCCCTCTTCCTTACCCCTCTGTAGTGTCTCTATACGAATTCTGGGTTGCTTCTTTTTCCATACCAAGGAGCGATTCCTCGCTCTGGTCTAATAAAAACAGATGACATCTGATACGTCGGTAGTCTGCACTTTGGAGAATGACTGGTTAACTGGTGACCATGGGAACGGACGCCTATTTATTCTTAGAGAGAATAACCAACAACCATCCCTGAGGAAGAAATTTGTTAATTTCGAAATACGTTGGTGTTTTTTTGGTTCGAGAAGGCATCCATCCTCTCGTGGATTACCAGCTAGGGCTTCCCTCGTGCGCACGAGTAACCGGCCGGGACCGCGCCCGCTCGTAGAGGAAACCTGAAGATACGAACATTGTAGCAACTCTCCAGCAGCATTACTGAGAACTACAGCGAGGATCCCGCATACCAGTCCATTACAGGCAAGTTACTATCTCTTGCAGCATCTATATGCAAGCTTATTATCTATCAGGTTGATTAGTTTGGACTGGCCGAGGATTCAGCAAACAGTGGTGTGCACGTAGTTGGGGGCATCATTTCACTTGATGTGACATTAACTACGAGACCCACCACCTGACACTGTTCAGTCAGCGCGGTCTATTTATCTCTCTGGTTTTATAATTTATTTGTTCAGGGTTTAGGCAATTTATCCCTCCTGTAGACCAGCAGCGACACACTCATACAAGTGTTATTTAGTGCAACAGTATCACATCTGCATTGTTCCAATTGTATGAGGTAGCGAGGGTACCCATAGATTTTTTATAAAATACCCTTTGAGGACTCCACACAGGAGAATTGTGTAGCATATATAACAATTGGGGCATCAATATCATTTAAATTAGATTACAGCGACCAACTACCAATAGGGGGAGCTTGCACCAGGCATTAACTTTGTCGTCTGTAAATTTATGGATCAGTGCGTCTATATTAACCTTAGCATAGTCCGTAATTATTGGCATTATCCTTATCCCCAAATATTTAAAACTTTGGGCAATTTGGAGCTGGACCTGCATCCAGTCTATCTGTGGTGGCAGGGGGTCAAGAGGAAGGATTACTGATTTATCCCAATTAATTGTCAATCTGGATCTCTTACCAAACTCAGTAATGTGTTTCATAATTGGGTGACTAGAATGTGCTATTTTTCCAGTATATATAAAACCATATCATCAGCGTATAGGGAGATTCTTTCCTCCCCAGGACCCAATGGAAACCCTTTCCAATCAGGGGACGCACGCAGAAGACAGGCCAGGGGCTCAATGGCGATAGCGAACGATAGAGGGGATAATGGACAACCCTGTCTTGTTCCCCTATGTAGTGGGAACTGTGCGGACAATTCCCCGTTTGCCCTAATTCTGGCAACTGGTGAGCAATAAAGAAACTGAACCCATGATATAAATCCCGTCCCGAACCCCATGATCCTCATAACCTCCCACAGATATTCCCATTCGACGCTGTCAAAAGCTTTGGCAGCATCAAGGAATATCACCGCGTGACAACCCCCAGTGTCCATTGGTCTTTGGAGATTAAGGCCTCTTTCACATAGGCGTCACGTTTTGGCTCCGGATGCGTCCCGGGTGCATTGCGTCCAGCCCTCGCTAGTAGGTACGCAACTGCAGTCAGTTTTGACTGCGATTGCGTTCCGTCGTTCAGTTTTTATTGTGCGGGTGCAATGCGTTTTGCACGCACAGGATAAAAAACTGAATGTGGTACCTAGACCCGAACTTCTTCACTGAAGTTCAGGTTTGGGTTCAAGGTTGTGTAGATGTAATTATTTTCCCTTATAACATAGTTATAAGGGAAAATAATAGCATTCTTAATACAGAATGCTTAGTAAATTAGGGCTGGAGGGGTTAAAAAATAAAATAATTTAACTCACCTTAATCCACTTGTTCGCGCAGCTCGGCTTCTCTTCTGTCTTCTTTCTTCAGGACCTGGGTAAAGGACCTTTGATGACATCACTGCGCTCATCACATGGTCCATCACATGGTCCATCACATGGTCCATCACATGGTCCATCACATGGTCCATCACATGGTCCATCACTCACCTCACGCATTGCACCCGCGCGGAAATCTCGCCCATGTGAAAGGAGCCTATGAAAAAGTCTCCGTAGATTAATGGAGGTGCTCTTGTCTGGCATAAATCCCGACTGGTCTGCGTGTATAAGGGAATTCATTACTTTATTCAGGCGGTTAGCTAGTACCTTTGCCTATAAGAGTCAGGTACAGTGGGTCTTTTCCAGGTTTAGGTAGTACCACCACCACAGCCTCTCGGCAATTTCCCCAATCACAAAGCATCTTTAAATGTATCTAAGAGATAAAGGAGAAGGGTTTCCTGATAACGTTTAAAAAACTCTGCTGGTAAACCATTAAAACACGGGGCCTTCTCATTGGGGAAAGATCCAAGGGCCGCTTTAAGTTCCTCTAACTCTAAGGGTTCATCCAGATATCGGGCCGATTCTAATGACATCACCGGTATGGGTATATTATTAGCTAAATAGGACTTAATATCGCTAGCACTCAAGTCTAGTTTTGAAGTATATAACTCTTTGTAGTATCTATAACTTCTTTGAGGATAATCGAGTCCTCTGCAGAGTGGATTCCTTCTCTAGTTCTAATAGCTATTATTCTGGATGGGCCCTCCTGCGAGCGGACCACTCTGGCCAATAAGCTTCCTGCTCTCTCCCCTGCTTCAAAATAATTCTGCCTCAAGAAGAAACGTTTATTGTCCGCAGTTTGAGTTAGATGGTCCTTTAGTTTATCCTGTGCCTCCTTCCATGCCGACTGTCTGTGTGGATGAGTCCTGTATATAAAAGGGCCTCAGAGTCTTTCACCTTCCGCTGCAAGGAGTCTAAAAGTCCCCTATTCTTGTTTTTCCACCTTTTAATTTTCTGTATATATAAGCCCCAGACATAAGCTTTCATAGTATCCCAGACTGTTCCCATGGCCGCTGAACCTATGCTAGAAAGAAAGAACTCCCCAATCTGCTCTGTAAGGGGATCTCCCTCATCCAATAGTTGGATCCAAAAAGGGTTAAGCTTCCAGATACCGTGTCCACTGCACTCCCTACCCCTCTCCAGCTGCATTTCCAATCTAATGGGCGAGTGGTCTGATAGACTACGTGGTAGATATTCTATAGAAGAAATATAGGACGAAGCCTCCAGGGTCCCAACCGGCAAATCTATCCTGGAGAGAGAATTATAAGATGGTGAAAAACAGGAGTACTCAGGATATCGGATTCTCCACAAATCATAAAGATCCATGTCATGCAGCAGTTTTGCCAGTGAGGTCTCCAGGGCACCAGTCAGTGTGGGATCTAGATGAATTTATCTAGGGAAGGGTCTAAATACTTATTAAAGTCTTCCAATAGTAGTATCAGTACTGGGGGCCCCCGTATTACGACTGTCATGACCTGCCTAATCATATTACAGGAGTATGGAGGCAGGCATATACAGGTCCTTCTAAAAAAATTTAGCATATTGTAATAAAGTTCATTATTTTCTATAATGTACTGATAAACATTAGACTTTCATATATTTTAGATTCATTACACACCAACTGAAGTAGTTCAAGCCTTTTATTGTTTTAATATTGATGATTTTGGCATACAGCTCATGAAAACCCAAATTTCCTATCTAAAAAAATTTGCATATTTCATCCGACCAATAAAAGAAGTGTTTTTAATACAAAAAAGTCAACCTTCAAATAATTATGTTCAGTTATGCACTCAATACTTGGTCGGGAATCCTTTTGCAGAAATGACTGCTTCAATGCGGCGTGGCATGGAGGCAATCAGCCTGTGGCACTGCTGAGGTGTTATGGAGGCCCAGTATGCTTCGATAGCGGCCTTAAGCTCATCCAGAGTGTTGGGTCTTGCGTCTCTCAACTTTCTCTTCCCAATATCCCACAGATTCTCTATGGGGTTCAGGTCAGGAGAGTTGGCAGGCCAATTGAGCACAGTAATACCATGGTCAGTAAACCATTTACCAGTGGTTTTGGCACTGTGAGCAGGTGCCAGGTCGTGCTGAAAAATGACATCTTCTTCTCCATAAAGCTTTTCAGCAGATGGAAGCATGAAGTGCTCCAAAATCTCTTGATAGCTAGCTGCATTGACCCTGCCCTTGATAAAACACAGTCTACCAACACCAGCAGCTGACATGGCACCCCAGACCATCACTGACTGTGGGTACTTGACACTGGACTTCAGGCATTTTGGCATTTCCCTCTCCCCAGTCTTCCTCCAGACTCTGGCACCTTGATTTCTGAATGACATGCAAAATTTGCTTTCATCCGAAAAAAGTACTTTGGACCACTGAGCAACAGTCCAGTGCTGCTTCTCTGTAGCCCAGGTCAGGCACTTCTGCTGCTGTTTCTGGTTCAAAAGTGGCTTGACCTGGGGAATGCGGCACCTGTAGCCCATTTCCTGCACACGCCTGTACACGGTGGCTCTGGATATTTCTAGTCCAGACTCAGTCCACTGCTTCCACAGGTCCCCCAAGGTCTGGAATCTGTCCTTCTCCACAATCTTCCTCAGGGTCCGGTCACCTCTTCTCGTTGTGCAGCGTCTTCTGCCACACTTTTTCCTTCCCACAGACTTCCCACTGAGGTGCCTTGATACAGCACTCTGGGAACAGCCTATTCGTTCAGAAATTTCTTTCTGTGTCTTACCCTCTTGCTTGAGGGTGTCAATGATGGCCTTCTGGACAGCAGTCAGGTCGGCAGTCTTACCCATGATTGCGGTTTTGAGTAATGAACCAGGCTGGGAGTTTTTAAAAGCCTCAGGAATCTTTTGCAGGTGTTTAGAGTTAATTAGTTGATTCAGATGATTAGGTTAATAGCTCGTTTAGAGAACCTTTTCATGATATGCTAATTTTTTTAGATAGGAATTTGGGGTTTTCGTGAGCTGTATGCCAAAATCATCAATATTAAAACAATAAAAGGCTTGAACTACTTCAGTTGGTGTGTAATGAATCTAAAATATATGAAAGTCTAATATTTATCAGTACATTACAGAAAATAATGAACTTTATCACAATATGCAATTTTTTTTAGAAGGACCTGTATATGGCAATGAGGAAAATTTTTATTTTATATATAGAGCAATGAAGACAAACATATCTTCCCTCAGGGTCGATCTCTGAGGAGAAACATTCGAAGGGTAGGGCTCTGTGTACAAGGACGCTAACCCCTCTAGCATGCGTAGAATAAGTGGAATGGTAGGCATGTGAGATCCACCGCTTGAGTAGCAGTTTCTGAGTGTGCTTAGACAAATGTGTTTCTAGGAGACACAAAATGGCCAGTTGGTATTTTTGCATAGCCATAAAAACTGCCTGATGTTTAGTGGTATCTCCCAGGCCTCTAACATTCCAGACCAGAACCTGAGTTTTACCTGCCATAGTTCAGAAAGGTGCAGAAATGCATAGGATATACATGTCCACATGGACTAATCTGTAGCCAATAGTTAACTGGATAAAGAGTTAGGTCGTCTCTCCGGAAATACCCTCCCAATACAAACAATATAACAAAAAAATATCCCCAAAAAGAGATCACTCCTTTCGTGCCAAAAAGGGGACACGAGGCACAATTTCCTGAAGCCGACTAATATGGAAAGACGGCACCAGTAGCCCATACCTAAAGAGTGTAGGACAGTAGAACAAATGTGCTATGAACATAAGGGTAACTTCCAACACATAGAAACCCCTGGCGGCAACAATTCTAATGCAACAAGCGGCTTCTTAGTCATACGGTATAAAGATATTATAGATATACATATAATCAGGCTAACTAAAGTGGAGACCAATGACAGCTTTCCTGTGTATTATATCTGTCTAATGGGTAGTAAATTCTGGAAATAATAGATCTAATAACATTCAGATTGAAGTACAGAGGTGGTAAAATACTTATCGTAGTACTATGGTGTCAACAGTGATAGTCCACTTCAACATGGATGGTCCCTACTATCAGCCAGTCCCAGTAGGATCACAGAGGGAACCTTTGTGTAAATCCATCCAACGAGTAGTGTCTCCAGGCGATTCAAAGAGGTGGACCTTCCCGCCAGCGACCACTTGCAACTTGGAGGGGTAGAGCATGGAGTACTGTATATTTTTCATCCTTAGACGCCTCTTTACATCCAAAAATTTCGCCCTTCTTCTTTGGACCTCCACCAAGAAGTCAGGAAATATAGATATTTTATTGCCATGTACAGTTAAATCCGCACGATATCTTGCATTACGGAGAATAGCATCCCGGTCTTGGAAATGCAGGATCCTAAGTAATATTGGTCTCGAGGGAGCCCCTGGAGGAGGGGGATGGAACGGCAACCTGTGTGCCTTTTCTATTGCGAACATCGGAGACAGAGAATTTTGTCCAAACTTTTCTTTAAACCACTCTTCAAAGAATAATAATACAGTGTTAGCCCCTTCTGCCTTTTCCGGTACTCCCACCAAGCGAAGATTGTTACGGCGTGATCTGTTCTCCAAATCCTCAGTTTTATTGATAAGCAGGGTAATATTATGAATAACCTTGGCTAGGTCACGTTTTACAGGGGGTATATGATCTTCTAAAAGGCCAAGTCTTTCCTCCACCACAGCAACTCGTTCATTAACTTTCCTGATGTCTTGTCAGATAAAAGAGACACTTTCTTGGAGGGACCTTATGGATGTAATTAGAGCTGCAATTTTGTACTGCCAGGAATATATCTTTAATTGTAGGCTCTATGTCTGGTGACAGAGCAGGGACAGGCAGCTGCATTATGGACTGCGCTAATAGGGCTTTATGGGCTCCCCCTTCACTAGCTTCTGTTTCCTCCACGTGCGATCTGCCATCTTGGCCCTTGCTCTCTCTCATGGCAGCAGTCACAAGGGGGTTTATCTCTGTCCCCTCTGTCTTCCCCGATGGTACACTTGCGCCCTCAGGGCATCCCATTGTGTGGGGGAACCCGGGTGAACTGCTCTAGACGAGCCACCACGTCCACCGACCTTGTTGATGTGGCGGCGCCATATTGTTTAGCCGGAGACTGCCCCGGACCCTCCCGCTCCTTCTTGTTGGTGTGGTTCATACTGAGAAGTGCTGGCAGGGCGCGTGTCTACCTGCCACAGCCTCCGTCCCGTCGATCCGGGGTATCTAGCCACAGGATGGAGCAGGATAATCTTGGTTGCCGTTCAGGAGCTCCGCGATGCGCGCCTCCTCACATTGCTGGCCAGACCAATTATCTTAGGAGGGGCACTGGCTTTCCTTAAAGGGGTTGTCTCACTTCAGCAAATGACATTTATCATGTACAGAAAATTTATATAAGGCACTTACTACTGTATTGCGATTGACCATATTGCCTCCTTTGCTGGCTAGATTAATTTTTACATCAAATTATACACTGCTCGTTTCCATGGTTACAACCACTCTACAATCGAGCAGTGGTGGCCACGCTTGCACAATATAGGAAAACCTGCCAGCTTCTCTGGTGGCTGGGACAGTGGAAGTGCACATAGTCCAGAACTTTTTTCCCCATAGTGTGCAATCATGGCCACCTCTGTTGGATTACATGGATTAACCATGGAAACGAGCCGTGTATAATGTGATGGAAAAATGTATCCAGGCAGCAAAGGAGACAATATTGACAATCACAGTACATTAGTAAGTGGCTTGTATTAACTTACTATACATGATAAATGCCATGTTGAAAGGTGCCGGCGATCACCTGAAGAACAAGTGTAACGCTTGTTCCTTGGGTAATACAATTGTTGGTGCGGTCACCTAAATGATTGTTTCTGGGCAGCAGATCATACTGTCTAAACAGCACTCTGCTGCCCAGAAATAATGCAGCTGTAGTGATCGCAATAGCGATCGCTCCTCCCCATATTATGGAGGGGCTCGCTGCAAGTAAATGCAGCTTTCTCCTCCACTGATGAGCAGCGATTGTTGGGAAGGAATGCTTCCTTCGCGACAATCACCTGCTCCATCAGACCGCGTAAAGGGGCCCTAAGTTTACACTGTCCAATTACGAAGCAGGATTAGTACATCTGCACCACTGTGTACATGACAATTTCTGAAGCAGAATCAAAGACTTCACGGTATTATAAAGCGTCATATGCTGTGTACAGTTTATGTATGTACCTGTAATGTGAAGGTTCCCGTTACCGGCTTGTGATCACTAATTCCGTAGCTCATGTGACTCGTATACTTTTCTAAATTGATTCTTAAGATATGCTCAAAATCTGATCCTACAGCTTCATCCAGTTCACTTTCGGAATCTTCCTTTAATTTCCAAAGAATGCGATCTGTCCAAGCTGGTTTGCGTTTCTTTCCGCTGGAAAATAATGCATTATATACTGATAGTTATTTGGAGAATCAGTCAATTTCCTAACAAAATCTACTTTCTACCACAGACCGCAAGTATATTGGTCCATCACATTAGTGAGAAGAAATAAGAAGAGATTATAAGACAGCGTGCCATATGAATCCAATAAAAAAAAAAAAACTGTCCCATATTCCTTCAAATGCCATAAGTAAAGAGATATTCTCCTGAACGGCTCCATACAAATGGCAGTACATTGTGATTGTAGAGCTTCACTAGCTTTACGGCCAGGTACTATGCAGAACAGACTCCGTGCATAAAGCTCAGTATTGTGCATGGGGCCTAAGAGAAAAAAATCTAATGTACGTAAAAAGATTAGAACATCTGAATAATGATACTTATGAAAAATAGAAAACCTTTTTTGATTTAGATAGACCAATCGATCGATCTACAAAGATCTAGTAGCTAGTAGAGCTGAATTCACTTGTATCTTATTATTACATTATAATGTCTTGTCTGCGGTTTTACATAAGACTGCAAGTAAACGTACAGCGGATGCACAGTCAAGGCAAATGAAGCCTGCTACATCTGTAAGATCAAAGATTATTCCAATAAACAACATACAATTAAACAATAAGATATGTCCTATATGATCAGCTCACGTGTACTGTACAATAAATATACCCATAATATGGAACGTCTGAAGAACATTACATGATTTATGTACTACTGCCTGTGAATGCAAGATGTAAAAAAAAAAGCCAAATTATAAAATAAAATAAAAAGAAGAGCAAATATAAAACATCCCAAATATTTCGTGCTGATTAGGTAATGATCATGCCGGGAAGCTGGCACGTTATGTGGTTAGAATTCATGGAACTGTTCAGATGGAGGGCCAGAGACAAATATTATGTTTTTTAAATTTTTTAAAAAGGATGCTACATGCATTGAGCATTTCTATCGGCACAATTTATACATTGGAACCAAAGCAGTGTTCAATAAACAGGTAAAATGTAATTCATTTACAAAGAAAGAGAATGCCTCTTGGATATTAAAGTAACATTTTATGTAGGTCATTTGTGGTTAATCCTGATGAACTGTACTATGACTAGCCAAAACCATCTATAAAGGGCTTGTAAACAGCAAACTGATAAAATTCAATATTAAAAGGAGTTTTCCAGGCTTTTAATATTGATGACCTATCCTCAGGTGATCAATATCAGATCGGCGGGGGTCCGACACCTGGCACCCCTGCCGATCAGCTGTATGAAGAGAAGGCACGTGCCGTGCTCGCGCGCCATCTCCTGTCTCTCTTTCTGCTTGCCATAGACAGCAGCAGCGAGCAGGAAGAGAGACAGGAGACGGCGCGCGAGCACGGCGCGTGCCTTCTCTTCATACAGCTGATCGGCAGGGGTGCCAGGTGTCGGACCCCCGCCGATCTGATATTAATGACCTGAGGATAGGTCATCAATATTAAAAGCCTGGAAAACCCTTTTAATATACAGCAGTTAACCAAGGTGAAAATGGAGCTAAATAACCATTTCCCTTCTGTTTACAGCCGTGTCTGTGGATTGTATTCTGTTCTAAAGCCTTTATTTTTGGTCTGCAGAAAACAGATCCTTGAAAAACTGTTAGTGTACACTCCATTTTTTTTTATTACCACTCCCATCAATAGGAAAGGGATATTCACACACACACAAAAAAAAAGAAGACCTGTTTCTAGGATGAGGAACATGGAAAAAAAATGGATAGTACACTGAAGAAAAATACAGTCATGTGCACGAGGTCTAAGGTCTAAAGACAAATGAATAACCATTTGGTTACATGCAATTGATTGGCTGGATGTGATTTTACTGATGACTGGTGTTGGAGAGGCTGTGAGAGAGGCAAGAAAGAGCTGCCTCATTCAGCATCTGTACTATCAAGTACTATCCAACCTTGTACACAAAACTACAAAAGATAAGTTACTGTTCAAATAATATAGATTTTTTTAATATTCAAGATACATTCTCTTGAAGATGTTTAGTAAAAATGACAGTCTGAGATCACAAGGACATAAAAATGCAGTTTTTCTAGTAATGAAAAAAAAGAGACAATACAATAAGGACAAAACCAGATTTCTAATTAACATGACGGACATATGTGAAATGGTATCTAGCACATGTCAGCATACTACTGATTTATTTTTATATTAGTACAATCTACAACTAGTTTTAGTCAGGGAAGCAAAGGATTTTTTCTTACTTAAATCCCAATAGTGACTTCTTCCATCTAAAAATTAAGCATATAAATCAGTGCATAAAAGACTATTATAAGTATAATAGATAACACAATAAAAACCCTTTCATACAGCATCAAGAACCTGAAATCAAAAATAGATGACTGGTGAAATATCTCAGGTTTTAGCTACCATTTGGCATGTGAACCAGAAAAATGACTGGCAGGACAAAGACCCCCACCGCCCTTCACAGCCCGCTTCCTCTTTGACGTTTAGCTCAGATTTTATAGTATTAAGTGTCAAGGGCTAAGGTCTTGTTTGAGTGCAGTCCTTGTGCAAATGAATGGCCATGTCAATGGCCATTTTCTTATGTTTACTGTCTGACAGTGGCTTATATTTGAGAAATATAGGTCATTTAACCTTATTTATATATGTGCTAAGACACATGTTCCTTAAAGGGCAGCCAGGATATATTGATGACCGAGCCTCAGGATAGGTCATCAATATCTGATCGATGTGGCTCCAACTCCCAGCACCCACACCAATCAGCTGTTTGAAGAGAAGGCGGCGCTCATGCGAGCTCCACTTCTTCAAGATTACACTGCGCGTCATCTAGTTTGCAGCAGTAGAACAGTATGATTACAAGTGCTCATTCCATTCAAGTCAAAGGAACAAGCAATTACAAGGCTTCCGAAACGACGCGCAATATAATCTTGAAGAGCAAATAGAGCTTGCATGAGCGCTGCCTCCTCTTCAAACAGCTGATCAGCGTGGGGGTTGGGAGTCATACCCCCACTGATCAGATATTGATTACCTATCCCGAGGATAGGTCATCGATATGTACTGGCTGCGCAATCCCTTTACATATGCTTAAAGATAACCTGTCAATAAAAAATATAGTAGAATCTGCAGGCAGCATGTATAGAGCAGAAGGAACTGAGCAGATTGATATATAGTTTTGTGGAAAAAGATTCTTGTAATTTATACATGTAAATCTCTGCTCTTTTTGAGCTCAGTTGTACACAGGGGCCATCTTTACCAGTGATGATGGCATAGGATGGCCCCTGTGTACAACTAAGCTCAGAACGTTCAGATATTTAAATGTATTAATTACAAGTTTTGCTGAGTCTTTTCCCACAAGACCTTAAAGGATATAACAATGGGTTTCTAAACAAAATAACTCCTTACAAAAAAAAGTATCTAAACTTTTACACATGCAAAATCTTATTTCCTTATTTTTTGCAACCTACAATGATATTTTCAGCAAATACCCATTAAAACTCTAGATTTCTGATCATTTTACCTTGTATCATATACATCTGAGTTCAGGTCAAATTTGTATGTTGGCTTAAACTTCAGAGGCCCTTCCATAAATCCTTGGAGAAATCGTTCCTTCTTCTTAGCAATATTTAACTAGAAATGTACAAGAAAAAAACTCTGCTTGAAAAGTGACATTTTATTTCCTTACCACCAACAAAAAAAGTTTACATGGTATGATGGCTTTTTCTATTACAGGACACATGACCGCAATACAAATTATTGAGCCCTAGGGGTGATATTAGGGAAATATTTATAAAACATGAAAAAAAAAATAATCAGCAAGATAAAGTGATATATACAGAACTGCGCAAAAGATTTAGGCAGGTGTGGAAAAGCATAAATACTTAAAAAATTGTTTATCAATTAACAAAATGCAAAGTGAATGAACAAAATAGAATTTTAAATTGAATCAATATTTAGTATGACCACCCTTAGCCTTTAAACAAGCATCAATTCTGTTAGGTACACTTCCACAAAGTCAGGGATTGTAGGATTATAGTCATCAGTATAATTGCTCAGTTATAACAAATGTAAAAAACGAGATTTTTGTGAACTCACCTGTAAAATCTCTTTCTCGCGTAGTTCATTGGGGGACACAGACCGTGGGTATAGCTGCTTGCTGCCACTAGGAGGCGACACTAGGCTAAGAAGTGATAACTCCTCCCCCGCAGGCTATACCCCCTCCAGCCTGGAGAGAGCATATCAGTTTGTGCCCAAGCAATAGGAGTAGGAGAAAAAAAAATCAATAATGAAAATACAGTACACAACCCACAACTGACAAACATCAGTCGGAATGCACCAGAACTGAGGACCATACTGGCCCACCAACCGCCAATATGTGCGGCAAACAGAACACTGGGTGGGAGCTGTGTCCCCCAATGAACTACGCGAGAAAGAGATTTTACAGGTGAGTTCACAAAAATCTCGTTTTCTCGCTAGTATCATTGGGGGACACAGACCGTGGGACGTCCTAAAGCAGTCCACGGGGAGGGAAAAAAATCACACGCCCCTGGAGAAAAAACGCCCTCGAGGATGCGGCATCCGCTGCCGCCTGCAAGATCTTGCTGCCTGGAGCAGCAACAGATGATGGCTAGAAAAGACCCCCGAAAAACTCGGTGAACTTGCCGGAAGACCAAGACGCTGCCCTCTAGAAGCGATGTCTGGAGTAGATGAACCCGAGAAATGACGACCGCTGGACAGCCAGGCCATCACTCCGCTAGGAAGCAACCGACAGGCAGACATCCCAGGAAAAAAAGCATCCCGTTGGAAGACGCCAGCTATGACAAGGACCTCCAAGAAAATCAGGCAGAAAACCCATACAGCGGAACGCGCCAACGCGCCAGATATGGACCAGCAAATCTCCGAGGCCAAAATAGATGGCTGATGGAGAGCCCGCCCTTAAAATACGAGGGAGAAAGAAGAGAAAAACCATGTCCGAGAAGACCCGAAAAGCGGTGACCTTCCGCCAGAAAGAAAATTCTGGCGGAGCACTGCCTGATGCAAATGACAAAGGACAAATGGACGTACAAAAAGAAGAAGAAGAAGTCCCAGAGGGGGGGGCTTGTTTGTTCCTGAAACGCCCCCAGCGATCTACCGATCGTCGGGGCGAAGCCGGTCGTAGACCACAACTGTGGGAGCGGAACCAAAATCCAGGTTCGCAGGATCCTCCTCTGGTTAAAAGAAACCGGTAATGGAAAAAAACCCATAATTGACATATATTGACTTCCGGGCAGAGACCAAGATAAGAGAATACTCTCCGTGGAAAAAAATAGATCCCGGATTCCATAGCTATACAACCCATTGCCACCGGTCGAGGAGACCGAAGGGAAAAGGTGGTCAGCAGTCCAGCTAGAGGAAGGACAGGAAAGAAAAATAGGGGTGTTCCGTTCAAGGAACGAAATCCCTACCAGTGGTGACAAGGTGTGACAGTCACCCGCTCAGCCTGGCTTGGGGGGACCGTAGTCCACCCCCGGAAGGAGCAGTGAAAGGAATGACCACCATCGCTTGATGTGACACAGAAGTAACCATAACTGAAGGAAGGAATCACTGTAGTGGTAGACGAGTGCCACAGGGACTAAGTAAACATATCTGACGGACAGTATCACCGTAGTGGTAGACGAGTGCCACAGGGACTAAGCTACCCAGTCGAGCGCGCCCAAGTAAGGTGCTGATAGCTATGGCACTGACGCCAATGCAAAACCCGAGTTGACGACACAAGAACAATAGTAGTCAGAGCAACGGACAGTTAACAGTAATGAAGACCATTGAGAGGTCAGGGCAAGCCCATTGCCATCAGGGACTGGCACTGTACAGATCTCTTGGTAATGAAATACACCCTTGAGGAGGAGCCCATACAAAGGAAGCTGCCAGAGTAACGCAAAGGCCACACTCCAGCTGAGGAGGATGCCACACCGTACAGGATACCAATCCCAGAGTCGGAAGAAACCGCCGTCTGACGAAGGAACTGTGCAATAGGAATGTTCAGTAGGAACCCTAGCATGTAGTGGAGATGCAAATACCCTTTGTACAGTAATAGCTACCGCCTGCTCCTCCCAGCGTAAAACTGAGGGAGAGGCCTAAGGACACCCAGAAGTAGCATGGAACCAAGCTAACTCAGTCAACCAGAGCCATTCTGAGGCATTCCATCTAAAAAGGGGGCAAAACCAGAGCAACCGCCGAAGCAGTGTCAGGGTAGAACCCCTATCTGAGGGGGCTGACCCACTGCCATGAGTTCGATCTCCGGCCCTTGTGAGAACTACCCTTGCTTTTTTTTTTTTTTTTTTGTCAGAAGTGGGATCTGAACCCACGCCTCCATTTGGAGACCCGAACACCCATACACGGAAGAGATTAACTCTTGAGTCTGGCACATTAGACCACTCGGCCATCCTGACTTAGAGAACACGCTGTAGTAGTCAATGCAGAATGCCAGCAAAACACCCTCACCTAATGAGGAAGAGTGGTGGCCCAGAATACAGAGTCAGTGCAACCTTGGGCTCGCTGGGTCGTAATCCCAACATTTGTATAATGGCGTGCACCCACACGCTGTAGAGGACCAAGTTCTGACCGACCTGAACGGTGGAGGCCCATAGGGATGGGAATCTAGGGCACCTGAAGAGCTGCTGAGCGACTCCCTTAAGAGAACAAGGAACGACCTATCTGCGCCAACCACCAGTACCAGAAGAGACGGGAGGATACAGTATGGGAGCAGTCCCAGTATCCATATACCTCTAGATGAAGAGTACCAGGCACCAATGGCAACGACTGTTGCCGCGGCCCACCCGTGAAGGAAGCCACGGCATCTAGTGCGGAGGCTTAGTTGAATTAAAGCATGCATAGATGCTCAGTGATTTCCCGTTAGATGTAGAAGGGGGTAATGCCACGACTGTTGAATAGTATTCAGTGGTAGCGCAACCCTCCGTCAAGGAAGGAAGGTAGGGAGATAAACAGAACCGCATCCAACGGTAGTGTAATAACCCCCTCCCTGGAGGGGGTAACGCGTACTGTAAGCACTACCCTCAATGGAAGTGCAACCACTCCACCCATGAAGGGGAGAAAAATATATAGGGAGTACTGTATCCTGAGGTTAGCGCCAGTACCTAACCTATGGCAGGGGGTAATGCACCCAGTAGGAATTGACCCCTATGGCAGAGAATTACACCCCTATCGAAGAGGATAATGCATACGAATAGTCCCGTTCCCGGTGGGTAGAGAATTCCTCCACCTAAGCAAGGTGGTAATACTTACAGCAAACATTGCCACCCGCGATAAAGCCATAACGCCTCCTATAAGAGAGGCTAATGCATAACGCCAGTACTGTACCCAGTGGAACAGCAATCCATCAACAACCGAAAGGGGAGACGCAAATGGCTGGCACTGACCAGTGCAAGTGCCGTCAGTCCACCTGTGGAAGGAGGGAATACAAAGGGTAAGTACTGTATCCAGTAGCAAAGCAAATGCCGCCTAAGGAAGGGGCAATGCAGACAATCAGTACTGCCGGTAGCATGGATGCAGTCTAGAAGGTTCATATCAGAGTCCGCAGAACTGTTCCCTCAGAACCAACCCCTGTCAGAAGGGAGGGTTCTGAATATCACCCTAATGAGGAAGGATGGAGGTGCGGAGGAGACCGAGGAGGAATGTCCTGCTCGTGCGCAGCTCTACCTCTTAGCATCCAGCCATGGCAGTTGCAGGCTGTGACAGCGGTGATATAACCATCAAAACACCCAGGAGGTGGAATCGGCATCCCTACCTGACCGCTCACAGGATTGTGTGGGCGGTACTCAATCGACCCACAATCCAGGAGGGTGGATTGGGAACTGCCAGAGGTCCTCCATTGGATTGCGCATGTGGATTAACAACCAAATGACCCAAGAGGGTGGATTGGGAATCCAGCAGCTGTGTTCCCCTGGCTTGTGCAGGTGGAGCATTATCAACCAAACGGCCCCGTAGGGCGGATTGGGAATCCTGCATCTGTGTTCCCCCCGGATCCGTGCAGGTGGAGCATTATCAACCAAACGGCCCCGTAGGGCGGATTGGGAATCCTTCAGATGTGCTCCCCCGGATCCGTGCAGGTGGAGTATTATCAACCAACGGCCTCAGCGGGCGGATTGGGAATCCTCAGATGTGCTCCCCTGGATTTGTGCAGGTGGAGCATTAATCAACCAAACGACCCCGTAGGGCGGATTGGGAATCCTTCAGATGCGCTCCCCTGTATTTTTGTAGGTGGAGTATTATCAACCAAACGGCCCCAGCGGGCGGATTGGGAATCCTCCAGATGTGCTCCCCTGTATGTGTGCAGGTGGAGTAATATCAACCAAACAGCCCAACGGGCGGATTGGGAATCCTGCAGATGTGCTCCCCTGCATTTGTGCAGGTGGAGCATTATCAACCAAACGGCCTCAGCGGGCGGATTGGGAATCCTTCAGATGTGCTCCCCTGTATTTGTGCAGGTGGAGCATTATCAACCAAACGGCCCGTATGGCGGATTGGGAATCCCTCAGATGTGCTCCCCTGGATTTCACCTGTGGTGGCCTATACACCAGACGACCCAGAAGGTGGTCTGGGAATTCTTCATGTGTGCATTCTCAACTAAACAGCCCCGGAGGGCGGATTGGGAAACTGTGAGCAATCCTGCCCTGTCCAGATAGGACATGGGCCCAGCCCCATACCCCACCACCAGGGTGGACATGTCGGCAGGAAGGGGTTAGGGTTAACTTCCTAATCAAAGGTAATTGGCATGCAGAAAGGGGACACTCAGATAATGCAGTGCCGGCTGCAAACAAACGACTTGCCACAAAGGGTTAACCCAGCTCAGAGGACCAGATGCGGAGCTCAGCGGGGCACCTGGGGGAGGAGCGACAGCTAGTCGGGGAGAATCCGCGCCAAAAGGACGAACCCGCCCCCTCCATAACTGGAATGAAAGTTGCGGCCTAGTAGGCCGCAAAAGCCGGGACATAAAGTTCGGCGCACAGCCGACCGGGCGGTACTGCCGGCCGGTTACCACAGCGGGGCCTGAAGAGCAACCGCCGATGTCTGCCCACTGATTTGGAGGGGGAGTGTCCACTCTCGCTGCGGGAACCCATCCCGTGCCGCTAAAACAACTGCACGGGCTGAATCCCGGTAGGCCCGAAGAGGAGCCGGGGGCTAAATTTTTGGCGCCGGCCAAACGAATAGCCGGCCGGGAGTGGAGTGACCGGAGCGGCGCTCTGCAAGTGCCCTGGCTGAACATCGGCCGCGGGAGCTCACCCCGCAGGCCGTACAACTGGACCAGAATCTGAGGAGAACCCAGGCCCCCCGTATGGACAGAAGCCCAAACCTACATTGGGCCTGAGGTAATGTGGGGCCCTCACCATGAATGGCCCACCTGAGGAAAAAGGTCCTCCATCTTATGATGAGGTGACCGGGGGGGAAGGGAGAAGGGGGAGGGGAAGGGCCGAGGTACTTACCCAATACGGACTACTCACCCCATCTTCATCCTCTTCTCTTCACCCTTTCTCAGAGTACCAGCAGGGTCACCTCTTCAGCCGCTGGCACACGAAGTGGCAGGAGACTGGAATGGCGGAGGGTCTCGCCGGATTCAGGTGACCCCCTTGGCTGGCGGGAAGCAGGGGAGCTGGGCTGCCCTGGTCCACTTTCGTTTCTTGGGGAGGGCGAGCGGTGAGGGATTCCGACACCGGCCTTGCTCCCGGGGTAGACAGAGTGGCTAGGCGACTCTGTTTCCCCAACCTAAAAGAGGAAAAAGATAAAATAATAAAAGTAAGCCGCCCTGCAAAAGCAGGGAGGTCTGCCTCCTACGACACTAAGCTAAAAACTGATATGCTCTCTCCAGGCTGGAGGGGGTATAGCCTGCGGGGGAGGAGTTATCACTTCTTAGCCTAGTGTCGCCTCCTAGTGGCAGCAAGCAGCTATACCCACGGTCTGTGTCCCCCAATGATACTAGCGAGAAATGATCTTTTTCACATGTAGTTTAAAACACAATCATTAACTGAAACAAAAACAGCTGTGTAGGAGGCTTAAAACTGAGTGAAGAACAGCCAAACTCTGCTACAACTGTGAGGTTGTGGAAGGCAGTTTCATGTCACAAGTCATACACCATGGCAAGACTGAGCACAGCAAGAAGACATATGGTAGTTATACTGCATCAGCGAGGTTTGCCAGGAAAAGATTTCAAAGCAGGCTGGGGTTTCAATATGTGCTGTTCAAGCTCTTTTGAAGAACACAGAAACAGGCAACATTGAGGGCCATAAAAGGAGTGGTCGGCCAAGGAAACTTAGTCCAATAGACAAAAGACACATCATCCTTACTTCCTCCGGAAATCGGAAGATGTCAAACATTGCCATCAGTTCAGAACTGGCAGAAACCAATGGGATCTAGGTACACCCGACTAGTAGTCGGAGAAGTCTGGCCAGCAGTGGTCTCCATGGAAGAATTGTGACCAAAAAGACAAAGCGACTCATCCATGGCAGAAAACATAGGAACTGGGGTACAGAAAAATGGCAGCAGGCCCTCTGGACTGACGAGTCAAAATATGAAATATTTGGCTGTAACAAAAGGCAGTTTGTTCGCTGAAGGGCCGGAAAGCGGTACAATAATGAGTGTCTGCAGACAACAGTGAAACATGGTGGAGATTCCTTGCAAGTTTTGGGCTGCATTTCAGCAAATGGAGTTAGGGGTTTGGTCAGAATTAACGTTGTCCTTAATGCTTAGAATATTTTCTCATACTTTGATGATCTCTGCCCACCTATACTACAGTGCTCCATCAGAAACAGGGACCGACTGGGAACCTAAAGTGGCCCCATGTTGTAGGTGGGTCCAAATTGACAAAAGGCAGGGGCAACATAAGTAGGAAGGGCCAACAATACTGTAGTGCAGCACAAAATACTGCCGCCCCCGTAGCATTTAACTCCATCACCGTCCTGAGGATGGCAATACAGCTGAATTCAGGAGGGCACCTTCCACTACCAGCCAAGTGCATAAGTACTAGATGCTCCTAGCATCACTTAATGCTGAGAGCATCAGATCACTATGTACCTGACCAGTCACCGTGAGAAGGACTTGGGTAGCCACCTCTGGACATCGGCCCACCAGGAAATTTCCCTGTAGGGTCAATGGCCCGTCTGACCGTGATCAGAATTTTTTTAATCAACATTGACAGTGACTGCAGTCAAAGAAAATGGAATTTCAGACCTAAGGAAGGTGAAAAAGAAGCTCTGTTTCCCTAACAACATACAGTATGAGGAGCTGCATGAAGTCCTACAGTATGTGATCACTAGTATTACTCTTACCAATAACATTACATACAGAAACAATGCTGCACTTGTCCTCAGGTTGTGTGTGGTTCTGCAGTCTCCATATTTACTTCAAAGGCACTGGGCTGCAGAATCAGACACAACCTGTGGAGCTTTGGAGCCGTTTCTACAATAAAGCATCCATATCATGTAATTCCCCTTTACATTGAAGAGGAGGCGCTAGCTTACCTGGTCCTTTTCCCATAGTAGATTATATCTATTGCTATTCACAACTTCTCTAATAAAGTGAATTCCAAAGTCTGAAATCCGAAAGTTAAGGTCCCCAAACCAGAACACAACACTAATGTGATGGAAGAAAATAAAATATTTTAGTATGTAGGAGGTTTGCAGGATGCATAAAAAGTAATAAAACATCTTTATGGCCATTGTTTAGGTAGGACTATTTTTTCGTTTAAGCATTCTCCAAGAGCGGGGACACATATGTGCAGGCAGGATGCAGGGGTTAAAAAATAAAAAAAAGTCGGTACTGGGGCTCTGGTTCCAGCTCCAGGCCATCTTCACATACAGCACGAGGCCACTGATGAGTAGAGGAGCTTGGTGCTGGAACCAGAGCACCAGCAACAGGTGACTTCGTTTTTTTCTTGACCCCCTGCCGGCACATATGATAAGGGGTTCTCCAACCAATTTAACACAAGATGTCTTTGGTCACTTTTCAACTTTTTTTTGTCATCTGCTGTATTTCATTTGGACATGTACATCATTCTTCTCTGTATTAGGGCCTCATTCAGATGGCCGTAGTGTTTTGCGGATCCGCACATGGCCGCAATCATAATAGAAAATGCCTAGTCTTGTCTGTTATCGCAGACAAGCATAGGACATGCTCTATCCTTTCCGGGGAGCGGAACCTTTAAAATGAATGGGTCCGCACCCGTTCCACAAAATTGCGCAGCGGGTGTGGATCCATCCATACGGCCATGTGAATGGGCCCTGATAGAAAGAGTTGTGTGCTGAAATATCCAACGGACTGACTTACTCATGATCCAGGATGCCGCCAATGCTTTCCCCATCAAATTGTTGGGCCTCAAGCATCCTCTCAAAGTCATCCAGCCTCTGGTTTGTGTTCTCCATGTGAGCAGGCAGATGGCAGTTCATGAAGCACAGCATGTGTCCGTACACAGACATGCGTATCGTCACGCCTCCTTTATTGCCCTGGAATTAGCAAAGGCATTATGGAAATGGCAAAGCAAAGCGCGATGTGCTACGCCATTTCCGTTACTCCCATAAAAGTTAGTGGGAGCTATGGAAACAATTGTGTAACCCTTACCACCTCAGAGGATGGACACCCTGACATCAGTCATGAAGGGTTGAGGTGGGAATACACCTATAATTTGGTAAAATTGACCCTGAAACTGTGCACAATATAGCATGTGTTTCTAATATTGCTCCCCTACATCGCTGACGTCTGATTTGGCATAACCCAGAGGAGTTTTAGGGTTTATAATATAATATACTATGTGTAAGACTGTCTTGTATTTCTATTACCTTACTTTGGCCACGCTAACATTGGCGCACAACAGACCCCAGTTACTCTCATGGAGTCTGTAAGTTTTGCAATCGCCGATCCGCAAAATATGTCTGATGTCTGTGTTGCATCAGTTTTTTGGGACCCATTGAGTTTAATGGGTCTGTGCACCACACTCTGCGCCCAAGAATAGGACACGTTCTACCTTTTTGCAGAATGGACATACAGAGGAGCATAGCACATGGATCATCTGGATGCTTTCTGCATCCGTATGTCCATTCCGCAAAAATACAGAACGTCCACAAAATGTGGACCTCGGACGCCCCCCTCTGAAAACAAAGGGTCCGTAAATAAAATGCGGAACGGACACGGATGCGGCCGGTTCTCAATGACTAAAGCAGCTTCGGACCTTACAATCTCTTCCGAACCAGAACTTACCCAATAGCCATAGAGCCCAGTGCGAATGTAATTGGTACGAATGTCCTGGATGAAAGGAATGTGCTTGTGCTTGACGAACATTAACAGGAGGAGACCTTGCATTCGAATCGATGAAAGCTGGGGGGGGGAATGAAAAGTCTATTCAGTGGATGTGGAAAGTAAGCATCTCTGTATCCATACGTCCACACAGGGCACAAACCTGCCATGGATAAAGTCTGCAGCTGAACACTGGCCCCACTGTAATTCAATGGGTAATCGGGGCCTTTGCCATGAAGATTCAACGGCAATAGTGATCATGCTGTGGATCTTAACATTTGCTGCACGTTCATTATTAGGCCTCATGCACACGAGGCCTAATAATTGTGTGTCCGCCCCCAAAAAACGGATGCGGCATCAGTTTTTTTTGGAGGATTTGTTTTTTCCCACAGATCCCTTGTAATAAATGCCTATCCTTGTCCGCAAATGTGAAAAAAGTAGGACATGCACTTTTTTTTAGCTGAAGGGAAACACAAACAATGGACGCGGAACACAAACATCAGCATTTTTTTGCTGACCCATTGAAATGAATGGGTCCCCATCCTATCCGCAAAAAAAAACCGAACGGAGGCAGAGAAAAACAACTGTCGTGTGCATGAGGCCTTATGTGCAGACTTTTGTCACAAGCATGTGAATAGGGTACAAAATACCACATTGTCGTGCACTGCTGGCAGAACGTCGGCAGATTCCGTCAGGCTTTTGGAGTCCGCGCCTGAACGTGTAAATATGACCTAAAGTGTTCACTAGGTTTCCATAAGCACAAGAACTATGTGGATCCTGTCAACAAGGTAGTTTTGCATGAAGGAGCGACAGACTGGTTTCAGTGGTCTGTCACTTAGTCCCTGGTTCTCGTGGCATCTTTTTGACAGCGGAATTTTGGCACAGATTTTGCACCAAAAAACAGCTGCAGGCTACGTGGAATCCGCCTCCCGTTGTCAACAGTTTATAGCTATGACTGTCAAAAAGGAACATATCCTTTCTTGGCGCAGTCACAGCTATAAACCGCACGAACGGTGGGAGATGGTTTCTGCACTAAATTCGGATGTACGCACAAGAAGACAGTGTGAACGGCCCCTTATGTGTTAATGAGCAGTCATTTTGTATCTATTTATGAAAGGCATGCTCCTCCACCCCCCAGCTACTCACTGACAGCTTTCTCCCCATCACTGTGCATTGGGAGTAAACTAGGGGGCATCCAGCCTGCATATCACCAATACATCACACTCCTCACTGGATCGAGAAGTAACTTCTGCACATTATTACATCAGTGACATACCAGGGAAATCAGCATGTCTGTCACTATGTTACGTGCCCTCGGACAGCTGAAAAGGTTCTCCGTAAAATCAGGCAGGTCCCTTTCTACGCAATTTGTTTTATATACTTCATAACTACATTCTCAAGTCCATGTGGCACATACTCCTATGTTATATGAAGACATGGGTTAATTTATAGAAAATGTTAACTGGCTAAACAACCCCTTTAACCCCCCAAAAAAAAAGTTTGGGAAAAGGTAAAGTTAAAAGAAAAAAGCAAAAATATATAGTTACCTTAATATAGCCAAGAGGAGCCAAAATATCCATAAGAAATAGACTCCAGGTGTCGTCAAAAGCCAAATCCGATAGAAATTTTACTACTCTTGAATTTACTTCCTGCAACCTAAAAGACACACATTTTCAGCATTCCATAATGGTCTATTACGCATAAGTCTAAAGACCATTGCCCTACGTATGCCATCGCCATTCCCTGTCATTACCGGCACCCGCCGCGTACATTTGTATTTACGGGTTGTATTTGCAACGCCTCAGTATTATAATCATTGGTGGTGCAATGCCCACAGGGCCCCCCACCCTAAGTATTTTCATAGGTGGCAGCCTCCGATCGGAATCCCAGCAGGGAAATCGCAGGGCTCCAATGGGTTACCATGGCAGCCAGGACGCTACTAAAGCCACCCATGGCAAGCTCCCTGCTGCTGGGTGCACAAAGCACAGGGACAGTGTAAAATCCTATTCACTCTAATAGAGCTCTATCAGGGTGAATAGGACGAGTGTTCTAGCCCCATAAGGGGGCTAATAGTTATTAAATAAAAAACAAAACACAGAAATATTAAGTTTAAATCACCCCCTTTCCCAATTTTATATATAAAAGTATACAAACAATAAAAAATAAACATATTAGGTATCGCCACGTCTGAAAAAGTCCAAACTTAAAATATTTGAAAAAATATCTCCTATGCAGTGAAAGCCATAACAGAAAAAAACAAAGAATACACGATTCACCATTTTTTTTGTCACCTTGTCCCCCCCCCCCCCCCAAAATAATATAGGACTGTTCTATTATGGGCTGGACGTTTTATAAAATGTGGAATGCACACAAATGTTGTTTTTTTTTGTGTTTTATTCTTTTGTGTGGTATTGAATGGTATCAAGTAATCGCAATACTTTTTTATGGTATCGAAATCAAATAAAAATGTTGGTGTCGTGACAAATCTAGACACCAGTACCTCTCCTAACCCTATTCCCCTCCTGCCAGCAATGTACTGCTGTCACATCCCTGCTCCGGAGCTTTCAGACACACAGGAGGCTCCAGTGATGTTCAGAAGCCGTTGCTTTATCAGGCTCAGGATCTCAGCTAGCTCTGACATGCCCCCACTTCCTCTCTGCCATCTTGTGTCTCTGTTACTAGGGACGGATCTTGTCTGACAACGGGCAGTGGACTGCAAACTAGGTGGAAGTGAGACCCCTAGTGGCCATGACTGTACAGCTTTTTTCAGGTGGATGCAGGCAGATTTTTTAAATGGAGAGATTTAGAAATTGGTTGTTTACACCGTTCTGTATTAAATGAAATTGTGTGGAAGTACAGTGACTCTTTAAGGCCTCATTACACGGGCCAATGATTGGGGTAATAATCGGGAAGGAGGGATAATCACCCTGTGTAAAGTTACCACCAATTACCCGATGAACAAGCAAACACTCCATCCTCAGGAGAGATCATCGCTGGTGCAGACACCTATACTGCAGGTTCCAGGCAGCAGTTCACTCTGTATAAACAGCAATCAATGACAGAAGGCGGAGCAAAACAAGTAGGCGGAGCCAGCAATACCATAGCACTGCACAAAATACCGCCCCAGCAGAATGAAATACCACAAAGCAGCACAAGATACTGCCCCAGCAGAACCAAATACAACACTGCAGCACAAAATACTGCCCCATTAGAACCAGATACCACAGTGCAGCACTATATACTGAGCCAGCAGAACCAAATACCACAGTGCAGCACAATATACTGCCCCAGCAGAACCAAATACAACTCTGCGGCACAAAATACTACCTAAGCATAACCAGATACCAGAGTGCAGCACAATATACTGCCCCAGCAGAACCAGATGCCAAAGTGCAGCACAATACATTGTCCCAGCAGAACCAGATACCACAGTGCAGCACTATATACTGCCCCAGCAGAACCAGATACCACAGTGCAGCTCTATATACTGCCCCAGCAGAACCAGATGCCAAAGTGCAGCACAATACATTGTCCCAGCAGAACCAGATACCACAGTGCAGCACTATATACTGCCCCAGCAGAACCAAATACCACAGTGCAGTACTATATACTGCCCCAGCAGAACCAAATACCACAGTGCAGCACTATATACTGCCCCAGCAGAACCAAATACCACAGTGCAGCACTATATACTGCCCCAGCAGGACCAAATACAACTCTGCGGCACAAAATACTGCCTAAGCATAACCAGATACCAGAGTGCAGCACAATATACTGCCCCAGCAGAACCAAATACCACAGTGCAGCACTATATACTCCCCCAGCAGAACCAAATACCACAGTGCAGCACTATATACTGCCTAAGCATAACCAGATACCAGAGTGCAGCACAATATACTGCCCCAGCAGAACCAAATACCACAGTGCAGCACAATATACTGTTCCAGCAGAACCAGATACCAAAGTACAGCACAATATACTGCCCCAGCAGAACCAGAACCAAATACCACAGTGCAGCACTATATACTGCCCTAGCATAACCAGATACCAGAGTGCAGCACTATATACTGCCTAAGCAGAACCAAATACCAAAGTGCAGCACAATATATTGTCCCAGCAGAACCAGATACCACAGTGCAGCACTATATACTGTCCCAGCATAACCAAATACCACAGTGCATCACAATATACTGCCCCAGCAGAACCAGATACCACAGTGCAGCACAATATGCTGCCCCAGCGGAACCAAATACCACAGTGCAGCACAATAGACTGCCCCAGCAGAACCAGATACCACAGTGCAGCACAAAATACTGCCCCAGCAGAACCAAACAACTCTGCAGCACAAAATATTGCCTCAGCAGAACCAGATACCACAGTGCAGCACAATATACCGCCCCAGCAGAATCAGATACCAAAGTGCAGCACAATATACTGCCCCAGCAGAACCAAATACCACAGTGCAGCACTATATACTGTCCCAGCAGAGCCAAATACCAAAGTGCAGCACTATATACTGCCCTAGCATAACCGGATACCACAGTGCAGCACTATATACTGCCCTAGCATAACCGGATACCACAGTGCAGCACAATATACCGCCCCAGCAGAATCAGATACCAAAGTGCAGCACAATATACTGCCCCAGCAGAACCAAATACCACAGTGCAGCACTATATACTGCCCTAGCGTAACCAGATACCACAGTGCAGCACTATATACTGCCCTAGCATAACCGGATACCACAGTGCAGCACTATATACTGCCCTAGCATAACCGGATACCACAGTGCAGCACAATATACTCCTCCAGCAGAACCAAATACCACAGTGCAGCACTATATTACTGCCCCAGCAAAACCAAATACCACATTGCAGGACAAGATACTGCTGTCCCCGCTGCATTATTCAACTGTATCATCGTCCTGAAGACGATGATAGAGTTGAACTCAGGGGGGCACCTGTGGCCATCAGCCAGACACACAAATGCCTGATGCTCCCAGCATTAATTAATGCCAGCAGGATCAGATGCATCCATCCGGAAGCCATGAGAAGGGCTCAGGCAGCCCGCAGGGCATCAGTCAACTGGGGAATTTCCCTGTAGGGTCTTTGGGCCGTCCACCCTTGGATAAGTAATAAAAGACCACTGTGTAAAAACCTGTTTAAAATCTGCAACGAGTACAGCACATACATGAAATAATGCTGATGACACACTGTCATACTGAAAAGACTTAGGAAAGGGTCTGCCAATTCCCACCGACATCAGATGGTTGGCAGATCAGACCAAATCCAGAGCAATTCTCAAATATTACTCCGTTCCATTGAGCGTCCTGCATGGTTTGATTACAACAGTTTTTGACTTCAGAATGTGAAGTCCAAAAAAGTCTGAGAAAATTAACATTGATTCACACTGGTAGGTAGTCGCACACAGGGATTGTTCTGTTCTTAAAATACAAGCAGATAAAGACAATTTAGAACCATAAAGCCGACATAAATTCAATGAAAAATGGTTCAACCTTGCAACTGATCAAGGGATCAAGTATAGAAATATTAAACTATTTAAAAAAATACTTACCCAATAACATACAGATCAATATTTGAGCCTGACGCGTCAAGCAGCAATAAAGAGCTGAGCTCTCTAGGGGGCGATGCTGTTCCCACATTCCAAGTTACAATCTGCAATCTTTAAGGAAATAAAAATAATTAGAATTTAGAACAATAAAGAATCCATGCAATGTCAGTTCTACGCTATACGTATGTAACAAATCAGAACAGATGTAAACCAAAAAATGCAAGCAAAAATTCTGGTCTCGGAATAGATTACGTTTGACAAACATACAATAAGGGGAGCAAAGCATCTTTTTTTAATTAAACCTGAAATCCAGCATTTTAGGGGGAATCTTCAAGCCACAGATTAGAAATGCTTGATCAATTGAGCGACAGATCTCCTCATGCAGGTCGTCATCAGAACTGACGTCTTCCACGCAGGTCATCAGCTGAGCCACTCTCTGACGCAGTGCAAACCTGCTGCATGATCCGGCGCTGCCCAGGCTATCTGAGCGCACACGGGCCTCAACGCTAGGCAGCGAGACGAAATCCAGATCTGAACGATATTCACTAGGTCTGTCCATTCTGTTGCAGGCAAGTGAACTGTGATGAGGAAACATCTAAAAGTGTGCTAATCTGACATTCCCAAAGAAAGTTTCCCCAGAGACCTCATTAATCCCAGCACAATTACGGTCTTTGTGTGCAACATTAATAAAGAAAAATCCCATGCGTATGGTTCACGTCTGTCTTAACGGAGGGTTAACACACACCGGTTAAAGAATTTCAGGGAAAAAATCTGCAAGCTATAATGTATTTGTCTAGAAAGTGCACTTGTCTCTTTCATTTCTCAAGCAATGATGTGGACCTCTGAGCCCCCCCCCTCCCCTTCCACATACAGTGGGGGGAAAGAAGTATTTGATACACTGGATATTTTGCAAGTTTTTCCACCTACAAAGAATGGAGAGGTCTGTAATTGTTAACAGATACATTTCAACTGATAGAAAACTGCAGCAAGGATTTTGGCCCACTCCTCCATACAGATCTTCTCATCCAGGTCTTTCAGGTTTCGGGGCTGTTGCTGGGCTACATAGAGTTTCAGTTCCCTCCAAAGATTTTCGATTGGCTTCAGGTCTGGAGACTGGCTAAGCTTCTCCAGGACCTTGAAATGCTTCTTACGGAGACACTCCTTAGTTGCCCTGGCTGTATGTTCCAGGTCATTGTCATGCTGGAAGACCCAGTCACGACCCATCTTTAGTGCTCTTACTGAGGGAAGGAGGTTGTTGGCCAAAATCTTGCAATACATGGTCCCATCCATCCTCCCTTTAATATGGTGCAGTCGTCCTATCCCCGTTGCAGAAAAGCACCTCCAAAGTATGATGTTTCCACCCCCATGTTTCACGGTTGGGAAGGTGTTCTTGGGGTTGTACTCATCCTTCTTCTTCCTCCAAACATGGCGAGTGGAGTTGATACCAAAAAGTTCTATGACCACATGACCTTCTCCCATGCCTCCTCTGGATCATCCAGAGGGTCACTGGCAAACTTCAAACGGACCTTGCGTGTCCTGCAGGATTTGAATCCATGACGACATTGTGTATTACTAACGGTAATCTTTGAGACCGTGGACCCAACTCTCTTCAGGTCATTGACCAGGTCCTCCAGTGTAGTTCTGGGCTGATTGATGACCCTTCTCAGAATCATCCTTACCCCACAAGGCGAGATCTTGCATGGAGCCTCAGATCAAGGAAGATTGACAGTCACCATGTGTTTCCTTCATTTTCTAATAATTGAGCCAACAGTTGTTGCCTTCTCACCAAGCTGCTTGCCTATTGTCCTGTAGCCCACCATAGCCTTGTGCAGGTCTACAATTTTGTCCCTAGTGTCCTTAGACAGCTCTTTGGTCTTGGCCATGGTGGAGAGGTTGTAGTGTGATTGATTAAAATGCAAATTAATTATTTAAAAATGTGATTTTCAGTTTTTTTTTTTAGATTCTGTCTCTCACAGTTGAAGTGTACCTACAATAAAAATTCCAGACCTCTCAATTTTTTGTAGGTGGCAAAATCGCCAGTGTAACAAATACTTATTTCACAATTGTATCTGTCTAGCATAGATCAACGTTCCTCAAACACCTGTCAAAATTTCTACTTGTGTCGCAGGAGTCTCTTATATTTAGTGCTCATGCAAACGGTTGTAAATTTGGTATGCATCCGATTAGCTTTTTTTGTGGTCGGATGCGGACTGATTCATCTCAATGGGGCCGCAAAATGTACAGACAGCAAACCCGTGTGCTGTCCACATCCGTAAGATTGTTCCACGACCCCGTCAAAAAATAGAACATGTCCCATTCTTGTCCATTTTGCGGACAAAGATAGGACAGGAGTAAAAATAAATAAAAAATAGACAGCATGCATTTGGCCGGGATCTGTGTTTTGCAGACCCGTGATTGGTGGACCGCGTGCATGGGTTCTTAGAGAAAGGACATAGCTGACTTGTAGGAGGGTTCCCTATGACACCTCAATTAAACCTTGAATGACCAGGGGTGTTATGGGCCTTGATACTAGGAACCATTACCAGATTCACATCTTAAAAGCGTAGTCCAAATTTAAAATAATAGAAGTGATACTCACCATTTTTCTCCCGTGCAGATTCCCATGTCCAGTCCTGTAAAGGTGACGTCATCTTTCTGGTTGCAGAAGTGACATCCCGTACACATTAAATCACCATGCAGCCAGTCCAGTGCTCCAGACTAAAAAAAGATAAACAGGAGCCATTGGCTCCTAAACTGAAAAATTTAGATCAAATTTAAATTTTTAGTCTCCAAATTGAAAATGTATATAATTATAATAATAAAAAAAAAGACTTGGAGAAGATGAGACACAGGTCACAGTAATGAGCCAGCACTACATATAGGAGAAAACAGCACCACATGCAGTGAGGTCCATAAATATTGGGACATCGACACAATTCTAACATTTCTGGCTCTATACACCACCACAATGGATTTGAAATGAAACGAACAAGATGTGCTTTAACTGCAGACTGTAAGCTTTAATTTGAGGGTATTTACATCCAAATCAGGTGAACGGTGTAGGAATTACAACAGTTTTCATATGTGCCTCCCACTTGTTAAGGGTCAAAAGTAATGGGACAATTGGCTTCTCAGCTGTTCCATGGCCAGGTGTGTGTTATTCCCTCATTATCCCAATTACAATGAGCAGATAAAAGGTCCAGAGTTCATTTCAAGTGTGCTATTTGCATTTGGAATCTGTTGCTGTCAACTCTCAAGAGGAGATCCAATGAGCTGTCACTATCAGTGAAGCAAGCCATCATTAGGCTATAAAAAAAAAAAACATCAGAGAGATAGCAAAAACATTAGGCATGGCCATAACAACAGTTTGGAACATTCTTAAAAAGAAGGAACGCATCAGTGAGCTCAGCAACACCAAAAGACCCGGAAGACCACAGAAAATAACTGTGGTGGATGACCGAAGAATTCTTTCCCTGGTGAAGAAAACACCCTTCACAACAGTTGGCCAGATCAAGAACACTCTCCAGGAGGTAGGTGTATGTGTGTCAAAGTCAACAATCAAGAGAAGACTTCACCAGAGTGAATACAGGGGGTTCACCAACAGATGTAAACTATTAGTGAGCCTCAAAAACAGGAAGGCCAGATTAGAGTTTGCCAAACGACATCTAAAAAACAACATCCTATGGACAGATGAGACCAAGATCAACTTGTACCAGAGTGATGGGAAGAGAAGAGTATGGAGAAGGAAAGGAACTGCTCATGATCCTAAGCATACCACCTCATCAGTGAAGCATGGTGGTGGTAGTGTCATGGCGTGGGCATGTATGGCTGCCAATGGAACTGGTTCTCTTGTATTTATTGAGGATGTGACTGCTGACAAAAGCAGCAGGATGAATTCTGAAGTGTTTCGGGCAATATTATCTGCTCATATTCAGCCAAATGCTTCAGAACTCATCGGACGGCGCTTCACAGTGCAGATAGACAATGACCCAAAGCATACTGCAAAAGCAACCAAAGAGTTTTTTAAGGGAAAGAAGTGGAATGTTATGCTGCGTTTACACGACGACATTTGTCGCGCGACAGATAGGGCACAACTACACTGCAACATTTGTAGCGCAACATTTTGTTGCACTAGTCGCGCAACAATTTTTATAATGGCAGTCTATGTTGTCGCACTGCAACATGCTTGACTGTGACGCAACAGTCGCAGAAAAATGCATCTCAAATTGATTTTCTGCGACTGTTGCGTCGTAGTCGCAGCATGTTGCAGTACAACACCATAGACTGCCATTATAAAAATTGTTGCGCGACATTAGTGCAACAAAATGTCGCGTGACAAATGTCATCGTGTAGACGTAGCCTTATGCAATGGCCAAGTCAATCCCCTGACCTGAATCCGATTGAGCATGCATTTCACTTGCTAAAGACAAAACTGAAGGAAAATGCCCCAAGAACAAGTAGGAACTGAAGACAGTTGCAGTAGAGGCCTGGCAAAGCATCACCAGGGATTAAACCCAGCGTCTAGTGATGTCTATGGGTTCCAGACTTCAGGCTGTAATTGACTGCAAAAGATTTGCAACCAAGTATAAAAAAGTAAAAGTTTGATTTATGATTATTATTCTGTCCCATTACTTTTGGTCCCTTAACATGTGGGAGGCGCATATGCAAACTGTTGTAATTCCTACACCGGTCACCTGATTTGGATGTAAATGCCCTCAAATTAAAGCTGACAGTCTGCAGTTAAAGCACATCTTGTTCGTGTCATTTCAAATCCATTGTGGTGGTGTATAGAGCCGAACATGTTAGAATTGTGACCCCACTAGAAATAATGTCCCTATAGTGTCTACAGCATATAGAAATGCCCCCTAGAGTGCCCCCAGTAATAATAATAAAACCTTAGATTAATTTCCCCCCCCCCCCACTGCACTCCCATAGTAATTTCTCCCCACACTGCCCGCACAGTAGTAACTTCCCCACTCACATAGTTATTTTTTCCCACACTGCCCCCATATAGTAATTTCCCCACACATAGTAATTACTCCCCACTGCCCCCACAGTAGAAATATGCTCCACAGTAGTAATTTCCCCCCATACTGTCCTCTAGTGCCCCCCTTATGGCCAGTAATGTCCCCCAGTGCCCCCCTTATGGCCAGTAGTGTCCCCCAGTGCCGCCTTATGGCCAGTAGTGTCCCCCAGTGCCCCCCTTATGGCCAGTAGTGTCCCCCAGTGCCCCCTTATGGCCAGTAGTGTCCCCCAGTGCCCCCTTATGGCCAGTAGTGTCCCCAAGTGCCCCCCTTATGGACAGTAATGTCCCCCAGTGCCCCCCTTATGGACAGTAATGTCCCCCAGTGCCCCCCTTATGGCCAGTAATGTCCCCCAGTGCCCCCCTTAAGGCCAGTAATGTCCCCCAGTGCCCCCCTTATGACAAGTAATGTCCCACCAGTGCCCCCCTTATGGCCAGTAATGTCCCCCAGTGCCCCCCTTATGGCCAGTAATGTCCCCCAGTGCCCCCCTTATGGCCAGTAGTGTCCCCCAGTGCCCCCTTATGGCCAGTAGTGTCCCCCAGTGCCCCCTTATGGCCAGTAGTGTCCCCCAGTGCCCCCTTATGGCCAGTAGTGTCCCCCAGTGCCCCCTTATGGCCAGTAATGTCCCCAAGTGCCCCCCTTATGGCCAGTAATGTCCCCCAGTGCCCCCCTTATGGACAGTAATGTCCCCCAGTGCCCCCCTTATGGCCAGTAATGTCCCCCAGTGCCCCCCTTAAGGCCAGTAATGTCCCCCAGTGCCCCCCTTAAGGCCAGTAATGTCCCCCAGTGCCCCCCTTATGACAAGTAATGTCCCACCAGTGCCCCCCTTATGGCCAGTAATGTCCCCCAGTGCCCCCCTTATGACAAGTAATGTCCCGCCAGTGCCCCCCTTATGGCCAGTAATGTCCCCTAGTGCCCCCCTTATGGCCAGTAATGTCCCCTAGTGCCCCCCTTATGGCCAGTAATGTCCCCCAGTGCCCCCCTTATGGCCAGTAATGTCCCCAAATGTGCCTCCCTTATGGCCAGTAATGTCCCCCAGTGCCCCCCTTTATGGCCAGTAATGTCCCCCAGTGCCCCCCTTATGGGCAGTAATGTTGGCACTCAAAAAAAAAAAAAAAGTTAAATCTTATACTCACCTGTGTCCTTTCTAGCTGCTAGTATGGCCCGGGATGGTGCGACGCAGACGCGCACACATCGTTGCTGTGCGTCCCGTCTGCGCTGGGATTTCATTACCAAATAGACCTCAGGCCTGTAGCGTAGGTGATCGACAGTGGGGCAAGGAATTATTGGCCGTAATATTCAGCTACAGCGCGGCAGCCCTGTCGCAAATGGTGACCAGGCTAAAAAGTCTATATGAACTATATGATGTCAGATTTTCATTTTTACATTAATCATGGGTTAACCCCTTTAACTTTTCCTAAAGTAGCCCCCCTAACTATAGGCAAACAGCTACTGTGAGTTTAGGTAAAACTGTCCCCATACCCGTCCCCTCCCGAAAGCAAAATTCCAGTTTTTGGATAAATGCATTCTAAAATGTATATTTAAAATAGATATATATAATGTATAAAGCATTGCTACTGTTTAAATAAAATTATTCTATTTTGTAACTCGTATATGGAAAGTTTATCAGAAATAGGACATACATTATTTTATTTTAATGTATTTGCTTTAAACAGTCTGTATACACCAAATGTGAATCCTTTAACTCTCATTTGCAAAGTGATGTCAAATATGTAACACAGTAACAAGGTTTGTAAAGCTAAAAAAAATGACATATGTCCATCCAGTTCAGCCCCCTTATCAAGAGGAAGGTTATATAAAAAATAAAAATAAAAAATCATGAGATTCTTTCCTGACACTATGTGTTGGCTTATATAATGGCATTTTTTTTCTTTCAGGGTAGGGCAAGAGTGAAACCCGTTTTCTTTTTAGATTTTTTTCTTCTTATTTTATTTACTTTCATGAATTTATAAAATGTTTTTACTATATATGGAGGCCCACATACTGAGCACTGTTTACAGTGATATAATGACAATTGCGTTTCAAGTCACAGTTAGGGCTCATTCAGACGGCCGTAAGTGTGCTGTCCACATATTTTAAAGCCCCATTGAAATGCGGACCCAGAAATATGGTCGTTTGAATGAACCCTTAGGCAGGGCCAGCGGCACCCATAGGCAGAGTAGGCCACCGCGTAGAGTGCACTCTGCCTGGGAGCGCCGGCACTCTGGAGTCCGAATCCCAAGCAGTCGCACCCGGCCGCCGCCTCCGCCCCGCCCCCTACTTGTGAATCATCTGACATCATCTCCTTGACTCCTTCTGTTCCTGTACTTGCCGGCTGGATGCGCTGCGAGTATGAGTTTGTTCAGTCACTTCGGGCAGAGCGAGCGGCACGCAGCTGACACACAGCTACGAGACCCGGGTGTATTTAAAGCTCATTTAGTCTGTCTTTCAGAAAAGTTTCTCCTGGGATTCGAACTCATGACCTTTCACATCAGAGGCATTTACCCACACAGCTATGAGAGCTGTATAGCCAGTTACTTGAACAAAAAAAATAAAAAAATATATATATAAGACTTCTACTGTAGATAACTTTGATACCTAGTGTACATCCATACACACGACAGCTGCCCCAACACACCCAGCACTGCTACATCCATACACAGTGTACTGGGGCAGCTGTCATGTGTATGGATGTACACTAGGTATCAAAGTTATCTACAGTAGAAGTCTTATATATATATTTTGTAAGTAACTGGCTATACAGAAGGTCATGGGTTCGAATCCCAGCATAAACTTTTCTGAAAGACAGGCCAAATAAGAACACGAGCACCAAATCTTCAACACAAGAGGCTGGCATCGCCGACATGGAGGTAGGTATAATTTTTTTTTTTTTTAAATACCGGACTGTTACTTTACTGCCACGGGGGAGGGGGGGGGGGCTATTGGCGCCATGATACTGGCACATGGAGGGGGGAGGAGAGTGGCACTTGATCCCAGAGGTGGGTCTTGCGGGATCACGCGCCGAAGACACATGAGAGCCAAGGCAATGTGGACCTAGAGCACAGCAAGGAGCAGAACCTGGTGAGTACCCCTGGCAACCGCACTCTGACAACCTGCACAAGGGTGTTAGAGGCTGCAGGACAGTGACTGGCAGCAGGGTGGCACACACTTGTGTACAGGGGTCAGGGTACACCTGCTGCTTGACTAGGGGGCATAGATTCTGACTGGCACAGGGTGCCCAGCAGTGGCACATGGAGCCTAATAGGTGGCACAGACCCAGTCTAAAGGGCTATGAATGGTACAGGGTGCAGGACAGTGCCAGACTGGCAGAGGACACAAGGCAGCATACTGTTTTATGTTGCCCTGGTGGCACAGGATTTCAGACAGTGGCTGAATGGCACCTGGCAGTGAATAGGTGGCACTGCTCGTGTTTGGTGTGCCAACCTGCTGAACAGCGCAGAGTCATTGCCATCACTGGGATGGTACTAGGTGGCAGACAATGGCTAGATATTATATATACATGACCATAGTCAGACTGGCACAGGGTACGCAACCATAGACTGGCACAGGGTACACGACCATAGTTAAATGTTGCATGCAATAGGTGGCTGAAAAGGGGGCGGGTAAAAGGGTGTGGTCAATGGGCGGAGTCAAGGGGGCGACAAAATTAGCTTTTGCCTAGGGTGGCAAAAATCCTTGCACCAGCCCTGCCCTTAGGGCTCTTTCACACGAGTGGATCCCGTGCGTGGAATCCGCTGCGTGAAAGTGCCAAGCCCTGTTCCGGACAGGCCCCTTTCACACGAGCGTTGCTGATTGGGGCCGGATGCGTTCAGAGTGAGTTCAGTGAAACTCGCAAGCAAGTGTGGGTGCGATGCGTTTTTCACTGATGGTTGCTAAGAGATGTTGTTTGTAAACATTCAGTTTTTTATCACGCGCGTGAAAAACGCATCAAAACGCATTGCACCCGCGCGGAAAAAACTGAACAACTAAACGCAATCGCAGACAAAACTGACTTGTTTTAGTGCCAAAATCGCAGCATTTTCACTGAACGCACACTGAACGCATCCGGATCAAATCCGTCACGCCCGTGTGAAACCAGCCTAATGCTCCATGTCTCTTCTGTCCGGAACGGCGCCTGGCACTTTTTCACGCAGCAGATTACCCGCACGGCATCCTCTCGTGTGAAAGAGCCCTTAGATACAGTGGCCATACACATTAGATATCTCTGCCAACTACCCCACACAAATGCCCACTTGGCATAGCATGTGTTCTACATAAGGACAGGGGTGCAAGAGGCGCCTGGCGGCTGCTTATCTCGATGAGAACCAACATGCCCGACTCTTCTTGCCCTGACATCTGTCATCGGGGTAGTAGGGAAGTCTTATACACGTTAAAGGGTTGTCTGGTTCTGACAAAATCAGTGGGTTTGGCCAATATTTGTCTATAGACAGATTTACCACTAATCTGCATACAGGATCATGCAGGGAAAACACAGTGGAAGACACTTCACACCTCTAGAATATAAAGCTGAATGACACTAAGCAGTGCGGCTCCTGGCATACGATACGTACAAACACAGCAGAGGCATGGAAGCCTGGCATTTCAGCATCAGTTTGGATGGCATTAGCCATTGCTAAAGCATCTGTGCTGCTTAAATCTGGAGTTTAATAATGGAAAATGTACCAGCCCGCCGGCGCTAAGCCTCCAAGCCGCCCTCTCATATCACACGCGGGGACACGGGGAGCTGGCCGGAGGAGACAGCTTTGCCGCAATTAGTTTGGTGCTCTGAAGACAGATATTTACCCTGCAGATGTCTCCTTAATTTCACTGCCCAGAAAACTGGAAGCTGAATTAGGAGATTTTTTATGAAAATGTCTATCCAATGCTGAATGCAAAAACCTAATCTCTGCTGGAAGGCCGAAATGGCTGCGGAAAGGAATGGCTGCCAGCAAGGAGGATTTCCTGGGGAGAGACCTACACTCAGGGACGGAGTGGGAACACAAAGTGACCGTGGGAAAAATAAAGAAAAAAGTGGTCCCATTAAGCAGGTCCAAAGTGACAAGAGGGGAGGCCAACACAACTAGGAAGGCACAAATCAAAAAGGGTCAGCAATACAACAGTGCAGCACACAATACCACCCTAGCAGAACCAAATACCACAGTGCAGCACACAATACCACCCCAACAGAACCAAATACTACAGTGCAGCACACAATACCACCCCAGCAGAACCAAACACCACAGTGCAGCACACAATATCACCCCAACACCACAGTGCAGCACACAATATCACCCCAACAGAACCAAACACCACAGTGCAGCACACAATACCACCCCAGCAGAACCAAACACCACAGTGCAGCACACAATATCACCCCAACAGAACCAAATACCACAGTGCAGCACACAATACCACCCCAACAGAACCAAATACTACAGTGCAGCACACAATACCACCCCAACAGAACCAAATACTACAGTGCAGCACACAATACCACCCCAGCAGAACCAAACACCACAGTGCAGCACACAATATCACCCCAACACCACAGTGCAGCACACAATATCACCCCAACAGAACCAAACACCACAGTGCAGCACACAATACCACCCCAGCAGAACCAAACACCACAGTGCAGCACACAATATCACCCCAACAGAACCAAACACCACAGTGCAGCACACAATACCACCCCAACAGAACCAAACACCACAGTGCAGCACACAATACCACCCCAACAGAACCAAATACTACAGTGCAGCACACAATACTACCCCAAGAGAACCAAATACCACAGTGCAGCACACAATACCACCCCAACAGAACCAAATACCACAGTGCAGCACACAATACTACCCCAAGAGAACCAAATACCACAATGCAGCACACAATACCACCCCAACAGAACCAAATACCACAGTGCAGCACACAATACCACCACAGCAGAACCAAATACCACAGTGCAGCACACAATACTACCCCAAGAGAACCAAATACCACAATGCAGCACACAATACCACCCCAACAGAACCAAATACCACAGTGCAGCACACAATATCACCCCAACAGAACCAAACACCACAGTGCAGCACACAATACCACCCCAACAGAACCAAACACCACAGTGCAGCACACAATACCACCCCAACAGAACCAAACACCACAGTGCAGCACACAATACCACCCCAGCAGAACCAAACACCACAGTGTAGCACACAATACCACCCCAGCAGAACCAAACACCACAGTGCAGCACACAATACCATCCCAACAGAACCAAACACCACAGTGCAGCACACAACACCACCCCAACAGAACCAAACACTGTATTGCAGCACACAATACCACCCCAACACCACAGTGCAGCACACAATACCACCCCAACACCACAGTGCAGCACACAATACCACCCCAACACCACAGTGCAGCACACAATACCACCCCAACACCACAGTGCAGCACAAGCACACAATACCACCCCAACAGAACCAAACACCACAGTGCAGCACACAATATCACCCCAACAGAACCAATCACCATAGTGCAGCACACAATACCACCCCAACAGAACCAAACACTACAGTGCAGCACACAACACCACCCCAACAGAACCAAACACCACAGTGCAGCACACAATACCACCCCAACAGAACCAATCACCATAGTGCAGCACACAATACCACCCCAACAGAACCAAACACCACAGTGAAGCACACAATACCACCCCAACAGAACCAATCACCGTAGTGCAGCACACAATACCACCCCAACAGAACCAATCACCGTAGTGCAGCACACAATACCACCCCAACAGAACCAAACACCACAGTGCAGCACACAATACCACCCCAACAGAACCAAACACCACAGTGCAGCACACAATACCACCCCAGCAGAACCAATCACTATAGTGCAGCACACAATATCACCCCAACAGAACCAATCACCATAGTGCAGCACACAATACCACCCCAGCAGAACCAAACACCACAGTGAAGCACACAATACCTCAACAGAACCAAACACCATAGTGCAGCACACAATACCACCCCAGCAGAACCAAACACCACAGTGCAGCACACAATATCACCCCAGCAGAACCAAACACCACAGTGCAGCACACAATACCACCCCAGCAGAACCAAATACCACAGTGCAGCACACAACACCACACCAACAGAACCAAATACCACACTGCAGCACACAATGCCACCCCAGTAGAACCCAATACCACAGTGCAGCACACAATAACGCCCCAGCAGAACCAAATATCACAGTGCAGCACACAACACCCCAGCAGAACCAAATACCACAGTGCAGCGCACAACACCACGCCAACAGAACCAAATACCACAGTGCAGCACAATATACTGTCCCAGCAGAACCAAATACCACAGTGCAGCACACAACACCACGCCAACAGAACCAAATACCACAGTGCAGCACAATATACTGTCCCAGCAGAACCAAATACAACAGTGCAGCACACAATTCCACCCCAGCAGAACCAAACACCACAGTGCAGCACACAACACCACCCCAGCAGAACCCAATACCACAGTGCAGCACACAACACCACCCCGGCAGAACCAAATACCACAGTGCAGCACACAATGCCATCCAAGCAGAACCCCCGGAAGTGAAGAGTGAACCGCAAGTGTCGCCATCCTCCATTCACCACTATCGGAATTCTGAAAACAGTTGAGCGCTGACTGGGCCATTTCTGGCAGTCCCATAAAGGTTAATGAAGAAGCAGTTCGCTCTCCATTCACCATTATGGGACTTCGGAAAATAGACGAACACGCTCAATTGGCTATTTTCAGTCCCACCTCTGGGACACGTTCCTATCTTTAAGATTGGGTCCCCTGAAGTGAAGGAGAGCACACTGCGCATGTGCTTTCCATTCACTTCTATGGGATATTCAAAGACCCATAGTGGTGAATGGAGGGTGGCCGCTCTTACGCTGTGTACTCTCCTTCACTCCACCGGCTCCGTTCTGGAAGATATTCCATGAATGTCTGAGATATGGCAATCCCTTTAATACTTTATCTCCTTTATCAGCACACAATACTACCCCAAGAGAACCAAATACCACAGTGCAGCACACAATACCACCCCAACAGAACCAAATACCACAGTGCAGCACACAATACTACCCCAAGAGAACCAAATACCACAATGCAGCACACAATACCACCCCAACAGAACCAAATACCACAGTGCAGCACACAATACCACCACAGCAGAACCAAATACCACAGTGCAGCACACAATACTACCCCAAGAGAACCAAATACCACAATGCAGCACACAATACCACCCCAACAGAACCAAATACCACAGTGCAGCACACAATACCACCCCAACAGAACCAAACACCACAGTGCAGCACACAATACCACCCCAACAGAACCAAACACCACAGTGCAGCACACAATACCACCCCAACAGAACCAAACACCGTATTGCAGCACACAATACCACCCCAGCAGAACCAAACACCACAGTGCAGCACACAATACCACCCCAACAGAACCAAACACCACAGTGCAGCACACAATACCATCCCAACAGAACCAAACACCACAGTGCAGCACACAATACCACCCCAGCAGAACCAAACACCACAGTGCAGCACACAATACCACCCCAACACCACAGTGCAGCACACAACACCACCCCAGCAGAACCAAACACCACAGTGCAGCACACAATACCACCCCAACAGAACCAAACACCACAGTGCAGCACACAATACCATCCCAACAGAACCAAACACCACAGTGCAGCACACAATACCACCCCAGCAGAACCAAACACCACAGTGCAGCACACAATACCACCCCAACACCACAGTGCAGCACACAATACCACCCCAGCAGAACCAAACACCACAGTGCAGCACACAATATCACCCCAACAGAACCAAACACCACAGTGCAGCACACAATACCACCCCAGCAGAACCAAACACCACAGTGCAGCACACAATACCACCCCAGCAGAACCAAACACCACAGTGCAGCACACAACACCACCCCAGCAGAACCAAACATCACAGTGCAGCACACAATATCACCCCAACACCACAGTGCAGCACACAATATCACCCCAACAGAACCAAACACCACAGTGCAGCACACAATACCACCCCAGCAGAACCAAACACCACAGTGTAGCACACAATACCACCCCAGCAGAACCAAACACCACAGTGCAGCACACAATACCACCCCAGCAGAACCAAACACCACAGTGCAGCACACAATATCACCCCAACACCACAGTGCAGCACACAATATCACCCCAACAGAACCAAACACCACAGTGCAGCACACAATACCACCCCAGCAGAACCAAACACCACAGTGTAGCACACAATACCACCCCAGCAGAACCAAACACCACAGTGCAGCACACAATACCATCCCAACAGAACCAAACACCACAGTGCAGCACACAACACCACCCCAACAGAACCAAACACTGTATTGCAGCACACAATACCACCCCAACACCACAGTGCAGCACACAATACCACCCCAACACCACAGTGCAGCACACAATACCACCCCAACACCACAGTGCAGCACACAATACCACCCCAACACCACAGTGCAGCACAAGCACACAATACCACCCCAACAGAACCAAACACCACAGTGCAGCACACAATATCACCCCAACAGAACCAATCACCATAGTGCAGCATACAATACCACCCCAACAGAACCAAACACTACAGTGCAGCACACAACACCACCCCAACAGAACCAAACACCACAGTGCAGCACACAATACCACCCCAACAGAACCAATCACCATAGTGCAGCACACAATACCACCCCAACAGAACCAAACACCACAGTGAAGCACACAATACCACCCCAACAGAACCAATCACCGTAGTGCAGCACACAATACCACCCCAACAGAACCAAACACCACAGTGCAGCACACAATACCACCCCAACAGAACCAAACACCACAGTGCAGCACACAATACCACCCCAGCAGAACCAATCACTATAGTGCAGCACACAATATCACCCCAACAGAACCAATCACCATAGTGCAGCACACAATACCACCCCAGCAGAACCAAACACCACAGTGAAGCACACAATACCTCAACAGAACCAAACACCATAGTGCAGCACACAATACCACCCCAGCAGAACCAAACACCACAGTGCAGCACACAATATCACCCCAGCAGAACCAAACACCACAGTGCAGCACACAATACCACCCCAGCAGAACCAAACACCACAGTGCAGCACACAATACCACCCCAGCAGAACCAAACACCACAGTGCAGCACACAATACTACCCCAGCAGAACCAAACACCACAGTGCAGCACACAATAACACCCCAGCAGAACCAAACACCACAGTGCAGCACACAATACCATCTCAACAGAACCAAACACCACAGTGCAGCACACAATATCACCCCAACAGAACCAAACACCACAGTGCAGCACACAATACCACCCCAACAGAACCAAACACCACAGTGCAGCACACAATACCACCCCAACAGAACCAAACACCACAGTGCAGCACACAACACCCCAACAGAACCAAATACCACAGTGCAGCACACAATACCACCCCAGCAGAACCAAATACCACAGTGCAGCACACAACACCACACCAACAGAACCAAATACCACACTGCAGCACACAATGCCACCCCAGTAGAACCCAATACCACAGTGCAGCACACAATAACGCCCCAGCAGAACCAAATATCACAGTGCAGCACACAACACCCCAGCAGAACCAAATACCACAGTGCAGCGCACAACACCACGCCAACAGAACCAAATACCACAGTGCAGCACAATATACTGTCCCAGCAGAACCAAATACCACAGTGCAGCACACAACACCACGCCAACAGAACCAAATACCACAGTGCAGCACAATATACTGTCCCAGCAGAACCAAATACAACAGTGCAGCACACAATTCCACCCCAGCAGAACCAAACACCACAGTGCAGCACACAACACCACCCCAGCAGAACCCAATACCACAGTGCAGCACACAACACCACCCCGGCAGAACCAAATACCACAGTGCAGCACACAATGCCATCCAAGCAGAACCCCCGGAAGTGAAGAGTGAACCGCAAGTGTCGCCATCCTCCATTCACCACTATCGGAATTCTGAAAACAGTTGAGCGCTGACTGGGCCATTTCTGGCAGTCCCATAAAGGTTAATGAAGAAGCAGTTCGCTCTCCATTCACCATTATGGGACTTCGGAAAATAGACGAACACGCTCAATTGGCTATTTTCAGTCCCACCTCTGGGACACGTTCCTATCTTTAAGATTGGGTCCCCTGAAGTGAAGGAGAGCACACTGCGCATGTGCTTTCCATTCACTTCTATGGGATATTCAAAGACCCATAGTGGTGAATGGAGGGTGGCCGCTCTTACGCTGTGTACTCTCCTTCACTCCACCGGCTCCGTTCTGGAAGATATTCCATGAATGTCTGAGATATGGCAATCCCTTTAATACTTTATCTCCTTTTATGATCCACTCCTGATTTTGGCTTAAAAAAACTCATACTCCGCTTTCCAGAAGTGTTCTAGCCCCTCGGTGCACCTCAGTTCCTCAGCTTCCCATCGGCGCACTGATGCCCTTGTTTTTCTCAGGAATGCCACAACTTTTTTCACAACCAGTTGTGGCATTTTAAAAAGTGGAATCCACCCTATGGGGTAGTTTGCCTGGTTTAATAGGGTTGATCTTGCTGACAGGGGCTCTCAAACAACTAAATTCCTCTTGTAACACAAAGCCATCCTCAGCTACAGAATCAGCGTGACTGTCCAGATGGCATGGGGATTAATACTGAGATTTTAATATTAAACAGGTTTTAACACTAAAGACATATGGATGTGTCATAAATGCCTGAAAGGCGGGGTACCACCACAACAGCCCGAGACTGAATGGAGATATGGCCACATGTGTCCACTGTCAGAGTTAGGGTCCATTCACACGTCTGTTTTTTCTTTCCTGATCTGTTCCGTTTTTTGCGGAACAGATCAGGACCAGATCTGGACCCATTCATTTTCAATGGGTCCTGAAAAAAATCGGACAGCACATTGTGTGCTGTCCGTTTCCGTTGTTCCGTTCCGCATAAAACTTGTCCTATTCTTTTCCGCAAAAATAGGATCCTGGTACAATACAAAGTCAATGGATCCGCAAAAAACGGAAGACATTCGTATGTCATTACATATGTCATCCGTTTTATGCGGATTCCGTTGCTGGAAATTAAATCCTGAGGTAACACATACACATAACTAGACTTTTATTCACATTTTTTTTTCAAATTTTTTTTCAAAGAAATCCAAACAACTTTATTTGCTTATTGAAATTTATACAGGTTTCCGTTTTTTGCGGATCCGCAAAAAACGGATGACATACTGAAACATTTTCAGGAACAACGGATCCGCAAAAAACGGACCGAAATTCGGGATATAGAAAAATACTGACGTGCCGTTTTTTGCGGATCCGTTGTTCCTGAAAATGTTTCCGTATGTCCGCAAAAAACGGAAACATATATAAATTTCAATAAGCAAATAAAGTTGTTTGGATTTCTTTGAAAAAAAATAGAAAAAAAAAAAAGTTTCTGTTTGCAGGATTTAATTTCCAGGAACGGAATCCGCATAAAACGGATGACATACGTAATGACATACGAATGTCTTCCGTTTTTTGCGGATCCATTGACTTTGTATTGTACCAGGATCCGAGTTTTGCGGAAAAGAATAGGACATGTTTTATATTTTTTCGGACATGCGGAACGGAACAACGGAAACGGACAGCACACATTGTGCTGTCCGATTTTTTTTCAGGACCCATTGAAAATGAATGGGTCCAGATCTGGTCCTGATCTGTTCCGTAAAAAACGGAACAGATCAGGAAAGAAAAAACGGATGTGTGAATGGACCCTTATGGTGAGGTGCAGGCCTCATCATAAATTAGGCACATCTCCGGCAGTCCGTGTGCCTAAACAGAAATCTACAGTTATGTGAATGGAAAAAGGCAAGGAGTAAAAAAAAAATTTAAAAGAAAAATGTCCTGGGGCCTTGAAAAGGTTACATCTCTGCAATCCTTCCACCATGATGTATACCTCAGCTCTGTTTGTTCTGTCTGATTACTGTGTATAGGGACAACCCCCCCGACCTCACATGGTGCATGGCGTTCATATTTTCTCTGATATGTCCCACAACTTCAGAGCACGTACCGTATAGAGAGAATGTAGGCTGATCGATACACTCATTTACTAGTTTAGACCTTTAGGTACACACATTTACTTCAGACCCATTTACCCCAACCATACTGGGCTTGCTGCACTAAGTGGGCATCTGAATAAGTAGAGTTTAAGGAACCAGAGTTTAAGACATGGAGCAAGAAACTAAGGGTTGATAGAGTTTCCTTGTGTTGTTGGCTTGACTCTAGCAAGTTCTCCAACTACAGCAGCCAGGGTCTAAATCTAAACTCACATTTACTGCTTTCCTTCTTGCTTTACTGTTTATCCCCATCTAAACACGTGCTCCATGGACAATGCCACTCAGTGTGTGTCCTCTGCAATGATAACAGAACAAAGTTCCAGCACTCACGTTTTCTTGGTAGCTAAAATCGGGCACAATAGAAAACGGATCCGTCTCCCATTGACTTTTAATGGTGTTCAAGACGGATCCGTTTTGGTTATGTTAAAGATAATACAAACAGATCCGTTCTGAATGGATGCAGACGGTTGTATTATCTGAACGGAACGGAGCCTTAGTTTTGCACCAGCTGGAGGGCCGAAGTTTGGACATCCCTGACTTAAAAGGTTCAAGTATACCCAAACTTTAAAAGAAAGTTTGAGGTAAGCCAATAGCAGGCCGTGAAGAGAACGAGCCTCCCTAGCGTCGCCCGCAATGCTAGGGAGGCTCATTCAGATTGCGCCCTGCTACTGACTGTCCCCCACGTTGCCGGATGTTTACATTTTTTTTGTTGCTGATCCCCCCCCATCCCCATTCCAGGGTTACCGAGTTGGGATGGGCTGCTGGGCACACTGTCCTCAACAGCAAGCAGAGTTCATGGGCGGGTGCCTGGAGCAAACTATCCTAAGTTCTCCTCTATAAGCCATATACACAACAGTGTCCCCCCACCCTGCAGGAACTCTGCTTCCTGCTGCCCACTGTCTTCTCCCCAGCAAGAATCCCCCCATGAATGGTTTTTTTTTACAGTTACTCAATGTTCACTGCTCCAAATCGCCGTGGCACACAACAGGGGAAAGTCAGGTGTTGCTGGGCTGGTGGAGGTGAAGCTGGGGGCCTGGGCTGTGTTCAGTCCGTTCTCCGGTCCAGTTGGTGCCTGACTGAGCAGGCAGCACGTGACCGCAGTATACAACTGCTGTACCTGCTGCGCTGCTCCTGCGAGCGATACACTGGCCAATCAGCAGCAGGAGCTTTGCGCTGCTAAATGCTGATTGGCCAGTGTGCAGCCATGCCCAGCAGACAGAAGAGAGAGCGGAGGCAGCAGGAAGGGAGGGACATCGGAGCATGCTGTGCACACAATGGGGGGGGGGGGGGGAGACAAGTAAGCCTCATCTATGATATTAACTAGTAGCCTGATATTAGCTAGTAATGTAGCGTACTAGCGATCATAAGTCTGCAGGAGGCGGGGCTTTCCCCTCCTCCCCCTAATAAGGGCCCCATAGCAGCTGTGTGGTCTGCCTAAATTGGCCGTACGCCACTGCTTAGACCTTACTGTGTAGGCACTGGCTGAGGTCAGTGAAATGGAGGTTAGTGGAGGAGGGCAAGATCAGGACTATCAGGTCAGCAGTTGGGTTAATGTAGGAAGAAGGGGATAGATGGAAATGTGCAAGGGAGGCTAGTCCTGAGCTGGAACACCCTACTAAATATGCCTGTTTAGTTGATAATAGGGATGAAAGCCCAGGGCCAGCAACACTGCAGCAGGGCGTTTCTCCTAGCAACCAGGAACATGACCGCTGCAGGAAGGAAGGGAAGAGGAGTCCAGCAAAGGTCAGACAGATGCTGGTGGTAGGGGGCTCTATAATTAGATGGACATACAGGGTCATCTGTCACTGAAACTACCGAACAATGTGTTGTCCTCCGGGTGTTTGGGTCTGCATATTGCGGATCGGATTGACTGTATGGGGCTGGGGAAAATGAAAAAGTCAGGAAGAGATGGAAGATCCGTAAAAATAATTTTAGGGACCTAGGAGAGAAGCTCAAGTCCAGGACCTCCAAGGTAGTGTTTTCAAAAATACTACCATTGCCACGAGCAACACCAGAGAGACAACGGGAGCTTAGGGAATTAAATAAGTGACTCAGAAGCTGGTGCAGAAAGGAAGGGTGTCATGGTCTTACCTTCTTGCTGCTCTCCTTCATTTGACATGTGCTGGCGGCCATCTTGGTTTCTGGGTTTCTTGTAGCCTCCCACCCTGCGGCTTCTCCTTCCCACTGGGAGGAGCTGGATGCCTAGCTCATATATATAGGAGGTCTGTGGCTTCAGTTCCTTGCTTGGTCCTCCTGTGTTCACATGCCTCTAAGACTGCTGCTGCTTCTGGTTCCTGATCCTGGCTTCGTCTGACTACCCTGCTGGTTCCTGATCCAGGCTTCGTCTGACTACCCTGCTGGTTCCTGATCCTGGCTTCGTCTGACTACCCTTCTGGTTCCTGACCTCTGGCTTCGCAAGACCCTGCTTCGGTTTAGCCATCCGTTTGGACTTTTGCCTTACAGCTGGATTTTCAATAAAGCCTTCTTATTTCCACTTATCTCTTGTTGTACGTCTGGTTCATGGTTCCTTGACAAAGGGTTTGGGTTCATGGAGAACTGGGCCGACTTCTCGGTCGGCTAAAGACTCTACAGTAGGGACGGGCTGCACCTTAATGGGGAGGTGCAACTGCTCTGGGGGAAAGAATGGTTAGATGGCTGGAGGAGCTAAACTAGGATCTGGGGGGGGGGGGTCATATTAATAAGGGGGTATATAGTGTAGACAGCTACTGTCACAAAATAATACTGTGGATAAAATGAGAAAGCTTAAAATCCACATTGGGTAATTGCACAAAAAAAATTATTACTTTAGGTAACAAGTATAAACCGCTAAAATTAACCCCCCCCCCCCCTTCCCATGGCTTACAGCTACTGTAAAAAAACTATTGTAAAAAATACCTGACAAAAAAGGGCATTTAAAAATACAAATCTGAGCGGTCAGCTGTAGCCTTTGAAGTTTACAAAGGGCTTAATAAAATCTGTAAAAAGGAGATAAAATTAGCAAAAATACAAAACGAACAGAAGGTGGCTAAAGAGAGCAAAACAAATCCCCAAAAAATTCTTTGAATATAAAACATGCTAAAAAACTAAGGTCTGAGCAGGTTGGTTCCTTAAATAAGGGGGTTAGTCACTGAAGATAAGGAAAAGGCAGAGTTACTAAATGTGTTTTATTTTTCAGCTCTGAAAAGAAGAGAAAGGAGAGAAAAGACAAAAGAAGAGAAAGGAGCTGATATCTGTGGCGCCGGGGCTGTTAGTACATCCAGTAATATATTCAATTGGCTAACTGTAGGTATGGTCCAAGCTAAGTTAAAAAAAAGTAAATGTAAACAAGGGTCCGAGTCCAGATGGATTACACCCAAGAGTTCTTAAAGAGCTCAGTTCAGTCATTGCTGTGCCCCTGTTTAAAATTTTTTAAGATTCTTTAGGTATTGGTACAGTGCCAAGTGATTGTCGCAAGGCAAATGTGGTGCTCAAAAAGGGATCTAGGTCCTCCATAGGTAATTATAGACCAGTTAGTTTAACTTCTGTTGTGGGGAAAATGTTTGAATGACTCTTAGGGGACTATATACAGTCGGATGTGACTGTCAATAATATTATAAGTGATAACCATCATGGGTTTACCAGGGACAGAGGTTGACAGACTAACCTGATTTGTTTTTATGAGGAGGTGAATAGAAGCCTGGACAGAGGAGTGGCTGTGGATGTAGTGCTTCTGGATTTTTCAAAGGCTTTTGATACTGTCCCTCATAGATGTTTAATAACTAAAGTAAGGTCTATTGGCTTGGAAAGTATAGTTTGTAATTGGATTGAAAACTGGCTGAAGGACCGTGTCCAGAGTTGTGGTCAATGACTCCTATTCAGAATGGTCCCGGGTTATAAGTGGTGTACCCCAAGGTTCAGTGCTGGATCCTCTATTATTTAATTTATTTATTAATGATATAGAGGACGGGATTAATAGCAACATTTCTATTTTTGCAGATGACACTAAGCTGTGTAGAACTGTACGGTCTATGGAAGATGTCCACAAACTACAAGCTGACTTGAACACTCAGTGATTGGGCATCAGCATGGCAAATGAGGTTCAATGTGGACAAATGTCAAGTTATGCATCTTGGTACTAATAATCTCTGTGCTTCATATGTCCTAGGAGATGTAACACTGGCAGAGTCACTTATAGAGAAGGATTTGGGTGTCCTTGTAGATGGTAGATTAAATAACAGCATATAATGTCAATCAGCTGCTTCTGAGGCCACTAGGATATTGTCATGTATTAAACGTGGCATGGACTCACGGGGCAGGGATGTAATACTACCACTTTACAAAGCGCTGGTGCGGCCTCATCTGGAATACGCAGTCCAGTTCTGGGCACCAGTCCATAGAAAGGACGCTCTGCAGCTGGAAAAAGTACAGAGGAGAGCGACTAAACTAATAAGCGGCATGGAGGGTCTTAGTTATGAAGAAAGATTAAAATAATAAAATTTATTTAGTCTTAAGAAGAGATGACTAAGGGGGGGAGGGACATGATTAACCTATACAAATATATAAATGGGCCATACAAAAAATATGGTGAAAAACTGTTCCATGTAAAATGCCTTCAAAAGACAAGGGGCACTGCCTCCAACTGGAGAAGAAAAAGTTCAGTCTCCAGAAGCGTCAAAGCTTCTTTACTGTAAGAACTGTGAATCTGTGGAATAGACCTCCTCAGGACGTGGTGTCATGGAACCATGAACCAGACGTACAACAGAGATGAGTGGAAATAAGAAGGCTTTATTGGAAATCAAGCCGTAGCAAAAGTCCAAACGGATGGCTAAACCGAAGCAGGGTCTTGCGTAGACAGAGGTCAGGAACCAGGAGGGTGGTCAGACGAAGCCAGGATCAGGAACCAACGGGGTAGTCAGACGAAGCCAGGATCAGGAACCAACGGGGTAGTCAGACGAGGCCAGGATCAGGAACCAGAAGCAGCAGCAGTCTTAGAAGCATGTGAACACAGGAGGACCAAGCAAGGAACTGAAGCCACAGACCTTCTATATATATGAGCTAGGCATCCAGCTCCTCCCAGTGGGAAGGAGGAGCCGCAGGGTGGGAGGCTACAAGAAACCCAGAAACCAAGATGGCCGCCAGCACATGTCAAACGAAGGAGAACAGTGAGAAGGTAAGACCATGACAGTACCTCCCCCTCAAGGGCCCCTCCTCCGCGGAGTAAGGAACGGTTTCAGAGGGAAGCGTGCGTGGAAGGCTCGGAGCAACGCAGGAGCATGGACATCTGCGGAGGGAACCCAGGAACGCTCCTCTGGACCATAACCACGCCAATGGACCAAAAACTGCAACCGACCGCGGACCAGGCGTGAGTCCAGGATATTGCTCACCTCATATTCCTCACGATTGCCCACTTGGACCGGACGGGGCCGAGGAACCGAGGAAGTGAAACGATTACACACCAATGGCTTCAACAGGGAGACATGAAACACGTTGGAGATCCGCATGCCAGGAGGAAGCGCAAGGGCATAGGCTACCGGGTTTACCCTGTGAAGCACTCGGAAGGGACCAACAAAGCGAGGCGCCAGCTTGGGAGTGGGCACTCGAAGGTTGAGGTTGCGGGTGGACAACCATACACGGTCTCCGACCTGGTAGGAAGGAGCGGGCGCTCGTCTGCGATTAGCCTGGAGTCTCTGGCGTTGCGCAGAGACCTCAAGGGACCTCTGGATCTGTACCCAAGAAGTACGTAGGACGGAAAGGTGATCCTCCACAGCCGGAGTATCCTGGGGAGAGAATACCTCCGGTAACACGGCAGGTTGGAACCCATAATTGGCCATGAAGGGAGACGTCCCAGAGGAAGAGTTCACCGCCGTGTTCCTGGCAAACTCAGCCCAAGGCAGGAGGTCAACCCAATTGTCTTGGTGATCGGAGACATAGCAACGAAGGAATTGCTCCAAGGCCTGATTGGATCGTTCTGCGGCCCCATTGGACTGAGGGTGGTAGGCCGAGGAGAAAGAGAGATGAATCCCCAACTGGGAGCAAAAGGCGCGCCAGAACCTGGACACAAACTGACTCCCCCGATCCGACACAATCTCCTTGGGCAAACCGTGCAACCGGAAGACCTCCCTGGCAAAAATCGAGGCCAACTCTTGTGCAGAGGGTAACTTCTTGAGAGGAACACAGTGGCACATTTTGGAAAACCGATCCACAATCATGAGAATGACCGTATGGCCTCGGGATGCAGGGAGGTCCACAATGAAATCCATCCCCAGGTGTGACCATGGACGCTCCCCGGTGGCTATGGGTTGCAAAAGGCCCAACGGAAGGTGCCGAGGGGACTTACTCTGGGCACAAACGGAGCATGCCGCTACATATGCGGCGATGTCGGAACGTAGAGAAGGCCACCAGAACAGACGTGAAACCGCCCAGGACAGCTGATTCTTTCCAGGGTGCCCCGCGGCCTTGGAGTTATGGTAGGTTCGCAACAACCGAGTGCGCAACTCCTCAGGCACAAAACATCTGCCGTTGGGTCTCCCAGAGGGAGCACCAGATTGAGCCGCCAAAATCTGCTCACCCAGAGGAGAGGTCAGGCTGGTGCGAATAGCGGCCAGGATCTGATTCGGGGGTATGACCGTAGTCGGAATCGACTCCTCCCCGGACAGCTCGGAGTACTGCCGTGATAAGGCATCCGCTCTGATGTTCTTGGAGCCGGGTAGGTAGGAGACCACGTAATTAAAACGTGACAAGAACAGAGCCCATCTGGCCTGACGTGGTGTCAATCTCTTGGCCTCAGAGAGGTAGGTCAGATTCTTGTGGTCCGTCAGGATGAGAACCGGAACCACCGAGCCCTCGAGCAAGTGCCTCCATTCTTTAAGGGCCTGCACGATGGCCAATAACTCCCTGTCACCAATCTGATAGTTGCACTCCGCGGAAGACAGTTTCCGGGAGTAAAACCCACAAGGAAGCAGAGGACCCTCTGGTGTTCTACTGCTGAGACAGGAGGGCGCCTACTCCCGTCTCAGACGCGTCCACCTCGAGGACAAAAGGCAACCCAGGGTTGGGATGCGACAGAATCGGAGCCGACACAAAGGCGGACTTTAGAGCCTCAAAAGCTCGGATGGCCTCGAGCGGCCAGACCTGAGGATTACTGCCCTTCCTGGTCAAATCCGTGAGAGGCTTGGCTAGCATGGAAAAGTCCCTGATGAACTTCCGATAATAATTGGCGAAGCCCAAAAAGCGCTGCAGGGCACGAAGCCCAATGGGCTGGGGCCACTGTAAGACAGCCGAAACCTTCTCAGGATCCATGGAGAACCCCTCAGCGGAAATGATGTAACCTAAGAAGGTTACCTGGGATCGGTGAAATTCGCATTTCTCAAGTTTACCGAACAGCTTGTTCTCTCGTAAGCGTTGCAACACTCGTCTGACATCCAGAATGTGGGCCTCCATGGATGCAGAATATACCAAGATGTCATCCAAATAGACCACCACACACTGCTGCAACAGGTCACGGAAAACATCGTTGATGAATTCCTGGAAGACTGCGGGCGCATTGCACAACCCAAAGGGCATAACCAAGGATTCATAATGACCGGTCCTGGTGTTAAACGCGGTCTTCCACTCATCGCCCGCCTTGATCCTTACCAGGTTATATGCCGCCCTCAGGTCGAGTTTGGTAAAGACCGTGGCCCCTTTGAGGCGATCGAACAGCTCGGAAATCAAGGGTATCGGGTAAGCGTTCTTGATCGTGATGCGATTGAGACCCCTGTAATCGATGCAAGGCCTCAACTCGCCGCCCTTCTTTTTCACAAAGAAAAATCTAGCCCCTGCCGGGGACGAGGATTTGCGAATGTGTCCGCGTGAAAGCGCCTCCCTCACGTACTCCTCCATGGCCTCATTCTCCGCTACCGACAGTGGATAGACTTTGCCACGAGGAGGAACGGCACCGGATTGTAACTCTATGGCACAATCGTATGGGCGGTGCGGAGGTAGAGCAACCGCGCGCACCTTATCGAATACATCCCGGTACTCTTCGTATTCAGGAGGCAACAGAGAGTCCGAGGAAGTACACAGCAACTTGACAGGCCCATGGATGCAACTAGCCCCACACTGCGGTGACCACGAGAGGATCTCGACCGATCTCCAATCGAAAGTCGGATTATGCTTCTGGAGCCAGGGGTACCCCAAGACCACCGAGTAGTGTGGAGACGAAATAACCTGGAGACAGACCGACTCTCTGTGAACGGCACCAATGGCTATCCCCACTGGAAGGGTCTCATGAGTCACATGTGGCGGCAGAAGGGGTCTGCCGTCTATCGCCTCAAGAGCCAGTGGGGAACCTCGAGGCTGCAGAGGAATGGAATGGAATTGGCGGCAACGAACACTCTATCAATGAACAAACCACCAGCACCAGAGTCCACCAACGCCTGGGTCGTCACCGAGCCCCCGACCCAGGAGAGGACAACCGTGATCAGTGGTTTGTCAACACGGGAAACCGGGGACGAGGAGACTCCACCCAAGATCTGCCCCCGACAGGACCTCAGGTGCGAGCGTTCTCCCGGACGGTTCGGACATGCCAACCGAAAATGCCCACCGAGACCACAGTACATGCATCGGCCCTCGCGTCTCCGGAGTACCCTCTCCCCCTCAGACAGGCGAGCAAACCCCCGCTGCATGGGTTCACCCCCAGACAAGTCATCCCCAGGAGGCGTGGGAGGAGAGGGAGGAGAGGGAGGCACGGGTGGGACAGCAAACGTAGGCGCCAATCTGTTAGGAGACCTCCGCAGGCTCTCCTTAAAGGAAGGTCTCTCCCTGAGTCTGGTGTCAATCAAAATCAGGAAAGAAATAAGAGACTCGAGCTCCACTGGTAGGTCCTTAGCTGCAACCTCATCCTTCAAGGCATCCGAGAGACCATGAGAGAAAGCAGCGACCAGAGCCTCATTATTCCAGCCCACCTCTGCTGCCAGGGTACGAAACTCAATGGCGTATTCAGCTACGGATCGTGAACCCTGTCTGATGGACATAAGGAGCTTCGCAGCAGAGGCAGCACGAGCCGGCACATCGAATACCTTCCGAAGAGAAGCAACAAAACCGGAAAACTCGGCAACCACCGGATTGTTGTTCTCCCATAAAGGGCTGGCCCAGGCCAAGGCCTTGTCCGAGAGCAGCGAGATCAAGAAGCCCACCTTTGATCTCTCAGTAGGAAAGGCATGTGGCAGCAACTCAAAATAAATGCCCACCTGGTTAAGGAAACCTCGGCACTGAGTTGGCTCTCCCCCAAAGCGCTGTGGAAGGGGGGCAGAACCGGTCATACCCCGAGACACCGCAGGCGCAGCAACAGGTGTCGGGGTAGACTCTGGCGCAACAACCGGAGCGGCAGTAGGAGCGGGCCCAGGAGCGACAACCGACCCATCGGCAACGGAAGCGAAATGAGCCGTGCGTTCAAGCAGGGTTTGCAACGCCACAGCGAACCGACCCAACAGGTGATCCTGCTGATCAAGTCTGGCAACCAGCGTAGGTAGCGAGGATGGCCCTGTACCGTCAGAATTCATGGCTTGGTCCTAATGTCATGGAACCATGAACCAGACGTACAACAGAGATGAGTGGAAATAAGAAGGCTTTATTGGAAATCAAGCCGTAGCAAAAGTCCAAACGGATGGCTAAACCGAAGCAGGGTCTTGCGTAGACAGAGGTCAGGAACCAGGAGGGTGGTCAGACGAAGCCAGGATCAGGAACCAACGGGGTAGTCAGACGAAGCCAGGATCAGGAACCAACGGGGTAGTCAGACGAGGCCAGGATCAGGAACCAGAAGCAGCAGCAGTCTTAGAAGCATGTGAACACAGGAGGACCAAGCAAGGAACTGAAGCCACAGACCTTCTATATATATGAGCTAGGCATCCAGCTCCTCCCAGTGGGAAGGAGGAGCCGCAGGGTGGGAGGCTACAAGAAACCCAGAAACCAAGATGGCCGCCAGCACATGTCAAACGAAGGAGAACAGTGAGAAGGTAAGACCATGACACGTGGTCACAGCAGGAGCAGTGGACAGTTTTAAAAAGGGTTTAGATGAATTCTTAAAAGTAAATGACATTAATGCTTATGAAAATGTGTAGAAATCTGAGTCTCGCTTCCTTCTGGGATTCGAGTCCCTACTTATCCCTTGGTTGAACTTGATGGACTTACCGTATATGCCGGCGTATAAGACGACCCCCAACTTTTACACTGAAAATATAGAGTTTGGGATATACTCGCCGTATAAGACTACCCCTTTTTCAACACACAGCAGTACATTACTGCATCCCACCACCATCCCTGGGTACCACTGCCATCCCTGCATGCCACCACCATCCCTAGGTACCACTGCCATCCCTGCATGCCACCACCATCCCTGCATCCCACCACCTTCCTTGTCCTCCCTCCCTGCCTCCCAGACCCTAAACATGTGCCACCTATACCCTGAACATGTTTTTGTTATGTTATTCTTCATATTCACATTCACATATGCACATCTGCGCCGCACTTAGATACGCCGCACGGAGATCTCGCACATGCGCAGGAGCGAGATGCGAGCGGCCGTGAGGACCCCGTGTATCCACTCTCGCCGCATGAAATCTCGCACATGCGTAGGAGCGAGATGCGAGCGGCCGGGAGGATGGTGGTACAAGGAGCATACAAGGTACAGAGCAGGGGGGAGGCATACAAGGTACAGCGCAGGGGGGGCATATGCCATGGGTTACATCGCAGCTCTCAGCTGCTGGGGATACCAGGCAATAGCCCGGGCTCTCTCTGTTGATAACTCGGGCGTCCCGGCACTGCAGCGCCCGCCATACCCGGCGTATAAGACGACCCCCCACTCTATAAAATATTTTCTAGGGCTCAAAAGTAGTCTTATACACCAGTATATACAGTATGTATTTTTTCAACCGTATTAACTATTTATCTATTAAAGTAATTTAATGGGCTAATCATTTCAGTAGCTTTGTCCAGGGGCAGACTGGGAATTCAAAGTGGCCATGTAAAAAAAATAAAAAAAAATTTAAAGTGGTCCCATGTTGTAGGTGGTTCCAAATTAACATTAGGTTAGGGTGACACAAGTAGGCAGGGCCTGTAATACTGTAGTGCAGCACAAAATACTGCCCCAGCAGAACCAAATACCACAGTGAAGCACAATATACTTCCCCAGCAGAACCAAATAACACAGTGAAGCACAATATACTTCCCCAGCAGAACCAAATACCAGAGTGCAGCACAATGCACTGTGCCAGCAGAACCAATACCACAGTGTAGCACAATATACTGCCCCAGCAGAACCAAATACCACAGTGCAGTACAAACTACCACCCCAGCAGAACCAATACCACAAACTACAGCCGCCTCCACCACAGTATTCACCTGTATCTCTGTTCTGAGAAATGTGATACAGTTGACTTCAGGAGGGCACCTGCCTGTTGACCAGGCGCATAAGTACCTGATGCGCCATGATTTAGAGCATAAGATCATTATGTACCCCGTCGGCGGCCATAAGGAGGGCTCCCTGGACATTGTCCCTCTAGGAAATTTCCCGCTAGAGTCTATGGCCAGTCCGCCCCTGGCCTTGTCCATACATTTTACAGCATACCACAGTACAATAATGGTGTGGTACGGTGTTAAATACCGTACAATAATGTCAGGGGCCATGAAGTCAGGTGGCAGAAAGGTGAATGTCTGATGAAAGACATATGGTCTACGCTGGGATTAAATAGCAATAAAAGGTTGTCTGTAAGTGGAAGCAGTCAACGAATGTATTGTTTAATGAGCACCCCCCTTACATAAATACAATAGTAAAAGGTCTTCTGTTCTGTGCTCAACTATTTTTTTCCAATAGTGGAGCCAGCGTATCTTGTAGGACTACTGGGGAAATACAAAGACCATATTCATCAGCTGCAGGTACTGTGTAAAAAATTTGTCCCAGATTCCTCACTAAAACGCCGCCACTTGTAAGCCTCTTCTTGTGATTCCCCCCCCCCCCCCCCCTTTGTTCCCCCCATGGACACGCTAATAGGGGGCTGAATAGGAATAGTACAAGGGCTGAGCCATGAATCACACGCCTCAGTTAATACGCTTCTTACACAACTCGTCAATACATTCCACAGAGTTGTGCAGGTCATGCATGACATCTATTATATCCGGACCGCTCTCTACAGTGCTGAAAGCTGACAAAGAGACACACATTACAGCTATACATCTGTCCGGCTAATTATATGTCAGTGGAAACCGTATCTAGAGTTTAAGTCCTCAAATCACATTTTCCTGTGGCTAGAAATAGAAAGCAGGGGTGGACTGGCCATAGACCCTACAGGGAAATTTCCCGGTTCCGCCTGACCCCCCCCCCCCCCCCTTTGTACGATCGCTAACCAGGTACATAACGTTCTGATGCTCTCAAAAGTAACTAATGCTAGGAGCATCAGCTACTTATGACCCTGGCAAACAGCCAGATGCCCTCCTGAATTCAACGATATCACCATCTTCAGTATGGCGATAGGGCAGCATTTTATGCTGCATTATGGTATTTGGTTCAGCTGTATTGCAGGCACCACCTACTTCTGGCTTGTTTTTTACCTTGTCCTGCCTTCTGTCAATTTGGACTTGCCTTTAACATGGGGCCACTTTTAGATTTGTTTCCAGGGTCATTTTAAGTTCCCAGTCCGCCCATGATGGAAAGCACTTCATAGCATTCCCTCCAGTCACATTTCACTAGTTATTGCCCTTGGATACAGACTTTCTCTCCACTTTTGTCATCTAGACTCCACCAAGGCACTGCTCTCAAAATTCTGAATTTTGTTTTAGAAGTGAATCGAGACAAAAAAACAACAACACACAACTCAAAATCAGTAGAGCATTGTAATCCTAACTTTACTTGACATGGGGGGGGGGGGGGGTGGCCTGCAGCCGAGCGGAGAAGACGGCTTCCTGTGGAGCTCCTGACCGCCTTCATCCAGGGCCATCTAACCCATCTCTGCAGCTCTACCTGCCTGTCGAGTGCTCGTACCGATCCGGCTCCTCGTCCGCTGCCGGCAGGGGTCTTTCTGGGGGCCTAGGGACCTTTGGAACCGGAGTTTACCGGCGCAGCCTAGTACGGCCTGTAACAGCTCGGCCTCACCTCCTGGGCCGCGTGAGCGCTGTGATTCCGATCTCTGAGGAGGTTGCTGTCCGAATTTTGACCTGCGGACATCATATTCATCGCTCCCCGGATCAGTGAGTAACCTGTATACACTATACGGACTGCAGAAGTCACAGACATCTGCCGGGTGAATTATACACAGCAGGATTAGTCCTTTATTAACCACCACCTGCCCAGGCTGCTTCACTTACACCCCCCTCCTTGGCCGTCTTTTAATCAACAAATTGAGAGATCTCATATTCCCCTCTCCAGACCTTCGTATATTATATCTGTTCCCTTAGAGCAGCAGCTGTAAGCAAGAAGTGCACCCCATATGTTATCATATACTGGCTAATTCAGCATTTTCCTCAAGTATGGTCAAAGTTGGTAAGCCGGAGGAATCGTCCGTCTCAAAGCTGACGAAATCACAGCAGGACATGGAGAAGTTCTTGCATAAAGGTCATTCTCACTCCAGACTCAGCAATCTCACACCGCTGGTTCTGTGGTCCCAGGCGCCATCTTCTGATGCTGAAAGCGTTATGGGGGAATCGGCCGCCCCGAAGGACCTTCAACTAGTCACCACCCAAAAAGCCAGTTCTAGCTGACCTCTCTGATATCAAACAAGATATAAGGGACATTGGAGGGAGAGTAGAGCACCTAGAAGAAAACCAAGCTACTTTGCTACTGTTTGGAGAGGCCACTTCAATTGCACTCCATAATTGTCAAGCTAGAATGAACAGCCTCCTGAGTTATATTGAAGATCAGGACAATAGGGGTAGGAGAAATAACCTTCGGATTAAAGAAGTACCAGAAATGGCAGCTGAATCCACCACTATGGACGTTACTTACTCCATCCTGAGACCCCTTTTGGACCCTGAGGTAGGTAAAGACCTGACTCTGGAATGGGCACATAGAGCGTTACAACCGAAACCCAAAGAGGGAGACCCTCCAGGGGACATTATATGTAGAGTCCTCCTTTCACATCACAGAGATACAATTCTATTGGCTGCTAGGGAATCGAAGGAGATTATGTTTGAGGGTGCAAAGATTTCCTTATTCCAGGATCTATCTCCTGTCACGCTAAATAGGAGTATACAGCTGAAACCTGTCACTGATGCCTTACGCGCTAAGGGAATTAGATACCGATGGTTGTTACCTTTTGGCGTTTCCTTTTTTGTTCAGGTATCCACTAAGGTTATCAGGAAACCTGATGATTTACTTCATCTATGTGACGCCATTGATCTACTGGCCTCAGAGATTCCATCTTGGCTGCAAATTAAGGATTTGGCAGATCATCCGAAGCTTCCGAAGGCCGCCCCATGGAAATGCGCCAAAGGACATCAATCACGTAAATGACGTCCCACTGTAGAGGACTGAAGTGTCTTACTATGCTTTACCTTTAGTGCCTACTGCACAATGATGGTTATTCCATATTGTCCCCTCCCTGGTTGATTTATATTCTTTACAATTTAATCACACCTCCAGGAGGGGCTTATGTTTTCTGTCTCAGGCATTGAGATGGCACATGATTCACACAATTGTGAGGTTGCCGTTTCTGATCATCTCAGGGCCTAAGGCTGCCATTATTGGAGATCTTTTTCACTTTATATTACATCCAGTATATGTTACTGTTGTTATCATTGTTTGCAATGTTGGGTTATAGGGGTTCACCTCCTCTTACCATGACATTGTCGTTTGTCAGGAAATTCTCTCTAGTTCTACTATTTCTCATTGAGTTCATATTAGGATTCTCATTTTTATTGTTCTAATTTCATTGGTCTCTCTTTTTTTTTTTCTTTACTAGCTTTTCGCTCTCAGAAATATTTTGCGCAATGGTTCCACTCCTGCTGTAGTGACTCCAGATCCAGGGGTGTAACCATTGCAATAAAGAAAACGGTACCATTTACACTCCACATCAGCTTGACTGATCCGGATGGAAGGTTTCTATTCCTGAAAGGTATGATAGCACACACTAGTCACCATCGCTGGCCTGTATGCTCCAAACTCCGAACTGGCCCTCCACCACACTGGGAAAGTTAAAATCTTTTGGGACGGGCATGTTAGTAGTAGGGGGGGGACGACGACCGTAATCTAGTTTTAGAACCCATGCTGGACTGTACATCAAAACGTGTGAGTATATCGCAGAGGAAACTTAATGCCCTTAAAAAATCCCTAGCTTCAATGCAGCTGCAGGATATTTGGCAGGTCATGCATCCACATGATAAGGACTATATTTATTACACCGACTCCTATCAGAGATTAGACTATCTGTTTCTTCCCTCAGTGTTTCTCCCCAATGTGGCACATTCCTCAATAGGCAACATAGGCATTTCTGACCATGCCCCGTATGCATTTCCTTGCACATTGCTTCTCTCCCCAAGAGATCCTTTACGTGGCGGCTGAATGACGCACTGCTTAAGTCAACCCCACATTAGGAGAAGATGGCAGAGGGGATTTCTACCTAATTCCAGGAGAATACCTCTCATGACATATCTCCCTCGGTTCTGTGGGAAGTTCATAAGACTGTTGTACATGGTGATTTAATAGCTCTTGGGACCTATGTTAAAAAACAGAGGCAGAAGGACATAGATGACACATCGTCGTATATCTCCAAACTGGAGCAGAGACATAAATATTCATTAGCCGTGAGAGACTTGGCTGAACTTACGAACCTGAGAGAGAAGCTAAACCAATTACTGAATTATAAGGCTTCCAAGGCTTACATGCATGCCAAACATAAAGTTTACCTACATGGTCATACAGGCTCCAAACTATTAGCCCTTATGGCGAAGCGGACACAGGACCAAGCATTTATTAGAGAAATCTGTACACAGTCAGGAGGGACGGCAACAGACACACGAGTATAGCAACTCAATTTGAAAAGTTCTATGCCACTCTCCACAATTTGAGAGAGGAAGAATCATCTCATGAACTGGCTAGGAGACAAGAACGAATGGACGCCTTTCTAAACTCCCTACATTTGCTGTCTGTATCTATCCCTTAAAGGGATCAGCTTACAATTCCCTTCACCCCTCAAGAATTTCGGACGGCCTTGAAAGACACTCCCTCGGGTAAAAGTCCAGGTCCGGGCGGCTTCTCGATAACTTATTATAAAATGTTTTCAGAAGTGCTCTCCCCTCATCTATTAAGGGCTTTTCACTCAGCATCCAGAGATGGTATCTTTCCTCCCCACTCGTTGGCAGCCCATATCAATGTATTACCCAAGGAAGGTAAGGATGCTACATTATGTAGCAGTTATAGGCCTATTTCTCTACTGAATTTAGATATCAAGCTGTATGCCAAAATGATGGCAAACAGGATACAACACCTACTTCCTTTCTTGGTTAATCAGGAACAAGCTGGCTTTGTTAAAGGAAGGGAGGGGAAAGATAATATTTTACGGGTTCTACAACTAATACAATATGCGACAACAAAACGTGTCTCTTTAGCTTTGTTGTCCACAGACGCGGAAAAAGCCTTTGACAGGAAAGACTGGGTATATATGGGAAAGTCATTAGAAAAATGTAATTCCCCTGCCCCCTTTATAACTGCCATACTTGCACTTTATTCCGACCCGTCTGCCGCAATTCGGATCAATGGCACCTTGTCCTCCTGTTTTAGGATTACTAATGGGACGCGACAAGGCTGTCCGCTCTCTCCACTTTTATTTGTCCTTACTATGAACTGAGCATGGGGGTCCTGATCTGTGCAATGGGGTCCTGATCTGTGCAATGGGGGTCCTGATCTGTGCAATGGGGGTCCTGATCTGTGCAATGGGGGTCCTGATCTGTGCAGTGGGGGTCCTGATCTGTGCAATGGGGGTCCTGATCTGTGCAATGGGGGTCCTGATCTGTGCAATGGGGGTCCTGATCTGTGCAATGGGGGTCCTAATCTGTGCAATGGGGGTCCTGATCTGTGCAATGGGGTAGATCTGACACTGGGAGTCTGATTTGTGTTGTCTGATCTGAGCATTGGAGGTCTGATGAGGTTTGGGGATCTTATTTTAGGTCAGATGAGGATTGGGGATCTGATTTAAGAGTCTGATCTGAGGTCTGATTAAAAATATATCTTTTCTTATTTGCTAATGAAAAGTAAGAAAAAACTATTTTTATCAGACCTCAGATCAGATTAAATTATTATTTCTCATTTTTCTTTAACCTAGGTGCATCTTGTAGGGTGAAAAATACGGTGACTTGTGTGTAAATGGATAGCTTGTGGCTCCTGGTAGTCATACATTTATTAATTTTTTGGCTCTTTGTGTCTGTAAGGTTGGCCACCCCTGCCCTATTCTATCGCAGTTATTTGGGGAGTTCAATTTGCTATCGAATTTTAAAATAAATCCGTCCAAATCAACAGCACTGAATATTTCCTGTACCAGGAACATGATAAATCGAGCTCGGGCAGCCGCTTATTTCTCCTGGTCGAGTAATCATATAAAATACTTAGGCTTACAAATCTCTCCAAACCCGGACAGTTGGTATGCCTTAAACTACATTACATTTCTTAGCCACATATGGGACATAATTCATTCGTGGAAAATCCCATATATTTCATGGATGGGTAGGGTAAACCTCTTGAAGATTATGATCGTGCCAAAGGAGCTGTATTTATTCCAAACATTGCCCATATTTTTACCTAGGGCATTCTTCCCCCAACTTAAGAGTGTTTTTCTCAAATACACGTGGGCAAATGGGATCTGCAGAATCGCACTTTCCACTATGATTAAACCTAAGCAAGCTGGGGGTATAGGGCTCCCTGACATGGAAAATTTGTATAGGGCGGTTCAACTTATCAGGGTATTGGACTGGTTTAGAACACGTCATTTAAACTATATGTTCCAATTGAAGAAGAGGCGGTAGTCTTCTCACTAACTCAGGCCCTGATTGGAGTAAAGATAGGCACCCAACCTCCTAATAATATCCCACTGCTGACTAAGGCTCCGTTGGCAGTCTGGACACACACTCATAGTATACACAGGTTGTGGACTCATCCTTCGCCATTATTAACTCTGGGAGATACGTTGGGGCTTAAGGATCCATTCACTACACGCTGGTTGGATAAACAGAGGGCTTTAGAACACTATAGATTGGGAGACATACTGGTTGATGGTACAATCCCGGACCTAACCACGCTTTGCCTTAACACTCCAGGTCTTCAGATAGATCATCTCCCTTACTCTCAAATCCCGCATAATTTTAAGTGTTAAACTTTCCAACTCATGGAATACGGACTTTTTGTCGTTTGAAAAGCTGGCAGCACAAAGATCCCTACCTCCAAAATTGATTTCTTTGATATACAAATCATTGGTGTGTCCAGACGGTGGCCCTGCTCCCTCATACATAGGTGCGTGGGAGAAAGAGCTAAACCTAAAATTAACTAAAGAGACAACTGCGGCTAATATATATATATATATATATATATATATATATATGCTTGTGGCCCATCTAGGTGCATTACCATGCAGGAGACGTCTTATAAACTTGTTAGCAGGTGGTATAAAACACCGGTGGTACTGCATGCTATTAATCTACTCATTCCTTCATTGTACTGGATATGTCAATCTGGTACTGGCTCCTATTTACACATATGGTGGATGTGCCCATTGATTGTCCCGTTTTGGACTCAAGTGGATAAAATAATTCAACAAGTTTGTATAGGATCTCCTAAGATTACCCCGCTATTGTTATTTTTGAACATTACCTCTGACTCTCTGACCAGATTTAACATTACCTTATGAAAACACATGGTGTTAACAGCTAAAAATATGTTTCCCTTGTATTGGAAGCAATTGATAACTCCCCCCATATTTCATTGGCTGAACAAATTAAGCCAAGTGGGCAAGTTCGAGGAGATGAGTACCTTCACCCATAAGGCAACAACATCTGGGAAACCTGGTGGAGTTTTACTGACAACCCTGAGACCCGTCAACTCTTTGTGGAGTAAATCTGACGCATGTGGCTCCCTGATTTTCTTGGATTTCCCTTGCGCATTCCACTGTCTAATGTACTAATACAATATTAAAATGCCACAGTTTAATTAGGGCAAACTTGTTCTTTTCACAGGTACGGATCGTTTCATTTAGTTGATTTTAGTACTGGACCTAAGGGACGTGGGCTAGTTTGATTAGCAAGCTGGCTTATGTGCACTTTGATGTTATGGGGTGGGCCGTGCCATTGTGAATGGAAGGATCTACTGTTTATGGTTTGTTCTATAATGTGTGTATATATACTCATGTAAAATCCACACATTTGTATACTGTTTTGATATTTGCTTTATTGTCAAGGAAATATAAATAAAGAATTTAAAAACTAACTTTACTTGACATAAATAACATGATAACTTTATTTTAATGGGACACCAAAATTATGATGTTCCTCACTGTATATACATTTGGCAACAGAAGTATTTGAACACTCTGCGATTTTGCAAGTTCTCCCACTTAGAAATCATGGAGGAGTCTGAAATTCACGTTGTAGGTGCATTCCCACTCAGAGACAGAATAAAAAGAAAAAAAAATAATAATTCAGGAAATCACATTGTATGATTTTTAAAGAATTTGTCTTGCACTCCTAAACATAAGTACTTGAACACCTGAGAAACAGCAAGAATTCTGGCTCTCAAAGACCTGTTACTGTGCCTTTAAAAAGTCCACCTCTACTCCACTCATTAATCTAACTTAGTAGCACCTGTCTGAGCTATTTAAAGACACCTGTCCAGCCCACAGTCAGTCAGACGCCAACTACTACCATGGGCAAGACCAAAGAGCTGTCAAAAGACACGAGGCAAAATTGTGGACCTCCACAAGGCTGGAAAGGGCTACAGGGCAATTGCCAAGCAGCTTGGTGAAAATAGATCAACTGTTGGAGCAATTGTGAGAAAATGGAAGAGGCTAAAGACGACTGTCAGTCTCCCTAGGACGGGGACTCCATGCAAGATCTTACCTTGTGGGGTATCACTGATGATAAGAAAGGTGATGGGGGGGCGTGGCCAGCAGCCGACATGAGAGCACGCGTTTGCGTGCAGCTCCGATACCCCTCGCCTATCCTGCATCATCCTGACAAACTGCCGAACCCCACAGCAGAGTGGACGGTGTGCAGGCGTAAGGGAAGACCCTGCACGCCGACCATGGGTCCAAACAAAGCACAGGCTGCAGCTGAGAAGCTTAAAGAGTACGCCCAACATGGCGCCGCGGCAGCTACTCCGCCCTGCGCTGCTCTTACCCGCGGCCAAGCTGCCCAACAAGTGGAGTCGGGGGATGCCGCTGAACCGGAAATCACCCTAAAGGCTGCCTACGAGCAGCTCCTGTCTGCTATCTCCTCTCGCCAGTCCTCACTTACTGGGAAGATGGAGGAGGTGCGCGTGGATCTGGGCCTGCTGAGACACGACGTCCAACAGTTGAGAGACCGGGTCAAACACACAGAAGATCGAGTGTCTGCTCTGGAGGACCTGACCAGGCCCATGGCGGTAAAAGTACAGGAGCTGGATCGCTCCATTGGTCAGTGGCAGCAAAAATGCGACGATCTGGAAAACAGGGCCCGAAGTAACAATGTCAGAATCCTGGGTCTCCCGGAAAAAGCAGAGGGCTGGGATCCCGCCACCTTCCTGGAATCCTGGTTCAAGGAACAGTTTCCCGACGCACCATTTTCTACTGCCTATGCTGTGGAGAGAGCGCATCGAGTTCCTGCCAGATCTCCCCCGGCCGGGGCCCCCCCGAGACCTCTCCTGGCACATCTGCTGAACTGGAGAGACAGGGATCTCATCCTCAGGCAGGCCAGGAACAAGCAGGAAGTCAGACATGACAACACGCGTGTCTCACTGTTCCCGGACTTCTCCGCCGACCTTCAGAAGAGGAGAGCGACATTCGTATTGGTCAAGCGTCGCCTCCGTGAGTTAAACATTCAATACTCCATGGCGTACCCAGCGCAGCTCCGAGTTGTCGATGGCTACAAAACAATCTTCTTCACCGATCCCAGAGAGGCTGAGGACTGGGTCTCCAGGAAGCCAGGACGCCCTGGACCGTGCTGAGGCGGTAACTGAGCATGACCTGCAAGTATTTCTCTTACCGAGCCGTGGCTGACGGCTTTTTGAGCTTGTCTCTATTATCACATCCGTTTTGTTGAGACTTGATGCTTGCTTGCCTGTGAGATATACAGACATCCCAACCTGCAAAAACTCATTTCAGGGAGGTGCACTTCTCATTTCAGGGAGGTTTTCTTATTTTATTTTTTTTCACGAACTAAAATGGATTATAACATGGGTGCAAAAAAGGAAAAGTAGTCCTTGGTAATTAAGGGGTTAACAGTAAAGTGTCACCCATAATTAAAGTTACTCACCTCAACATGTCTCTTATAGTCATTTAACCCACCATGGGAAATTGAAAAATCACTGCTGCAAACAGTGCAGCGAGCTACACTTTCCTTATTTTTTACCCCTATTAGACAAGGGTACACTTTAGTGTAGTCAGGGGTGAAGTGCGTTTTGTACTTCTTTTTTTTACTTGCACATTCTGCCATGGTGCTCACTGCTGAGTGATAGTCACACTCTCTCTTTTGGCAAACAGTCAGTCTTAAGTGCCGCCTCTCCCTCCCTCCCCCTCCTCCCGCTTTGAGATCCCGCGCATGCGCACAGGCTCAGATGCGCCGTTGTGGACTGCATTGGCTTCTTGCACTGTGCGCACTCGCCGAGACACTGCTACAGGTGCTGGAAAGGTTTACTGCGAGTAAACCTTTCCGGGACCTATTGTTTCACATGCGGGCGTCAGGGAGCCGCTATCTAATAGCGGGAGACTCCCTGAACGTCCGGGAGACTTGAGATCCCTGGATATACAGTTATCTATTATTGTTGACAGTATAACATTACTCTGATGTAGAGGGTAGGAGCACTACCTGCATAGTTATTACACCTGATTACGCTATGCAGGTCCCCTAGTTATTAGCCACTATGTTAGTCTGCTTTGGTTCCAACGATTTTATGTTTATCTTGTTATTTCTCTGCATTATGTTCGAAACTGCTCAAGTTTACTTAACACAAGTATGGTTACACCACTTCACACCGATTGCATGGGAGGCGCTGTCGAGTAGGAATTGCGGCTACGGGTGCTCAATATCTGCACCTTGGCTGAGCGCACTTTCTGCTGAATTTCTGTGCACACATGGCCTCCATGAGGGTCCTGTCTTGGAATGTGCGGGCCTAGGTGACCCCAAGAAAAGAATCACTGTGTTCTCTCATATATGCTCCTTTAATCCGCACATTATAGGCCTCCAGGAAACCCACCTGACTCCAGAAACGGATAATAAGCAGAGAAAACCCTGGGTTTAACACCTTATCAACACGTACGGTAGCTCTCACTCCAGGGGGGGGGGTCGCCTTGATGGTCCACAGAAATCTTAGGTGGGAGGTCTGTCACTCTGTTGTGGATCCAGAGGGACAATATATCTTTCTGTATGTGCATATTAATTGCGCCCATTTGTAATCATTAATGTGTATAATCCTCCTCCTGCCTCTCTTTCCCTCCTGCAGGTGGTGACAGGCTTCGTAGCTCAATATCCCACTGCTCGCCTACTCTGCATGGGGGACTTTAACCAGGTCATGAACGAGGCTATGGATAGATATCGCACTGGGGGTAGTGGGAATAGGTCCAGTTCTGATGGCACCGTTCTTTCTAGGGTCTCTCTGGAAATGGGATGGATTGACATGTGGAGGGCCAGGAACCCGTAAACACTGGAGTACTCTTGCTTCATCCCGACTAGAGGTGCCCTGTCTAGAATAGACTATATGTTTGGGAATGCCCGGGTATATACTGATCTGGTGGAGATAAGTTATGGACCTCAGGGACCATCGGACCATGCCCCGTTGCTTGTGATGCTCGCTTTATCTGACTCTGCCGGTCCGGGATGCAGGATGCGTATTCATCCCTTCTGGTTGTCCCTCTTCGGCCTGAACGATAGGGTCCCAGATCAGCTGAGGATGTTCTTGGAGGTTCAGGACGATTCTACAAACACCCTGCTGCTATGGGAAACTATGAAGGCCTACCTTAGAGGATGTCTTAAATCGTCCATCTCTTACGTTAAGAAGGACTCGCAGCGTAAAGAAAATGACCTATATGCTAGATGCAAGGAAGCTGAAAAGGCCTTTACGGAGAACCCTTCCGAGGAGAATAGGCTTGGAGGGCTCTCTAGGAGAGATTGTATATGATGCATTTGGAAGAGAAGAGTAAACGCACACTCTTCTTCCTTAAACAACAGGCGTTTGAGACGGGCAATCAGGCTGGCAAGTTGCTTGCACATATTGCGCGTAGCAACACTATGTCCCCCCCTGTTCTCCGCATACGAGATGCTGATGGGCATGTGGCTGAGTCGCTGGATGGCATACTGACATGCTTCCGTAACTTTTATCAGGATTTATATAGGTCTGCAGCAACATATTGTATACTGAGCATGATCTGGAGGCATATCTCGGAGAGGTGTCTCATCCTCGGCTACGAGACCTGGACAAAGGTCTAATGGAGGAGGATGTCACGCTGGAGGAGATTACGCAAGCGATCAGTGACCTCCCGGTAGGGAAAGCACCAGGCCCAGATGGCATCCCGATTGAGGTCTATTCTAAATATGTGGATGTCCTGGGACCACAGCTGCTGAATTTGTACAATGCCGCGCACTCTCGTGGATCTTATCGTCCAATTTCTCTTCTGAACTTGGATTATAAAATCCTGACCAGAATTTTGGCGAATCGCTTAAAGTGGTCCACACAGACCAATCTGGCTTTATCCCAGGCAGATCCACTTCCGATAACATACGCAGGTAATTGCACAGATTGGGGCGTCTGGGGACGATTGGGGCATCTGAGAAGGCACGGTGGGCTACGGCTTCTTTAGACACTGCCAAGGCCTTCGACTCATTAGAATGGTCGTTCTTATTGACCGTGCTTAGGAGCTTCGGCTTTGGTCCCAGGTTCATTAAATGGATAGAGATATTGTACAAGAGCCACACAGCCAATATCCAACTCAATGGTAACTACTCTGACATGTTCCCCCTCAACAGAGGCACAAGGCAGGGTTGCCCTCTGTCGCCTTTACTATTTGCGGTAGCGATAGAACATCTAGCCCTTAGACTTAGATAGGACTAGGTATATGCGGGCATCAGTATGGGAGGCAGGGAGGACAGAATAGGACTATATGCGGATGATCTAATCCTCTTTATGTCTGACCTGGAGGTGACTCTACCTAGAGCGATATTGATTATTGAACAGTTCAGTCAATATTCTGGGCTACACATAAACTGGGCCAAGTCAGCTATCATGCCTCTCTGGTCTCATGATTGGCCTTCACATTGCCATAGCCTGCCGGTAGTCGACATTTGTCTTATACACTGAATATTGAGTCCCTAGAATCTGTATTTCAGGATAAGATAAAAACCTGGGGAGCCCTCCCACTGTCCATCATGGGAAGACTGAATTTAGTGAAAATGGTGTTATTACCCAAAGGTCTATACCTTCTGTCTCATGCTCGCAATCCAGTGCCCCGGGGCTTTTTTAAATTGCATTCATGCCCTGATCGCCTCTTTCGTTTGGGGCAAGGCTAGAAGGAAACTCTCACTCTTGGTGCTACAGAGATCGAAGCTGCAGGGAGGAGCCTCCCTCCCGGACTTCTTCCTTTATTTCATAGCTGGCCAACTGTGGTTCTTGAAGCACTGGATAACAAATGCTCCACTGTCCAATGCTGAGTTTTACTTGCATGATCATTTACGAATGACCACGCTGTGGCCTGTTCTGGAGGGCTCCGGCCCTCCGCGCACATGCCTTCTGCCACTACACAGATGGCACACCAAGCTTGGAAGGCCTCTAAGCTGAATACATATACAGATCTGCCTGATGCAGTCCCCATATGGGACAACTCTATGTTTCCCCACTTGGCATTGCTGGAGGGGGTTGCTGACTGGAGACACCAGAGTTTTGACCCTGGGAGACGTGTATGAGAAGGGTCAGCTGTGCTCCTTTTCACAAATCCAAGAGAAATTTGAGGTACCTTGCACGCTATTCTATAGGTATATTCAATTAAGATATGCACTGCAGGCTCAGTTCCAGGGTGCGGGGAGAGGTAGATCTAATTATCCCATCATTGGAGTGTTAAGGTCTCAAGGGCCGAAGGGCATTATTTCTGCGCTGTACACGCACCTGCTTAACTATCGCATGACTGTGTCCCCATTGACGGTTGAGAATAGGTGGAGGTTGTCTATACCTTCTTTATCTTCTGAAGACTGGTGCGAGGCTCTGTCAGCCCCAACAAAGGTATTGCCTTCCATTAATAATAAACTGGTGCAATTATTCATACTGCACCGCAGCTACCTCACTCCCTCCAGGCTACACAGAATGGGACGTCGTACCCATAACAGGTGCCACAGGTGCGAGAAAGAAAGTGTCGATTTCTGGCACATGATCTGGGAATGTGAGCAAATTAGTCAATTCTGGACTTCGGTGCTAGAGGTTCTCTCTACCATGGTCCCCGTAACAGTACCCTTATGTCCCAAATTGTGTATCCTGGGTGTATTGGATGAGGAGTCTTGGTCGCATTACCATAGAATCTTTCTGAGGGAGGCTTTGTTTCTCACAAGGAAGGCAATAGCTATACGTTGGATGGGGGATAGACATCCTACGCTAGGGCAATGGATATCTCTGATAAATCACGCAGTCTCTATGAAGAACTTTGTTTTTAAACACACAGGTCCCCACAGAAGTTTCATAAGGTATGGGGGTGAGTGGTGGTGCTCATCTCTGTTAACTTTGCACGCAACACATATGTACTCAGTGGCCGATGATTAGGCCTGACACTTTAGCTCATCTTTAGTCAGCTCTCTCTGATCACAGTAGTGTGCCTGATGCAATGTCCTTTTCTCCTCCGTAATCTTATTGTAACCTCACCTTAATTGATCTGTTATACTATTGATGTTCAATATGTATTACATTCCATCTATTTGTGAAATTTTTTATGGCCTCTGCGTGGGCAAACATCATGTCTTATCTAAACCGTACTTGTGCTGTTTACTCCTAATAAAACGAGTAAAAAAAAAGAAAAGAAAGGTGAGGAATCAGCCCAGAACTACAAGGGAGGAGCTGGTCAATGACATGAAGAGAGCTGGGACCACAGTTTCAAAGGTCACTGTCGGTAGAACACTACGCAGTCATGGTTTCAAATCATGCATTGCACGGAAGGTTCCCCTGCTCAGGGGACCAAAGTAGAACTTTTTGGTCTAAACTTGACTCGTCATGTTTGGAGGAAAAAGAAGGATGAGTTGCATCCCAAGAACACCATCCCTACTGTGAAGCATGGGGGTGGTAACATCATGCTTTGGGGGGGCTTTTCTGCGAAGGGGGACAGGACGACAGCACTGTATTAAGGAGAGGACGAATGGGGCCATTTATTGTGAGATTTTAAGCAACAACCTCCTTCCCTCAGTCAGAGCATTGAAGATGGGTCGTGGCTGGGTCTTCCAACATGACAACGACCCGAAGCACACAGCCAGGATAACCAAGGAGTGGCTCCGTAAGAAGCATATCAAGGTTCTGGAGTGGCCTAGCCAGTCTCCAGACCTAAATCCAATAGAACATCTTTGGAGGGAGCTGAAACTCTGTGTTGCTCAGCGACAGCCCCAAAACCTGACAGATCTAGAGGAGATCTGTTTGGAGGAGTGGGCCAAAATCCCTGTTGCAGTGTGTGCAAACCTGGTCAAAAACTACAGGAAATGTTTGACCGCTGTAATTGCAAACAAAGACTTCTGTACCAAATATTAACACTGATTATTTCAGGTGTTCAAATACTTATGTTCAGCAGTGCAAGACAAATAAATTCTTTAAAAATCATACAATGTGATTTCCTTTTTTTTTTATTCTGTCTCTTAGAGTGGGAATGCACCTAGAATGTGAATTTCAGACCACTCCATGTGGGAGAACTTGCAAAATCGCAGGGTGTTCAAATACTTCTGTTCCTCACTGTATTTTTTAAAATATTATTTCTCTTCTATACAGCAGGCTGTCAGCTCCATGTTGCCCACACCCCATCTCTCCTCCTTTGGGCTGGCTGAGATCACAGCCAGCTGAAGGGGGAGGGCTGCTTTAAATCTTCATATCTCAGCCTGGTCTTGTTTAACAGCTGACAATCTGAGCTTTAAGATAAGACAAGAATCACAGCATTATCTATTCTACATCAGGAGACATAGCTGTTAGAAATCCAATCAACAGTGAAAGCAGCTGAAACTGGCTTTCACTTTCAGCTGCTATCACTCTGGACCCGATTTTAAGCCCATATCTCTAGCTTCTACCCACCTGAGATATGATCTAGTAAGGACTTTTCTCAAAGCCAAAGCAGAGCTTGGGCAAAACTGTCAAGTGGTTAAAGTGTACTTGTACTATAAAAAAAACATTTGAGTGCTGAGATATCCCACTGATTACTAGAATTAGGAGAGAGAAGCACACACATAGCGCGTTGTCTCTCCTCACTGCAAGAGATGGGCGCAACAGAAACTTTATGAGTCTGCCTCTATTCCGAGTGTTCTGTGTGAGCGCTTCTCCCATCTCTAGGAATCGGTCTCAGAACCTCAAAACCTTTGATATGTCAATGTGACATTAAGGAAAAAACAAAGGGAACGTACGATGGAGAAGAGGGGAGGGGGATAATAAATAGAACCAAGTCACCAATATACAGTGGATATAAAAAGTCTACACACCCTTTTTAACATGTCAGGTTTCTGTGATGTAATAAATGAGAAAGATAAATCATTTCAGAACTTTTTACATCTTTAATGTGACCTATAAACTGTCTTCAACTCAATTAAAAAACAAACTAAATCTTTTAGGTGGAGGGAAGAAAAAAAACTAAAAAACAAAAATAATGTGGTTGCAGAAGTCTGTACATCCTCTTATAACTGGGGATGTAGCTGTGTTCAGAATTAAGCAATCACATTCAAAATCATGTTAAATAGGAGTCAGCATACACCTGCCATCATTTAAAGTGCCTCTGATTAACCCTAAAAAAGTTCAGCTGCTCTAGTTGGTCTTTCCTGAAATTTTCTTAGTCGCATCCCACAGCAAAAGCCAGGGTCCACAGAGAGCTTCCAAAGCATCAGAGGGATCTCATTGTTAAAAGGTATCAGTCAGGGGAAGAGTATAAAATAATTTCCAAAAATAATTTCCAAGGCATTAGATATACCATGGAACACAGTGAAGACAGTCATCATCAAGTGGAGAAAATATGGCACAACAGTGACATTACCAAGAACTGGACGTCCCTCCAAAATTGATGAGAAGACGAGAAGAAAACTGGTCTGGGAGGCTACCAAGAGGTCTACAGCAACATTAAAGGAGCTGCAGGAATATCTGGCAAGTACTGGCTGTGTGGTATATGTGACAACAACCTCCCGTATTCTTCATATGTCTGGGCTATGGGTAGAGTGGCAAGATGAAAGCCTTTTCTTACAAAGAAAAACATCCAAGCCAGGCTACATTTTGCAAAAACACATCTAAAGTCTCCCAAAAGCATGTGAGAAAAGGTGTTATGGTCCGATGAAACCAATGTTGAACTTTTGGGCTATAATTCCAAGATATGTTTGGCGCAAAAACAACACTGCACATCACTAAAAGAACACCGTACCCACAGTGTAGCATGGTGGTAGCAGCATCATGCTTTGGGGCTGTTTTTCTTCAGCTGGAACTGGGGCCTTAGTTAAGCTAGAGGGGATTATGAACAGTTCCAAATACCAGTCAATATTGGCACAAAACCTTTAGGCTTCTGCTAGAAAGCCTAACATGAAGAGGAACTTCATCTTTCAGCAGGACAACGACCCAAAGCATACATCCAAATCAACAAAGGAATGGCTTCACCAGAAGAAGATTAAAGTTTTGGAATGGCCCAGCCAGAGCCCAGACCTGAATCCGATTGAAAATCTGTGGGGTGATCTAAAGAGGGCTGTGCACAGGAGATGCCCTCGCAATCTGACAGATTTGGAGTGTTTTTGCAAAGAACAGTGACCAAAGATTTCAGTTTGTTTTTCAATTGGGTCGTATAGTTTATAGGTCACATTAAAGGTGGAAAAAGTTCTGAAATTCTTTATCTTTGTCTTAGTTTTTTACATCACAGAAACCTGACATTTTAATAGGGGTGTGTAGACTTTTTATATCCACTGTACGTGGATAGTAGCCATGTTGTAGCCGAGTTGTAAAGGAGCTTGTCCATCACCCAGAGTAAAATGCTTATTTTCTTATTACCCTCAGGGTCAAATTGGATTTGAAGAGGAGAGTGAGGATTAGAAAGAAACACGTTGAACAAACGACTGTTGTTCTGTGTTGTGTCCTACGTCTGTAGAAACCATGGTATAGCTAATCAGGATAAGGGCTGCATTGTGCAGCTAAAAATACAATGAAGTGAGTGAGCAGCAGGTAGACACATAATGAAGTATTTTATTATAAAGCAACCATATAATTACTTGATCTAAACATCCATGTATGTTCTAACATTAACAGTCCAGTAATTTTATCGTTTTCACATTCTTCTACAAAATGGTCGTCAACTTTTTAAAAATCCCTAAAAACATACTTACTGTAAATGAAGCTTATCAGAGTCTAGCGTTAGTGATTCAAGGCACAGATTGTCGGGGTCCATTTCTGATCCTAAAAGATGTTAACGAGAAACAGATATAATTCCAGTTTCATTGAGTCGTATTGCATTTTCTCAATCTCTATTTTTTTGCAATATTCTAAAAGGCAAACACTAAAAGGGATATTCAGAGATTATACATTAAAGGGGTTTTCCAGCCATTCAAAAATAGTTTTATATAAACCCAATATGGGTTAAAAAAAACCAAAAAAAAAAACCTGTACCTTTCAGAGTCCTGCTAATCCTATGCTGATGGTTCCCAGATCCACCGATGGTCTTTGCTTATGCTGCTAGAGTGATGACACATGACGCACTGTCAAAGTAAGGCTACCTTTACATCTGCGCTTTTCCTTTCCGGGTTTGAGATCCAACATAGGATCTGAATACCAGAAGAAAACGCTTCCGTTTTGCCCCTATTCATTGTCAATGGGGACAAAACTGAACTGAACGGAGAGCACCAGAATGCATTCCGTTCCGTTTGGTTGCATTCCCATACCGGACAGAAAAACACTGCACATTGGATGCGGAGGAAGATGCCGGATCCGTTTTCTTTTGTGTCCCAAAAAAATAATTAACTGGCACCATTGACTTAATTGTGTTTCATGTCGGATCCATTTTCTCGAACACAAAAGAAAAAGGATCTGACGCCCATTGACTTACTATGACCCTCCGGCATGAGGAAGGGCTGGAATTGTCTCTGGTAGCCCGAAACGCGTAGACAAGACTGCTATTTTTGTAACTGATGGATGAGATTTTACTGCAAGCAAAATAAATTTATATTTCTTTATCAAAGTGGAGCTGGATTTCTTCAAACCTCTTTTTGGATGCAGACATTTGTATTATCCTAACGGAAGCGTTTTTGCTAATCCATGATGGATCCAGCCAAAACGCAGATGTGGTGGGGATCCACATGAAAATCCATGTGGAAGATACGCATAAACTGCACTGCTGTGTGCATGTACCCTAAAGAAAACTGTCAGGGGAGTACATCGTCGAAGGACCTATAGGAGCTCTGAAAGGTAAGTACTTTGGGCATGCTCACAAGTTAATTTATGTGGTCTCCAATGTAGACGAGAACCATAATCTGCAGGTTGTACATACTTACTATGGCTCCCATAGCAGCACTCATACAGCTAGTGTTATTATGATCGTGTAGTCTACTGAAAGCCCTGCCCGCTGTAATAAATTGCAATTATTGCAGATAAAATACCTCCAGGAAAACAAACTCGAAGATAACAAGGAATACTGATGGACAAGGGTTAAGCTCCTTTGAAAGCTGTGTTCTGCAGTGGAAACCTTGTATGTAGATAGACAGATATACAGTATAGCTTTTTTTTTATTTTTTATGGATGCCTCCATATAGGCTCGACTACTAATAAAAATCTCTAAATATGGTATCCCGACATATACCGCCTGATAGAGAAAAAAAACACTTGAAGAACATCTCTGATGGACCCTACACTTTGATGCAGCTCACAGACAGCTCGTGGACTTCAATGAGAATGGTGTAATGGTTCTCCATGGTACTGCAGAGGAATTGAACACGTTCCCTACATATAACAGCTGGCATACTAGATGAATACTAGTCAGGCCTTGTTATGCTGGTATATAAGACAATCTAAAGGATTGAAGCAGAGAGTAGAGAACATCTTGCCCACTATTAAAGACTGCAGATAATGCTTTCCATAATTGTTCACATACAAGAGGTTTGTCACACAGATTTCTTGGTTAGTGGATCAGACAGATTAAAACTGTACGTGAAGACTTCTTTCTTGATGAAAAGTCAGTTCTCCTCACATAAACCACGTGGGGTCAGTGGTAAGTGGCTTACAGTTTTGTGTGCTCAAGGCAAGCTGTCACACACAGGCATAAGCCAGGCATCGCCCCCCAAACAAAACCAGTGAGTCTGCCGTCACGTGAGACCGGCGGACAACTAGATCACCACATCATCAAGGGCTACGCTCAATGAATTCTATGTGCCGATATTTCATTGAGTATTAATGTGCCTACACTGCCAAGGCATGGCACTGCAATGGCTCCTAGTACCCGAGGGTACCACTACACAACTAGCCAGCTGCCCTAGAATTAAAGCCTCATGTGTAAGACCCCAAGAAAGCTCCATACCATGTTGTAGGGAGATGTAAAACAGACTAGACCCCTAATAAATATAGGCCCCAGACCCGACCCTCTTAGTAAATAAAGACATCATATATAGACTACCCAAATAAAATACAAACCAGACCCCCTTTATGGTGACCGATGGATATATAAGTCATGAGCTGGTGGTCGTTCCTGCGATATATCCATGATGATAGGCTCATGGGCAACTACTTAATGTCCCCACAAGATTGCAGTGGGAGCTCGGCTGTAATACACTGCCAGTCTCCTGATGCAACTGCTGAGATCAGAGCCATCTCCAGTCCCAGCAGTTTAACCCCCTATAAGTGGCTGACAGGGGGAGGGTGCTCCCTCTGTCAGCACCCTCAATGCAATTGTAGATTATAATACTGACAAATCTTCAAGGGGTTGGACACCTTTTGTTTTTTTTTAAAACTCCCCTCATTGCCAGACCTGCTAAGGGAAGCATGCTTACTTGCTCCCGCCACTGGATCCAGACTTCTTCGCTCCCCCATCTCTGCTGCCTTGCTAGGGTCCCCTGCTGTAAATATCCATTCTGATGCTGTCGGTGACCTGACCTGACCGCTATTGCAGCTGCGTCAAAGCGAATGTTAAGAGCTCGGCAGCCAAGGCTGCAGAGTAAAAAAAACTGGGATCCAGTTGCAGGGAGTAAGTATGAATCCCTGTGCAGGTCTGGCCGCTAGGAGTGTTTATGGGCCTCCTTAGTTGTTGGGCCCCATAGCAGCTGCTGTCCCTGCTACTATGGTAGATACACCCATATAAGACAAAAAAAGACAGAAAAAGATGATAAACATCAAGATTCAATGTACTGAATAGGGCTGGGCAATTAATCACAATAATTAGAATCATTTTTGGTGCCCAGTGATGGTTTTTAGAAAAATCATATCAATCTATTTTCATTGGCTGCTTAAAAAGCACCGTAGTCACATGGGATGTGTACGGCAAATGAAAGTATAGCTGTCATTGCTCTCCTTCTCTGAGAAAAAGAAGGGCCTATTTCCGGAAACTGATACAACAGCTGGCAGATCCGCCTGTGGTATGGGGCAGCAGTGATAGAAAGAGCTCTGCCACCTGATTCCAGTGACCGGCATCTTAAAGGCCATGTACACCTTTGGGGACAATTTTTTTATATTATTGCATTGCACTCATTTTGAGCTTAAAAAAATATTTTTTTTCAGTTAGTCTTTAATAAAAATGTTGAAAATCTCTGTACAGCCTTGAGATTATTTAGTAGCATAAAAAATAAACAGAAAATGGCCAGCTCGCAAGAAGTCAAATGAATCTCATTTATTCCTAAACTTCTAAAATCTTGTTATATACTAACATGAATATGACATATAGCAATATAAGAACAATTGCAATTATCAAAAATCAATCAAAATATTGGATGGTAGCAGGCCGTGCTCTATTTTGGTGAGCTTCCCATAATTGTTTTTTGTACACTTATTTAGTAGCATACTCTGTATTTTTACTGTGATCACTCAGGCAGCTAAGTTGATGGCTCCTCATCTCTGACCTTCTAAACACTCATTATAGCTCAATACTTATATTACTCATAAGAATGTGGCTTAACCCTTTAAGGACTCAGCCCTATTTCACCTTCTAGACTTGGCCATTTTTTGCAAATCTGACCAGTGTCACTTTAAGTGCTGATAACTTTAAAACGGTTGGACTTATTCAGGCCATTCTGAGATAGTTTTCTTGTCACATATTGTACTTCATGACACTGATAAAATGAAGTTTAACTACAATTTAAATACAACAATTTTTATTTTTTTTAATTGCAAATTTCCAAGTTTCAATTTCTCTACTTCTATAATACATAGAAGTTTGAGAATTATATTTTATTTTTGGGGGATATTACAAGGCTTAGAAGTTTAGAAGCAAATCTTGAAATTTTTCTGAAATTTTCAAAAAATTTTTAGGGACCAGTTCAGGTCTGAAGTCACTTTGCGAGACTTACATAATAGAAACCACCCAAAAATGACCCCATTCTATAAACTACACCCGTCAAGGTATTCAAAACTGATTTTACAAACTTTGTTAACCCTTTAGGTGTTCCACAAGAATTAATGGAAAATAGAGATACAATTTCAAAATTTCCCTTTTTTGGCAGATTTTCCATTTTATTAATTTTTTTCCAGTTACAAAGCAAGGGTTAACAGCCAAACCAAACTCAATATTTATGGCCCTGATTCTGTAGTTTACAGAAACACCCCATATGTTGTCGTAAACTACTGTACGGGCACATGGCAGGGCGCAGAAGGAAAGGAATGCCATATGGTTTTTGGAAGGCAGATTTTGCTGAACTGGTTTTTTTTTTACACCATGTCCCATTTGAAGCCCCCCTGATGCACCCCTAGAGTAGAAACTCCAAAAAAGTGGCCCCATTTTAGAAACTACGGGATAGGGTGGCAGTATTGTTGCTACTAGTTTAGGGTACATATGATTTTTGGTTGCTCTATATTACACTTTTTGTGAGGCAAGATAACAAGTAATAGCTGTTTTGGCACCGTTTTTATTTTTTGTTATTTACAACATTCATCTGACAGGTTAGATTATGTGATATTTTTATAGACCAGGTTGTCACGGATGTGGCAATACCTAATATGTATACTTTTTTTTTATTTATGTAAGTTTTACACAATGATTTCATTTTTGAAGCAAAAAAAAGAAAAATCATGTTTTAGTATTTCCATAGACTGAGAGCCGTAATTTTTTCAGTTTTTGGGCGATTACCTTGGGTAGGGTATGATTTTTGCGGGATGAGATGACGGTTTTATTGGCACTATTTTGGGGTGCGTGTGACTTTTTGATCGCTTGCTATTATACTTTTTGTGATGTAAGGTGACAAAAAATGGTTTATTTAGCACAGTTTTTATTTAAAATTTTTACGGTGTTCATCTTAGGGGTTAGGTCATGTGATATTTTTATAGAGCGGGTCTATACGGACGCGGCGATACCTAATATGTATACTTTGAAACCCCAAAAAAAAAAAAAATCATGTTTTAGTGTCTCCATATTCTTAACCATAGTTTGTTTTTTGTTTTTGGGCGATTGTCTCAGGTAGGGGCTCATTTTTTGCGGGATGAGGTGACTGTTAGATTGGTACTATTTTGGAGGGCAAACGCCTTTTAGATTGCTTGCTGTTCTACTTTTTGTGATGTAAGGTGACAAAAAAATTGTTTATTTAGCACAGTTTTTATTTTTTACGGTGTTCATCTGAGGGGTTAGGTCATGTGATATGTTTATAGAGCCGGTCGATACGGACGTGGCAATACTAAATTTGCATACTTTTTTTTAACTTTATTTGGGGAAAATTACATTTTAGTTTATTTTTAATTAAAACTTTTAATTTTTTGGGGGGGGGGGGGGGGAAACTTTATTTTTTCAACTTTTTTTTTTCACTTTATTTTTTGTCACACTTTGGGACTTGAACTTTTGGGGGTCTAATCCTTTACAATGCATTCCAATACTGTATTGGAATGCATTGGCTGTATGAGTAATACAGTGTGTATTACTCATACAGCTTCTGGCCTGCGAGATCCAGGGGGCTCGATCTCACAGGGTCGTCACCGGAAGGCAGCGCAGATGCCTCAGGATGGCATCGCGATGCCTTCCATGCCATCGGGTCCCCCCCACAGCCCCATGGGGACCCGATGGCACCACCGCCGCCACACCAGGTGGCACACCGCAGGTCTGAATTGACGGGACCCCCCCCCCCCCCCCCCGCGCATTTAGCCGAGGTGCCTGCTCAATGATTTGAGCAGGCACCTTTTTCCGATCACCACCCACCGTCCGGCGGTGATCGGAACAACACATGACGTACCGGTACGTCATGGATCCTTAAGGACTCGGGAACCATGCCGTACCTATATGTCATGGGTCCCTAAGGGGTTAAATAAGTGTTTATGACCTTTTAGTAATTTATAGATAAGATTTATTAGATGACCGGCACAAAGTGACAGTACCATTCACACAGCTAGACAAACCGTAAATCCTTTGTGACAGAACGGCTGAATATTTTTAATAAAGACCAATTGAAAAAATATATATGTTTTATTCCAAAATGAGTAAAATGCCAGTTTGTGGGTGAAGGCTCATCATTTGTGTTAGCTAATAACACCTTTAAGTTTGGTTCCCAGTGGTTCGGGCAAATACAGGTCCTTCTAAAAAAATTAGCATATTGTGATAAAGTTCATTATTTTCTGTAATGTACTGATAAACATTAGACTTTCATATATTTTAGATTCATCACACACCAACTGAAGTAGTTCAAGCCTTTTATTGTTTTAATATTGATGATTTTGGCATACAGCTCATGAAAACCCAAAATTCCTATCTCAAAAAATTAGCATATCATGAAAAGGTTCTCTAAACAAGCTATTAACCTAATCATCTGAATCAACTAATTAACTCTAAACACTGCAAAAGATTCCTGAGGCTTTTAAAAACTCCCAGCCTGGTTCATTACTCAAAACCGCAATCAGGGGTAAGACTGCCGACCTGACTGCTGTCCAGAAGGCCATCATTGACACCCTCAAGCAAGAGGGTAAGACACAGAACGAAATTTCTGAACGAATAGGCTGTTCCCAGAGTGCTGTATCAAGGCACCTCAGTGGGAAGTCTGTGGGAAGGAAAAGGTGTGGCAGAAAACGCTGCACAACGAGAAGAGGTGACCGGACCCTGAGGAAGATTGTGGAGAAGGACCGATTCCAGACCTTGGGGGACCTGCGGAAGCAGTGGACTGAGTCTGGAGTAGAAACATCCAGAGCCACCGTGTACAGGCGTGTGCAGGAAATGGGCTACAGGTGGCGCATTCCCCAGAAACAGCGGCAGAAGCGCCTGACCTGGGCTACAGAGAAGCAGCACTGGACTGTTGCTCAGTGGTCCAAAGTACTTTTTTCGGATGAAAGCTAATTTTGCATGTCATTCGGATATCAAGGTGCCAGAGTCTGGAGGAAGACTGGGGAGAGGGAAATGCCAAAATGCCTGAAGTCCAGTGTCAAGTACCCACAGTCAGTGATGGTCTGTGGTGCCATGTCAGCTGCTGGTGTTGGTCCACTGTGTTTTATCAAGGGCAGGGTCAATGCAGCTAGCTATCAGGAGATTTTGGAGCACTTCATGCTTCCATCTGCTGAAAAGCTTTATGGAGATGAAGATTTCATTTTTCAGCACGACCTGGCACCTGCTCACAGTGCCCAAACCACTGGTAAATGGTTTACTGACCATGGTATTACTGTGCTCAATTGGCCTGCCAACTCTCCTGACCTGAACCCCATAGAGAATCTGTGGGATATTGGGAAGAGAAAGTTGAGAGACGCAAGACCCAACACTCTGGATGAGCTTAAGGCCGCTATCGAAGCATCCTGGGCCTCCATAACACCTCAGCAGTGCCACAGGCTGATTGCCTCCATGCCACGCCGCATTGAAGCAGTCATTTCTGCAAAAGGAATCCGGACCAAGTATTGAGTGCAGAACTGAACATAATTATTTGAAGGTTGACTTTTTTTGTATTAAAAACACTTTTCTTTTATTGGTCGGATGAAATATGCTAATTTTTTTAGATAGGAAATTTGGGTTTTCATGAGCTGTATGCCAAAATCATCAATATTAAAACAATAAAAGGCTTGAACTACTTCAGTTGGTGTGTAATGAATCTAAAATATATGAAAGTCTAATGTTTATCAGTACATTACAGAAAATAATGAACTTTATCACAATATGCTAATTTTTTTAGAATGACCTGTATATGGCACCGCGAGGGGCACTCCGGTGTCCTGCACATTTGCGAATATCTATCTCGAAAGGTTTGAGGAAAGGTATATTTTTTCTGTGGACAACCCCTACCTTATCTATACACAACTATTTATACGCTACGTGGATGACATTTTTGTGGTGTGGTCGGGTACTGAGGCTCAATGTAAGAAGTCTGTCTCCTTTTTTAATTGCACCAATGACATGAACATGAAGTTCACCCTCAATTTTGGAGGGGAGTCTCTTGAGTTTCTTGATTTTCATGTCATGGTGTGCAAGAATACTTTAATCACCGAAGGGTTTCGTAAGCCTACTGCCTCTAACACCCTTCTGCACCACGAGAGCTTTCATCCCCGTAGCGTAAAGGAATCTGTCCCTTATGGACAGTTTATTAGGCTTAGAAGAATTACGGTAATAGTACCAACGATGGGTATATTAACCAGGTTACTGAATTAAAGGAGATATTTGAGAAGGGGCTATATACCCAGTGATCTTAAGGCTACTTTCACACTAGCGTTCGATCGGATCCGTTCTGAACGGATCCGATCATAATAATGCAGACGGAGGCTCCGTTCAGAACGGATCCGTCTGCATTATATTAGCATATAAAAGCTAAGTGTGAAAATAGCCTCGTACGGATCCGTCCAGACTTTCAATGTAAAGTCAATGGGGGACGGATCCGCCTGAAGATTGAGCCATATTGTGGCATCTTCAAACGGATCCGTCCCCATTGACTTACATTGTAAGTCTGGACGGATCCGCACGCCTCCGCACGGCCAGGCGGACACCCTGTCCGTGCGGAGGCGAGCGGAGCGGAGGCTGAACGCCGCCAGACTGATGCAGTCTGAGCGGATCCGCTCCATTCAGACTGCATCAGGGCTGGACGGCTGCGTTCGGGTCCGCTCGTGAGCCCCTTCAAACGGAGCTCACGAGCGGACCGACGAACGCTAGTGTGAAAGTAGCCTAATTTATCCCTGAGTAGAGCATACCAACACACGCAGGAGAAATTATTGGCCAGGAGTAAATCAGAGAGGGATAACAAGGATAGCGGTGATAGGTTAGTTTTTTTTGTTTAAGTTTAGTCCTGTTTCAGATCTTATAAAACGGGTGATTCACAACAATTGGGATATTTTAAGAAATGAGCAGAGTCTTAAGGAGTACACAGAGAGGAAACCCCTTTTGGCCTTTAAGAGGTGTCATACAATCATGGACACTTTAGTCACCAGCCGCTTTATCGATGATAGGACGGCAGACTGGCTAACAAGCAGCAAGCCTGCAGGTAAATTTAAATGCGGGGACTGCTCATTCTGCAAGTATAACCACCAGAAGAAATACCTTGTGTTCGGAGAGGTTGGACGCAGGATTAACCAGTTCATTACCTGCAAGACTTCTTATGTGGTCTTATGCCGATGTGGGTCTTTCTATGTGGGAAAACCATCAGTCCTATGTTTAAAAGGTTTAGGGAACACCTTAACTCAGAGAAAACAGGCAAGGGATGCCCCCGGCTTATTGACCACATGCGTCGTATGCATGGAGGTAATGTTAATTGCCTTAGTTTTGCAGGTTTGGAACTGGTTCCTGTGTCGTCAAGAGGAGGCGATAGGCATCGTCTACCTCTCCAAAAGGAGTCCAGGTGGGTAATCCGTACCGATGCTATGGGTCCCCTGGGCCTGAATGAAAGGAATAATCTTAGTGTCTTCATATGACAATTCATCCTCCGTTATTGGCTTTAATTGTATGTCTTGCACTTTAAGGAGGTGAGAGCGTTGGTGGTTGCTATGACAACCATGCGGGATGACGCCTTTAAGTAGGTGTGTATCGACGCCATGACTCAGTAGCCAAAAGAAGCGCGGTTGCGCAAAACGGCCGTCGCTGCAGTCTAGCTTTCCGAGACATGTGTATCTGCCCCAGCCCTATGTATGTTTGTACCTATATGGAGGAATAAAGAAGAAACTTCTGACAGTGGCGAGTGCCGTCTACTTGTATTTTCTAAAATCAAGAGTTACGCAAGTTGTCTGGTCTTTTGGCTGAGCACCACTAACACTGTGTGTGACTGGGTATCGGAGGACGTCCCATTGCGTGAGGAGTGACCGAGCAGTGCCGTCCGCTCTTTTTGATTTCTTTCTTAGTATGCAATCATAAAATAATTGCCCCCGAAAGTGTACATAGCCATTAGCCATTAACGTCTTTATGTGAATTTTTTTTTTTTTAGCAAAATAGCCCAGCCCTAGTACTGAATATCCTCAAGATGGTATAATAAGGAAAGTGTAGAGAGCAATAAAGATCACGTACAGAAGATCCAGGAGTATGGACGGTGCAGAGCTACTGCTGAAAGGGGGCTGGGTTATTTCAATTTTATTTTTATTTTTTTATACCTGGGAAAATGTAAAAAAATAGGGGAAGAAACAATCTTTATTGACATTTTTTAAAAGCAGCAACTAAAAAATACTTTATTAGGCTACATTCACACGAACGTATGAATGAGTCCACATCCGTTCCGGTGCAGACCCATTCATTTTTATGGGGCCACAAAAGAGGAGGACAGCACACCGTGTGCAGTCCGCATCCGTCGCTCTGGGTCACGGCTCCGCAAAAAAAAAAAACAAGAATAGGCATTTTCTATGATAGCCACGGCATGTGCAGTACGCAAATTGCGGAACGCACATGGGCCAATATCCGTGTTTTGCAGATCCACAAAACACGTTTGTGTGAATCTAGCGTTAAATTATGTTCCCTTTCTGTAAGGAAATATCGTTTACTGTCACTGGGATGGAGCTAGAAGCTGGAGTGTGAGCTGTGGTGGCATTTTTTTTTTTGGTTACCCTTTGCGCCCCATAAGGTCATACAAGATATTTGGGGGTATTTAACATTCATTTATTATTTTATTGCTTTACAAAGCTGTGAAGCCTCACTGCAGAGCTGATCTGAATCTGCTAAGACCCAACAACTCATACAGATCGCTAGGACCGGAGCAGAAAGGGACATTGCCACTTCCTGATCTGTGTATACAGTGCTCATGGAGCTCTGTGTATACAGCGATGGGGAAGGCAGGCACGGTAAAATATACATACCTGCCTTCTCTATGGATAGCCCTGCTGTCACCAGGGCAGACTGTGAACTAAAGTGGCCCTGAAAAAAAAGAGTAAAAGTGGCCCCATTTTGTAGGGAGGTCCAAATTGACAGAAGGCAAGGCTAATACAAGTAGCCAAGGCCAACACAATTAGGCCTCTTTCACACTACAGTATGTTGAATTCAGTGTTTTGCGTTCCGTTTTTCACGGATCCGTTGTTCCGTTTTTTGCTTCCGTTGTGGTTCCGTTTCCGTTCCGTTGTTCCGTTCCGTTTTTCCGTATGGCAAATACAGTATACAGTAATTTCATATAAAAAATTGGGCTGGGCATAACATTTTCAATAGATGGTTCCGCAAAAAACGGAACGGAAACGGAAGACATACGGATGCATTTCCGTATGTGTTCCGTTTTTTTTGCGGACCCATTGACTTGAATGGAGCCACGGACTGTGATTTGCAGCCAAATATAGGACATGTTCTATCTTTTCAACGGAACGGAAAAACGGAAATACGGAAACGGAATGCATACGGAACACATTCCGTTTTTTTGCGGAACCATTGAAATGAATGGTTCCGTATACGGACCGTATACGGAATGCAAAAAACGGACCGTATACGGAACGCAAAAAACTGTAGTGTGAAAGAGGCCTTAGGAGGAGCCAGCAATACCATATTGCAGCACAAAATACCGCCCCAGTAGAGACAAATACCATGGCGTGGCACAACGTGCTGCTCCAACAGGGCCAAATACCACAGTACAGCACAAAATAATGCCCCAGCGGCACAAACTATCTCCCCAGAAGTTGCTCCTCTGTGGTTGTTAGTGCCAGCTGATACATTCTGTCCTTCTACTCCAGTTTCTTCAGGATGACAACACAGTTGAATTCAGGAGTCAGAAGGACCCCTGTGGTACCTGGGTACTTAACACTGCCAGCATTAAAGGGGTACATTGTATAATGACAGTGCTTAGTGCTACAACTCAGCCCCATTGACTGAGCTGCAACTAGGCCATGTGACTAGGAAGAGGCCGCAACGCTCACGGAACAATGGTCTCTTCTAGCAGCTGATAGGGGAGGGGGGATAACCCAATTAAAGGGGTTGTCCAGGTTCAGAGCTGAACCTGGACATCCCTCCATTTTCACCCAGGCAGCCCCCCTGACATGAGCATCGGAGCAGTTCATGCTCCGATGCTCTCCTTTGCCCTGCGCTAAATCGCGCAGGGCAAAGGCATTTTTCTGAGTTCCGGTGACGTACCGGGGCTCTCTATGGGGCTGACAGGAACCCCGGTGACGTCACCGGCACTGATGGGCGGGATTTGGCTCTGCCCTAGCCAGTAAAACGGCTAGGGCAGAGCTAAAGCCCGCCCCTCAGAGCCGGTGACGTCACCGAACACACTGCTGGGCGGAAGTTACCGCCCGGCAGTGTGTTATTGAAAACACAAGAGCCTGTGCCCTGCGCGATCTAGCGCAGGGCACGGGAGCGCATCGGAGCATGAGATGCTCCGATGCCAGGCTCAGGAGGGCTGCCGGGGTGAAAATAAGGGTATGTCCGGGTTCAGCTCTGAACCCGGACAACCCCTTTAACTAACTCTAGGAGCATCAGATTACTTACCTGGCTTGCAGCTGTGAGAAGCACTTAGGCAGCCCGTTAGGGCACCGACCCACCAGAATGTTTCCCTGTAAAGTCTATGGCCAGTCCGCCCCTGGCTGTCGCTCCCGTAGTTGCACAATCTCCATCTAGCTGCTAATTTGCAAGGATGTTCAGGAGGTCCTTGTAGAGTTCAGTGCAGACAGCCCGGATGTTTACAGTCAACAGACGGTCCACAGGTTAAAAAAGCGACGATAAGCGGCATCATAAATCAGCCAACATGCATCTGAATTCTGTCATGTTTGGCATCCAATCCTGACACAATTTTGGTGAACAATGCTGCATTTTAGACAGATTTCTTTCTAACAAATTTGCCAAAAAGGAGAATCCACTGCGCTTAGCCCCCTGTTTGGGGGGTATAGCTGAAAATTCAACAATAAATCAGATTTACTAATGAAACAGCACCAGACCTCTCCTTCACACTGACCCCCACAGAACCTGCTTTGAGCCAGAAGTCCCTTTTTGCATCCCATTTGACAAGTAGGCGCGGCTGCATATGCACGCCAGTATTTGTGGTGGCGGCATCGGTGGGCATGAATGGTTGTGTGGAAGGGAGCACTATACCACGAGCACCCATAGTCAGGGACTGGAAGAACAAAGGAGGTCTGTCATAACCTACAAGACAGATTGTGCTTTGCTGACAGATCTCAGTAGCTTCCTTCACACATCATCAGATTATTCACCCTCCTTGTTCTACAATGATCACATTTCCTCATGTGAAGTTCTGAATATTTCACGCCAAGCTAAATACATATTATATCAAATGGATTTTCAGCAGAGCCGCGAGAGGACTCTTACCAAAACTGGTGCTAAGGAAAACGGGCTTAGTTGCCTAAACCAACCAAAGGAGTTTTGAAAAATGAAACATGGAATCTGACTGGTTGCTATGGGCAACTAAGCCCCAGTTTTGATAAATGTCCCCCAGTATGTATGTGTACTGGTGACAACAGATGAACATGTCGGACGATAGACCAACTTTAACACCTAAATGCTTTTAACTTACAGTATGTACAGTGTTTCCTTTACTAGGGGACTGCCAAAGATTGCTGAGCCCTGGCTCGTCTATTTCCATCTGCCCCATAGAAGTCAATGTAGCGGTGGCCACACTTGCGCAGTGCGCTTCCAATTCACTTCAATAAGACTTCTGAACATAGCCGAGCCCACATGAATGGAGACGAAAATGACCCAGCAAGGATACAGGGCTGGCCGGACGATACAGAGGGGAGGAGTCAGGAGCAAGTAAGGCGGGGAGCACTGGGCACTTGCAGCACACTCTCTGCCCCTGGGCACTTGCGATAGGCAATTTGCATATTTTTAAAACTTCATTTTAGGTACTTTGGAGGCTCTGAAAAACTAAACATGGGTACCATCAGTGTTATGGATCTGCCTCCCACAGAGCTATATCATGAGTTTAAAACATGTTATGTAGGTGACAGACTCCCTTTAACTGATGATCCTCCAACTACCCTGCCATGTGTGAATACACCCTGAAGAGCTTGGATGACATCACAAAAGAAGTAAGAAAAGAAATTCATTTTATTTACAATGAAATATCAAATAAATCTTTCATCCCTGTACACGACATATCCAGGATTCTTGCTATGCAAAGTATGCGCAGACCGCATACTCATGACTATAACGATGACATCGTTATACTAGTCACACGTAAGGCCAGGTGACAATCCATAGCCATTACAGCACAGTAAGCAAGACAGTGGTGACATCATAGATTGATGATTCCAAGGTCGCCCCAGCACCTCAGGACTGTGGACTATGAGGCCCATCTCCACTCAGACCTGTGCAGTTTGTGATGTACATGGCCAATGGAAGAGCGCGTTACTTTCTGCATTATTTCTGTACATCGCCATGCACACTATCATGCTATTGTGATATCACTGTGAGCCTGATTGCTGTGAACACTGTGCTAGTGATGTCACTTTCCACCATTGTGACATCACTGTGTGCATTATCCCAACTTAATCGTAAGCTTCTCATATCCATGGTGGTGTGGGGCCCCATTTTAAGTGTCACTATGGGCCCCATAGGTCCTTGTTACTCCCCTGATCAGAACCTCAGGACAAAAATACTGTACAATAAGACCCTCATATAATAAGCAGATCCTCTGTCCTTGTGGGGTGGTCACCATGCCCCATATATTACAATTCTGCATGAAGTGCAAGTACAGCTACGCAATCAGGACGCCCAGCACCTGCGGACCCCTGTGATGTCATCACGTGAGACCGACAACACACCGGCTCTTACCTGCCCCCGCTCCTCCCGGCTCCTCCATTCCGTCTCGCTGACAACTTTATCACGTTTGTTTTGGTTATGTTTTTTACCTCCACACTCCCTTCCGTGGGCGGAGCTAGGCCCGAGATGTTAGACACGTGACTAACAACGCTAGGAGACATAGTTGACATCTCTGTGGTGATTGGCTGGTAGTGGACCCTGCCCCTGGATACCGAGGACGCCATTTTTGTTAGTGGCAAGGGTTGGATTCCGTAACATGGAATAGACGGGAGGAGTGCTTACATGGTGTCTCCCTTTTGGACTCATCTTCCCAATGACTCCTTTTCTATGTTATGAGGTTCACATGAGTCCGAATAACCCGTATACTTAGTAATAGAAATATGGAGAGGTCTCTCCTTTCCTCAGAGCAGTCACCAGTTCTGATGCACACTTGCCATTTGAGAAGGGAGAGTCAGAAGACTGCAAAGGATTCTGCGGCAAATACACATTTGGTGCTAAGGAAAACGGGTTTTGTTGCCCATAGCAACCAATCAGATTTCATCTTTCATTTTCCAAAGGAGCGCTGAAAAATGAAAGGTGGAATCTGATTGGTTGCTATGGGCAACTAAGCCAGTTCTACTTTTACACCAGTTGTGATAAATCTCCCCCATTGAATGTTTCTGCTGTGTATTTTTACCATCTGAATGTACGCTAAGGCCTCATGCACACCTGACGTCCGTGTTGCATCTTTTTTTTTGCAGACCTATTGACTTTAATGCGGACCAGAAATGTTCTATCTTTTTGCAGATTGGACCCACAGATCCGGACAGCACCGGGATGACATCCATGTGTGGTCTGTTATTTTCTTTTTGCAGACCCATAGAAATGAATGGGACTGTGTGCGGACCGAAAAAGGGGACCAGACGCGCATACAAATTATGGTCGTGTGCATGAGGACTATGGCCACGTTCACGCAACCGTGGTGCTGCCGTGCCAGTATTGCAGAAGGGCTAATGAGTATGTGCCTCCGCGCCACAAAAGATAGGACGTGTCCTATCTCTTTCTTTTAAAATAAATTTATTAAGAAACAAGAAAACTTAAACAAATACATATTAACCCCTTCAGGACCTTGCTATATTTCACCTTAACCCTTTAACTCCCTGCGTTTTTTCTTTTTTGCGTTCCATGCCTTCCCAGAGCGATAACTTTTTTATTTGTCTGTTCACATAGTCATATGAGGGCTTGTTTTTTGCGGGACAAGTTGTACTTTCCAACGCCATAATTTAATATTGCATATGATGTAGTGGGAAGCGGGAAAAAAATTCCAAATGGGGTGAAATTGCAAAAAAAAATGCAATTTCACCACAGTTTTACGGGTTTTTTATTTACGTTCGATGTGCGATAAAACTGACCTGTTACTTAGAGGGCCCATTCACACGAATCCGCAAAACACGGACAGCGGCAATGTGCGTTCCGCATTTTGCGGACCACACATTGCCGGCACTAAGAGAATATGCCGGCACTAAGAGAATATGCCTATTCTTGTCCGCTATTGCGGACAAGAATAGAACATGTTCTATTTTTTTCAGGAACGGAATTGCGGACCCATAGAAATGTATGCGGAATGGAATTGCGGATGTGTGAATGGAGCCTTATTCTACAGGTCAGTATGAATTTTGGCAATACCTTATATATATATATATATATATATATATATATATATAGTTTTTCCTGCGTTTTGATAGTGATAAAAAAAATTAAAAGTGGGGAAAAAAAATAAGTTTTAATTTTTTGTCGCCACATTTTGACCCCTATAACTTTTTTGTAATAATGTGTACGGCGCTGTATGGGGGCGCATTTTTTGCGGGGCGATCTGAACTTTTTATTGATACCATTCTGGGGTGTGTATGACTGTTTGATCACTTTTTATAAAAAAAAAATTGGAGAAAATGAAGCCACCAAAAACTGCGAATTGGCCATTTGGCCGCTTTTTACCATTTTGCTGTTTGCCGTATGGGGGATATATTTTTATACTATGGGCATTTTTGCCTATTGCGACACCCATGTTGTGTATTTTTTTAGTTCTTTTATTTTTATTTTGGGAAAAGGGGGGTGATTTGAATTTTTATGGGAACCTGTCACCGGGATTTTATGTATAGAGCTGAGGACATGGGTTGCTAGATGGTCGCTAGCACATCCGCAATACCCAGTCCCCATAGTTCTGTGTGCTTTTATTGTGTTTTATTGTGTAAAAAAAACTATTTGATACATATGTAAATTGACCTTAGATCAGTCCTGTACCTGATTAAAGCACAGAGAGCTATGGGGACTGGGTATTGCAGATGTGCTAGCGGCCATATAGCAACCCATGTCCTCAGCTCTATACACAAAATCCCGGTGACAGGTTCCCTTTAAACTCCATAGGAAATACTATGCAGCAGCCTCCTGTCATTCATAAAGACAGGGCTGCTGCATACACATTCCAGCTGCTCCGATCGCCACACGAGGAAGCCGGAGCACAATCGGAAGTGAAAGCTTTTGGTTTTCAGCGCGCTCAGATGCCGTGGTCAGGATTGACCACGGCATCTGAGGGGTTAAATGTCCGCGATTGGCATTACTGCCGGTTGCAGACTTTAGCCGCGGGTTTCTGCTATAAGAAGCAGACGGCCACCTGCGGCTATGGCGCCCGCAGCGGGCAGGAGTGGGTGCCATCTTTAAACACACACCTGAAAATGTACATGTACGTCATCGAGCGTGAAGGGGTTAAGGACCAGGACATTTGTTTTCAAATCTGACATGTCACTTTATGTGGTAATAACTTTAAAACACTTTTACTTATCCAGGCCATTCTGAGACTTTTTCTTGTCACATATTGTACTTTATGACAGTGGTAAAATTGAGTAAAAAAAAATTCATTTTTATATATATAAAAAAAAAACGAATTTACGCCCAAAATTTTAAAATTTGCAAATTTCCAAATTTCAATTTCTCTACTTTTATAATAGATAGTAATATCTCCAAAATAGTTATTACTTTACATTCCCCATATGTCTACTTCATGTTTGGATCATTTTGTGAATGCCATTTTATTTTTTGGGGACTTTAGAAGGCTTAGAAGTTTAGAAACAAATCTTGAAATTTTTCAGAAAATTTCCAAAACCCACTTTTAAAAGAACCAGTTCAGGTCTGAAATCACTTTGTGAGGCTTACATAATAGAAACCACCCAAAAAAGACCCCATTTTACAAACAACACTCCTCAAGGTATTCAAAACTGATTTTACAAACTTTGTTAACCATTTAGGTGTTCCACAAGAATTAATGGAAACTTTTTTGGCAGATTTTCCATTTTAATATTTTTTTTCCAGTTACGAAGCAAGGGTTAACAGCCAAACAAAACTCAATATTTATTGCCCTGATTCTGTAGTTTACAGAAACACCCCATTTGTGGTCATAAACTGCGGTACGGGCACACGGCAAGGTGCAGAAGGAAAGGAATGCCATACGGTTTTTGGAGGGCAGATTTTGCTGGACTGGTTTGTTGACACCATGTCCTATTTGAAGCTCCCCTGATGCACCCCTAGAGTAGAAACTCCAAAAAAGTGACCCCATTTTAGAAACTACACCCCGCAAGGTATTCAAAACTAATTTGACAAACTTTGTTAACCCTTTAGGTGTTCCACAAGAATTAATGGAAAATAGAGATAAAATTTCAGAATTTGACTTTTTTGGCAGATTTCCATTTTAATAATTTTTTTCCAGTTACAAAGCAAGGGTTAACAGCCAAACAAAACTCAGTATTTATGGCCCTGATTTTGTAGTTTACAGAAACACCCCATATGTGGTCGTAAACCTCTGTACGGGCACACGGCAGGGCGCAGAAGGAAAGGAACACCATATGGTTTTTGGAAAGCAGATTTCACTGGGATAATTTTAAGCTGCCATGTCCCATTTGAAGCCCCCCTGATGCACCCCTAGAGTAGAAACTCCAAAAAAGTAACCCCATTTTAGAAACTACTGGATAGGGTGGCAGTTTTGTTGGTACTATTTTAGGGTACATATGATTTTTGGTTTCTCTATATTACACTTTTTGTGAGGCAAGGTAACAAGAAATAGCAGTTTTGGCACTGTTTAAATTTTTTTATTATTTACAACATTCATCTGACAGGTTAGATTATGTGGTATTTTTATAGAGAAGGTTGTTACGGATGTGACAATACCAAATATGACAACTTTTTGGGGTTATTTGTTTCAGTTTTACATAACAAAGCATTAAAAAAAAATATGATTCTTTAGTGTCTCCACATTCTGAAAGCCATAGTTTTATTTATTTTTGGGCAACTGTCTTGTGTTGGGGCTAATTTTTTTCAGGATGAGATGACGGTTTGATTGGCACTATTTTGGGGTGTGTATGACTTTTTGATCGCTTGCTATTACACTTTTTCTGATGTAAGGTGACAAAAAAAGGCTTTTTTTTTTACACATTTTTTTTTTACGGTATTCACCTGAGGAGTTAGGTCATGTGATATTTTTATAGAGCAGGTTACTACAGACGCAGCGATACCTAATATGTCTACTTTTTTTTATTTATGTAAGTTTTACACAATGATTTTATTTTTGAAACAAAATAATTTATGTTTTAGTGTCTCCATATTCTGAGAGGCATAGTTTTTTTCAGTTTTTAGGCGATTATCTTAGGTAGGGTCTCATTTTTTGCGGAATGAGATGGTGGTTTGATTGGCACTATTTTGGGGTGCGTATGACTTTTTGATCGCTTGCTATTACACTTTTTATGATGTAAGGTGACAAAAAATAGCTTTTTTTTACACCGTTTTTATTTAATTTTCTTTACAGTATTCACCTGAGGGGTTGGGTCATGTGATATTTTTATAGAGCAAGTTCTTATGGAAGCGGCGATACCTAATATGTATACTTTTTTTTATTTACCAGTACTTAAGTTTTACACAATTCCAGCATTTTTTAAACAAAAAAAATGATGTTTTAGTGCAGGGGTGTCGAACTCAAATTCATCGGGGGCCGCATCAGCAGTTTGGTCACCCTCAAAGGGCCGGTTGTATCGGACTTATGGGGGATCTGTGGGTGACACTTATGGGGGATCTGTGGGTGACACTTATGGGGGATCTGTGGGTGACACTCATGGGGGATCTGTGGGTGGCTCTTATGGGGGATCTGTGGGTGACAGTTATGGGGGGATCTGTGGGTGACACATATAAAGCATCTTATGCTATGTGTCATCCACAGATCCCCTCCATAAGTGTCCCTGTAGTGAATGACCCTCAATACACGGGCTAGGGGCCGGCATCTGCTTTTATAATGACAGCGTGGCCCTTGCAGTGACTATTCTACTACACGGGCCCCGCTCACTGTATAATCGTATCTCTAATAGTTAATGGTTACCGTATGTATATAATCGCATAAGGAGCGCTGTGTATTACCGGTACTTACAACTACAAGCGCTCGCCAAGAGGAGGGAGGAGGCAGAAGGTAGGCCGGGAGGACAGGCGCTGGCAGTGTGAGTCATACGTCATGCGCCCACGCCGCCTGCTTCATTCATAAAGTGGGCGGCGCAGGCGCGTGACGTATGACTCACACTGCCAGCGCCCATCCTCCCAGCCTGCCTCCTCCCTCCTCTCGGCGAGCGCTTGTAGTTGTAAGCACCGGTAATACACAGCGCTCCTTATGCGATTTATCACTTCCTGCAGGGGCCGCCTGAAGGAAGTGATAATAAAAGGTGAAGGCTGGCGGCCGGCGGTGGCTATGCGGGCCACATGACGAGGTCTGGCGGGCCGGATTCGGCCCGCGGGCCTTGTGTTTGACACCCGTGTTTTAGTGTCTCCATATTCTGAGCCATAGTTTTTTTTTTTTTTTTTTTGTCTTAGGTAGGGGCTCATTTTTTGCGGGATGAGGGGATGGTTAGATTGGTACTATTTTGGGGGGCATACGCCTTTTTGATCATTTGGTGTTGCACTTTTTGTGATGTAAGGTAACAAAAATGGCATTTTTTTCACCGTTTTTATATTTATTTTTTTATGGTATTTATCAGACAGGGTGGATCATGTGATATTTTTTTTAGAGCCGGTCATTACGAACGCAGCAAAACCTAATATGTGTGTTTTTTCCCCCCTGTTTTTATTATAAAATAAGGGGAAAGGGGTGTTTTCCTTTTCTTTTTTTACTTCATTAAATCATGTTTTAGTCATTTTATTACTTTATAAATTTTATTAAAACCATTTTTTTCCTTTACTTTATTTCTGATGTTCACTTTTGGGGGTCTAATCCCCTCTGCAATGCATTACAATACATCTGTATTGTAATGCATTGCCTGTTAGCGTATGACACTGAGTCATACATTAACAGGTTGCCTAGGAGACTCAGCCTGGGGCTGGATCTCCTCGGCACCCGAAGAAGGCATTTCCCAATGCCGTGCAATGCATCCGGCTCCCTTCTGAGACATCGAGTCCCCGCGACAGCAGCGCAGGGACTCGATGGGCTCACTCAAACACAAACCCCTTCTATGCCGCGGTCAGTGGCATAGAAGGGGTTAATCCGCAGCGATCGCCGATACGGGGGGGGGGGGGGGGGGTCTTGGCATTGACCCAGGGTGCTTGATTTCAGCAGGCACCCAGTTCCGATCACCGCTCGCACGCCCTGTGTCCTAAAGTAAAGGGACATCATGGTGTACCTGTACACCCTGTGTCCTTAGGATGTTAAGGAAGGAAGGCAGCAAATGTTGTACATGCTGGTTACAGTGCATTTCTCTCAGAAATTTGGAGTAAAATGGGTCGTTCTAGACATTGTTCAGAAGAACAGCGTAGCGTGATTAAAAAGTTGATTGGAAAGGAGAAAACATATAAAGAAGTGCAGAAAAAAATAGGCTGCTCAGCTAAAATGATCGCAAATGCTTTAAAATGGCGATTGCAAACGCCCGTACAATCGCGCATACAGAGCGTACGTTCAGGTATGCTCAGGTCTGAACCCAGCGTAAATAAATAGCTGCATCACTGACCCATAAAGTGCCTGTCTGAACACTATCCCCCCCACAAAAACAAAACAAAACACTGGCTTTTAAATGGGTTAGAATAAGTTAGTGCATTGATCAGCTGATCACCAGGGGAACCTATAGTCAACTGCAGGGAAATGTGATATTAGATGGCAGCCATTAAAATGAATGCTGGTCATGTAATGCATGAACACGCCGGTTAGGTTCTGGAACACAGGAAAGGGTCCTGAGTGGGGCACCTTCTTCAATGACATCCATATACTTTAATAATGCAGAGAGAGCGCAGTTGTAAATATAAGGCCCCTTTCACATGAGCGAGTTTTCCACGCGGATGCAATGTGAACGCATTGCGCCTGCACGAAATCCAGACCCATTCATTTCAATGGGTCTGTGTACATAAGCGTTGTTTTTCACGCATCACTTGTGCATTGCGTAAAAATCGCAGCATGTTCTATATTCAGCGTTTTTCACGCAACGCTAGCCCCATAAAGTGAATGGGGCTGCGTGAACAACGCATTGCATCCGCAGGCAAGTGCAGATGCGATGCGTTTTTCACTGATGGTTGCTAAGAGATGTTGTTTGTAAACATTCAGTTTTTTATCACGCACGTGAAAAACGCATCAATCAGCATTTTACCCGCGCTATAAAAACAGAACCACTGAACGCAATCGCAGACAAAACTGACTGAACTTGCTTGCAAAATGATGAGAGTTTTCCTGAATGCACCCAGACCTAATCCGCATCGTTCGTCTGCAAGGGGCCTAAATCTATTTAAAAAATATATATATCAATTTTTGGGCTTAAAATACTAGTTTCCAAGCATGGCAATCACGAGGTGCCTCATGGAGAGAAGTGTCAAAGTGGTTCAATTTCTGCCAACTCTTAGGCCTCATGCACATGACCGTGACGTTTTTTGCGGTCCGCAAACCGCGGCTCCACAAAAAACAGAAGCCGCCCATGTTAACTTCCGCAATTTGCAGAATGGGCGCAATATAAATGCCTATTCTTGTCCGCATCTTTTGCGGCCCCATTAAAGTGAATGGGTCCGCATCCGAGCCGCCGAAACGGATGCGGACCCAAACATCGGTCGTGTGCATGAGGCCTTAAAAATGTTTACCAGTAGATAGGAAAAAAGTATAATGTGTTTCAGAGGGTGCTAGGGTGTCAGGCTACTGTTTAGGGGTCCACTCACACGTCCGTAATTTGGGTCCGCATTCGTTCCGCAATTTGCAGACCTGTTCACTTTCAATGGGGCTGGAATGGATGCAGATCCGCATTTTCAGGATTCACATCAGTTTTTTCCGGGTTCCGCAATTCCATTCCTGAAAAAAATAGAACATGTCCTATTCTTGTCCGCAATTGCGGACCAGAAAAGGCATTTTCTATTATAGTGTCTGTGATGTGCGGTCCGCAAATTGCGGATCGCACATTGCAGGCGTCCGTTTTTTGAGGATCCGCAAAACACTTACGGATGTGATTCTTCTTGGCCAAGAGGCACCATGTGGATATGACCACTTTTGGCATGCAAGTTCCATGCTTGTGGCCACATGGAGCTATGAGCATTTAGCCCTGTATCTGCATTCTTCACATTCACTTTTGGATGGTGCCATCAATTCCTCCTAGGGGTACCTTTCAGCAGGTACATCTGTTGAATAACTTTAAAGGGGTTTGCCAAGATTTTCATATTGATGGCCTTTTCCTTGGTCAGCTCAGTTCCTTGCGACACCAAGCATAGTCGTTATCCAATGGGCAGCATTGTGCTTGGTAAGCTGCGGCCTCCTCAAACAGCTGATCGACAGAAGTGCCAGGAGTCGCTCCCCCACCCATCACAGGCTTATCCTGAGGTTAGGCCATCAGTATGAACATCTCAGAAAAACCCTTGCCATAAACTATAAAGGTCTTAAAATTTGGTAATTATACTTTTCTATAAAACGTGTGAAAATACCAGTTGGCACGTCAGTTATACATACAACTATTTTTTGTATTTGATAGTTGTAATGAATACTTTGTAATTGGATTGGGATTTTTTTTTTTTTACACTGATCAGAGGAAAATGGCTACTCGCATCACTCCAAAGTAGCAAAAGGAAGTCACAATGTGTGTAGTATGGGGATGCACAGGGCCGGTGCAAGGATTTTTGCCTCCCCCTCATGTCACTCACTCACTGACAGACACACACACACACACACACACACACTGACAGACACGCACTGAATGACATACACAGAAACTCACTGACAGACACACATACACTCACTGACAGACAGACACCTACCCACTGAAACACACACACACACACACAGATACTCACTGACAGACATACATACACTCACTCACTGACATAAATACACAGGCAGACACTCACTCAGTCAAACACTTAAACACTCACCTCCCTGGGGTCCAGTGTGGTGCAGCTCCTCAGTCCTCCAGCCGGAATGACGTCATATTCTGGCATCACAGAGGGCGCACGAGGGAGGAGTGGGGAGCTGCTAGAACAGTCTCCCTCCTCTCCTCCGGTAATTTACTGGCAGAGCAGGCACTTGCCATTAGGGTAGGCAGATGCCTGCTCTGCCATATTTAAGAAGGACTTCCACCTCCTGGCCCCCCTGTAACGGCGCTGGGGGCCGCTCAAGAGCTGCTCGTTCGGGGCTGCAGCCCCAGTCAGGGGGAGCCCACCAGGGTGCCCCCAGCAGGCCGGTGCCCTAGGCGAATGCCTAGTTCGCCTATATGGTTGTGCCGGCCCTGGGAATGCACAGCATTGCTTTTACTCTGCAGTGTCATTGCAACTCAGAAGTGACATCACTGCAGAATCTTCTCACTGCTTTCATGGAAATGCAAAGTTGAGGTCACCTGCTGGATTTAGGGACGCCGAGGGGAAAATGTGAGAAAGCGACAGCACATCAATTCCAATAGGGTATCTGATCCGACTCCATGGTGTAGAAGAGGAAGATTGGCCCACAGGTGTCACACCAAGACCTCAGTGTATTACAGTTTTCAGCATGGTTTTTGAGGAATAATGAGTTTATCTGATAAACCTTCTTCTGATTATACCTCATTTCTTACAACTACATCATAAGGCCTCATGCACACGATAGGAAGGGGACCCATTCATTTCAATGGGTCAGCAAAAAAAATGCTGATAGTTCATCCGTTTGTGTTCCGCGTCCGTTGTCCAGGGTTTCTCTTCAGCAAAAAAAAAATAGTGCATTTCCTACTTTTTTCACATTTGCGGACAAGGATAGGCATTTATTACAAGGGATCTGTGGGAAAAAACAGATCCTCCCAAAAAAACGGATGCCGCATCCGTTTTTTTTGGTGGACCCAAAAAACAACTGTAGTGTGCATGAAGCCTAAGGCAAAGTTCTACATAATATACTAAACACAGTGACTACTACTTGTGCACACATACCAAGGTTTTTTATTTTATTTTATTTGCTAGCCATCTGGTTTCCAAAGCTCTCTGCCATCAATATCCTTTGTTAGGTTTCACCTGTGGTTATCAACCTCAAGGATGGATCCATACTAAAAACTGTTACTTTTATGGCTTAGGCCGCATTCACATCTCCACCAAGATGCTCCGGCTGCCTGATCAGGCACAAATGCCGGCTGTCTGCCGGACAAAAAAATAATTGCTGTATGCAGGCCGAAACCAGTCATTGATGCCGGAATGCGACCTGATTACTGCCGGATCCCATTATAGTCAATAGGGATCCGGCGGTGATCTATTGAATCCAGCAATGCTCTACCAGAACAGCCTGCCAGAAATGTTCACTTGCCCTTAGCATCCAGCTGCATTTTAAGTTGATTCAGTGTTAGGGCTCTTTCACACGAGCGAATGCCGTGCGTGGAATCCAGTGCGTGAAAGACAGCCAAGCCGCGCTCCGGACAGCAGAGACACGGGGCACTAACATGATTGATAATGCTCCGTGCCTCTCTGATCTTTGTACTACAAAATCACTGTGAGATAAAAGTAGTCACCGTGATTTTGTAGTAAAAAGATCACAGAGAGGCACGGAGCATTATCAATGATGTTAGTGCCCCGTGTCTCTGCTGTCCAGAGCGCGGCTTGGCTGTCATTCACGCACTGGATTCCACACACGGCATCCGCTCGTGTGAAAGAGCCCTTAAGGTCTACATGACTAAGGATCTATGGGCCTGAAGTTGGTCCTCACATTTGTCTGCTTGTGTACATGTGACGGTCCATGCGCTAAATTTATCAAAGTGGCAAATGATCAGGAGTGGAATGCAATGAAGGTAATTTTGAGGGACTTTTCCAAATGTCTGGGTTTCTGAAATTGAATTAGCAGGCACAGAAAACAACTTTGTCCAGTCAGACTATTAATAAATTTGTCTTACCAGTAAAACTGAAAAGTAGCAATTTCCTCGAGAATAGAGGCAAAATTAATTCAATAAATCAGGGCTTATAAATATAAATGTCAGACTAAGGCCTCATGCACACGACAGTTGTTTTTCTCGGCCTCCGTTCCGTTTTTTTGCGGATAGGATTGGGACCCATTCATTTCAATGGGTCAGCAAAAAAATGCTGAAAGTTCATCCGTTTTTGTGTTCCGCGTCCGTTGTCCGTGTTTCCCTTCATCAAAAAAAATTGTGCATGTCCTACTTTTTTCACATTTGCGGACAAGAATAAGCATTTATTACAAGGGATCTGTGGAAAAAAAACGGATTCTCCCCAAAAAACGGATGCCGCATCCATTTTTTGGGCGGACGCACAATTTGTGTGCATGTAGCCTAAAGCCTCATGCACACGACCGTTGTTGTGTTCAATTGCACAAAATGGGGTTCCGTTGTTCCGTGATCCGTTTTCGTGTGTCTTCCTTTATTTTTGGAGGACCACCAGACATAAAGGAAGGTAAAAAAAAAGTCTAAGACAGGTTTGCCATGCAAATGATAGGAATAAAACGGACGCGGACGACAATCTTGTGTGCCTCCGCGAACCGTTTTTCCCGGACAAGAATAGGACAGGTTATATTTTTTTTACGAACTGGAACCACGGATCACGGACGTGGATGGCAAACGGTGCACTATCCGCATTTTCAACGGCTCCATAGAAATTAATGGGTCTGCACCTGAAACGCTAAAATCGGCGGAACGGACACGGAAGTTAACAACAGTCGTGTGTAGGAGGCCTAAAGCCTCCTTCACACGTCAGTGTTTTCCATCAGTGATTGTGAGCCAAAACCAGGATTGGAGCCTCCCGAGACACAAGGTATAAGGGAAAGATCTGCACCTGATCTGTGTTTAGAGCCGCACCTGGTTTTGGCTCAGAATCACTGATGAAAATCACTGACCAAACACTGACGTGTCAATGAGGCATAAGGGTGAATTCACACAACACTATACGTTTTGTAGTCCATATGCATCTCGCACTTTATACGGCCCCATTGAAAAAAAATGCCTATTACTGATCGCAAAACGGACAAAAAAAAAAAGTACATGTTCTATAATTTGCAGACAAAACACTAAGGCCTCTTTCACACGGGCGTCATGTTTTTTGCCCGGATAAGAGGCGGGTGCGTTGCGGGAAAATGCGCGATTTTTCCGCGCGAGTGCAAAATATTGTCATGCGTTTTGCACTCGCGTGAGAAAAATCACGCATGTTTGGTACCCAGACCCGAACTTCTTCACAGAAGTTCGGGCTTGGGATTGATGTTCTGAAGATTGTATTATTTTCCCTTATAACATGGTTATAAGGGAAAATAATAGCATTCTGAATACAGAATGCTTAGTATAATAGTGCTGGAAGGGTTAAAAATAATAAAAAAGTTAAAGAGGACCTTTCACTACTGTACAAACTAAAAACTAACTAGATCAGTGGGCAGAGCGGCGCCCAGGGGTCCCCCTGCACTTACTAGTATGCCTGGGCGCCGCTCCGTTCGCCTGGTATAGGCTCCGGTGTCTGCGCTCCCTCTGACTGATTTTTTGTAGGAGGCGTGTCCCTTGCTGCACTGCTGACCAATCGCAGCGCACAGCTCATAGCCTGGCTATGAGCTGTGCGCTGTGATTGGCCAGCAGTGCAGCAAGGGACACGCCTCCTACAAAAAAATCAGTCAGAGGGAGCGCAGACACCAGAGCCTATACCGGGCGAACGGAGCGGCGCCCAGGCATACTAGTAAGTGCAGGGGGACCCCTGGGCGCCGCTCTGCCCACTGATCTAGTTAGTTTTTAGTTTGTACAGTAGTGAAAGGTCCTCTTTAACTCACCTTCTCCTCTTGTTAGCGTAGATCCCGGTCTGTTCTTTAGCTGTGGACTGAATGACCTGAGGTGATGTCAGATCACATGCTCCAATCACATGGTCCATCACCATGGTGATGGAGCATGTGATCTGACGTCATCAAAGGTCCTTCAGCCACAGCTAAAGAACAGACCGGCCTCTACGCGAACAAGAGGAGAAGGTGAGTTAACTTTTTTATTATTTTTAACCCTTCCAGCACTATTATACTAAGCATTCTGTATTCAGAATGCTATTATTTTCCCTTATAACCATGTTATAAGGGAAAATAATACAGTGAATAGACTGTCACCTAGAACCCATGCGTGAAAATCGCACCGCATCCGCACTTGCTTGCGGATGCATGCGATTTTCACGCAACCCCATTCATTTCTATAGGGCCTGCGTTACGTGAAAAACGCACAAAGAGGAGCATGCTGCGATTTTCACACAACGCATAAGTGATGCGTGAAAATCACCGCTCGTGTGCACAGCCCCATAGAAATGAATGGGTCAGGATTCAGTGCGGGTGCAATGCGTTCACCGCACGCATCGCACCCGCACGGAAAACTCGCCCGTGTGAAAGGGGCCTAAGGCCTCTTTCACATGGGCGTCATGTTTTTGGCCCGGATAAGATGCGGGTGCGTTGCGGGAAAATGTGCAATTTTTCTGTGCGAGTGCAAAACATTTTAATGCGTTTTGCACGCGCGTGAGAAAAATCGGCATGTTTGGTACCCAAACCCGAACTTCTTCACACAAGTTCGGGTTTGGGATCGGTGTTGTGTAGATTGTATTATTTTCCCTTATAACCATGTAATAATACATTCTTAATACAGAATGCATAGTACAATAGGGCTGGAGGGGTTAAAAAAATATATAAAATTAATTTAACTCACCTTAATCCACTTGTTCGCGCAGCCCGGCTTCTCTTCTGTCTTATTTCTTCAGGCGCTGGGTAAAGGACCTTTGATGACATCACTGTGCTCATCACATGGTCCATCACATGATCCATCACCATGGTGATGGACCATGTGATGAGCGCAGTGACGTCATCACAGGTCCTTTTCCTCACAGATAAAGACAGAAGAGAAGCCGGGCTGCGCGAACAAGTGGATTAAGGTGAGTTGAATTATTTTTATATTTTTTTAACCCCTACAGCCCTATTGTACTATGCATTCTGTATTAAGAATGCTATTATTTTCCCTTATAACCGCGTTATAAGGGAAAATAATAATGATCGGGTCCCCATCCCGATCGTCTCCTAGCAACCGTGCGTGAAAATCGCACTGCATCCGCACTTGCTTGCAATTTTCACTTCTATGGGGCCTGTGTTGCGCAAAAAATGCACAAAATAGAGCATGCTGCGATTTTCACGCAACGCACAAGTGATGCGTGAAAATCACCGCTCATGTGCACAGCCCCATAAAAATGAATGGGTCCGGATTCACCGCACGCGTTGCACCCGCGTGGAAATCTCGCCCGTGTGAAAGGGGCCTAATAACACCCGTGTGCTGTCAGCATTTTTTGTGGCACCATGAAAATTAGTGGGTCCGTGTGTTATCCACAAAAATGTGGGGAAAAAAGACGGTCGTGTGAATGGGGCCTAAGGGCTCATGCACACGAACATATTTTCTGTCTGTGTCCGTTCCGTTTTTTTTTCGCAGAACATATGCGGAACCATTGATTTCAATGGGTCTGCAAAAAAAGTTACTATGTGTGCATTCCGTTTCCGTATGTCCGGTCCAATTTTTTTTTAACATGTCCTATTATTGGTAAATGTATAGGGGCACACTCAAATGGGGGCACTAAATCCACCGGGTGGATGTAATTTATTAAAACACACACAAATAAAATACTATAAAATGGCAACAATGCATGGGCCCTAACAAACAAGACCACTATATATCATATACTGGCTGTATATCACTATGAAGCAAGTGTTCCGTTTCTTGCCCAGTATAGAACTGCTCCTCAGATCGTCCAGCATAAAGTGAATATTAGCCTGATGGTGGATTCAACCTGCCAATACACTCGCTCGCCAGTTTTCTGAAAGTGGGCGTGTTTTCTTATGTAAATGAATCTCTAGACAGATTTACTATTGAGACTATTTAAAAAGTCGCAAAAAAGTCGCAATTTCACTCCAGTGAGGACCATGCTTATCTTATGAGACTTTTTAATAGAACATGCGACTTTTTCATAAAAACGTGCGACTTTTTCATAAAAACGTGCGACTTTTGTAAAGCTGCTTACTGATGGATAAACTGCTACAGTCAAACCACATTTATTACAGTCTTAAAGGGCCGATCATAAATCTGACTTGGCTAAAACTGACTTTAGCCATATGTTAAAGTGGAGTGAGCGGGCTGAGTTGTGATAAATCTGGCCCATTGTCTCTACTGGATAGATGAGACACACGCGCGCACTCAGAGGTACTATACCTCTTCCTCAGTGGCCAACTGAGTGAGCGTTTCCGCATTCTTATAGAGGGGCTGATATTCCCATAATGCTTTACTTTATTCTGCATTACAAAAACTCCGGAATGGAGTAGGATCTCTACAGTGGCATATATATTCAAGCCCTAAAATATAGTGGGTCTATATATTAAAACTGCACAATTTGAATAAAACACCACATCTTATATACACTCACCTAAAGAATTATTAGGAACACCATACTAATACGGTGTTGGACCCCCTTTTGCCTTCAGAAATGCTTTAATTCTACGTGGCATTGATTCAACAAGGTGCTGATAGCATTCTTTAGAAATGTTGGCCCATATTGATAGGATAGCATCTTGCAGTTGATGGAGATTTGAAGGATTCACATCCAGGGCACGAAGCTCCCGTTCCACCACATCCCAAAGATGCTCTATTGGGTTGAGATCTGGTGACTGTGGGGGCCATTTTAGGACAGTGAACTCATTGTCATGTTCAACAAACCAATTTGAAATGATTCGAGCTTTGTGACATGGTGCATTGTCCTGCTGGAAGTAGCCATCAGAGGATGGGTACATGGTGGTCATGAAGGGATGGACATGGTCAGAAACAATGCTCAGGTAGCCTGTGGCATTTAAACGATGGCCAATTGGCACTAAGGGGCCTAAAGTGTGCCCAGAAAACATGCCCCACACCATTACACCACCACCACCAGCCTGCACAGTGGTAACAAGGCATGATGGATACATGTTCTCATTCTGTTTACGCCAAATTCGGACTCTACCATTTGAATGTCTCAACAGAAATCGAGACTCATCAGACCAAACATTTTTCCAGTCTTCAACAGTCCAATTTTGGTGAGCTCGTGCAAATTGTAGCCTCTTTTTCCTATTTGTAGTGGAGATGAGTGGTACCCGGTGGGGTCTTCGTTAATTTCTAACGATAATTTGTTTTCCCTTAGTCCTAACAGCAGCACAGATGGGGGTTAACTGCCCCTGTGGACTGGTAGGACCGGCGGAATTTTAATGAGCCCAAGAACCAATAAACGATCTTCAGCTCCCTGAAAGGGAGGAGATCACCCCCCAGCCCACCGTGTCTTTAACAAGTATGATGTAAGTTAGGGAGGGATATTTGTGTGCTGCTGTTAGGACTAAGGGAAAACAAATTATCGTTAGAAATTAACGATTCCCTTACGTCCTACCAGCAGCACAGATGGGGAGATAGCAAGATAAAACCCCTAGGGAGGGTCCTCATGCCTGGCAGAAGTAAGAACTGTCTGCCCGAAAGCCGAAAACTCTGCCATCCTAGCATCTATCCTATAATGGGAGATGAAGGTTGACTCAGAGCTCCAGGAGGCCGCCTTACAGATCAACTCTAAGGGGAGAAGGCTTCTTTCCGCAACCGAGGTGGAGACCGCCCTAGTAGAATGGGCTCTCACAAACTCGGGAGGATCTAAGGTTTGGGAGATAAAAGCTTCCTTAATGGCCTCCTTGATCCAGCGACTAATGATGGCTTTAGACGCTTTACGGCCTTTAGACTTACCGGCAAACAGGATAAGGAGATTCTCATCTATCCTGAACTCTCTGGATCTATCCACATAGATCTGGAGGCATCTAGAAATATCCAGCGGATCTCTAGCTGGAGTATCAGAGGAGGAGGCTGTAAACAAAACTGGTAAGGAGATTACCTGGTTGATATTTTGAAAAGTAGGCACCTTAGGTCTGAAGTATGGTAAAAACTTCAGGAGTACTCTGTCCTGTAAGAAAATAATATATGGATGAATTGCAGAGAAAGCCTGCAATTCAGAGACTCTTTTGGCTGAGGCTATAGCCAGAAGAAAGACCATCTTTAGAGTTAAATATTTGAAATCAACCTCCTCCAAAGGCTCGAAGGGGGGAGATGCTAGACCCCTGAGCACTACTGAAAGATCCCACTGGGGAATGGGTTTCAGTATAGTAGGCTTTAGTCTTTCCGCTCCCTTCAAGAAGCGTCTGATGAGTGGGTCCCGAGAGTATGGCCTGTTGAGACAGGCCGAGATGGCACACATTTGTACCTTCAAGGTAGCTGGAGATAGGCCTCTATCTAATCCGTCCTGAAGGAAATGTAGTATCGCAGGAAGGGGCGGATCTGCAGACGCCACCTGTTTGGAATCACACCATGCCACGAAGATTCTCATGATCCTGGAGTAGGCCTTGTTTGTAGACTCTGCTCGGGAATGCGACAAAGTTCTCAGGACCGACTCGGAAAGCCCTTCTATGTTGGGAAGGGGCTGATCAACCTCCAGGCTGTCAGGTTGAACCTGTGCAGATCTGGGCAGAGGTGAGTGTCCCACGACACCAGGGTCTGCTCCGGGGGGAGTCTCCAGTATTGTCCCCGACTCATCTGAATGAGCTGGGTAAACCAGGATCTTTTGGGCCAAAACGGTATGATGGCTATTACCGAGGCCTGATCCTGACGGATTTTCATCAATACCCTCGGTATCATGGAAAAAGGAGGGAAGATGTAAGCCAGCCTGAACCTCCACGGTATCGACAGAGCATCTATCGCCAGGGGGTTGTCTTCCCGGTACAGGGAACAGAACCTCAGCACCTTGGCGTTGAACCTGGTTGCCATGAGGTCCACCTCTGGCATACCCCAACTGTGAACTAGCTGCCTGAAGACCTCCGGATGCAGAGACCACTCCATGGTCGGTAATCCTCGACTTAAGCGGTCTGCTATCATATTGAGGGAACCTCGGATATGAACGGCAGCTAGATGGGAAAGGTTCAGCTCTGCCCACCGAAGGATCACCCCGATCTCTGATAGAAGGGGTAATGACCTTGTGCCTCCCTGCTTGTTTATATAGAGAACCGCAGTCATATTGTCTGACTGGACTTTCACCGCTTTGCCCCGAATCTGAGGGGCGAAGTGAAGGAGGGCTAGCCGGATAGCTCGCATCTCGCGAAGATTGGAGGAAAGATGCCGCTCCAGGGGGGACCAAGATCCCTGCACTTGGGATCCGTCCAGGTGAGCACCCCAGCCTACAAGGGACGCGTCTGTAGTCAATATGACCCAAACTGGTTGGGTCATAGACTTCCCTGCTGGCAGTCGAAACCACCATCTGAGGGAATTCCGGGTTTGACCGGACAGGGAGCACAGGGAATCTAGCCCCGCAGGGCTGCCGTTCCATAAGTGTGAGACCTCCGACTGAAGAGGACGGAGGTGCCATAGCGCCCAAGGGACTGCGTCCGCAGCCGCTGACATGAGCCCCACCATCTTCATGAGAGTCCGAATAGAGACTCGACGAGGGACATGAAGGACCTTTGCCAGGTCCTGAATCCGCGCTTTCCTTTCTTGAGTCAACCGGAGGGACATCTCCACAGAGTCGACCACGAATCCTAAATATTGGATTGAAGATGATGGGCTCACATTCGACTTCTGCCAGTTGATGATCCAGCCTAGGCGGAGAAGAAAGGAGATTGCGATCTGAAGATGGTGGGTAAGGATCGGAACTGAAGAGGCTATGAAAAGCCAATCGTCCAGATAAGGAATGATAGTCAGCCCTTGGAGTCTCAATGCTGCCACCACCGATACCACCACCTTGGTGAAGATAAGGGGGGCAGAAGAGATTCCGAAGGGGAGCGCGGTGAACTGAAAGTGCCTGCGAACCCCTGAAATCTGGACCGCGATCCTGAGAAATTTCCGGAAGGCGGAATGGATCGGAATGTGAAGATAAGCATCTTTGAGGTCCAGAGTAGCCATGACATCCCCGAGGTTGAGGATATGGGTGACTGACCTTATGGTTTCCATGCGAAACCTTGTTTTCCTTATAAATCGATTGAGAAATCTCAAATCGATGATAATCCGGAGGTCTCCCGTCTTTTTGGGAACCAGGAACACTGGTGAGTAAATGCCTAGGCCTCTCTCCCCTGCCGGCACCTCCTCTAGGGCTCCCTTGGAGATATAGTCCTGGATGTAAGATTCCAGGACCATTTGTTTGGCCGGCCCGAAGTTTCGTGTAGCGACGAATCTCTCTGGGGGGAGAGAGAGAAAGTCTACCCGGTACCCGACGGAGACTAAGTTCAGAACCCAAGGGTCTGCGATCAACTGACTCCAAGAGTCTTTGAAATGGGAGAGACGGCCCCCCACGGGCGTTTGGGGGAGTGGTGTGGGAAAGTCTAGAGGAGACACTGCAGGGACAGCAGGGCTTATCCAAGAGCCTCGACGAGGCCCATAGTCAGGAGGGTTTTGCCTCCTTAGCGGGTTTACGGGAGCGCCTCGAATACTTACGAGACGGTCCCCCCCAATCTCTGCGCCTAGATTGCTGCCCCGGGCGTCCTTCGCGCTTTTTTTCCTGCCTGGGGCGTCCCCGAAAGGGCTGCTGGGGGAGGCTCTTCCCCTTTTTGTCGGAGAGCCCCTCCATGATTTTATCCAATTCGGACCCAAACAGCCTGTCTGGTTCGAAGGGGAGCCCACAAAGATTAAACTTGGACGCGTTGTCCGCGACCCAAGGTTTCAGCCAGAGTGGTCTGCGGGCAGCCGAAACTAAGGCCATGGTTTTGGCGGCCAGCTTCAACTGCATCTGGGTGGAGTCGACTAAGAAATCCATAGCCAGGTTGGCTGACTTGAAAGCTGCTAAGATGTCATCCCTGGATACGCTCTGGTCCACATCTGTCTGGATCTGATTGAGCCTAGAGCGTAGATAGGTGGCCACTTCAGTGGCCGCAATTGAAGTTGATGCGGAGGCAGCGGCCGCCGCATAACTCCTTCTGAGGGTGCACTCTGCCCTCCGATCTAGAGGGTCCTGCAGACTAGACCCATCATCTGCAGGGACTAGAGTGCGAGTGGAATGGAACCCCACGATTCCACCAAGGGTTTAGCCATCGGGTACATGAGCTTGAACTTTCTAGTGAGAACTGGGCCTTTCTCAGGCTTTCGCCATTCTGTGCGCATCACAGAAAGAAGGGTCTCATCCGCTCTGAAGACACGCTGTGTCCGTACGGCGGGATCAGAGGACTCCCCAATGTCAACATCATGGTCCCCCGACCTGATGGACTTAAGTAACTTCTGCGTCTTTTCTGGAGGGAAAAAGCAAGAAATGATCTCTTCTTCCTCAGAAGAAGACCCCACCGAACAGGGGGTGGGTCTTTCGGGTGGTGCGACTGAAGCGGCCACATCCATGGGAGTCTGAGAGGGTCCTGGTAACCTCTCATTCAATAAGCGCACCACTCCCTTAATGGAATCATCCACATATGTCTTCGTCCACTGAAACATCTCCTGCATCGTGGGTTCCGTGGACGCCGTGCGACAACTCTCACACCTAGAATAGGGACAGCCCTCGTCTAAGGGCGTGTTACAATCAAAGCACGCCAAATGCTTCCTCTTGGTCCCAGATTTTCGCTGATCCGGATCCTTGGGGGAAGCCATAGTCTGTAATTGGAAACAAAAAAGACAGGTCATAACACCAACAAAATAATTGGAGGTGGAGAAACGAGACCTTAAGGGGGCCCACCAGCACTAGAGAAATATAGAGCTGCAGAAGGAACACACAAACCCACGGTCAAGTAATATATAAGGATATTACAAGGCACAGGGAACTCTGGAGCTAGCTTGTCAAAGCAATGCAACCAGAGCACTGAATGACAGGCTCTGGGCGCTTAAAAGGAAGAAGCCCCGCCCCCTGGGCGGGTCCCAAATCGTAAGTATCCTAAGATATAAGAGAGCTAACAAAACCAGCTCAGCCTGCTTTGGATAGCTGCCCCGGGTCATCCTGGATCACAGGATATCTATCGGTAAATAATTCTTATAAAAAGGGTGAGGATAGGACCTCAGCCGCGCTGCGGAAAAAACCGGAAGTGACGTAGCGCACGTCACTTCCGGAAGATGGCGGCGCCCATAGCGCCACGTGTGTGTGGCGATGGGGGAACGGGAGACCAGGAGAAAACTGAAAAGAAGAGGGGAGGGGGACACCCCGCTCCCCAGGTATAGCAAATCGCCGCGATCCGCCTGAAAATAAAGGCAAAAAAAGAGAGCCATGTAAAAAAACGGGGCGATCCTTTACATTAGAAAGAAAAAAAGGGACCCCTAACTCTCAGCTCCAAAAAGGAGCGATACGCCAGTCCAACCTGTCCAAAGGACAGAAAAAAACACGGTGGGCTGGGGGGTGATCTCCTCCCTTTCAGGGAGCTGAAGATCGTTTATTGGTTCTTGGGCTCATTAAAATTCCGCCGGTCCTACCAGTCCACAGGGGCAGTTAACCCCCATCTGTGCTGCTGGTAGGACGTAAGGGAATCTGCTGTTGTAGCCGACCTTTCTTTCCCATTCTGACATTCAGTTTGGAGTTCAGGAGATTGTCTTGACCATGACCACAACCCTACATGCATTGAAGCAACTGCCATGTGATTGGTTGACTAGATAATTGCATTAATGAGAAATAGAACAGGTGCTCCTAATAATTCTTTAGGTGAGTTTATAGTGGTCTTGTTTGTTAGGGCCCATGTGTTACATGCATTGTTGCCATTTTATAGTATTTTATTTGTGTGTGTTTTAATAAATTACATCCACCCGGTGGATTTAGTGCTTCCATTTGAGTGTGCCCCTATACATTTACCATTGTTCACGTTTTATTTGGGCCTGAGGGTGGGCCTTTATAGGTGAGCACCTTATCCATCTAAGGCAGTGTTTCCCAACCAGCGTGCCTCCAGCTGTTGCAAAACTACAACCCCCAGCATGCCCGCACAGCCAAGTTTTGCAACAGCTGGAGGCACGCTGGTTGGGAAACACTGATCTAAGGTGAGAGGTTGAGCCGCTGGTGTTCTCTATTCCATTTTTTACATGTCCTATTATTGTCCGCATTACGGACAAGGATAGTACGGTTCTATTAGGGGCCAGCTGTTCCGTTCCGCAGAATACGGAATGCACACGAACGTCATCCGTATTTTTTGAGGACCATAAAATGCATACGGTCGTGTGCATGAGCCCTAAGGGTAAGGGCACATGTAGCATAAACACAATGGATTTTGCACAGTAGAGTGTGAGGTGCAGAAAATCCACAGCTTTTACAGTAGCAACAAAGAGGAGATTTTAAATCTTAGATTAAACAACTTTTAAATACGCAGTTTATCATGCCATGCAGACTCAGGAACGGAAGACTCCTCCTTTGACCGTGCACTCCATGCCGGTGATTGATTCAGTGGTGCAGGCCAGATTATCGTGCACGATTATCTCCATGGCTTATGTCTACTAGATAAAGTAGTATGTGATTCATTAACCAGTCTTAAGGCTAAGGCCTCATGCACACGACCGTTGTGTGCATCCGTGGCCATTGTGCCGTTTTCAGTTTTTTTTCGCGGACCCATTGACTTTCAATGGGTCTGTGGAAAAATCGGAAAATGCACCGTTTTGCAGCCGAGACCATGATCGGTGTATCCTGTCCGTCAAAAAAATAGGACCTGTCCTATTTTTTTGACGGACAACGGTTCACGGACCCATTCAAGTCAATGGGTCCGTGAAAAAACACGGATGCACACAAGATTGGCATCCGTGTCCGTGATCCATGGCCGTAAGTTACTTTCATACAGACGGATCCGAAGATCCGTCTGCATAAAAGCTTTTTCAGAGCTGAGTTTTCACTTCGTGAAAACTCAGATCCGACAGTATATTCTAACACAGAGGCGTTCCCATGGTGATGGGGACGCTTCACGTTATAATATACTACGAACTGTGTACATGACTGCCCCCTGCTGCCTGGCAGCACCCGATCTCTTACAGGGGGCCGTGATCAGCACAATTAACCCCTCAGGTGCTGCACCTGAGGGGTTAATTGTGCGTATCATAGCCCCCTGTAAGAGATCAGGGGTTGCCAGGCAGCAGGGGGCAGACCCCCCTCCCTCCCCAGTTTTAATTTCATTGGTGGCCAGTGCACAGAACTGGAGCGTTTCTGGTGTGGAGTGTATAGACATATAGAAAACAGCTATGGAGTTATTTTACCAAAGACTTCACTGGTGGGGTATCTTGGGTATGTAGAGGACCTAACAACCACCAATGATTTATAAATTAGCAATTGCTAAATTATTGTACATTGCAAAACACTGGATACAGCCGATCTCTCAGACTAAATCAGAATGGATAAATATGGTCAATCATATGATGTCCATGGAGAGAGGCATCTATATTAAAAGAGGCACTGTACAGAAATGTAAGAAGCAATGGCAGGTGTGGCTGGCTGGACCTGGGGGGAGTCTCAGAGATTGATGCATATTTGGAATGGAATGATCCTAAGGGGATTTGGAAGTTAGGATGTAAGAGAATTGGAGCTTTTTTTGTCCATGTCAAGGGAGATGACCACACGGAGAGGGGGAGGTGGGAAGGGAGTTGGGGGGGGACTGGGAGATTTAATAAAGGTTTATTTGATGCAGTGTTACTGACGTGCTGATTTGGATAAAGTATGATTAATTTTACTGTATTGATATCCTATTGTCATATAATGTACGGTTTATCGGAATAATTGGCTGTATGTAAAACCTTTAATAATAATGATCTGATTAAAAAAAATAAAAAAATAAAAGTATGCAGTTTATCAATACATGGTGCAGATTTCTGCTGTGGATTTTAACCCCTTCCCGACTGCAATCCGTCTATATATGTGCTATTTGCACATGCCCCGTGCAGATAGCACGTGTATAGACATCAGGCAGCTCTTTGCAGCGCTTGGATTAAAGCTTCTGCCTCTGCACTGCTGCTGTCACGGACAGCACACAGTTCAGTAATGCCGGCAAGGGACCAGAGTGGCCCCTTGCCGGCAATCTATCTGATTGGTTAGTCTATACAGACTAACCTATCGGATCGCGGCAGTGAAAAAAAAGGCCTGTTCCAGGCTCTGATCTGCGCTCCGCAGATCAGAGCCTGAAATCAGGTAGTGTCCTCGTGCCCCCCAATCTGTGCGCCTCCAAGCCCCCCTTGTCCCCACCTGTCCCTGATGCAGTTCCTCCGCCCCCCATCCATATTCATGTAGCCTGCCCCTGATGCGGTCCGCCCCGTCCCATACATTCCTCCTGCCCCCATTTGTGCTGCCTCCCTCAATGTTGGCCGCACCTTCCCCCTCTCCCTTTCCAGCGCGGCCCTCTGCCCTGTGCCCCCGATGTGCTGCTGTAACCCCTAAGATGCCACGGCAGTGGCATCAATGGGGTTAATAGAGGGAGGGGGCTCCCTCTCTCAACCATCGGGGCTGCTGCGCTGCGATGGCAGTGCCCGATGGTTGCCATCGCAAAAGCGTCCAGTGTTGTCACCTACAGGACATCTGATAGTATTATACTTTGCAATGCAAGAGCATTGCAAAGTATAGTACAGCCATCAGCCCCACTGGATCTTTAAGATCCAAGAGAGACTTGATAAAAAATAAAAAAAATGTAAAAATATTAAAAGTAAAAAAAAAAGGGAATTAAAAAAATAAGTTGCCTTTTCCTTTAAAAAATTAAAAAACAAACTACACATATTAGGCATCACCGCGTCCGTAACGACCGTCTCTTTAAATATATCACATGATAGTTCTCAGAACATTGAGACACTAAAACATATTTTTTCTATTTAAATATGCTATTATTGTGTTAAAGTGAAATAAAAGTGTACATATTAGGTATCGCCGCATCCGTAATAACCTGCTCGATAAAAATATCACATGACCTAACCCTTCAGATGAACACCGTAAAAAAAAAAAAAAGCAAAAAATGCCATTTTTGTCACCTTACATCACAAAAAGTGCAACAGCAAGCGATCAAAAAGGCTTATGACCCCCGAAATAGTACCAAACAGTCACCTCATCCCGCAAAAAATTATACCCTATTTAAGACAATCGCCCCAAAAATAAAAAAGCTATGGCTCTCAGACTATGGAGACACAAACATCATTTTTTTGGTTTCAGAAATGCTATTATTGTGTAAAACTTAAATAAATAAGAAAAAGTATACATATTAGGTATTGCCACGTCTGTAATGATCTGCTCTATAAAACTGTCACATGACTTAACCCCTCAGATAAACGCTGTAAAAATAAATAAATAAAAACTGTTCCAAAACAGTAATGAATGATCAAAAAAACCTATGTACTCAAAAATGGTACTAATAAAAAACTTCAACTCTTTCTGCAAAAAACGAGCCCCTGCACAAGACGATCGGAAGAAAAATAAAAAACATATGGTGTTCAGAAAATGGACACACAAAAACAATTTCTTTTTCAAAAATGCTATATTATGTAAAACTGAAACAAACAAAGAAAGTAGACATATTTGATATCATTGCATCCGTAACAACCTGCTCTATAAAAATAGCACATGATCTACCTGGTCAGATGCCAAAACAGCCATTTGTCAGTCACCTTGCCTCACAAAAAACTTAATATAGAGCAATTAAAAATCATATGTACCCCAAAATAGTACCAATAAAACTTGAACCTTATCCCCTAGTTTCCAAAATAGGGTCACTTTTTGGGAGTTTCTACTAGGGGTGGGCGATATGGCCTAAAATCTATATTGCAATATAATTTTAAGCATGTGCGATATGCGATATATATCGCAATATATTGTTTTCTATATTTGGGGGGGGGGGGTTAAACTTTTTTTTTTTACTTTATTTATTAACTATTAGCCCCCTTATTAACTATTAGCCCCCTTGTCATATTCACCCTAATAGAGCTCTATTAGGGTGAACAGGACTTTACACTCTCCCTGCTGCCCTGTGCTTTGTGCACACAACAGCAGGGAGCTGACCATGGCAGCCAGCCTCTCATGTGCCCCCCAGCCTCTGATTAGCCCCCCAGCCTCTCATGTGCCCCCCAGCCTCTCCCTCTTATCAGCCCCCTCTGGTAACTCAAACCCACCCCCCTCCCCAGTATTAATAATTGGTGGCAGTGGCCACAGGGTCATGTGCCCCCCAGCCTCTGATTAGCCCCCCCCAGCCTCATGTGCCCCCCAGCCTCTGATCCGCCCTCCAGCCTCTGATGTGCCCCCCAGCCTCTGATCCGCCCTCCAGCCTCTCATGTGCCCCCCAGCCTCTCCCTCTTATCAGCCCCCTCTGGTAACTCAAACCCACCCCCCTCCCCAGTATTAATAATTGGTGGCAGTGGCCACAGGGTCATGTGCCCCCCAGCCTCTGATTAGCCCCCCCAGCCTCATGTGCCCCCCAGCCTCTGATCCGCCCTCCAGCCTCTGATGTGCCCCCCAGCCTCTGATCCGCCCTCCAGCCTCTCATGTGCCCCCCAGCCTCTCCCTCTTATCAGCCCCCTCTGGTAACTCATACCCACCCCCCTCCCCAGTATTAATCATTGGTGGCAGTGGCCACTAATGCTTATAGCGCACGTGCGCGGTGGCCGCCGGGCGCTCCTTCTTCTGTCTGTGTGGCGCATTGCTAATGCTTATAGCATTAGCAATGCGCCGCACAGACCTATGAAAAGAAGGAGCGCCCGGTGGCCACGGCGCACGTGAGCTATAAGCATTAGCAATGCGGCGCACAGACAGAAGAAGGAGCGCCCGACGGCCACCGCGCACGTGAGTATAATGCTGCTCACTGACATACCATGGCAGCCAGGACTTCAGTAGCGTCCTGGCTGCCATGGTAACCGATCGGAGCTCCAGCATTACACTGCTGGGACTCCGATCGGAACTGCCTCTCCGCGGTCATATCGCAGTCCGGCGATATAGGCGATATGCACAAAATCCATATCGTGGCACAAATTTATATCGCATATCGCCTATACCGACCACTCCTAGTTTCTACTGTATGGGTGCATCAGGGGGGCTTTAAATGGGACATGGCATCTAAAACCAGTCCAGCAAAATCTGCCTTCCAAAAACCATACAGCGTTCCTTTCCTTCTGCGCCCTGCCGTGCGCCCTTACATCAGTTTATGACCACATGTGGGGTGTTTCTGCAAACCGCAGAATCAGGGTAATAAATATTAAGTTTTGTTTGGCTGTTAACCCTCAATGTGTTAAAGAAAAAAAATGTAATAAAATGGAAAATCTGCCAAATAAGTGAAATTTAGAAATTTCATCTCCATTTTCCTTTAATTCTTGTGGAACACCTAAAGGGTTAACAAAGTTTGTAAAATCAGTTTTGAGTAACTTGAGGGGTGTAGTTTCTACAATGGGGTAATTTATGGGGGGTTTCCACTTTGTAAGCCCCACAAAGTGACTTCAGACCTAAACTGGTCCTTAAAAAGTGGGTTTTGGAAATTTTCTTAAAAGTTTTAAGAATTGCTTCTAAACTTCTAAGCCTTCTAACGTCCTAAAAAAATAAAATTACATTTCCAAAATGATGCCAACATAAAGTAGACATATGGGAAATGTTAAGTAATAAATATTTTATTAGATATGACTTTCTGTTTTAGAAGCAGAGAAATTGAAATTTGGAAAATTGTGAAATGTTTCAAAATTTTTGGTAAATTTGGGATTTTTTCATAAAAGGAGATTTTTTGTGAAACTCGCCTGTAATATCTTTTTCTCGATTTTTCCATTGGGGGACACAGACCATGGGTATAGCTTAGAGGTATTAGTAGGAGGGACTACTACCAGGAGGAACTCAGGCGTTGCACAAGCAGGAGAAGGAGCAAGAAAAAATTATGGAAACCATCGGACCAAGCCATAAGGTCCAACCACAAACAGAAACTGAACTGAAGACCCCTCCTGCAACAGGCAGAATGGGTGGAAGCTGTGTCCCCTAATGGAAAAGTCGAGAAAAAGATTTTACAGGTGAGTTTCACAAAAAATCTCCTTTTCTCTGACTTTTTTCCATTGGGGACACAGACCATGGGATGTCCTAAAGCAGTCCATGGGGTGGGAAAAAATATCAGCACCGCCAGGAGGAACGTCCAACGGTCAAACAGGAACCACAGCCTGCAAAACCCTGCGGCCAAAGACAGCATCAGCCGAAGCCAGAGAATGCAACTGATAAAACTTCGTAAAGGTATGCAAGGACGACCAGGTGGCCACCTTACACAGCTGAGACGCAGAGGCACGATTGCGCCTTGCCCAGAAAGCCCCCAACGTCCTAGTGGAGTGAGCGGTAATCCGAGTCGGGGGAACCCTACCCCGAGCGCGATAAGCCGCGAAAATAGCCGAGCGGATCCATCGTGCCACAGTGACCTTGGAGGCCGCCAGACCCTTACGAGGTCCCTCAGGAATCACAAAGAGGGAGTCAGACCGGCGGACGGAAGCGGTAGCCGTGAGATACACCCTCAAGGCCCGGACGACATCCAGGGAATGCAGAGCGCGTTCCTTGGGGTTTGCCGGAGAAGGACAAAAAGAGGGCAGGACAAGATCCTCGTTAAGGTGGAAGGGAGAGACCACCTTGGGTAAAAAGGAGGGAACCGGACGGAGCACGAACTTATCCTGGTGAAAAACTAGAAAAGGCTCCTGGCAGGACAGAGCGGCCAGCTCCGACACCCGTCTGATGGAAGTTATGGCCACAAGAAAGACCACCTTCCAGGTGAGAAGAGTCAGGGAGACCTCTCTCAGAGGCTCGAAGGGGGCCGCCTGCAGAGCGCGCAGGACCAAATTGAGATCCCATTGAGGTAAAGGGGGAACATAAGGGGGAACTGAATCTGCCACCCCCTGAAAAAAAGTCTTTACAGGACCCATAAGAGCAAGGGACCTCTGAAAAAAGACGGCCAGCGCCGAAATCTGACCCTTCAGGGAACTCAGCGATAGTCCCATCTCAAGCCCGGACTGAAGAAAAGACAGCACCACCGGGATGGAAAGGCGAAGGGGAGGGAACCCGGAGCTCTCACAAAAGGTCAGGAAGGCCTTCCAGGTACGATAGTAAATCCGGGAGGAAGCCGGCTTCCGTGTCCTGATCATGGTTCTAATCACTGCATCCGAGAACCCCTTCGTCCTCAGGATGGTGGTTTCAACAGCCACGCTGTTAAACAAGGAGACTGTAAATTCTGGTGGAAGAACAGGCCCTGGGACAATAGGTCCTTTCTGTCGGGAAGAGGCCATAGGGCGTCCGCCAGCATCCGAGCCACATCTGAGAACCAAGTGCGGAGAGGCCACTCTGGGGGCGATGAGAACGGTCGGGATCCCTTCCGCCTCGATCCTGCGTAGAACCTTTGGTAGTAGAGGAAACGGAGGGAAGACAGAGGAGACTGAAATCCTGCCAAGGAGACACCAGCTCGTCCACCCCGTATGCCTTCGGATCCCGGGCGCGAGCCAGGAACACCGGGAGCTTGTTGTTGAGCCTGGACGGCATCAAGTCCACATCCGGACAGACCCATCTGCGGCAGAGACCACTTGCCTGGATCCACCTTGTTGCCGCTTAGATAGTCCGCTGTCCAGTTGTCCACTCCTGGAATGTAAACCGCTGACAACACCGGAAGGCGCGACTCCGCCCACGTCAGAATTCTCGTCACCTCCTGCATCACCATCCGGCTGCGAGTCCCGTCCTAATGGTTGATGTAGGCCACAGCCGTGACATTGTCCGATTGAATCCTCACAGGGAGGCCCGCAAGGAGAGGAGTCCAATGGGAGAGAGAGTGGAAAATCGCCCTCAGTTCCAGAATGTTGATCGGAAGGCGAGACTCTGCCGCTGACCAAATCCCTTGAACCGTGCGAGACTGGAGAACGCCGCCCCAACCCAAGAGGCTGGCATTGGTGGTGACGATCATCCAGGAAAGCGGGAGAAAGGATCTCCCCGACCTCAGGCTCACCGGACACAGCCACCAAGGGAGAGCTGCCTGAGCCTGCTGAGACAAGCAGATGCGACCGTCCATACCCCGAGAGGTCTTGTCCCAGAGGGAAAGGATCTCCTGTTGCAACAAGCGAGTGTGAAACTGGGCATATGGAACGGCCTCGAAAGAGGCCACCATAAGACCCAGGACCCGCATACATTCCCGTATGGAGAGGAACCGGGAGCGCATCAGATGCAAAACTGCCCCCTGGGAGGACTTGAAGGCTGGCAAGAACACTCTGGCGGACGAGGTGTCCAAAATCATCCCCAGGAAGGAGAGCTTCTGGGATGGGAGGAGAGAGGACTTCGGGAAATTGATTATCCAGCCTACTGTTCCAGAGTCTGAACAGCGATCCGGACGCTGTCCTCGGCTTGCTGAAGCGAGGGGGCCTTTATCAGGATATCGTCCAGATAGGGCAGTAAAGGAATGCCCCTGGTACGAAGAATCGCCATGACCGGTGCCAAGATCTTGGTAAAGACCCGGGGGGCGGTTGCTAACCCGAAGGGAAGGGCGACAAACTGATAGTGTCGACCACCTATGGCGAAGCGCAGGAATCATTGGTGAGATTCCGCGATCGGAACATGCAGATATGCGTCCTGGGTGTCCACGGACGCGAGGAACTCCCCTGGAAGAAGAGAAACAATAACGGTGCGGAGGGATTCCATTCGAAACCTCCGCACCCGTAGAGACTTGTTGAGCAGTTTTAGGTCCAGGATCGGACGCACCGACCCCTCCTTCTTTGGGACCACGAACAGGTTTGAATAGAAGCCTGTGCCCTGTTCCTCTGGGGGAACGGGGGGAACAGCCCCCCGATCCAGAAGGGAGGAAACTGCCATTAAGAGGTCCGAGGCTCTGGTCGGATCCCCCGGAACGCGAGAAGGGAAAAAACGTTCCGGCGGTCTGGACGCAAACTCTATCTTGTAACCAGACGTTACAATCTCTAAAGCCCATGCGTCCTGAACATGAGCCCTCCACACCTGCTGATAAGAGAGCAGACGGCCCACCACAAGGTGTGGGGGCGCCCCTTCATGCGGCAGACTGTTTGGGAGCCGCAGGGCAGGCTGACTGTGCCCTTGGGCGCCAGGAAGGCTGGGGCTTGAAAGAGGGCTTCTTTCGGGAGTCCTGTGACCCCCCCCCAGCGGAGGAAGCAGGTGATGACCTGTTAGAGAAGTGGCGAAAGGACTGGTACCGAGAACCGGAAGTCCTAGGCCGAAAGGAGCACTTAGACCTGGGCTGGGGAAGATGAGTGCTCTTGCCCCCAGTAGCGGCAGAGATGAACTCATCCAGTTGAGCCCCAAAAAGTCTGGAACCCTCAAAGGGGAGGTTAGCAAGGGAACGCTTGGAGGAAGCGTAGGCGTCCCATACTTTCAACCAGACCACCCTGCGCTGAATGACCGAGAGGCCTGAAATGTGGGCAAAAAGGGAACCAATGTCCTTAGAAGCCTCGCATAGGAATTTGGAAGCCTGAGACATCTGGAGGACCAAATCCAGTGTGTCAGCTGACGCATCTTGTTCCGCCAGGTCCTGGTGATGGCGCTGCAACCACATAGAGAGAGCTCTGGCCACCCATGCTGAGGAAAAGGCAAGTCGCAGGGACGTGCCTGCCAGGGAGAAAATTAATTTTGCCAGATAATCTATGCGCCTGTCCACAGCGTCCTGCAGAGAGGAGCCGTCCAGGACCGGGAGGGCCGTATTTTTTGCTAACCTGGCCACTGGGGGATCCACCTTAGGGGGAGAAAACTTATGACTAGGACTGTCCCAGGCCCTGGATATGACCGCGGAAAATTCCTCATGGACCGGAAAGACAGCAGCCTCCGTTTTTTTGGGAGGAAAAAGGTGAACTCCCTCCTAGTGGAAGGAGGAGAATCCCCCTGGAGGTTAAAGGTGTCCCTGACAGCCGCTACTAAGTCAGCCACCATAGTGGAGAGCTTAGGCGGAAGGTCTCGCTCAATGACCTCTTCCGAACCGGACAGTTCCCCCTCAGACCTGCGCTCCCTGAGTATGCTTCTAGCCGAGGGGGGGGGGGAAGCGGAGTCATCCGAGGAGGGATGCTGTCGCTCACGCTGCCTCTTAGTAGTCAGGCGTTCTCTGCGAGAACCACTGTGAGGGGACGGAGTGGTTGGCACCGCAGGATTGGAAACTGCCATACGTTCCATAAAGGACATGGCTGCCTTGGCGAACAGAGCCAAATCAGCGGCCGCGCTGGACATGGCAGATGCCCAAGCGGGAGCCGCAGACTCCGCAGTGACCGGGGGGGGGGGGGGGGGGGGACTGGGCAAGAGAAGGGGGAGAAGGGTGATTCTGTCCAGGAGCAGGGCAGGAGGCACAGGTACCAGTGACTGAAAGTGGGAGCAGACACTCCATACAGGACCCCATTGGGGTCTGATAAGCGGTCTTAACAGACTTAGGCTTAGGCATGATGGTCCCTCACAAAAAGGGACTAGAATCAGTTGAGAGATGAAAAATCCTACCGCTCAGGCAACAGCACAAGCCACAAACCCAGAGAGGAGCGGGGGAGCAGCCGTTTGGTGTGAGAAGCTTCTCAGCAGCAGCAGGAAGGAGTCGGAGCGCTGGTTAGGCTCCGCCCCGACCGCCGATTAGGATCCGCCCCCGTCTGGTCATAGGAGCGCGAAAAAAGCGCGCGCTCCGCTCTCTGTTTAAAGAAGATGAATAAAATGGCCCCGGCGCCGCTCGGCATGGCGGGGGAGTAACAAAGATATGGCGTCCGCAGCAAGGGGATTGTAAGGCCCAGAGAGAGCAGAGACCGGAGGGGGAAGTGCGCTGCTTGCAGAGAGAAAAGCGGCGCCGCTTCATAGAAAATGATATGCCGCCAGAGAAAGCCATAAGGGGCAGGAGCGTCCAGAGACGCCTGCCCAGCTAAGTGCCTCCAGACCCTTGCGCCCCAGACAGAACAAACAATGACACCCAGATCCCCTTCACCCAGGAGGCCCATAGGTCTTTAGTGCAGAGGGAGGGAGGGAGGGGGAGGGGGGGGGGTTGGAACAGAGGTGCAGCTTCATACTTATCTGCTCCTTCTCCCTCGACTCCAGGACCAGCAGGGATGCACCTCTTCAGACTTCTGACTCCTTGCCCAGGAGTGCAGTGCTCTGGTGGAGGGTGGCAGCAGGTGACCCAGGAGCTGGTGGGATGCCGGAGCTGACAGGTCGAGCCCGGATCCACTTGTCTTCTTGGGGGGATAATGGAGGCAGCCTGGCAACGTCCAACAGACGGCGGCGGGCACTCCATGGGGGACCAGGAAGGCGCCATGCCGACCTGTGTCCCGATCTAGAAGAAAAATAACAAAAGGGAGACGAATCAAAAAGTGTCACCCTCCATCACCAGACACTAAGCAAAGACTGAGTTCCTCCTGGAGGAGTCGGGGGGTATAGCCCGAGGAGGAGCAGCTCTTTTGTATTTGCATAGTGTCCCTCCTACTAATACCTCTAAGCTATACCCATGGTCTGTGTCCCCCAATGGAAAAAAGTCAGAGAAATAAAAGGTGAAATATATTGACTTAAATTTATGACTATCATGAAGTACAATGTGTCACGAGAAAACAATCTCAGAATGGCTTGGATAAATAAAAGTATTCCAAAGCAATTACAGTGACGCATGTCAGATTTGTAAATTTTGACCTGGACACTGGAGCATCAATGACTCTTGGTCATGAAAGGTTTAAAGTTGATACTGACTGCTAATCTAGAGCATTTCCACACCGAAATCCAATATTTGGTGCAGATTTAGGCCGGATAACCAGCCGATTTTCCGATGAGGGAAGTCTGCAGTAGACCCAATTTCATACCATCGTATTCAGTCTGGGAAGCATGCTTTATGTGATAGCTTTATTACCCAGACTGAACATTGCTCCTCTGCCCCGAACACACAGCAGGTCTTCTGTACTGCAGTCACAGCATTACAATAGACCATGGTGAGGGAGGAACACACAGCATTAAAAATCATTATGATGCTTTGAGTTCAGGGCAGAGGAGCGGTGTTTAGTCTGGGAAATACAGCTGTCACATGAAGCATGTTTCCTGAACTGAATATGCACAGTTCTCTGCGTAAATTATTTTTTTTATGGCAACTGTAATCTCTTCACTATGGAAAAAAGAAATTGCACTAGTTTTCATAATTATATATATGTATTAAGCAATGTATTGCTGCATTTGTGGGAGGGGAGGCTGATTACAAGGCTAATTATACGCACCTGTGGGCCAGGCTGGCTGATTACTAGGCTATTTACAGGCACCTGTGGGCCCAGGCTACTAACGCTGATTCAGCTGATTTCACTACCTCTGAGTCAGCTCTAGGATACAGCAGCATGGTGTGGATGCTCCTTATGGCTGAGCAACGACAGAATGTCTCAGGAGGGCGCTGGTATTCGTGGTAGGATCGGAGTTGTTTGCACAGGACCCATGCTGCGGTCCGCGACGTGTACTGCTCTGGGATGAAGCAGAGTTTGGGCGCTAATGGTCGAACCATGGTTGTTGGTATTGTTTGTCTGGCTATTCAGAGGCCTGGCGGGGCCATTGCATACAGTCATTGGGGTAGCAGGTGCTTAGAGTGGGCATGGTTGTATGTTTTCTGATACCTGGTTTACATGCGGGGCGCGTGTCTGCAGTTGGCTCAAGCACGCGTGCTGGGTTTAAGTGATGGTAAATGTGGTTCAATGGTCGATTTAAAAAAAAAATATAATAATTAGTATATTTTGTCCAGCTTGTGGGGGGTTATTACATATGGTTATTGGTGTAAGCATGTCCCTAGAATAGGTATGGTCGCATGTTCTGATACCTGTTACATATGGGACGCGTGTCCAAGCTACGCACGCTGTGTTTAAGTGATGGTATTTTATTCATTTAGTTTTTGGAAGGGTCATGGATCAATGGGGAGAAAACTTGGTTACCTTCAAAGCTACGTCCGTGTGTCTGCGTTCACATTTTGTCCTGTACACCATTCACTACTAGAGCTGCAGTCATACGTCCGCTGTTACATTACATTAATACTCTGCTCACTTTCAGATTGCATTCATACGGCTGCTTTATACCATGCTCCTCCTGCTCATACTCAGAACTGTACCCATACCATGTTTTTAGGCACCACTCACATCCAGAACTGCATTTACCCACTTGTTCTTACATCATGTGTTATACTCTGATTCCACTTAAAGCTGCATTTCTTTTCATTGCTACATAATGGTTACTCAGTATTCTTACTAGGGCTATCAGCATACTGCTCTTCCGATAAACATAGCTGCTTACGGTTCTTTCCCCGGTGGTTTGTTACATTCCTTAGGCCTACCTTTTTCTGTTTACTTGGGGGGAGGGGGGGAGAAAGGGGAAATAAATAAATAATTTTGGGTGGTGTTCTTTAGTCCTGGTTTGCATTAACTCAGACTGGTCTCCTTTACTTCTGGTTCGCATTCACTCAGATTGATCTCCCGCTCCAGTTAACCAAATAGCTCCCTAGCGGTCAGTGGGCCAATAGGAGTAATTTCCTACTATGTTTTCACAGTTGTTCATTAGTTTGTCACAACAAGGGTCTTTTCTTAGCGAACTGCAATGCCTCTGGCTCTTGTTGTTCTCCCATGTTTCAATTTCGCGGTTCATTTAATGTTTCGTTCATGCAAGTGGTTCGGATCTCTAATGTCTATGCATTTTCTATTAGGTCTGGCTCACGTTTTAATTATTTATCATCACTGTAAGGTCATCCAGGTCAGTGTCTTGGCTTCGGGGGCCCGATGACCGTCCTTTATGTTGTTCGTTAGGGGTACAATATGGTTGTAGGCTGGTTAGCATCCTAGGTTTATTGTCGGAGAGGGTCATGGTTATGCGAGCCCCCAAGTCATACTGGTGCTGCATAAGTGGTTTAAAAAATAAAAATAAAATAATAATAATTGATATAAATCCGCCATTAGTCTCGCACGCATGGCTTCTCCCTTTTAGTGTTACATATGACCCCGCCATTAGAGCCTCTCACGCAGGGCTCCGCTATTAGAGCCTCTCACGTATGTCTTCTCCCTTTTAGTGTTACATGACTCCACCATTAGAGTCTCTCACGCATGGCTTTGCCATTAGAGTCTCTCACGCATGGCTTTGCCATTAGAGTCTCTCACGCATGGCTTTGCCATTAGAGTCTCTCACGCATGGCTTTGCCATTAGAGTCTCTCACGCATGGCTTTGCCATTAGAGTCTCTCACGCATGGCTTTGCCATTAGAGTCTCTCAAGCATGGCTTCTCCGTTTTAGTCTCACACAATGACTCCGCCATTAGTCTCTCTTGCATGGCTTCTCAGTTTTAGTCTTACACATATGACTCCGCCATTAGTCTCTCACGCATGGCTTCTCCGTTTTAATCTTACACAATGACTCCGCCATTAGTCTCTCACGCATGGCTTCTCCGTTTTAGTGTTGCACATATGACTCCGCCATTAGAGTCTCTCATGCATGGCTTCTCCCCTTTTAGTGTTACATATGACCCCACCATTAGTCTCTCACGCACGGCTTCTCCCCTGTTAGTGTTACACATATGAATCCGGCATTATTCTCTCACGCATGGCTTCTCCTTTTTAGTGTTACACACATGACTCCGCCATCAGTCTCTCACGCATGACTTCTCCGTTTAAATTTTACACACATAACTCCGCCATTCGAGGCCGGCTGCGTGGTCCCACACCAAGTAAGTTCCATGTCTTTTTCTGCTTTCGGACCCGCTTGCATGGCTCGGTCATCTGTGGCTCACAATACAATACTTGGGGTGGCTCGCACGCGTGGCTTGTGCCATTAGAGTCTCACTTGCGTTATTGTTTTCCCTGACTTTTATTTTCTAGGTTGTTGGATTTTCATTGTTTTCTTTATAAACAGTCATCCCAAGCCTGCCTTTGCGGACATCATCTTCTCCCAGGCATGTTTACTTCATCTACAAACTTGGGCCGAGGGTGTTGGTGTCCGGCCTAAGTCCTGGGTATCGGCCGTCTTCCAGTAGGAGGTACAGTAATAAGGCGCAGTTTATGAAGTCTGTCATGTCTTCAGACACAACAAGTCCTATCACGACTACAGGCGCAGCATACATAGTTTATCATGACTTTAAGCTTATTTTCTGTCACAACTGCAGGTTTTATGTGTACGTTCTGTCCTTATTACAGGCAACATTAGCTTGTTAATTGAAATAGCCATGTATTCCTGTGTATGGTTCCCCAGGCCTGGTGAGTTTACACATTTCACTTAATTTACTACTACAGTAAGACAGAAGACGCCATGTTCTAACTTTTGGGCCCTAAATAGAAAGTGTGGCCTGGGGAATAAGTAGAGGTAAGTATTTTGCCACCAGGAACAGTTGGTGCCTGATCAGGGCCCTTGGTGGATGGTTGGAGTTCATCTAGGCCTTCCAACAGATTCACCATTGTTTGTTTCAGTCTGCAGCTCTCAGGATTCAGACCTTCTCGTTATAGGGTCATATGTTAGTCAACATAGGAATAAATAGTTTCTGGTTACCGGCCACTCTTTCAATCGCATCAGCATTTACCATCTCCAAGAACGATGTGGTGGTGCACATAACAAAAAGGTAAGGTAGATGGAAGTCACTGATATATACGGCATATTCCGCACCTTCATCGTGAAAGATCTTTTCCGTTCAAAATCTGGTGTCGTAACGGTATGTATATATTACTCTAAACTAAGGTCTGCTCTTTTCGGCCCCTTTAGGCTGCCCTACCACAGCAGTTATGGCATAACTCTACTGCTTGTTGTAGATAGGGTTAGATAGGTTAGGTTCACCTTTCTGATAGCCGATCCGACCACAAGTATTAAGCAATGTATTGCTGCATTTGTGGGAGGGGAGGCTGATTACAAGGCTAATTATACGCACCTGTGGGCCAGGCTGGCTGATTACTAGGCTATTTACAGGCACCTGTGGGCCCAGGCTAACGCTAATTCAGCTGATTTCACCCACCCACACCTTCTTACAGTCACTTCTCATTAGGGTGGCCCCCTTTAGGCTGCCCTACCACAGCAGTTATGGCATAACTCTACTGCTTGTTGTAGATAGGTTAGGTTCACCTTTCTGATAGCCGATCCGACCACAAATTATATATTATATATATATATATACATATACACATACACACACACACACACACACACACACATATATATACATACATACAAGGTATGTGCTATGTAGTAAAAACAGAAAATTACAAATCATACTTCTTCTAGAATATTTATTTCCAATATACCTGCATTGGAATATTAGACAAAAAAGGCACAAACTCACATAAAAGAAACAACAGTAATAGTCTAGTCAAATCTACAAATAGTACTTATTCCAAAAAGAAATGTTATCAAACAATCAGAATCTGTCTGAAGATCAGAAAGGTTTTACTCAAAGTATAACAGGACAAGAAAGCAGCAGTTTCAATTGAGAATATCAAGTGTGAGGTTTTCATTCACTTCTATTGTCAGGAAAGATTGGACCGGTTCTTGAAAAGCAAAAGCAGCAGTGTATCATGGCAGACCAGCAAATACAGTGAATAGTGTCTTTTCCGCCCAGATGGTGGGACCATCTGCTTGGTGGGCTGGATCAACAGCCATTTTGCTTGTCTATAAGCAAGTAAATTAATAAGCTGCATTATGTTGGCTGCGTGGACTGTATCTAGGTAACTTACATTGCTTGTTCGAAACGTGAATCAGAATATATGAAAAAAGAAACAGAGCTAAAAAAAAAAAAAATATTTGCCAGCACCATCCGTGCAAGAATCAAACCATTTACAGCTTGATAATCTGAAGTGAATGATTTTAACTATTTCCCCATTGCCGTCATGCAACCAGTCACCATCATAGCAGGAAGCAGAGCCCTTGTAGGTAGAAGATATCTCAGCTAGCTTGGAGATTGTGGGTAAGCCATATACTATAGGTGTGAGGTGTATGCTTGAGTAGAGCTGGATTTTGAAACTAGAATTGCCCTTAGACCCAAGATAAAATATGTTTCTGTTGCAGCTATTGACCTCATTCCTCTGGTGAAGGGTGGGGGCTGCCAGGCCACCTGTATTGCTGCATATTTTGGTTAGGGGTTGACAAAACCCCCCTCCCCACCCCAATAAAAATGTATCTTTTATTCCCCAAGAACACATCCTCAAGTGGGTCCACTCTGTACATAAATTTCAGTAATGCCACACACTAGTGTGTAATGGCATAAGACCTACTAAAAGAACTCTAGACTTACCTTGGCCTGCATGGGGTTGCCTCCCTGGTGCTCATGGATAGCGATGTAAACAAGTCCATAGTCTTTCCAAGATGGAGCTTCTGTCTTCTTCTGGGCATGTGCTGAAAGTGTCCATCACTACACTGGATGTTCTGTATCTGCTCCTGCGCTGAACACTATCAGAGCATGTGCAGTAGAAGATGGAAGCACCTTCTTGGAAAAGCTAGCCGGCACTTGTTTAAATCACAGACCTTGATCACTGAAGCAGTCAACTCCATGCTTGCTAAGGTAAATCCACTGGCGATTTAGCAGGTTCTGATGCCATTTGACACCAGTGCATGACAGTTACATATCTAGAAAGAGAGCAACAAATGTAGTAACTCCAAATAAGCTATAAATGGGGTCTCTACGACCCACGGTAGTTCGTCTTTAACATGGGCTTTTGCTAGGATAAGTGGGTATAATTAGGGGATTTGGGATAGAGTCATGGTAGGGAGAGGATGTGAGTTGGAGGGTCTTTGTTAAAGAGGGGAGAGTTACGTTGGGAAGAGAAGTATGGAGGGAATTGTGAAAGGTGTGTAAAAGAAGCTGGGTTTAGTTGCATAAATAGGCGGCCGGTTAAGAGGGCGTTTTTGTGAGAATTTTCGTCAGCAGGGAATGGCCCGGCTGATCATTCAGAGGAAATGTCGCGAGTTGTGTAAGGCTCCCTGATGTTTTGCTTAATAATCTGCATTAATAAAATTATGCCCCACATTTTTGCCCAAAAAAATTGTGGTTTGTGTTATTGCTTGTTAAGTGGGGCAATGGAAGAAACAGGTTCACCCCTTCCAGAGACTCGTTACCAGAACAGAACATATTTCGATTTTTTACCATACGCAATAAAAGGCAGCTGCTTTCCTGTCAACCAAAGAGAAAAACAGGCAAACCAGTGCTACGACTGCCGGGCAATGAGAATAGTTGTCTGAGGTAAATGTGGATATTTTAATTTTTTTTCATAGCTAATAGCATGTAAATATCTATAAATTATAACATTTCACAAAAATAGATCCTATATCTGGTGAGGAGTTATCGAACATCTGCTGGTTGTTAAATAAGTGCGGGTGTCTGTTGCTCTTTTGCTGCGTGGGTCTGTACGAGTACCTTATCACATCCACACACATGGAACACATTATTTCACTATGTACAGTTATTAAAACCATCATGATTAAACATACATTTACTAGAAACCATACTGTCTGGCCCGCCATCTTGTCTTCTAGGAACTGGTGATGAAGATGGTAAGAAGTGGATGTTTGTAAACTATGGCTACCATTTCCATTGCTCTCCATGACCCCAAAATGCAATTTTTTTTTTTTTTTATGCTGCCATTATTTTTCTATGCGGAAATTTGGGTCAAAGCGCGAGGTTTAGCTCCACTGAATAGCAATGGGGCTAAACCTTGTGCAGATCCATGGCATTGAAGGGTCAAATTTCTAGCACTCGAAATACATATTGGATTTTAATCCCCAATGTGAACATAGCCTTACGTAACTCATTTTCTCCTATTCTTGCACTCCTAATCTCCTTGATCACCCCACTGTCATTTCCTGTATTGTAACATGTTGTCCGTGAAGACATGACGCGAATATGGAGGTCAATAGTAACCCTTTCTTCTGAGGAGTAGTCTTTATTAACACGATGTAAAAAGGGTGTAATTTGATGCTGTCTTCATGCTGCAACACGTCTTAATACATTGGAGCAAAGAAGTAATGGGGGAGAACCATGGTATCCGACGGCAGAAGGAAGAGCCAAGTAGTCCAAAATTGGGGCCATAGAGAGCAACTGTGTTATCAAGGAAAGCTCCTTCAAAGAAAGACACCAACGTTTTTTCATCCTGCAGATCTACCAAATAATTTGTGTGATTCAATGGGGCTCATGTATCAATCTGGGTGGGTAGGGGTGGGTAGGGATTTAAAGGGGTTGTGCAATGGCAAAATACTTATGACTTATCCTAATGACAGTATCACAAAAAAATTCTACAAGGAGCATTAATGTCTCTCACCGTTTCCCATCAGGAGTACAACAAATTGTACCACCGATGGATCCACATATGGCATGCAATAAACTTAAAAAATTCAAACGACGTAAGCAACTTCCTCAATTGCTTCTTTTATTTGATCAATCCAACATGTAAAAAAAAACAACACATTTTGGCTATATGAGATCCTCATAAGCATCAAGCGTGATTGAGAAAGGCTATGATTTAGCCGAAACGTTGCATTTTTTGTATTTGTTGGATTGATCAAATAAAAGAACCATTGAGGGATATCCGGCAGTCATTTAATTTTTTTTGATTATCCTCGGGATAGGTCATTAATATTAGATTGGCGTTCCAACTCCTGGCACCCCTGCCGATCAGCTGTTTCATGGGGTCCTCTTCAATATTGACCTGCATGCCTTCTCCCTTATAGCAGCGGTGCAGTGTACCTACAAGTGCTCATCTCATTCATGTTATTGGGAGAGGAAGCTGTAATTACACTGCACCTTCGCTACAAGGGAGACGGCATACAAGAAAATGTTGGCGGGGGCACAGTGCTCACATGAGCGCCACAATCTTCAAACAGCTGATCGGCGAGGTGTGCCGATTTGATATTGATGACCTATCTTGAGGCTAGGTCATAAATATTATGGCATTGCGCAACCCCTTTAAAGTCAGTTTTGCTTCAGTCTGCATTGGTGTACTTTGCACCCAATTTATCCTTTAGCATAACACTTGCTATTTATTTTATTTTTTTACACCACCCCCTGCTATGGCGAGTTTGCAACCTTTTTTGTGTCTTTTTTTTTTTTTTTAAAGTGCTGTAATAAATTTGGAGTGAAAAGAATTACCATATCTAACCATGCCTCGTTATCAAAACTTGTAGTGTAAAAAAAAAATGCAATTTGGGAATTCTGGAGTACAGGATGTGATAAATTCCCGCTTACATCTTGGTCAAATGACGCAATTGATACACAACCCCAATGAGTCGACACCCAATGCGTTTACCAGTTCATAAATTTTAGATAATAAAAACGGATGGCTAAAAGACCAGGAGTGAGGTGTTGGGTCTTACAGAAGCAATCTTCTTCAACCACTTGTGATATATAATAAAATAAGCATATTTTATTGTCTCTTCTTCAGTAATACCGTTTTCAAACTGTTCTACTTTTTACATAAAGCATCTAGTTAACTCTTCCAGGACCAATCTGCACCCATTATAACATTTACCTCTTCAAATTTGGAAACAAAATGCAGACATCATTAGGGATAGGGACAGAAACTTAAATAGTCAAGCTTCGGAAAATACAACACGGATCCGGGTTATTGCACAACTGTTGGTTGCTTAAAAAACATTTAAACCTGTGGCTGTGTACGTTTTGTCCAACTACAAATCCCAGCATGTTCTGCTAGCTCTGTGAGGCAGTAGCCATCAGTGGGAAGAGGTTTTTTTGGAATTGTATGTACAGTACATGATTATCTCTTAGGAAAATAGGTTATGATATCTTAATTACACGGAATCGTCATCATTTTTGGAGACCACATTGGGAGATGTTGTTGGGCAGCACGCTTACAACGCAGGAACACTTGGCATGTCAAGACCGGAACATGTTGGGAAATTGGATTGTCTTACCATAACAAAGCATCAGGTTTGCAATTATTTACATCATTGTAAATTGTGACAAAAAGCAACAGAGTCTGAAAAATCTGAAGCAGAAAGGATACTTCTGCTACGGAGGTCTTCATTTCATACAGAGCTTTAGATGTCCTGCAGGTAGAATGGGATTGTGGCACCAACTGTACTGGTACCCCGACAAAATAAGATCATCGTCTCAAATAAGTAAAACAGAACCATCTGCAATTCACAATTATCACAAGACATAATTTTTTTTTCTCTTTCTAAAAGTGACATTTAAATTAAAGAGAAGCTCAGTAGACTCTGGGGACCATGAAAATATAAGAGCAGAGGGCTTTGTTAATACATTATATACACAATGCACCTGAGGAGTGAGCTCCTTCATCACGCAGGTATGATAATCATAGTGTTTGCTTGTTATAGCGCTACTAGCTCACAATATTACAGGGTGCCTAACTACATGGGAGGGGGAGGGGGAGGGGGAGGGGGGGGGGGTAAAATCTTTTGCAAAAACAGGTAGTGGACTTGATCTAGAAGTGAGCTATTCATCAGGACCGGAGTACAGGATAATTCTGTCCATCACTTCAGTTCAAAACTGAAAGAAAAGAAAATATATATATACAGATTAGACAGCAACAGAAATAACATGGGATCTAAACTGTACTGTAAATCTTTACTACACCCCTACCTTACCGCACCTCTACAGGACAACTCACTCTACCTTACCGCACCTCTACAGGACAACTCACTCTACCTTACCGCACCGCTACAGTACAACTCTACCTTACCGCACCGCTGCTGCAACTCTACCTTACCACAACTCTGCTGCAACTCTACTACTCTACTATCGTACTACACCTGTACCATACTATACCTTTACTGCACATTTTTTTTAATACACCTTTACTGCAACTTTCTTACACATTTACTACACAATAACTACACCTTGACTTTACTACACTTTTAGTGCTACTTTGTCGCAACTTTACTAAATGAATGTACATGTAATAAAACATTGTATCTAATTAATATATGCCGTGGAATGAAACAAGTGGTCTGAACAAACTTTACTGTTAGAAAGAGAATTCATATTGCTTTCTAATCCACAGGGAGAGAGCAGAATTGGAAGTCAGAGAGGTGCAGCTAATAGCAGTAGATCAAGATGTGATGGCAGAGAAAGGGGAATTATTTTGGCAACTTCTGCTATACAGCCCAGTAACATGCAGCCATTTTGTTATTCACTATCATATTTAAAGGACACTTCCATCAGAAAGGGGTATTTAAAAATAAATCATAGAAAATGAATCATAGAAAATGTATTTTCAGCAGTAGTTTGTAATTGCAAAATGAAATACAAAATATCATCCTTCTGAAGACAAATTATTAAACCTCTTAAATAGATAGGTAATCCATTGTCCGTTTACTACTGTGGGAAAGTTCTTATCTGCAAGGTAATCCTCATCATAAAAATATGGGGAGGACTGGAATAACCGACTGGATGACAGCTCTACTGTTCTCTTGCCAGGCCTGGATAAACATGTAGTAGACAGACAAGGTCAATGTCCCCTTACTCCCACAGAGGAGCAGTACAATGGCTAGTTTAACATACAATTTCCTGACCAGCCACACTACTGAGATAGCATAAGGGAGACTGTTAGAAGGTCTCTAATTGATCACCACCCCTCACTTTTCTCTGGTCTGACTGATCTGAGAGAATTAAAAGGAGGTTTCCAGGATTTAAATACTGATGACCTTCTAACAGTCTCCATAGACTTCTATGCAATCTCATCCTTCAGTAAGCAGAGAGTGTAGCCTCACTGAAGACTAATTTGATAAGTGAATTGATCTTTACTGAAGGAGGGGGCAAGATAAAGGGCTAATAAGAAAAAATAAAGTATTTTGCTCTGATAAGATACATTACAGAGTTTCCTATACAGTATTTGCCTATACTATTCGTTTATGGGCAAGAAATATGAAATTACAGTTGCTCTTTAAAGGGATTGTCCAGGATTTTACTATTGGCTGCCTATCCTCAGGAAAGACCAGCAATATCTGATCGGTGAGGATCCGACAACCCGCACCGATCAGCTATTTCAGATTAGCTCCAGCACCAGAAGTTGGCAACAGAGCTACACGGCTCCATCCATTGTGTAGTGGATGGAAATGGTTACTGCAGGACTACCCCTGCCGATCAGATAACATGACATACTACAGTCACAAATGTACTGTTTATATGGGATAATATTGTTTTATTTTATGGAGGTGTCCCTTTAAGGACCTATAGTGAACAGAGAACCTCAGAAAATTATATCTGAGGGACCAAAGTTAAGGCGTTAATGGCCCTTGTAGGTTACATCAACCCTAAGAGCTCCATTTTACTGGATTATGAAAATTGTCTGGAGATCTGTAAATCAATGGGATAATGGATGGAAATTACCACACGTATTTTAGAGAACAAAAATTATTTCCATTCATCAGATCCCCGCAATATCAAACTCAAAAATGGTATATCTTTTCTCATTCATTTTCACAATGGGTTTTCCATTCACTGAACCAAATTACATTTTAAAAAAAGCTGACCATCTCATCTATATCTTTATCTAAAATACTTTCAAAATGGGCTTTAAGGGGTTATTTTAATTAACTTCAATGGGGCAGATTTAAAAAAAAGGTCTAAACAAAAAATTATCTTTGTTGCCCAAAGCAAAAGCAGCTTTTATTGCTATGGCCAACAGAGACTGGTTTTATTTTACACAGTTTCACGAATCTCCTCTGATCAAGGTCTCATTGGTAGGTTTCCAACCAAATGACCACCACCATTTTTTGGAGTTGGTCATCTATTGACCTTTAATAGGCACCTGAAAAATGCCAAGGGGCACAGTGTTATCCTAGTGCCCTTCCAGCTGTCACTCTAGACGTGAGCAGGGGTCACAGTGGAGAATTATGGCATATCCCAGCTGCTGTCCAAGGGTCCATTTACATGGGCAGACTGAGCAGGCAATTATTGTGAGCGAACTATTATTCCTGATAATTGCTTGCTCATCAGAGTAGGTGACAGCTGTATTTCCTTGTGGCAATCATCTCCACTGTATGGGAACAAGAGATCACTCATCCCCATACAGAAGCACCGTTTCTAGACAGTAGATCCTTGATAACACAGGACAATCTGCTGCCCAGAAACAGCTGCATTAACAGTGCTTTCATCTGATGATCGGCGGCAATCATCGGTAACGAGTGTTTGCACAAACGTTTGTTCATGGTAATTGGTCGAGTAAAGGGGCCTTTAGAACAAAGGGGTGAATTTACTAAGGCTACTTTCATACTTGCGGTAGCAGAATCCGGCAGGCTGTTCCGGCGGAGGGGGAACAGCCTTCCGGATCTGTGCTAATGATAGCCCACCGTGCCGCTGCATGCAGAGAGGCGGCCGGACAAAAATTACAGCATGCTGCGGTTTTTGTCCGGCCCCCTCTCGGCCTGTTTGCCGTGCTGCGGCCGGACCTCCGGCCCGCTCCCATTACAGTGAATGGGGCTGGAGTGGACTCCCGGCGGCACGGTGGGCTAGCGTTAGCACAGATCCGGCAGGCTGTTACCCTGCCACCGCAAGTAGCCCAAGTAGATCCAAAATATTGCTGTATATAAATACAATGTTTATTTTGTCGTCTTAAAAATAATTGAAACCTCACACCATGTGAGAAAAAATAGCTACGCATTTCGGACGATACAATACATCAACATGGCTAAAACTGTAAATGTGAACACACCATATATGAGCAGTGGCCATCCCTTTCACTCCTGGCAAGGGTGTGTCAGTCTCACCTGAGCATAAGTATTCTGTAATCCATGACTTGCTTTTCGACTTTTCCGCACAAACCACTTTAACCCTAGTGGTTATTATACTGTATGGGGGCCACTGGGGGGGTCACTATACTTTCTGGGGGGCACTATATGGTGTGGGAGCCACAGGGGGACATGTAAATGTAAAAAAAAAAAAAAATGCCACTAGGGGGCCCACTAAGATTTATCGCCCAAGGGCCCACATGAACCTGGAAACGGCCCTGGCGGCCTTCATCCAAACCAGTCTATAGCAGTAGTAGTAAGAGGAGAGATGTTTCGTCAAAGTGACAGGTACCACGCCCCTTTTACACGCCCCCTTTTTATATAGCTTGATATCAATTTGATATTAAAATATTAAAATTTATAGGGCTCGCTATTATTTATAGGTCTAGCTATTAAAATATTAAAATTTATAGGGCTCGCTATTAAAATTTATAGGGCTCGCTATTAAAATTTATAGGGCTCGCTATTATTTATAGGTCTAGCTATTAAAATATTAAAATTTATAGGGCTCGCTATTATTTATAGGTCTAGCTATTAAAATATAAAAATTTATAGGGCTCGCTATTAAAATTTATAGGGCTCGCTATTAAAATTTATAGGGCTCGCTATTATTTATAGGTCAAGCCATTAAAAATTATAGGACTCGCTATTAAAATTTATAGGTCTCGCCATCGCTATTAAAATTTATAGGACTCGCTATTAAAATTTATCGTGTTTGATATTAAAACGTATAATGCATGATATTTTAATATAATAGTATTAAAAATCAAAACGATGACAAATATAATTTGGTTAAAAAGCTTTATTCATTTTCCTTATTTACAACATCCCCGTAGGGACAGACACGTTTGACTGTAATTATAGCATCGTATACATAACAGTTTCATGCGTTTTGTTACAAATGATCGCACAATACGGTCATTTTTTCTAAAATCGTTAGTGAACATTTTTAACACATTTTCAAAAGAGCTCCCTTTAGCGAGGCATTGCAAGATATAGATACAGTAATGGCCGCAGACCGTACTAACGGCGTCTTGTATTTGTCTGTTTTGGTACCTTATAGTCTTAGAATTTTTATATAAAAACTGCATAAACTCGCCCGGAAATATTTCATTTTCGGGGGATAAACCATAACTATTAAAAAAAATAGATATATCATTCGGGTATAATATAATTAAAATCCAATGCTTCCCCCGCTGATACGAATTATCCGTATTTACAATGTAGGCCGCGGGCCTGTCGATGATCTTACCCCCCGGTAATAAATCACACGGGAATACACCTTTAAATATGCGCCTGGCGTTAATATCAGCTTTAATAACACATGCAATTTCATAATTATTCATGTCTATTGAAAATCATATAATACCTCACGACGATTATTTATTTCAATAATATTTTCATGAACTGAATATACAATCATATTAATTGTGTTCGCAATCGGCTCGGCAAATCTAATTTCAGCTCGCAGATTGCCAGTTTTTACTAGAGAGAAATGACCGCCGGGCTCCTGATCCGGCGATAAATCAAAAGCGAACAAAGTGTAACCGTTCAAAAACTCGCGTCGATCGACTGATAAAGCGTTGTCGGCCTTGTGTTTCCCCGAAATATGTACTAGTGACATATATTCACGAACAGCTGACTCGTCTTGGAAGTTAGGTTGAAAAGGTTTTGCAGGTATCTGTTGACCATCCAAATATAAGGCTGCATAATTCACATTATAGTGGTTGAAGCACAAAGGGTTTCTTTGGTAACTCCCGGAAAATGATTCGTTATCCACAAACGCTAGTATTACTGTTTTTGGTAGGTTGCCGAGGAAAAGATTCTCGTGGTTACATATGCGAGTACCGGCGGCGCCCGATCGATCGAGTACTTTGCGTTAGCGGTTAACAGAGCACGACTGTGACCGATTCTTACAGCGGGCGATACTTGTACTCTTTTGACAAACAGGGAAGCGTGCTGTATCTGTACTTTAAAATGTGCCGCCTCGGCCGACATAAGGCAGAAAGTGTCTTTGTTTCTTGTCAATTTTATCTTTAGATCTAAACCGTTCAGTATTAACTTTGGTTGATTAAATATATTGGCGTAAATGGGGCCCATTAATTCAACACTCCTAGAGCGGGCTGAATACTTTGCTCTCTTGCTGAAGCCGTCATTACGCCCGTCGAGAACCCGGTCATCATGATGTCCCGCTGTGTCTTTATAGAATAAACCGGCTGTAAATTGGGACGCTAAAGTTTGTGAATTATAATTTATTAGGGACTCTATATACGCTCTATACGTATAAAGGTTGTCGCTTCTTGAAATCAACGTGTCGCCGAGCGTTATATCCAGCTGATTAAAAAGACTCGCTATAGGGTAGTTAATAAGTGCAACGCGGGATCCTTCCGGTATGGGGGTGTTATCAGGACTAACGATTTTGCAAACGACGTGTAACAATGTGTTATTAAGGTCGTAATAATATTCACCGCTGCCCGTGATGTAGAATTCCAAAGGTGCATTGTCAGTTATTGCGGCGATTGGCTGCACCTCTACATAAAGCGATTTTTCAATGCTTGTTTGGGTAGGTGGTATTTGAAAGATATCCAACTCTGATTTGGCGTACTCGGCGGAGGCGTCATGCACGAAAGCCATAGCGTCTAACTAGAAGATGTCACTTGGTGAGCGACGACTTGTTTTCTGGCTGCGACGTCTCTTAGGTTGTGCTACTTTATTCATAAAAGATGGTAAGACAAAGGCCGCTCGTTCACGTTTTCTTTTACGCGTTTTTTTTACGTATTTGAACGACACCAGAGCCCTCCTGGTTCTGCGCCGACCTATTTACACGATCCATAAAGGCGGTCGAAGCCGTAGTAACAACGTCTTTAGCGATGTTACGGGCGGCTGTTTTCACATGTGGTTTTGCAAGCTCCACACCTTTCTTAAATAGGGGAACGACACGGCGGAACAGACCCCGAAATAACCCGGCGAGTCCAGAACCATGCATGAATTCAGTACCGTGGAAGCCGTCCAAGCCATGACCGGCTTGCGTTATGTAATAATGCGTATAAGCGTCCGGGTCACCGTACACTCTCTGGGACAACATTTTAGTGCGTCGTCACCGCGCGCGGTCTAAAGTGTAATCGCACAATAGTCTTACCGTATTTGAATTTAACAGGTTTAGCCTGATCCGTCAGTATCGATATTGTAACCGTATATAGTCCGGCCGGTGATACTTTTGCGTGACGATATCACCATTCTTGCCGCCTAACTCGACAGTTCTTAAAAGTTGTACGTAACTATCGCCAACAAGTTGATGTTGGACGATATCGGTACATACAAACAATGTATAAAAACCGGCTTTAATATCGGCATTAATTTTTTTCTCTTTTGATGAAACTAGAGCAAGCCCCTTTATACCACCAACATGATGTTCTAAAACAGGTAATCCGGGTCCTTTGTAGCGGAGAGTGATGTGCTCGGTGTCGACATTCTTGAGCGGCGGAGCTTTCGAATACCCCGTAAGCCCCAAAATATTCCCCAACTTCACACAAGGCATGAACTTGTATGCTGGTGAATTCAGTACATAAACGGTTCTGTCAATATCATCGTATCTTAGACGCAATTGATCGGGAGGTATTTTTATAGATTCAAGCTTGCTATTAATGGCTTTGATGAGATCTTGCATATTGGAGTAATAACCCAATTTAACAAAAAGTTCGCTGATCGTCTCGTCTCGCTGGGCGACGTAGAATACACCATCTCCGGGGCCAAAGGTTTCCCACGTATGTGGATACTGAATCTCCACTAAAGCTACTTCGTAAGGGCCGCGAAGATGCACCGCTTTTGCTAACTTAGTGGTGTAATCGGCGATGCTGTTTTCAGGATAAAGTTTGGCGGAGGCGTTGCAAGGCAGCGTGATAAAAAACGATCCGTCCTCCATAGTTTACAGACGCATCAACTGTTTTTCAGGCACCCAAGAGTTAAACTTCTCAGGGTAACCTATCCACTTTACAAAACACAACGTTTTACCCCGAACTTTCTTCTTTTTCAGTATTTTTTCTATCCTGTAAACGCGTCGCTTGTCGAGAGTTACTTTTTGGACTTCTTCCGGGTAGAACGAGCCTTCAATGAGCTCATCGGACAGGTCTTTCAGCTTATAAAGGGGTCTGAGGCCCCTAGTGTTTACAGCATGAATTTTAAATATCTTGTCCGTATAGGTTTGTTCATACCCCTTTGTAAAAACACCCTTATAACGAACAATTCTGACATGGTCACCTATTTTTAATACCTGTTTAACTTTTTTAATAGTATCGTAACACCCGTAGATATTTTTCCAAACGGTTAAAGAGTTCTCTTTTGACACATCGATGGGGCGCCGCCTTATAGTTCTGTGGTATGTGTGGTTATAACTAAACACCAAGTCTTGCAACTTGTCGATGTACCTGTACGTGTTTTGTTCTCTAAGATAGCGCCACATTTTAGTTTTCAGCGTTCTATTAAAACGCTCGACCAACGCTGCCTTAACAGCGTTTGTAGTTAAAAAATGATGTATTTTATAGGTTTCACAAAGATGCCGCATAGGTTTGTTTATAAACTCACGGCCCCGATCAGTCTGTAGCTTTTGGGGGGTTCGGCCGCTTAACTTAAATATCTGCTCAAAAGCGGTAGCCACGGTCGCCCCGGACTTATTTGAAAGGCCCGACACCCAGGCATATTTAGATAGAATATCAACGACCGTCAGCAGGTATTTTACACCATTATTTTCTTTAGAAAAATCCATCATCGACACAAGATCTGCCTGCCATTGCGCATCTATATCAGACACCACAACCTTGTTTCTTGTAAAGGTTTTTTTAACAGGTTTGTATAATGTGTAAGTATCCTCGTTACTCAACCAGTTTTTGACAGAGTCTTTTCTTATTCCAAATTTCCGTACTTCTCTGAATGATATAATGTGTTTTTGATGTCCCTGACAGGGGGCTATGGCCTTGTAGAGCAACACGATGACAGGGTCTGGGGCAATCTTGAATTGAGCAATGTGTTTGTAGATAAGCCATTTAGGCCCGTATCGATTGAAAATGTGCTTTGCAAGCGGGCGTGTCGATGACAGGGTCTGGGGCACTCTTGAATTGAACAATGTGTTTTGCAAACATTTGTGATCAGCATTTTGAAGAGAAATAAACTTGATATCAAGCTATTTGAAGAATTTGTGATCAGCAGTTTCAAGAGATATAAACTTGACATCATTGAAAATGTGCTTTGCAAGCGGGCGTGTCGATGACAGGGGCTGGGGCCATCTTGAATTGAACAATGTGTTTTGCAAACATTTGTGATCTTGAATTGAGCAATGTTGAGCAATGTGTTTGCAAACATTTGTGCTCAGCAATTTCAAGAGATATAAACTTGATATCAAACTAGATATAAAAAGTCTATAGTTTGATATAAAATTGATATCAAACTATATAAAAAGGGGGCGTGTAAAAGGGGCGTGGTACCTGTCACTTTGACGAAACATCTCTCCTCTTACTACTTATAGCAATAAACTCTATAACAGGTGCAGGCCTGTACAGTAATCACATCAAAACCAGAACGGCGACCATACACTCAATATACTTACTAAACGCAATACTTCTGTGCTAGTCATCTGCTGCCACCATGCCTTTTACTGGATCTCTCTCTCTCATCTAGAATTGAAACATGAGAATAATTATTCAGTTGGGAATATTTACTATTATTGTAATAAAGACAATAAAATGAAATAAAGACAATGTAATAATAAATAAAACATTTTTATAAGATGGCATCTACCCACGAGAGACAGCGGTAAATTCATTATCTCTTAAAGGCGTATTCCCATCACATACAATGGGGGCATATCTCTAGGATGTGCCCCCATTGTCTGATAGGTGCGTGCCCCACCTCTGGGACCCGCACCTACAAGGAGAACTGAGCGGGTAGAGCCGTGGCTGGTGGACCTCGGGTTTCTTGGGGTCCGTCCACCACCAAGCGTTGCTCCGATACAGGTGAATGGGAGCACACTGCGCACATGCAGCCCCTGCTCCCATTCATTTCTATGGGGCAGATGGAGTGTGCCCTCCATTCATTTCCCCGCACCCATCAGCCATATGCCCTCATTGTATGTGATGGTAAAACCCCTTTAAAATCTCCCACCACCTTCCAAAACAAACATAGTTTATACAAGGCTGAAAAGGCTGAAGACATCTGTCCATCTAGTTCAGTAATTTAAATCATATAGGAATTCAGGGTTTTTCCCAATTTTAATCCCCAGATATGTAATATAAGACTCTGCCACTTTCATCAGAAATCCCTTCAGTGAGGAGACTATGGTACGCGTTTGGGGAGGAGAAGATGCAGGAGATCCCAGATCCAGACCGTCAACTGCTTCGGCCGGAGATGAAAGGGAAGTATATTTCCATCGGCAAGAAATACCCTCAATAGAGCAGGATATACAGTTGTGTTCAAAATAATAGCAGTCAGACATCACTAATCTGATCAATCACTGTTTTTGGTAGAAATTATATTTCTACATGGCAAATAATTTACTAGCAGGTGTAGTAGACTAATAGAAATCCAATAGACCCAACAGTCATGACATGCTTGCTGCTGATTCTCTGTAATTCAATCACTTATTGAAAGGGGCATGTTCAAAATAATAGCAGTGTGGAGTTCAATGAGTGAGGGCATTCATTCTTTGAAAAACAGGTGGCAATTATTGCCCTTATTTAAGGAAGGAAGGCAGCAAATGTTGTACATGCTGGTTACAGTGCATTTCTCTCTGAAATTCTGAGGAAAATGGGCCGTTCAGACATTGTTCAGAAGAACAGTGTACCTTGATTAAAAAGTTGATTGGAGAGGAGAAAAAATATAAAGAAGTGCAGAAAATGATAGGCTGCTCAGCTAAAATGATCGCAAATGATTTAAAATGGCAACCAAAACCTGAAAGATGTGGAAGAAAGTGAAAAACTACCATTCAAATGGATAGAAGAATAGCCAAAATGACAAGGACTAAGCCAACAATCAGCTCCAGGAAGATCAAAGAAGGTCTGAAGTTACCTGTGAGTAATGTTACAATTAGAAGACGCCCAAGTCAGGCATGTCCAAACTGCGGCCCTCCCGCTGTTGCAAAACTACAGCTCCCAGCATGCCTGGATAGCTTACAGCTATTAGGGCATGCTGGGAGTTGTAGTTTTGCAACAGCTGGAGGGCCGCAGTTTGGACATGCCTGGCCTAAGTGAAGCCAAGCTATCTGCAAGAAGCCCCCGCAAAGTCTTACTGTTGAAAAAAATACATGTGCTGAAGGTTACAATTTGCCAAAGAGCACATTGACCGGCCTAAAGAGACATTTTGTGGACTGACACACCAGTAAACGTGCAACATCTTGGTTCCAGACAAACAAGATTGACGTTATGGAGTGGTCAGCCCAATCCCCGGGTCTTAATCCAATAGAAAACTTGTGGGGTGACATCAAAAATGCAGTTTCTGAGGCAAAACCAAGAAATAGAGAAGAACTGTGGAATGTAGTCCAATCATCCTGGTTGACTCCATGCAACACAGATGTACAGCAGTTCTCAGAAACAGCGGTTATACAACTAAATATTAGTTAAGTGATTCAAAGGAAAGCAAAATCTTCAAACATTTTTCAGTTTGTATAGTGAATGGTTGAGTTTGTAAAGAATACAAACACTGCTGTTTTTTTGAACAGTCTAATATTCACTTTTCTTCAATTTTTTTTTAGAGGAACAACACAAATTTGATATATTTTTCTTCATATTTTGATTTGGAATAGAATGTGTAGTGTTCCCAATGCATTTGTGTGTATGGAAATAAAAGCTATTATTTTGAACACAACTGTAGTAAGGTGAATTTCGTCTTTTTCTTGTACAGTGCCGAGCAAATAGGGGAGAAAGCTTTTCAGCGTCCGGTCATTTCCGCAGAATAGTCCCCAAAAATAAGTAGGCGCTTGCTCTAGTATTCCACTTCATTGTTCCGGGATTTGTGAGCCAGCAAGATAGCTGTTTTTACTGAATAATCCAGATATTGGACAATGATGGACCGGGTTCCCTCTTGAAGCTTGCATAGCAGAGTTGTCATAAACCCGAATGTCAGGGCCCACACGATGAGCACTTCTTTTGAATGCCCAGAATCTGAGGGATTTCAGTTTCACAAAGGTGCTTGAGGTCCTTTTGCTGGACGCTCTCCTGTATGCCCAGAATTCGCAGGTTGTTTCTCCGGGACTGGCTTTCCAGATCTTCTATTCGGTCCCAGAGTCTTTTGTTCTCCCTCGTAGCAGCCTGTAGAGAGGACCGGGTAGTTTCCACTGCTTGTTCTGAAAGGGCAATTCTGGAATCTACTTTGACCAGTCGCCCTCCATGTTCGTGGATTTCTTGTTGTAGTTGGTGAAGGGACGCCCCCCGCCATGGCCGCTAGCGTGCTTTGGATGCCAGGCAGGAGAAGCTTGGCTACCTCAACAGCTAGTCTGCTGCATTCAATAGGGTTGCCGGTAAGCGTTTCAAACTCAAAATCAGGAGACGGGGACTTCTCTGGCATCTGTCCGCTGCATGGGAGGCCTGTTCCTTTCGGTGAGTAAATCTTGTGGGGAAAATCGGATAAAGACAGAACATGTTGTAAATATTCAATTGAATGGGTCAGTGTTCAGACCGGGTGCTGTCCAGAAACTTTGTCCATATGAAAGTAGCCGAAGACTGGAGATGGCAATCTACGTGAAGGAGATATTTGGCATGATTTGCACCAAATGTATTAAAAGGTGCATAGCTGTTACTCAAACCTCTCCCCATATACAGTCTTCCATTGACCTAAGGGGTGTGATACCGGAACCCTCTTAACAATGAGCTAAGAAACCTAATTTCTGATAGACCCTACTAGGATAGGTTCATATCTGCGGCAGGAGCCTCCATCATATATTCTGGCAAAAAAGGATGAAATACCGTTGAATGCAGCTGTATTTTGTCCGGCAAAATGCCAAAGCACGCTGGACACCCGACAGACCCTACTGTAGTGATTGGGATTTGTCAGGCACTGGCAGTGAGCGGCGTATGCCGGATACAATGTTTCCAGTATTCTGCTGGAACAGAATACCGGAGTTGTGGCACTAATGTACACTTAGCCTTAGGAGTGGGAATATGAGCAGTTGTACATTTAACCCCTTCAAGCGACAGCCAGTTCGGAGACCCATTTTTTTAATCTGACGTGTCAGTTTATCTGGTAATAACTTTGGAACACTTTTACTTATCCAAGCCATTCTGAGATTGTACTTCATGACAGCGGTAAATTTGAGTTGATACGCTTTACCTTTATGCATAAAAAAAATCCCAAATTTGCAGACAATTTGGAAACATTTTCAAAATTAGAATTTCTCTGCTTTTAAGACGCATAGTGATACTTCATAAAATATTTATTACTTTACATTCCCCATATGTCTAGTTTATGTTGGCATTATTTTGTAAATGTCATTTTAGAAGTATAGAAGCAAATTTTAAAAATTAAGAAAATTTCCAAAACCTACTTTTTTTTTTTTAAGGACCAGTTCAGTTATGTAGTCACTTTGTGGGACTTGCATAGTAGAAACCAACCATAAATGGCCCAATTTTAAAAACTACATCCCTCAAGTTATTCAAAACAGATTTTACTAACTTTATTAACCCATTAGGTGTTCCACAATAATTAAAGCAAATTGGAGGGGAAATAAAAAAAAAAAATGTTCAGATTTTCCATTTAAATCCAATTTTCATGTGACACAGCAAGGGTTAACAGTCAAAGAACCCTCAATATTTATTACCCTGATTCTGCAGTTTACAGAAACACCCCATATGTGGCCGTAAACTGCTTTATGGGCACACGGAGGGGTGCAGAGGGAAAGGAGCGCCATATTGTTAACGGAGGGCAGATTTTGCTTGAATGGTTTTCAGGTGCCATGTCACATTTGAAGAGACCCTGAGGTACCCCTAGAAAGAAAACCCCAAAAAGGAATAAATATAGGGGTGAAGTGAATGCTTTGACCCAACAAGCGTTTCATTAAATTTAGAAACACATGGCTGTAAAAAATTTACTTTTATTTCCAATGTAAAGTTGCTTTAGCCCCAAATTGTTCAATTTCACAAGGGGTAACAGGAGAAAATGCACCCCACAATTTGTTATGCATTTATTCCAGAATACAGGAACACCCTATATGTGGTCATAAACCACTGTTTGGAGGCACGGCAGCAGCATTCAGAAGGGAAGGAGCGGCATCTGGATTTTCTAACATGTAATTTGCTGAAATTAGTTTAGGGACCATAACATTTTTATTTTTACACCAATGTAGCTGTGTGAGGGCTTGTTTTTTGCGGGATGGATATATGTCTTTTTGATCACTTTTTATACCATTTTTTTGTGGAGGTGAAGTGGGCAAATATGGCAATTCTGTCATTGCTTTAAATTTTTCATTTTTATGGGGTTCCTCTTGCGGTAAATATTGTATAATTATTTTATTTTGTGGGTTAATACGGTTATGGCGATACCAAATTTATATAGTTTTTTTTAATGTTTTACAACTTTTTTAGCCTAAAATCCATTTTGTGTTAAAAATAAATGATATTTTGCATCACCATATACTAAAGTCTATAACATTTTAGTTTTTTCACCAATGTAGCTGTATGGGGGCTAGTTTTTTGCGGGACGAGCTGTAGTTTCTATTGGTATTTTTGGTTACATATGTCTTTTTGATCACTTTTTATACCATTTTTCGTGGAGTGAAGTGGGCAAAATGGTAATTCTGTCAATGTTTTTAATTTTTAATGGGGTTCCTCTTGTGGTAAATATTGTATGATTATTTTATTCTGTGGGTTGATACAGTTATGGCAATACCAAATTTATATAGTTTCTTTTATGTTTCATTACTTTTTCAGCATAAAATCCCTTTTGTGTTAAAAATAAATATTTTGCATCACCATATACAAAAATCCATAACATTTTTATTTTTTCACCAATGTAGATGTGTGGGGGCTCATTTTTTGCGGGACGGGCTTTTGTTTTTATTAGTATAATTTTTGGGTAGATTAGTATAATGTCTTTTTGATCACTTGTTTTTATTTTTATTTTTTTGGGCGGTGAAATGACAAAAACAGCAATTCTGTAATTGTTTTTTACATTAATTTTTTACGGCGTTCACCGCGTCAGAATACTACCATGATACTTTTATAATTAACGGATATGAGAAAAGACAATTTTTATAGATTTTTTTTATTTTTTTTTACACAAAAATAAAATAAAAAATAAAGATCACTATACAGTGCATTGCAATAGTCCTCTATTGCAATGCACTGTATAGTCAGTGCTACACTTACACTAAGGCTGATCAGACCCTCAGAGTCTGATCAGCCTTAGGTAAATGGCTGCCTGGGCACCTTTGTAAGGTGTCTGGTTGCCATGGCAACCATCGGACCGCTGACATTCCAGCAGCGATTGCCCAATCAACCCCATGGATGTTGCGGGCGGCTACTGACCGCAGCATCTATGGGGTTAAGCGGCTGAGATCGGTGCCAGCACCGATTTCGTCCGTTACAGCTGACACACTGCTGATGGCAGCGGCTCCGTTCCTGAGCCGCTGCCATCACACCGAGACTTGCTGCAGGGGGCATTATGGGGGGCAATGGCTCAATCTGGGGGCATATGGGAAGCAATGGCACAATCTGGGGGCATATCGGGGGCAGCACATGAATGAGGGGCAAGGTGGCACACAATAGGTCTTGCCTGATTTCAGGTTGTGATGTCTAGAGTGGAGATCACAGCCTGAAACCGGCATTTTAACACTAAAGCGCTCCGATTGGTTAGTCTGCAGAGTCACGTACAGTCACGTCCACTGGGGACTAATCAGAGTGGTCCCTTGCCGGCTTCCCCGGTGGACGTGACTGTACGTCCAAATGCAGCAAGTCACTTGCAATTTTCATGTACAGTTACGTCCAAATGCCTGAAGGGGTTAATCACCCCCGTGAGACTAATCAGACCAATTTTCGAAGTTTATTGGATTATTGATATTATCTGTTCTGCTGAATACGTGATGACATGCATGAACTTTCATATATGGAAATATCTTGATAAAGGAGTAAAGCCTAGGGATAATCCCAAGAAAAGTACCAACCTCATCGAGCGCTTTCTTGGTTTCCTCCTCCATCCTGCGAATGTCATCCATTGTTAACTCCACCCACTTGTCCAACCAGCAGAAAAGCTGCCGATGGAAATTTGTAAACAACCGCCTCTCTTGCTGAAAAAACAAAAAAACATAGCAAGAATAAAATATTGCGATCCATGTTATAGAAAACGAGGCTATACATCTGAAAGAAATACATGGCCAGGGCATTTAGAATTAAAGGGGTTTTCCAAGAGTTAAATATTGATGACCCCTGGCTTAGGACTAGTCATCAATATCAGAGTGGTGGGGGCAAGTCTCTAGTACCTCTACTGGTCAGCTAATAAAAGGGCCCGATGCATTGGCATGTGCTGCAGCCTCTTTCTTGGCTTAAGACCTCGCATCCATTGGTCAAATGGTGTCTGTGAAGCTTAATCTCATTCAAGTGAATGGCAATGAGCTGCAATACTAAGAACTGACGCTATACAATGTACGGTGCTATGCCTGGTATACTATAGAGGCCACAGTGCTCCTCCAAGCACCGCAGCCCCTTCAAACGACTGATTGGCGGGGGTCAGACCAGCATCAATCAGATAATGAAGGATATCCTAAGGATATTTAAAGGGGTTGTCTCACTTCAGACATTGGTTGCATATCACTAGGATGTCAGCTAGGCACCAATCTCTACAACGGGACCCCCAAAGTGAACAGAGAACAGCCACACAAGTGCAGCCGCTGTCTAATCATTTCTAAGGGAGTTCTGAAAATAGTCGGCCATTTACGGCAGTCACATAGAGGTGAATGGAGCGGTGGCCGTGCTTGCGCGAAAGACTCCATTCACTGGGTCTGTGGACCACATTTTGTGGCAAAGTGTAGGACATCTTTTTGCAGAACGGACATACAGATGTGGAAAGCATACGGGTCATCTATTCTTGCCCGCAAAATACAGTCCACGGACTCATTGAAGTCAATAGGTCTGCAAACCCCTCCCTTTCCCCAGTTTCTAACAGTGGACATGGCTGGTAACAGGTGAAGGATGCAACTTAAAGGGAACCTGTCACCAGGATTTTGTGCATAGAGCTGGGGACATGGGCTGCTAGATGGCCGCTAGCACATCCGCAATACCCAGTCCCCATAGCTCTCTGCGCTATATTGTGTTAAAAAACTGTTTTGATCCATATGCAAATGACCTGATATGAGTCCTGTATCCGGAGAGGAGTCAAGCGGAAAGGAGCCCAGCACCGCCCCGCGTCCTCCGAATCTCCTCCTTGCTGGCGTCACAGAGCTGGAGCGCCGAAATCTCGCGATGCGCGAGCTAGCGCTTGCGCAGTGTCGGCATCATGTTCGATTTCGGCGCTCCAGCTCTGTGACGTCAGCCAGCAAGGAGGAGATTCGGAGGACGTGGGGCAGTGCTGGGCTCCTTTCCGCTTGACTCATCTCCGGATACAGGACTCATATCAGGTAATTTGCATATGGATCAAAACTGTTTTTTAACACAATAAAAGCACAGAGAGCTATGGGGACTGGGTATTGCAGATGTGCTAGCGGCCATCTAGCAGCCCATGTCCCCAGCTCTATGGCCAAAATCCTGGTGACAGGTTCCCTTTAACATGTGTGGGCAAATCAGTAGGTGGACATGAACACTACAAAACAGATTAAACACCAGGAGGCGCCAGTATAATAAAGTTAAAGAAATATCTGACAACTGGAACATTTTTGTAACAGAAAGTATATTACAGCATGCCCGGCTGTGCCCCCCTGCAGTTTTAGCACCCAGTATGCTAATACTGATCATCGGTACAGGGATGAGGAGAAGCCAGGGTTTCTCGGTGGGCGTCTCCTTCTCCCTGGCTGTGCCGTGGTCCAATTGCATAGGATCGGGGGTCACAGCCAGGGTGAAGGAGAGCTGTTTTTTTTTCTCCCAGCTGCGATTGGCCTGCGGCACAACTAGGAAGAAGAAGACGCCCAGCGAGAATCCCTGGCATCTCCTCCTCTCTGTACAAATGCATAGTATTAACATACTGGGTGCGAAAACTGCAGTAGGGTACAGTGGGCCAAGTAAGGGGTATTTGAAAAAAAGAACAAGGTTGGAACCATCAGCTGAGGGTACCCCGCAAGTAAAGGTACTTAATTAAACCCCAAAAAATTCCATGAAAGGTTCTCTTTAATGGAGGGACTGAGGATGGTGAAGAGTGTTACGGGAGTATACATTTCAGAAGCACTGGTTACTAGTGTGTGGCTCTTGAGCCGTTGTGGAACTACAACTCTCAGTAGTCACCGAGTTAACGTATTCACTTCTAAAGGCTGAGTTCACAGTGTTCAGCCTTTCCTTTCTCCTGCTCCGTTATAGGAGCAGGAGAACGGAAAGGATGGATTGGGCACATAACTGAGGCGAGCGGAGCCTACGGACCCCATAGACCATAGTACTGCATGCAGGACTTTCGTCTCCGCTCCAAAATTATCTTCTGAGCGTAAACCTAACGGACGCCATTATAGTCTATGGGGTCCGTAGGCTCCGCTCGGCTCAGTTATGTGCCCAATCCGTCCTTTCAGTTTTCCTGCTCCGTTAAACGGAAAGGCTGAACGCTGGTGTGAACGAAGCCTTATGAGTCAGATGGATCGAAACATGAGTATACACTTGCATACACTACTCACAAAAAATTTGAGATATTTGGCTTTTGGGTGAAATTTACAGAAAAAGTAAGTTCACGCTACACTGATATTATATAATGAAAGTAGGACATTTAATTCGAAGCCTGCAATGTTGATTTCCTCATCTCAAACAATTTATTGAAACAAAAGCCACCAGCAGTGGTGGGTATACCCCCACAATAAATGTCACTGTCTCAATAACTTGTCATGTGGTCTTGAGCATCAATTACAGTTTGACAACGACCTCTCATGCTGTTCACAACTTATTGTCTGCTGGGCATGGCATCCCACTCTTATTGAAGGGCGGCCCTCAGGTCATTGAGGTTCTGAGGTACAGAGTTATGAACCTCTACACGGTGACTCATCTAATACCATAGATTTTGAATGGGATTCACGTCTGGAGAAAGTGCAGGCCACTCCATTTGAGGTATCCCAGTCTCCAGCAGCCGTTCCCTAATGATGCAACCTCGATGAGCTGGCACATTGTCATCAATGAAGATGAAATTAGGCCTGTGTTGTTCATGCAGAGACACAATGACTGGATTAATGATGTTATTATTATGGGCTTGTCACTGTACCATTCACAAAGTGTAGGGCAGTTGTATATTGAGTAGACACACCTGCCCACACTGTAACACCACCAAAGGCGAACAGATGTCTCCAACATCATTGGTGTCCATCATTTCTGCTCAGCGTGAATCGACCTTTATCAGTCAAGAGCTCTGAGGCCACACGGGTCCCTTATCCAGAGTAGATGCTCCCTGGCCCATGCAAGACGATAGCGTCAGTGGTCAGGTACCCTTGCAGGTCGTCTAGTATGCAGGCCACAGTGATGTGAATGGTCTCCAATGGTCTGATGTGACACTTGGATGCCTCTCACCTCCCTTAAATAGGCCTGGCATTCATCATCTGGTTCCGCAGGGCATTGTTCACAATGAAGTGGTCATCAGTGTGGGATGTGGCCAAAGGACATCCACTTCTATGCCTTTTTGTGACTCTTACATTCTCTTGATATCTCTGCTGCAACCTGCTTATGACACTTTGTGACACTCTAGGCTCAGTGGCCACTTCCATCCAAGAACATCCTGCTTGAAGCCTTGCATTGGCGAGGTACTGTTGATAACTTGTTAGGTGTTGTCTTGGTCTCATGATGTCAAAATGTGAACAGCATGAAGGGGAGGATTGTTTGAATACCAATTCTAATTGAACCAGGAAATTTATTGGGCGATTCATGGATCAGACACCTGTTGTGAATTTTGCAGTTAAGCTCCTTGTTAGAGAACAGCAAGTTGTGCAAAAAGTACTGAAACACTGAACAGTTGGACATGTGCATTCAAAAGTTTAGAGAAGGTCACATCAAGTTCACCTGTAAAAGGTTAGAGTGCATTTTAGGTTCATCCTGAAATTTCACCCACAAGCCAAATATCCATAACTTTTGTGAGTGGTGCATGTTCTTTTCTAACATACGCATATGTTAGAATCTTTGTGTGCCTGTTTTTGTAGTAGGTCATTATACATATGCCTAATGTAATACTATAAATGGATAAGAACAAACGTTCTGCAGGTCAGAAAATACAGAGGTACAAGGTAAAAAGCAATGTAATCCTTTGTCAGTCAGGCCTAAAAACAAATGATTGAACTGCAGACACCTGATAAACAGATACAGTGGCAGTCCATTTAATACACAACACTACGTAATTCACATACGTTTTAATGATTGTACAGCTACAGTATATCTGCTTGAGGAACAGATGCCGTGAACACCCTTTCAGTCGAGGGAGGTATGAGTCAGCATGTGATGAATGACGATGGTGCAGTGTGGGAACGAAAACAGAATATTTCCAAGAGAACAATAATTATGATTTCAATATATACAACCTTCCCTCTCCCCCAACCTCTGCTGTAGGAGGAGAGTCTGATTTGGCTGTCATTCATCTAATGTGTATATCACCTTTAGAGACGTACAAGGGAAATTTAGGAGAATGAATAGCAACCAATTCATTCATTCTGCTTTCTTTTTCCATAGTACACTGAAAGGCTATGGGCATCTTTGGGAAATTGTTTTATGGTCGCATTTTTACTCATTTTGAGGTTAAAAAATAATAATTCAATAGGTTTTTATTAACCACGTTCAGCCATTTCTGAGGTACAGAGTTAAAATCAGTCTGCTTGCAGGCCGTCAATTTCTTCTCTTTCTTTCAATCCCATTATCTGATGGCTCATATGTAGCTCTTATTTCTGATCTCCTGACCTAATAAATACTCATCGTAGCTCAATTCTTATCAAACTGACTTAAATATGTGTCAGATGATGGGACTCAAAGAAAACAGAAATGGACAGCCTGCAAACAGACTGATTTTTAACCCTGTATCTCTGAAAAGGCTGAACATTTTTAAGAATAAAAAAAAATGCCTGGATGAAAATATACCCTCAGGATAGGTCAACCATATCAAATTGGTGGGAGCACCTCCACTGACCAGTTGTTTGAAAGGGGAATGACGCCCAGTGAGTGTCCTCCTCATGGCCACTGGCCAGATACATAATGATCTCATGCTCTCAGCATTAATTAATGCTAGGAGCATCAGGTACTTATACACCTGGCCAGTAGCCACTGGTGCCCATCTGAATTCAACTGTACCGTATGATGAAAGGGCAGTATTTTATGGTGCACTGTTATATTTGGGGCGGTGTTTAGTGCCGTACAATATTGCCGGCCCAGTCTACTTCTGTTGCCCATGCATACTTGTGGCTTGTGTTGGCCCTACCATATGTCAGCTTGGGGCCACTTTTAGGTCTTATCCAGGGCCACTTTAAGCTCCCAGTGAGCCCCTGCTTGTGAGCACTTAGTAGTGGCGGTGCGTGGTACTGTTATGTAGCAGCTTCATCTGATTAAATTTAACAGGTCGACATTGTAGTACACTGCACCGCCACAACTAAGCAGATGCAGAAGCACCCTGGCCTTCTCATACAGTTGCGACAGGAGTCGGACTCCCACACAGCGTATATGACCAGGTTTGCGGTCATAACAAGATACGGTGAGGAGTATCAAGAGATATGGAATAATAGTAAAGCACCATTTATCGGTTTTGATTTTGACAAAGAGTGGAGTGATATAGTGACTGCAGGAATTTGCTGCGCAGCTCGTAAAGCTCCTACTTTAGGTCAAAAGATAAGTCCAAGTATGTACTGTGAACGCCCCATTTCCAAACCGATTTGGCTCACCTGTAAAGGCAGTTATAGATGCGGACCTACCAAATGTATTTGTTGAAGTCACATGTTGGTGGGTACACACCTGAGAGTTCGCGATGGAGCACTCTGTATGCGCGATTGTACCGGCGTTTGCAATCGCCATACAGAGACAAGCGAACGCCCATTGTCGCGCGTTCCCGAAAGTCTATGTACGGGAACGCGCGACAAGACGCCCCAAAGAAGCTCATGTACTTCTTGGGGCGTCGGGCGTTTTACAGCGCTATCGTACGCGCTGTAAAACGCCCAGGTGAGAACCATTCCCATAGGGAATCATTGGTTTCTCCTCGTTGAGCGTTTTACAGCGCGTAGGAACGCGCTGTAAAACGCTCAGGTGTGAACCCAGCCTTACGGGCCTTAACAGGAAATATGATTTGATTCTGCAGTATTAGTATTTGTTCCTGCCGCTGTGTCAAAGTAGATTTTTTACAATTATGTTTTTATATGAATATTTGTGTTTTTCTTTTGTTTTTTCTTGTTCTCTTTTTTTTCTCTTTACATATGGTGTTGTATGCCTTGGATAATCAGTTCCAGGTTTTTATGATCACCCTACAAGGATAGTTACATGACGTCGCTTGCTGTGTAGGTGGGTGTGATGTAATTATATTTGTCATGAGTAAGGACCTGGATTGTGTGGTCCGAAACGCGTAGACCGTGTACCCCGTCTTGTTTTGGAAAGTTTTACCGCATGAAATAAAGCTCATCATCTTAAGAAGCTGGACCTCCATTTTCTTCTCTCAAGTTCTTACAGCTATGTCCAGGCTGTGTCCGTGCTTCTCAAGTTGCAGGCGAGAGCTGCGTTTGTCTCATTGGTTTCACGACCAGGTAAGCAATTCTAAACACAAATTCCTACATCTCCTCTGTTCAGACACATCAGAAGCATTATTTACTGTAGAAGTTGTGTCCTTAGAGCTTATATGTAAAAACTTTTGGAAACAATTTACCTCTTATATATAAGGGTTAAAGACAATCTAGTTCAAGGGTTATGGCTTGTCTCTACAATATGCCATCACTTTGCATTGGTGCGGGTCCAATTGCTGATACCACCAGCAGTTCTGAGGTTGATGGGGCCACAGCACTGCGTTTGCTTGTTACATGCACAGCGGCCCTTCCCACCGCCCGCTAAGCGAGGAGCTGCAGTATAGCGTGAATGAGGATGGGATGTAGCTCCCTACACACACTGGAGCGTCAATGTGAAGGGAAAATAACTGAGGGGGGCGTAAGCCCAAATATACAAAGCACATTGTAGGCTCAGCAGGAAGTCCATGCCTGGGGCACCAAGTTCTGTTTAATTGAAGACAGGAAAACTATAACCTTGCTACACCTCAAGAGAGAACGGAGGGCAGCAGGAAAGGGAGAAAAATTTCAATCCATGCATGCGTCCACAAAACAGCGTCTCCTAAAACAGGTATGTGTCAGACTCCCCCCGACTTACCTTTTGGATGAAGTTTTCCACTTTGTTCTGCAAGCCCCACCATTTGAACTTGACGGTCACTAGCTTGTATGCACACATATGGGGTATGTCTTTTCGTTGCGCCAGTGTTTTCTAGAAGAAGCAACGGACATACAATAAGAAAGGTTTATAAATGTATAACTAGTGGCAGTCAGTATGAGAGCTATAACCCGCATGCCATTTACTATAAGTTGCTGATCCCTGTTCTACACACTTCTCAAAAACTTCTAAAACGTGTCTAAAACACATGATAAACTTAGTAAACAACATGCACTCCTGTTTTTCTGTGCACATCTCCTCCATTGTACATATACACCACATGCTATAGCATTTACGACATTCCAATTAGTCTATACTGAAATGTTGAGGTTGTTAAGGTTTGGCCACCAACAACTCATTAGTAAACGGCCACAAATATTTTTTCGCGTTACAGATCATTAACCATTAAAGTCATTACCTTCCAATCAGGAGTGAGGGGTCCACGTCCAGTCTTGACAGACTTAAATTTTGCTGGGTCTTCCTCTGGTTTATAATCCTATATTCCAAAAATATATATAATTTAAATAATTTAAAAAAAAATCTAAAAAATGTGACTCATTTTTAGGTTATTTCAGCCTGTTGAAAAGCACTGCGCCACCACAGGAAAACTACAGTGGAATTTGGACACGACTACAGCTTGGTGTAACTGGACCCATCAGCTTTCCAATGAAAGATACTACGTAAAGATAAATGCCACAATCTGACCACAACATGATGTATAACATGATGGATCTGTACTTGATGCGAGGCTGCATCACTGCTGCAGGAAAACTTGCGGAACGCCGTTAACTGAATTTATATTCATTTAAAAATGAAATATTCTAGGATTAGCAGGACAGATTCTGCACCGCAAAACTACAATGCATGACGGTACAATACACGTGGATAGGGTTGTGAAGGCGCTATGCACATGAAGCAGGAAACAAGCAAGCTGTAGAATTTTAAGTGTATAGAGATGAAATCCGTGGCACAATCTATAGCAAAATCTGCATCTAAATTGCAAAATCTCCACCGATTTGGACTGGTCAGGGCTTACCCTTCAAATGAACTGCTGATCTACCTAGTTTAAGAAAAGATTGTGATAGATTGCATAATAAAACAGGCATGGTCATCCCTAAACATTAGTGAACGGTCCTACCTACCTACCTTAGAGAGAACCTGAGATCTGTCTGCAATATCAATTTGAACAACTTCCACATTCTTCCATTCATTTGGTTCTAGTTTATGTACCTGCAACGAAAAATAGCATGTCTTATGGAATGGAGCTGTTGACGTGCACATTGTGGGTTACTGGTGGCTCACCCAACCAATACGATGTGTAGGTGCTCAAGGTTCAACTGATTCACCCAATCAGAAGAAGTTTGGTATAAAATGTAAATGTAATAAACCGGCATTCTTCACTTGGTTGACCACACAGAGAGCAATATAAGTAAAATATACATTTATTTGAACATCAATCATAAAAATTGTTTCTTTATAATAAAATCACTTAAAAAAAATGTCCCTTTAAGGCTACTTTCACACTAGCGTTCGGGTGTCCGCTTGTGAGCTCCGTTTGAAGGGGCTCACAAGCGGCCCCGAACGTTTCCGTCCAGCCCTAATGCATTCTGAGTGGACGCGGATCCGCTCAGAATGCATCAGTCTGGCGGCGTTCAGCCTCCGCTCCGCTCAGCAGGCGGACACCTGAACGCTGCTTGCAGCGTTCGGGTGTCCGCCTGGCCGTGCGGATCCGTCCAGACTTACAATGTAAGTCAATGGGGACGGATCCGTTTGAATATGACACACTATGGCTCAATTTTCAAACGGATCCGTCCCCCATTGACTTTCAATGTAAAGTCTGGACGGATCCGTCTGAGGCTACTTTCACACTTAGAAATTTTTTAACAATATAATGCAGACGGATCCGTTCTGAACGGAGCCACCGTCTGCATTATATGAGCGGATCCATCTGAGATGGATCCGCTCTGAACGCAAGTGTGAAAGTAGCCTAAAAACGAGATTTTGTATAACTTACCAGTAAAATCTCTTTCTCGCTCTTTCCTTGGGGGACACAGAAGACCTTGGGTATAGCTCATCTCCAGAGGAGGCGTGACACTAAGTGAAGACTGTTAAGCCCCTCCTCCACAGCTATACCCTCAGCCTGGAGAGAGAGACTGCCAGTTGCGTGTCCAAGTAGTGTAAAAAGGCAAAGTCCAAAAGTGGAACCAACAAGCCAACTACCCAACGGGTAAAACAAACTCGGAAACCGTGTAAAGAAAAAACAAGAATGGGTGGGTGCTGTGTCCCCCAAGGAAAGAGCGAGAAAGAGATTTTACTGGTAAGTTATACAAAAATCTCGTTTTCTCGCCCAGTTTCCTTGGGGGACACAGAAGACCTTGGGACGTTCAATAGCAGTCCAAGAGGGGAGGGACCACAGCACCAAGGCGAAGCACCCGAAGGAATCAAGAAACCACCGCCTGCAGACCAGGCGGCCCAAGGCAGCATACGCCGAAGCCCGAGTATGCACCCTGTAGAACTCGGTAAGGTGCGCAAGGAAAAAGTGACCGCCTTGCACAAATGAATGGCCGAAACCTAACGCCTCCGCCCCAGGAGGCACCGACCGCTCTGGTGAAATGAACGGTGACACCGAAAGCAGAACCCTGCCATTGGTGCGATAACCACAGCAAAGGCCACTCTGAGAAAGCGGAGGAAGCCACCCTGGAGGCCATCAACCTTTGCACTGACCTCCTGGAAACACAAGAGACCGAACGCCGACCAGAGTCGGAGATCTCCAAGCAAACAACCGCAAGGCCCCACAACCTCCAAACGATAAGCGACCGTTCCCGGCGATGGGAGGAAAAGGACGAAAGCCTCGTTGACAAGAAGGCAGATACCACCGTCAGAAGGAAGGAAGGGACAGGACGGAGAACAGCCCCGTCCTGGAAAAGGACAGAAGGCACAGAACACGAAGGGCCGCCAATCAGGCACCCGTCAGACATGATGACAACAGAAACACAACTGTACAGGACAGAAGGAGTAGGGAGAACTTCCGCAACGGCTCCAAGGGAAAGATTGGAGCGCCGAGAGTTCAGTATGTAGGTCCCAGGGTGGAACCAGGAAACGAGAAAGAGGAACCAAAGAGCCACTCTGTGGAAGAAGGTCATGACAAGGCCCAGGAAACGCTGGAAGGGGAAGGACAGCGCCGACACTTGACACTTCAAGTAACAGAGTCCCAGTCCCAGGGTCAGGCTGGACTAGAGAAAGACAGAACCAAGGGCGAGAAAGGCAGAGTGGGGGAATGCCCCGCTACCCACAAAACCCCAGGTAAGAACCCTAAGTCCGACAACCAAACCTGGACTAAGCAGTCGGGAGCGAACACTAGCGTGCTCGCAGGAATCACCCAGCAAGCGGGAGAAAACCCAAAGCGATCAGGCGCAGACCAGCAACACGGCCGAAGGATCGGAAACCACGGTCCTGTCGGCCCCCGAACAACACAGCCCCGCATCCAACCGGCGTGGGGGAGCAGAAGGACAGACGGAAGAACCCAGAAGGGTCTGCCCAGCATCAGACAGATGCCCAGACAAGACAGGCCAAATCTAAGTCGATGTAGCCACCAAAGAAGGAGTTCTACAGCCCCGTGTGGGAGATCCAAGGACAATCTTGACCGAAGGGCAGTCCTCCCAAGTCACCGAGAAAGTAAGTCCCACAGGACCACACGCCCAGACGGAAAAGCAATCTGCACCCAGTGGGAGGACAAAACGCGGTAGGCCCGGCAAACAGCTAGCACTACCAGCGAGAACGAGGGAGATGGTACGAGACCGCAAGTAACACCGGAACCATCCAATTGAACAACCATTCCCACCCCAGAGGAGGGGGGGGGCAACGACGGAACAGCCTCTGAGGCCTGGCCGGGGCAGAAGCCACATTGGAGCGACAAACCCAGAGCAGAAGCCCAAAAACCGAGCCGGCGAGGAAAGGCAGAGTCGAATCCCCTCTACTCTGTGAGACGACCTGCACACCGCCTCGCAGCAGGCGAATACCCTGAAGAAACCAAAGTGGAGGTCCCCAGGACCTGGATAATCAAGCACCCAAGAAGAGTTGGGCGATCTACCCGAGAGGAGCAGTGTGAACCTGGTAGCAACAGACTGGAGCGAAAAGGGCGCCAATAGGAAGGACCCACACCACACTGCATCCGAGAGGAGGAAATGGTAGTAGGCAAGGTAGTCCCGCCAGAGCCAACGTAGAGGTCGAGCGGCACTGCAGACAACACTCTCGACCCCGACCGGTTGCGTAGGGAAACAATGTCACGAGATGACGAATGGGTACGCATCAAGGAACCCCGAACACTCCCCAGGTGGAAAGGCCAACGAACATGGTGGGTGCCGACAACAACGGGACCACACCGGAGAATGGGTACCACTCAGCTCAGTGCAGTAGCGAGCCAGCAGAGCTCGTCTACGTATATACAAGATATACAGCTGTGAATACATTGAGCATTCATTGTTGCGTGTTGGACAACAACACCTTAGGCTCACAAGTGGACAGAAGATCTCCACAGAGAAGAGTGCAAAGCTTGCGACAAGCAACCCCACCCCAGAGAGAAAAACGTATGTCGCAGGAAGAAGGGAGGCATACGTACTAGCAACCCTGCAGGCAGCGAGAAGGCCAACCCACCCACGGGAGGAGAAGGCATACACGGCCCAAACAACGCACAGAGCGCACAGCCACAGCGTCCCACAGTATCCACGGAAGTGTAAAGTGCAACCTGAAAAGGAGCTATGCACAAGACCAGTACCGGCATGCGAAGGAACGCAAGTAGCCCGCCCGGAAAAAAAAAAAGGGGGGAAAGGTACCTGGCAACTCTGATGGCAAGAGTGCAAAGGCCCTGAAAAGGGGGGCATGCACCTGATTATCCTAGCATTAAATGATTGTGCAATAATCCACCCAACACCGAATTTCGTGAGAGTGCAACTACTCCGCCCAAGAAAGGGGAACGTCCAGTACAGCATACACAAGGACAGCCGTGAATCTCGTGAGCGTACAAATTTTCGCCCATGGAATGAGAAATGGTCATGCACAAGGCCAGCACCATTTCTAAAGGGAGTGCAAGCAGCGCACCCCTGTTAGAGCCATGCTCACGGCCCGCAACGTATTTGGTGAAAGTGCAGTGATCCTCCCAAAAAGGGGGAGGGGTGCACATGGCATCCCAGGAGAGCGCGAGCATCCGCCATGGATGGGGGTCATGCACCTGGCCGGCAACGTGCTGGCACAATGACACCCAGTCAGTGAAAGCGCATGAATGTCGCCTGAGGAGAGGAGGCATGGCCACGCCGGCAGCAATCCAGCAAGAGTGCGGAACACCGCCCACGGAAGGGGGCCATGCATATAGCCGGCAGCGGATCCGGTGAGAGTGCAAGCACCCAACCATGGAAGAGGGTCAGGCACGTGGCCAGCAACCTACCGCGAGAGAAGCCAGTAAGAGTGTATGTATGCCTCCTGAGAGAAGGAGGCATGCCCAAGGCCGGCAGCAAAAACCAATAAGAGTGCAGCATTCCGCTTATGAAAGGGAGTCATGCACATGGCCGGCAGTAAATCCAGTAAGAGTGCAGTGTTCCGCTTATGGAAGGGGGACGTGCACATGGCCAGCACCGCATCTGGCGAGAATTTGGAATTCCTCCTATAGAAGGGTTTCATACACATGGCCGACAGCGAACCCAGTGAGAGTGCAGCGTTCCGCCTAAGAAGGGGGTTACACACATGGCCGGCAGGGAATCCAGTGAGAGTGCCGCGTTCCCCTAAGGAGGGGGGGGTCGTGCACATGGCCAGCACCGAATCCGGTGAGAGTGCAATTATTCCGCCCCAGAAGGGGGTCATGCACCTGTCCAGCATTAAATCCAGTGAGTGCAGCGTTCCCCTAAGGAAGGGGGGTGTCGTGCCATGGTCAGCACCGATCCGGTGAATGTAGTATTCCACCTATAGAAGGGGGTTATGCACATGGCCAGCCTGCGGCCAGAGAGCGCAGAATTCCACTGAGGCAGGGGTTCATGCCCATGGCCAGCACCATACTGGAAGGTGACGTCCTGCCATAGAACGGGCGGAAGAGGGGCGCCTACACTCGGCTAGCGCCGTATCCCGGGAGATGGCAAGGGTCCGCCTAAAAAGGAGACTTGCAGCCGGCCAGCACCACAGCCGGGGAGCGCGACATGTCGCCTACGGAAGGGGGGCACAGCATGCAGCCAGCACTACTGTATCATGCTGCAGCGTCCTGCGCAGCCATTCCGTTATTTAGTAACTCCGCCATGGAAGTCCTCTTTTTTTTTTTTTTTTTTTTTTTAAAAACACAGCCACTCTTGAGGCAAGAAAAGGGGCCACCATACAGGGACACAGCCTTGTACAGGCTTATTAGGAAGCCCACCAGAACATAGAGGGGGTCCTCCAGATGGGAGCCGGCCCTTGGAGATGGCCGGCACCCAACAGGTTAACAAAGATCCGACCAGGGGGGGCGGCGCTGCGATCCCCTGGGGGGCGGGGGACGTGCGGGCGGGAAGAATTCGCGCCGCGAGACGTTCCCGCCCCCTCCAACCGAGGCCGGGATGTTGCGGCCTAGTAGGTCCCAAAGCCGGGGCCTAGATTTTTGCGGCGCCCGGCCGGCCAAGAGGCAGCGACGGCGAGCCGGGACCTGGAGGGAGCCGGCTGACCCATGTACCAACGGCCGCGGGTGCCCACCCCGCGGGCCGGCAGAGACAGAGGACCGGAACAGCAGGCCAAAGCCTGGGTCAAAGATTGCGGCACCCGGCCGACCCGATGCATCAGCAGTCGGCCGGGGCCTGTCGGAGCATCGCGTTCCACATGCAGGCCGCGAGGTCCTGCGTCCGGCAGCGTCTGGAGCGCCCCTTTGGCCCTAGCACACCGGTAAGGAGGGAGACCCTGGAGTCCAGCACTGCGCCCCCTGCCCCAATGGACAGGCCCCCGTAGAGGAGAGACAGGGGCAGCTAGCGCGGGCCCCCTGTACTGAACTGCGACCGGCAAGGGGGAGGGTCGGCATAACCCGTGTTAGGGGCAGCTAGGAGCAGGTCTCTGGCTCTATATTCCTCCACAGCAATGTCATGCTCACCCCTGTGCAATCCCCTATGGAGGGGCATTGTATTGTCGCCCTGCGGTCACCAGTATGGTGGTGGTGTGGGGCTATATAATTATTAGGCAACAGCTAGAAATGAGCGACAGCCCTGGAGTCAGAAACATGGCTGTTCACCTACGGCACCCAGGGGTCAGCGTAGGTCCAGCCGGGACCAGCATGGGAGTCCAGCACGCAGGAGGCCAGGGAGGGGGACGTAGGGCTGGAGAAGCCTCTCTCTTACCACAGCCGTCTTCACCCTCCGTCCGTTCCAGCAGGGTCGCCCCTTCAGCTACTGGCACCGTAGTGGCAGGACGCTGGAGAGGGACTTGGCGTGCGGGCGACCCTTGCGCTGGCGGGATGCAGGGGAGCTGGGCTGCCCTGGTCCACCTTGCCTTCTGTGGGGGAGGCAGCAGTGCGGAGACCGGCACTGGCGCAGCTCAACCCCGGGAGAACAGAGAGGTCTAGTGCGTCTCTGTTGTCCCTGATGATCTGGAACAAAAAGAAATCAAAAAGTGAAACAAAAGGAGAAAACAGCCCTGCAGTAGCAGGGAGTGTCTTGCCTCCTTGGACACTAAGCAAAAACTGGCAGTCTCTCTCTCCAGGCTGAGGGTATAGCTGTGGAGGAGGGGCTTAACAGTCTTCACTTAGTGTCACGCCTCCTATGGAGATGAGCTATACCCAAGGTCTTCTGTGTCCCCCAAGGAAACTGGGCGAGAAAGAAATATCATTTGAAGGAAGGGGGGGGGTTACCCTTCCATAAAATGGTACAAAAAAATAATAAAAATGGTACATACAATAATAGTAAATGGTAAGATTGAAAAATTGCTGATTAATACATAGTGAGATTATATACTTGCTTCACCCTTTTAGTGGGGAGGGAGGGAGGTTCCCCGTATTTATGGTGCAGAGTCAGTAAGAATGTGGATTTCCTCAGTGGTAGCCTATAATCAGGCGTGGAATATTTTTTTGTAAATAGTCACAGATGTATAAAATGTGCAAATATAGGTGGCAGAATGAGAGGTCATTCAACGATCATCTCCACCATATATTGCTATTCATTAATTCCCCAATAGGTGATTCGATCATAAAATGTCACTATGATTTCTGAAGTGTAAATCCGTTGATATATTCCAGATGACTTTCAATGTAATTAATTCGTTGACTGGAGAGTTAATAATATGTTTGAATTATTGCCTTATTTTGAGTTATATGCCCTGACTGTAAATACCTTCTCTGACGATGCGCCTTTCTGGACTTTGTGCTGTAAGTTTTCTCTTTCAGCGTCCCACGTGTATATGACATCACTTTTCTATCTAGCGTCCCACGTGTCTCGGATCGTTCGGCGTTCACTGTATAAGCGATCTTTGGGGAAGCGTTTCGGGGGTCTAAACTGCCTCCTTCTCCACTGATGAAGGAGGCCGTTTTGACCCCCGAAACACGTATGGTGATGAAAATACAAACAAACCCGCAACAAAACCACTAGTTGAATACGACCATTGAACATCCTGGAAGCGTTTCTAATTATAACCCTCCCCAAAGATCGCTAATACAGTGAACGCCGGCCGATTCTTACTGACTCAGCACCATAAATACGGGGAACCTCCCTCCCCACTAAAAGGGTGAAGCAAGTATATGCACCTTATAATCTCACCATGTATTAATCTGCAATTTTTCAATCTTACCATGTACTAATTGTATGTACCATTTTTATTAGTTTTTTGTACCATTTTATGGAAGGGTAATCCCCCCCCCCCCCCTTTAAAGGGAAATTTTTAAAGTGATTTTATTATAAAGAAACAATTTTTATGATTGATGTTCAAATAAATGTATATTTTACTTCTATTGCTCTCTGTGTGGTCAACCAGTTGACGTGAACATGAACATATGATGTACGAGCTGAACCCGGACACATCCCCTTCTCTTACCCAGGCAGCCCCTCTGAGATGAGCATCGGAGCATGAAAAGCTGAATTGCGCAGGGGCAGATCTGGTAACATACCGGTTCTGTGCTAGGTGGAGGCTTTCGCCTAGCAGTGTTCCCGTGACGTCACCGGCACTAATGGGCGGGCTTAGCAGCGTAAAAATGTGCTCATCTCGGAGGGGCTGTCTGGGTAAAAAGGGGATATGTCCAGGTTCAGCTCTGAACCTAGACAACCCCTTTAACCCATTTGCGCTATATAGACAGTTATATCCATCGTAGGTCTGCAGGGTATGTATGGAGAGGGGTCTTACGCGGCGGGAGCCTGCTTCTATAATACTGAGTCTAATGCCAGTTATTTATCCTTTCAGCAGCTGCAGTCAATAGCGACTGCAACATCTGAGCAGTTAGACAAAGGGCCTCTCTGATCAGATCTCTCCCGCATAGTCATCTCACCTAGTCCTCCAGCAAGAAAAAGAGAGAGGGCAGAGGAACGCAGCAGATCAAAGGTGCAAAGAGGTTTGGGTCCACCCTTGGTGCACTTAACTGCTCATTTGCATATGAAATAAAAAGTACTTTTTCTCCAGAATGGAGAAATGGATCGCTAAGAGAAAGGTACATTTACATTCAGCTAAGCTAGCCCTACAAGGCGTTGGGGGTCATTTACGATGGGTTCTACACTAGGTTTTGATTAAAAAAAATTAAATCACAAGACCCCATCTTTTGGAGTGGTGAGGGAGTAACAGGTGTGGAGGGGGCCAGGCTGGGGCATCAGGCCAGACACATTTACCAAACAGTTAGAAGCTGGAGTCGTTTTTTGCCCCAAACACACGGACTGCCGGTGGTGCGCCTAATGCTTAGAGATACAGGATTAATCCGCCTGTTCTCCCTCCAGCTGAATGCAGATACAAAGTCATACATGACTATAATACATGTATGTGACAGGACGCATATTCCTTTTGGGTAGTAGTAGTAGTACAAGGTGGAGGTTTACTTTAACAAATACACATTTCTTTTTTTTGTGTCTACAAGTGATCCTTAATCTCCAAACAAACCTTACTTGTAGCTCCCTCCGTATTCCTAATAATCTCATAGTATAGCATGACTAGCAGAACAAATATGTCACTATAGGCGTCCCTGGAAAATATGATGAAAGCGTGTAACGTCAGGCTGCACCTCTGGTGTCCACTACATAATGAGCAGGATAATGGAAAGGCTCAGTGTCTTCCACTTACATTGTCTTGTGTGCCCAGATCCGGCTTGTGCCACGTCTCAATCTTAATCAAGAAGTCATCCTTCATGTATTCATTCTGCAATAGAAACACAAGTCTCATTTTGTATTTTTAATAGACTCTTCCCCCCTCCCCCCTTAAAACGCAGTCAGTTTTTAGCTTAGCAATAGCAGGCAGAAGCAGGAGCCGCTCCGCTCACCTAATCCTGGCATAGGACATGGTTGGGGGGGGGGGCGCACAGGCAGGAACAGCAATGTGCGCTCCTGCCCAGTTCATAAACTGTAGAGCCCGTACACCACTGAGAAGTACGCTTTAGGGAAGACAGAGGTGCGCTTTTGGGGGGGGGGGTAAAAATGTGAAATGCATTCTTCAAGTATATTACAAAAAGTAATATTAGGGCATTTAGGACATTTTACCAAAAAGGTAATTAAAAGTTTAGTTACTCTTTAATGTACAATTTAGTGTACAATATTAATGACCTATCCTCAGGGTAGGTGAGCAATGTTTGATGGGTGGGGGTCTGAGCGCCGGAACCCCTGCTGATCGGTTGTTTAAAAATGCACTGCAGCCGCCTTAGGCTACTAATTTAACATCTGGGTTTCTGCTGGATCCGGCAGGGTTCAGCATAAACGCTTCCGTTACTGATAATACAACCATCTGCATCTGTTATGAACTGATCCGGTTGTATTATCTTTAACATAACCAAGACGGATCCGTCATGAACTCCATTGAAAGTCAAGGGGGACGGATCAGTTTTCTATTGTGGCAGAGAAAACGGATCCGTCACCACTGACGAGTCATGACGGATCCGTCTTGCTCCGCATCCCAGGACCCACTCAAACGCTGCTTGCTGCGCATAGGAACGCATTGAAACGGAAACAGAATGTATTCTGGTGTACTCCGTTCCCTGTTGTTCATTGACAATGAATGGGGACAAAACTGAAGCGTTTTCCCCCCGCTATTGAGATCCTATAGCGGAAAGGGAAAGCGCAGATATGAAAGTAGCCTTACAACTTGCCAAGCACAGCGCCATACATTAGATACAATTAGATTGCAGCTCATCTCCATCCACTAGAATGGGGCTTAGGAGGAGCCTGCTGCGCCCACTGGAGCGCCCTGGCATCTTCAACCAGCTGGTCAGCGGGGTGCAGAAAGCGGGAACTCCACGGATCAGATATTGACGACCTATCCCGAGGCTAGCTCATCAATATCAAAATCTCGGGCAGTCCCAAGATTATTTTACTATAAAATCTTAAGTAGTTAACATACTCCCCGCCTAGGACTATGTAATGGATGCATTCTGACTAGGGGAAAAAAGCCGTTGGACATAATCATTTCTAGAGGAGAGTAATGTAGATTTAATAGCTTTCATTTCAGTGAATAATTGGTATTTACTCCCCTTTATACCATTATAATCTCCGGCATGGTTTACAGCCCTGAGTTAATGGTAACAGTTAATAACGTAGACAGCAATTCATGGGGATAATTACCGCGAGCTGTAAAGCTATTAATACAAACACATCCCCCATGAGCCACCAGCAAAATGGCCCCTTGAGGGAACCTCCTGCCTGAGTAAAAAGGGCAGTAAAATGTAAGAGCGGGCGGCTCTGGCGCACAAACAGCTGATTGTGTCGAGGAGCAGGATGCAGAAGGTCACAGAGTTGGCTCAGACAGCGACGAAATCTGCTAGTCGTCAAATACTATCTGCGGTATTACACGATTGTGTCTGATGAGAGACAGAACTAAAAGCTGCCATGTGGCTCCTTCTACTTAGGGTCCATTCACACGTCTGTAATTTGGGTCAGCACATTCGTTCCGAGATTTGCGGAACCATTCACTTTCAATGGGGCTGGAATGGATGCGAATCTGCATTTTCGGGATCCACATCAGTTTTTTCGGGATCCGCAATTCCGTTCCACAAAAAAATAGAACATGTGCTATTCTTGTCCGCGGACCAGAAACGGCATTTTCTATTATAATGTTTGTGATGTGCGGTCCGCAAATTGCGGATCGCACATTGCAGGTGTCCGTGTTATGTGGATCCGCAAAACACTTATGGACGTGTGAATGGACCCTTCAAGGGGTAGTCCCATCTGGGACATTGATGGCCTTTTTTTTTTTAAACATACCAACCTCCATAGTGCCCTTAGTATATATTATGCACCCCCCTCAGTGCCTCTTGGACATCATATGGCCCTCACAGTGTCCCCCCAGTATGAATAATGGCCCCTATAGTGTCTCCACCAGTATGAATAATACTGACCATCACCGATGTAATCTGCTGACATTCCTTCATGACAGTGGTGGCGAACCTATGGCATGGGTGCCAGAGGCGGCACTCAGAGCCCTCTCTGTGGGCACCCACGCCTTGGAAAAAGTCTATGGCGTACAAATATGCCTTAGACTTCTCCTGCCATTCATCAGCGGAGGGCGCACTATGAACAGCACAGGCAGCTCATTGAATGTAGGCAGGCTATTATAGCTAAGGGATAAAGTACATAGAAGATATACGATATTGGTATTCAGGGTAATTTGCCGTGTTGGCACTTTGCGATAAATATGTGGCTTTTGGGTGGCAGTTTGGGCATTCTGTCTGTAAAAGGTTCACCATGCACTGCTGTATGACAAGATGAGAACTAAATAAGTAACCATTCATATCTGCACCTTACCATCCGTTGGGTAGGTGTCATACACAATCCATGTCTACAACTAGGATATGGTTTTAAATCTACTGTGACACCGCCCTTACAGGGATGATAAATCTGTAATAATATGGTATTGTAGGAAAATAATGTACTTACTGTAATAACTGTGAGAGGACACATGCAAAGAAATCAAAGGAAAAAAGGGTTAGTGCATGTCATTTCAACAAAGCCGAGGCAGATTCCATATAAAAAGTCATCAAATACTTAAAGGAGTTTTCCGGCAGTACATATTGATGAACCTATCCTCAGGGTGGGTGATCAAGATTTGATGGGGGGGGGGGGGGTCTGAGCCTCACAACCCCTGCCGATCAGCCGCTTGAAAAGGCGCTGCAGCCTCCTTACAGAATACCAAGCACAGCGCCATACAGTGCATAGTGACTGTGCTTGGTATTGCAGCCCGGGCACATTCATTTGGCCTAGGAAGAGGCTGCAGAATGACAGGAGGGGATTTAAGACAGAGAATGACTTGTTTAGTAAGAAAAGCAAACTGGCCACAGGGCGACGTGCTACCAAAGAGCGATTTTAGGCGCCATATGAGAGGATGCAAAAGCCTGACGAGTGTTTGCGCATTTGTTGGCTGATTGGCAGCACCTTTGCACAAACCAATTATCAGGAATGAGCATTCGTAGGACCCGATAATTGGCCCTAAACAATGTTACACTGAGAGGGGCAAACACATGGGGTCCTTTATCAAACTGGTGTAAAGTAGAACTGACTTAGTTGCCCATAGCAACCAATCAGACTCCACCTTTCATTTTCCAAAAGAGCTGTCAAAAATGAAAGGAGGAATCTGATTGGTTGCTATGGGCACCTAAGCCAGTTCTACTTCACACCAGTTTGATAAATGACCCCGACAGTCTCTGTGGCTGTATTTCATTTAGAATGTCTGCCGTGGATTTATCCTATGAATAGCAAAGCACACATTGACATCCTGAGGATTTAAAATCTGCACCACAGGTTATACTACCATTCCCGGCTGGATCCCATTGACTATAATGGGTACCAGTGAAGGGCCATTTTTCAGCCTGACAAAACCCATTGCATGAACTTATGCTGGTAGGTCAGAGCGGGAACTCCGGCAGCCTGCCGGATCTGATAAACGGAAGTGTGAACATACCTGTATTCTGCTATTAAAGTACCACCCAAAAAATAAAATAATAGAGGTATTAGTCGGAGGCATCTGGGGAGCGCAGCATGAGGTGGCACTGCTGGATTTTCTTTAATGAGGTCGATCAGCAGGATCAACACAATTAAATCAGGTATACCTGTATTTTAGGACTGATCCTGCTTATTAAAGCAATACCTGGATGGTGAAAATCCAGTGCACCAATCCAGAGTGGCAGAAATGGTGTGTGGCAAACACAGGAAATCAAAGGAGCGGAGGTGCACTGAGGCGCTAGGGCCTGCCCCATGGTGCACTAAAGCCCTAATTTGCATATGGAATTAAAGGGATTTTCAAGGAGCAGAATATGGATGACCTATCCTCACTGGAGCAGCGTGGGTAGTAGTGCCGTGTCAGTGCCCCCCCCCCCCCCCCACCAATCAGATATTGAGGACTTTATCCTGAGGATAGCTCATCAGTATTGTAGTCCCAGAAAACTCTTTTTTTCTGATGTTTCACCATCCGGGTATCGTTTGAAACAGCAGGCTGAACCCTAAGAGACAGTGTCTGGTTTAATAGGATTGATCCTGCTGACAGATCCACTTTAATATCATGCCCATATAAACAATGACTATAGGGTATTCATACGTGACTCTGTAAAAGGTCACTGTCCTCAGCTCTAAATCTAGTTCCCCATGAAAATTGCACTGCAAACTGTTCCACTTCAGGGTGAATGGGTCAAGGGAAACCAACGTGCAAGGAGATATCCTCAGAGAGACAAACGCAGAAAACCGGAGCCAAGTTAGCATCATTTCGGCTCTCTTGCCTTCCTCCAGCCAAGGTAACAAGATGCCTGTCAGGATAGCCTGCATTATTCATGTAGAAGGCCAGTGAGAAGCACATGCAGATTAGGTAACAAAGTCCCAGCTAGAGCAAGGAGGCCGCACAGTAAAAATCCGGTCGGCAGGACTGCTATTCATCAGCCGCCAGTCTCCGTACTCACCGGTCCTGCAGTAGGGGTAGGCATTCCAGGCCTTCTCGTGCATATTCAGCGCTCCTTCAGGCGCCAGAATCCTTACAAATGCTGGTACTTTGCTGCAGACAAGATACACAGTGATTACGTTCTGCAGACACAGACTGCAAGAAAGTCTAAATTCAAAAACTGCTATACACAAGCCAAACCATGCGATATAAAACACACACACACACACACACACACACACATCATATACACAGGATATTCTCATATGCACTTTTTTACTTTCCGGTATAGACACTGTCAATGCAATTCCGCAACTCATTTTAGGGTTAGATTCTTACGGTGCTCACTGCCCGGTATCAACAATATGTTAACTTTATTCTGCAGATCAATACGATTAAATCATAAAAAGGGGTTATTCAAGACTATAACAGACCTCCTGTAGTGGGTGATCAACTTTACCTGGAACCCCCCCCCCCCCCCCTCAGGGTTTGGTCTCCGGAGGGGGGGGCAGCTCTTCACATCCCTGCTGCACTAAAATCAACATCCTGATGGGGGGGATCCCAGCAGTGAGAGTAAGGTGTCAGCTGTGTAATACCACCAGTACCTGCAAGAGATGGAGTAGGCCCAGCTCCTGAGCCGCAGTGGTGACCTGCTCCTCTTGCGCCACCTGTGACGAATGTAGAGCAGCTCACAACTGTGGCCAGCGATTGGCTGTAGAACCCAACTGCGGGGGACAGGTAAGTATGATTACCACTGCGGGTAGGCCACCCTGGAAGGTTTGATAGTCTTGGATAACTCTATAACCCTTTTAATAAAAAATAAAGAAAAATTATAATAAAAAAAATTATATATATTTTTTATTATTATAATTTTTTATTTTTATTTTTTAACAAAAAAAGATTGTTTTCTGTTGCCATATACCCATAATTTTTATTTTTTTTCTACTGATGGAGCTGCGTAGGGGCTCATTTTTATTTAGATATATGCGACCTTTTGATCATCTTTTATTTCATTTTTGGGGAGGCAAGGTAACCAAAAAGTATAATTCTGGTATTTGGGATTTTTTAATCTTTTTTTTACAACAATCACCGTGCAGGTTCTATAATGAATAATTTAATAGATTGGGTCATTTCATTTTTCACATTTTTTAGTACCCTCAGCGGGCCTGGAAGCTGGAACTGTTTATACTACTACTGAATTTACAGTACATAGGCATTCTGACAGTGGCGGCAGGTCTGTGGGGGGGGGGGGGGGGCAGGATCTCTAATCCCAGCAGTGAGGACCAGTTGTCAGCTGTGTAATATCACCAGAACCCGCTAGAGATAGTGTGGGCCCAGGTCCTGAGTCGGTGCCGTTGCTGTGACGCGCTACTACAGCAAAGACAGAATGTCCTAAATGCCTGGTCAAACTGAAACACAAGCAATATGGAAAAAGAATAAAGATTTATCACTTTATCAGTTTATTAATATAGCACATGTCGCCAGGAGAGAAACTAGCGGATAGCGCACTCATTTAAATAGTGGATCAGCTGAGTTCTTTATTTTCTGTTGCTCATTGCTCGAAATTACACTAACATTACATTTATTTTGTGTCAATAAGGCTACTTTCACACTAGCGTTCGGGGCTCCGCTTGTGAGTTCCGTTCAAAGGCTCTCACAAGCGGCCCCGAACGCTTCCGTCCAGTCCTAATGCATTCTGAGTGGATACGGATCCGCTCAGAATGCATCAGTCTGGCAGCGTTCAGCCTCCACTCCGCTCAGCAGACGGACACCTGAACGCTGCTTGCAGCGTTCGGGTGTCCGCCTGGCCGCGCGGAGGCAAACGGATCCGTCCAGACTTACAATGTAAGGCTACTTTCACACTAGCGTTCGATCGGATCCGTTCTGAACGGATCCGATCATAATAATGCAGACGGAGGCTCCGTTCAGAACGGATCCGTCTGCATTATTTTAGCATATAACAGCTAAGTGTGAAAATAGCCTCGTACGGATCCGTCCAGACTTTCAATGTAAAGTCAATGGGGGACGGATCCGCCTGAAGATTGATCCATATTGTGGCATCTTCAAACGGATCCGTCCCCATTGACTTACATTGTAAGTCTGGACGGATCCGCACGGCCAGGCGGACACCCGAACGCTGCAAGCAGCGTTCAGCTGTCCGCCTGTCCGTGCGGAGGCGAGCGGAGCGGAGGCTGAACGCCGCCAGACTGATGCAGTCTGAGCGGATCCGCTCCATTCAGACTGCATCAGGGCTGGACGGCTGCGTTCGGGTCCGCTCGTGAGCCCCTTCAAACGGAGCTCACGAGCGGACCGACGAACGCTAGTGTGAAAGTAGCCTTAGTCAATGGGGACGGATCCGTTTGAAGATGACACACTGTGGCTCAATTTTCAAACGGATCCGTCCCCCATTGACTTTCAATGTAAAGTCTGGACGGATCCGTCTGAGGCTACTTTGACACTTAGAATTTTTTTTACAATATAATGCAGACGGATCCGTTCTGAACGGATCCACCGTCTGCATTATATGAGCGGATCCGTCTCAAGTGTGAAAGTAGCCTAAATTGTGCAGAATTTATTGGATTCCATAAAATCACAATTACCAGAATTTACCAGTATCGCCAATCCCCAAAATACTAGTTCTTATGGCTAAAGCTTATTGGCTATCCAGCCTAAAATAAATTAGACTATAAGGATGGATTGCTGCACTTCATCCTCATGCACGTGACCGTATTTTCCCTTAGTGTCCGAGTGCACACAGACCCATTCGTTTCCACGGGACCACAAAAAAACTAATAGAAATAAAAACGGACAGTAAACAGGTATCATCTATGCAGATGTCACCTGTGTGCTGTCCGTTGTGTTTGTTTTTTGCCCGCATCCGTGTGTACATTCTGCAAATTACAGAACACGTCCTATTCTTGTCCGTACTGCTGATAAGAATAGTTATTTCTAGTAATGGGAGTGAGGAAAATGCGGATTGCACATGGAAGGTGCTTGTATTTTGCAGATCTGTGTTTTGCAGACTGAAGTACGGATACAGTTGTGTGCATGAGGCCTTAAAGGGGCTGGCCCGCCAAAAATATTCTACAGTTTTCAAACCAGCACCTGGATCTGAATACATTTCTAATTGCATGTAATTAAAAATTTATTATAGCTACTGAGTTATCCAATTAAAACTATCTGTATAGCGCCACCTGCTGTTTGCTCTTTTTCTAATTTCTCTGTCCTGCTCACCAAAACAGAAGCACATGCTCAGTTCCAACCTTCAACTGCCACGAGCTGCAGCAGAAAGGACGAGCCTCCCGAGCTGCAGCAGAAAGGACGAGCCTCCCGAGCTGCAGCAGAAAGGACGAGCCTCCCGAGCTGCAGCAGAAAGGACGAGCCTCCCGAGCTGCAGCAGAAAGGACGAGCCTCCGAGCCAGACGAGCCTCCCGAGCTGCAGCAGAAAGGACGAGCCTCCCGAGCTGCAGCAGAAAGGACGAGCCTCCCGAGCTGCAGCAGAAAGGACGAGCCTCCCGAGCTGCAGCAGAAAGGACGAGCCTCCCGAGCTGCAGCAGAAAGGACGAGCCTCCCGAGCTGCAGCAGAAAGGACGAGCCTCCCGAGCTGCAGCAGAAAGGACGAGCCTCCCGAGCTGCAGCAGAAAGGACGAGCCTCCCGAGCTGCAGCAGAAAGGACGAGCCTCCCGAGCTGCAGCAGAAAGGACGAGCCTCCCGAGCTGCAGCAGAAAGGACGAGCCTCCCGAGCTGCAGCAGAAAGGACGAGCCTCCCGAGCTGCAGCAGAAAGGACGAGCCTCCCGAGCTGCAGCAGAAAGGACGAGCCTCCCGAGCTGCAGCAGAAAGGACGAGCCTCCCGAGCTGCAGCAGAAGGACGAGCACTCCCGAGCTGCAGCAGAAAGGACGAGCCTCCCGAGCTGCAGCAGAAAGGACGAGCCTCCCGAGCTGCAGCAGAAAGGACGAGCCTCCCGAGCTGCAGCAGAAAGGACGAGCCTCCCGAGCTGCAGCAGAAAGGACGAGCCTCCCGAGCTGCAGCAGAAAGGACAAGCCTCCCGAGCTGCAGCAGAAAGGACAAGCCTCCCGAGCTGCAGCAGAAAGGACAAGCCTCCCGAGCTGCAGCAGAAAGGACAAGCCTCCCGAGCTGCAGCAGAAAGGACAAGCCTCCCGAGCTGCAGCAGAAAGGACAAGCCTCCCGAGCTGCAGCAGAAAGGACAAGCCTCCCGAGCTATTTGAAATAAATCTAGCAGAACAACTGAAGCAATGAATAGGGAGCTCTGGATCCATGTGAGGTGCAGGGCTGATTCTAGCTTTGTTAGAAAGAGGTTGTCATGTACTAGATTATGTAGGATTTTCATTCTTTAAATTATTCATGGGTTATCCCCTTTAAAAGGGATTGTCCAGAAGAAAACACGGCTGTTTACTTCCTAAACCAGCGATACACCTGTCCATGAGTTGTGTCTAGTATTATAGCTAAACGCCATTGAAGTGAAGGTGGTTGTACTGCAATACCGCACACAGGTGGTATTGCAGTGTGGCACTGTTTTGGGAAGTACGTAGCTATGTTTGTCCAATCTGGACTCGCCTCCTTAAAGGGAATCTGCCTGCAGTTTTCACCATGCTAAATTGCTGACAGCATTAGGCAGGGACTCGAAAGAGCAGGACAAACATACCTTTTGTGGAGATTTTATTATCAGGAGAAGTGTGAAAATGAACTTTTATTCTGCCAGGTTCTACTCCTGCACTGGAGGTGGAGATTCACCATGAAGTGCTCTCTGCATTCAGCTGCTTTACAACCCCTCCCCTCGGCACTGAGGGACAGATGTATTGGTCTCCTGGTTGGTGGCTACAGCTCTCACTGTAGCAGAAGGGAGGGTCTGTGAAGCAGCTCAATGCAGAGAGCACTTCATGGTGAACCTCCGCCTCCAGTGCACCTGCACAGCAGAATTTGGCTGAATAAAACTACATATTCATCCTACTCCTGATGATAAAAGTTCGACAAAAGTTTATGCTTATCCTGCTCTCTCCGCACCCTACCAAGTGTTTAGCATGAGCAAAACTGCTGACAGATTACCCTTTATTTGACTTCACCAAACAATTCAAAAAATATAAAATTACCTTTGTAAATGGTAAATCTTGTGTGTATACTGTCCTTTCTCCCCATCCTTCTCATAAGGCTCATTTACAAGTACTTCCACGCCTTCGCCTCCTCCTGTTTCATTCTTACTGGCTTCTGCTACCGAGTAGAGCTGGCCCACTTGGTACTAAATGAGTTAACAAAACCAGTTAGTTCAGCATACACAGGGTTACTTTAAATCTTCAAGGGCAAGGTAGGACAAAACACTGTTAGATGTTAGGAGCAAGTCAGACCCCAACTGGACTTTGTTAGTGGTCCGGGAATAAAACCAGTCATAGATAATAGAAAAGCGATCCAAACACACAGGAAATATACTAAACCTTGTAAGCTAGTCTTCAAAAAGGCACACATTTTGATGCAAAACTCACATGTGAAAAAATTAGATTTTCTTTATATATATATATTTTATTTTTTTTAAAAGGGGGGGGGGGGGGCTGTGCAGTTCTTAGAATTTATGCTGGAAAACTGGCGTAACTTATACCCAAAATCTCGTAGCTGCCATAGATTTCAGTTCTGGTCTCTGAACGGCCTCTTAATAATTGTAGCACATAGCACATCTGATGTTAGCGAGACAGATATTAGGATCACTGCATAAAATGCTGGTCTTAAAGGAAATCTTTCAACAGGAAATTCACTTGTATTATCTCTGCTGTGCCAGAAAAGTGGCATTAAAAAGTTGCAAGCTGTTTGACTTTTTGATGCAACTTAAAAAAGTTGCAAGTGCCTCTTATTACGCTGCCCTCACCACATATCCAAAAGGGGGTGTGGAAAGGGTGGGAAAGGGGTATGGCCAACATCAGAGACTCCTGGAGGTTGCGCCTAATTTATAGCGCATCCTGCGGCAGCGCAGGAGATATCAAACACCAGTCTCGATAAATCTACCCCATAGTCTTATAGGGCTAGCTCAGCCGAATGTAATGATACCTTTCACTTAGCAATCCATACTTCTTCCGCTAGCCCTTCTCCATTGACAAGGCCAGGTGAGATGACTATGCAGGAGGAGCAAGGGTGCACGGAGTGGCTTGGCCCTCCCCTCAGTGCATTTAACTGCTCATTTGCCTATGGATTAAAATGGCTTTTTCTCCAGAATGAAGCAACAGATCACTAAAGGTCCCTTTACATGGGACAATGTACAAGCAGATTGTCCCGCTGCTTTTACATGCACCAATCTCCTCCACAGTATAGGGAGGAGCGATCGCTAATGTCATCGCTCTTCCCTATCCTAACTCGTTGTTTCCCGGCAGCAGATCCTGTTTACACAGCACGATCTGCCACTGGGAAACGAGGATTTTTGTGTTCGCACAAGAGATCCAATTACCGGATGAACAAGAATTTAGCTTGTTCCTCGGGTAATCGGTGGTGCATTTACACCGCCAGATCATTGCTAACGAGTGTTACTATGAACGCTCGTTAGCGATGAGCAAGGCCAGAGATAGCCAACCTCACTCTCTCCAGCTCTTGCAAAACTACAACTCCCAGCATGCCCAGACAGCCTCAAGCTATCAGCCTACAGCAAGGCATGGTGAGAGTTGTAGTTTTACAACAGCTGGAGAGCCACAGGTTGGCCATCCCTGATCTAGGCGATTCTTGACCCGTGTAAAGGGCCCTAAAGTGACAGGTATCATGACATTCTACTGAGCTAGCCATACAAGAGTGATAGACTCCTTTTAATAAACCCCCCCTCCCCCATAGTAGTCAGTATCCAATATCTAGACAGATTGCCTTTCTACATCCTGTTTTTGTCCATCCCTGTCAAAAGATTTACCGGTAATTTCAAAATAGTCATATATCGATGGCAGAAAGGTTTAACAAAAAGTGTTCCGTTAGGGTACATTCACACAAAACGCAGAAAAAAGAAGTTTTTTGCTACACTTTTCTGCAACCACTGCATATACTGAACAGCATGTATAGAAAGGTCATCTGGGCTTCCAGCAGTACAACGGAGCTGACAAGTGAGCTGCAGAAAGTAGGAAAATGTCAGCGGTGTGTGCCGTAACGCCATTGTGAAAAACGCCAGATATAGGCGAAGCGGAAATATGTGAAACCTCAGCAACGCCTAGAAATTGTGTTGCTCTGCGCTATATTCAGTTAATCTTTACAATGGGGCTACTCATGCAAAATGTCACGCGGCCAAAGATCGCAAAGAAACATGACAAGACAATGAAAAGGAAGTTGGCCGTGTTGCGACACCCAAGCTGGCAGAATTCTGGTTAAGTTTAGATTTGAGGCGCTTTTCGTTTCATGGGTCACAATGTGATCGCGTTCTTTTTCGTTATGTCGCCATGCAGTACTGTGATCTTTGGCCTAAAGTCACTGCGTAGCCTCAGACTTATGAAACAGACATACCCAAATGGACCATCAAATCTTAGGTCACTATTTGGGTGCAGTCACATGACCGCCACGTCCGGGACCCGCACCTTTCTTTAGAGCCCGCAAAGTGAAGGAGTGGCCGCCCTTCATTCATTTCTATGGGAGCACCGAAAATAGCTGAGCGCTGCGCTTGGCTATTTTCTGCAGTCCCATTGAAATGAATGGCAAGCGCACCAAGCAAGCGCGGCCACCACTCCATTCACTTCTGTGGGGCTGACGGAAATAGCAAAGCCAGTGCCATAGAAATGAATGGAGGGAGGCTGCACATATGCCGTTCACCCTACTTTGCAGGCTTTGTTCTAAGTATATGTGTGCGGGTCCCAGATATATCAGAAATTGGGGGCATATCCTAGTCATATGCCCCCAATGTCTGAGGTGAGACAACCCCTTTAAAATGCCCTCCCCGTACACCTGGGCCCCTCACACGGACAGTACTTACTTCGTTGCACGAGCACTGCGTGGATCAAAACATCCGGCGTCGGGGCAGCCAATAGCAGGCCGCAACGGGAATGAGCCTCCCTAGCATCGCAGACGATGCTAGGGAGGCTCGTTTCCGTCGCAGCCTAAATTGGCTCCCCCTTCGACTGCGGATGTTCTTATCCGTGCGACGGGGGTTGCAGCGGCCGCCGTGCGGGCACCAGGAGCAACGCGGGTGCCGGGGAGCGAGGTAAGTACTATCCGTGCGAGGGGTCCGGGAGTACGGAGAGGCATTTTAGGAGTTGGATAACCCCTTTAAAGGTTTGTTCACATCTGCATTGACATTTCCATTATTGTAAAACAATGCGTCTGTTTTACGTTCCATTTGTTTACATGGGAAATTGTGAGCATCGGCTATGCTCTGTGTCCACTTGGTTAGGCTTCCATTATTTTTTATGTAAAAGAACAACGGAAAAGTCAAGAATCTGACTTATTCTACTGGTAATAATAATAATAATAATAATAATAATAATAATACAGGACTCTTTGATAATAACCTCCTAAATACTACAATTGTAAGATGCACCCACAAATCATTTTATTCCTTTTCAATTCCAGTCTCCATTGCCCTGAACACCCCTCTCCTGTGGACCTCAATCCTCTCCCCGAGGGACGCTCTCATTTCACAGATACTACCCTATGGGTGCTATATAGGGGCTGATCTCTTCTCTGCAGGTCACATAACCAGTTTTAAGAGGATCAGCTGGTCCCAGCAGCATTTGCAGGGTCCATTTTAATCCTTTCTGTTATTTCTGATCCTTTAATCTCATTTACAATGGAAAAAAAAAAGATGAAATGGATGAGAAATAGCTCAGGATCCCACAAGATGCATTGTCAAAAAGATGCACAGACAGTGAGGGAGTCTGGCCCGAGGCGTCCTCTCAGTAATGGCCTATTATTTATGTAAGAACAGGATCATAGGAAATTTGCCTGATAATTAGTAGTTTGAGGGTAGTCTGCTTTGGGCAATCCCTTCTTGTTGGATGGTTTCCCAGATGAGAAGTTGATCACAAGTTGCCTCACTGCTGAGACCCACAGGGATCAACTGGAATCTGTGGGGGAACCCGCAACCCAATGCACTGGCAATGTAATAGATGGATATGTCAGGTTCTCCAGGGTGAGACATGTTCTGTCTCTGGCTAATAGATGAGGGAGTATAGAATACAGGATTCCACTAGTATTTGAATCTGAGGGCTTACAAAAAAAATGTATTACCATTTTAATTATGTAAGGCCCCTTTCACATGGGCGAGTTTTCCACGCGGGTGTAATGCGTGAGGTGAACGCATTGCACCCACACTGAATCCGGACCCATTCATTTCTATGGGGCTGCGTACAGGAGCAACACAGGCCCCATAGAAGTGAATGGGGCTGCGTGAAATTCGCAAGCAAGTGCGGATGCGGTGCGATTTTCACACACGGTTGCTAGGAGACGATCGGGATGGGGACCCGATCTTTATTATTTTCCCTTATAACATGGGTATAAGGGAAAATAATAGCATTCTGAATACAGAATGCATAGTAAAACAGCGGTAGAGGGGTTAAAAATAATGAGCAAATTTAACTTACCCCATCTACTTGATCGCATAGTGGATCTCCTCTTCTTTCTACTTTCTTTAGGACCTGGCTAAAGGACCTTTGATGACGTCACTGCACTCATCACATGGTCCATCACCATGGATGGTGTAGTGACGTCATCAATGGTCCTTTAGCCAGGTCCTAAAGAAAGTAGAAAGAAGAGGAGATCCACTATGCGATCAAGTAGATGGGGTAAGTTAAATTTGCTTATTATTTTTAACCCCTCAATGGACATTTTACTAAGCATACTAGTAGTCAGAATGCTATCATTTTCCCTTATAATCATGTTATAAGGGAAAATAATACAAATCTACACAACACCGATCCCAAACCCAAACTTCTGTGAAGAAGTCCGGGTTCGGGTCTGGGTACCAAACATGCCTTTTTTTCTCACGCGCGTGTAAAACGCATTAAAAATATATTGAAAAAACATATTTTTAGCTCCAAATGAGTAAAATGCAATCTTAAAACAAAAAAAGGTGTCCATAATTAGGGTGAATTCACACGACTATGTATTTTACTGTCCGCAAAACGCAAAAAATACGGATGAAGTCCATGTTGCATTGTTTTGTTTTTTTTGCGGACCATTTTTAACAATATCTATTCTTGCCGCAAAATGGAGAAGAATAGGACAGGTTTTATTTTTCTGCGGGGCTGCGGATTTCATTCTGGAGCATGAACTGCTGGAGGAGGCCTGTCATTTATGACGAGGCCTGTGCCTCCGTAGATCAGGGCCATTGTATTCAGATAATCACTATAGTAAATGTGTCTTTATGTAGTTTACGATTCGTCCCGATCTTATTCTACAGCAAGGCTGGGTTTACACTTTCCAGCCACAGTGCGGTTTCTGCAGTGGTTTTACGGAATAGCGGCAAACTATTGTCGTTTTCTCGAGATTGCAGAATGCCGTTGCAAAAAAAACAAACCACAGCGCAACGAGTAAACCTAGCCCAATACACATAGCAACTGAAGGTCATTTTTGGTAAGTCAGGGTGATCAAGGTGAAGACCACCCAACAGCCCTTTCCAAATATCACATACTGTTACAGTGTTGGATCATTTTTAAGAGGAAGGGTTCACAGTGTTACATTTTGCCATATGAGTGATGTTGAAAATTCACCTATGTGGCAAAATATCCTACTCCTTTGTAACAGTGGCTCCCTTTAGAGCCACATGGAGAACATCCTTTGTAACAGTGCCTGTATTTTGTAACCAGGGAAAGCAGGAGACTGTCACAATGTATCAGTTGCCACCTTTGTTCTTGCTGTGTACAGTTTGTACTGGTGGCAGAGGAGGCGCCGATACAGGAAATGTGATTTCTCTTCTGCTGATCTGCCAGGTACTGGTTCCAGTAATACATGTACCGTAGCCGAGACCATACAAATGCTGGTGGTTTAAGCAGAGGGGATTATCCCAGACGCATGGTCTTATAAAGAAATACAGAAACGATTATCAAGCACTATGTATAGCCCCGCCGAAAACACATCAGATCAGGTTATGTTCACCACGTGTTATGTTCTTGGTTTGAGTTAACACTAAGCAAATATCCGCCTGGCTGGTCTCCCTATGATATCTCATCCAGATCCTTGGTATTTTCTTTACCTATAAATGATATTAGACTTTCCATATATAAAGTGTAAAATGTTTACATCAAATATCAAATGAAAAGCTCTCGAGGAAACCATTTGCACCCATTTAAAGAGAGTCTGTCACTTATATAACTAATACTCAAGGCTGTATTACACTGGGGTTATCCAGTGTCTAAAACATGCCTCCCAATGCCCGGACCCCTCATATAGATTATACTTACTCCGCTCCCCGGCACCCTAGCATCGCGGGTGAGGCAACGACGGCTGTGCGGGGATCAGGGTAAGTATAAACTATAAGTGACGCGGGTGCCCAGGCATTGGGGGGGAATAATGTGTTAGGCATTGGATACCCCTTTAAAATCAAGCTGCAGCGTCCACGCCAGGTGTGCAATCCCACTGATCACAATGCAAAGGTTTTACGTAGCCAAGTAGGGCGCAGATTTATGTGGGATCTTGCAGGGCGACTATATCTGCTTCTCATGGAATTAATGCACAGCCTAACAGGTTGGTATTGTATATTGTATAATATGTGTTGGTATTGTACATTGTATAATATGTGTTGGTATTGTATATTGTATAATAGGTTGGTATTGTATATTGTATAATAGGTTGGTATTGTATATTGTATAATATGTGTTGGTATTGTACATTGTATAATAGGTTGGTATTGTATATTGTATAATAGGTTGGTATTGTATATTGTATAATAGGTTGGTATTGTATATTGTATAATAGGTTGGTATTGTATATTAGGTTGTAGGGCTGCACGATATGGGAATTTTGTGCGATTGCGATTAGGGCCCTAAAAATTGTGATAACGGTATGTTATGCGATATTTTAAGGGAATGGTGCTAGAGGTCTATTTGCTTGGATTTTCAAGGCAAAAGCACACACAAATTACTGATAATGCTGAAATGTAGTTATGCTTAACTCAAGAACTGAAATGCACAGTGTTTTTAAAAATAAAACATCTTTTACTAAATAACATATTTGTATTACTGCAAAAGTACAAAATGCAAAACTTGCCATTTTCTTAATAGCGCTGCACAGAACAGAGAAATAAAATAGAATAAATAAAAGAACATTTGTTCATTAAAATAACGACTTCCCTCCAGCCCCTCCTCCCTCCCCGCACTGTAACTGATGTATCGCCGGCCGCGCTGTGCAGCATAGCGGCCGGCGGTACATCCGTGTCAACCACGTAAAAAGTCAACCATCGCTTTATAAGGCGCACTGCCATTTTCCCTTTACTTTTTTTTGGGGGGGGGGGGGGGGAGTTTGTCTTATAAAGCGAAAAATATGGTAATATAATTGCAGCATTTTTGGGTCGGCCAATTGGCGATTAATTGCGATTGCAATATATTGTGCAGGCCTAATAGGTTGGTATTGTATATTGTATAATACGTGTTGGTATCGTATAATATGTGTTGGTATTGTATATTGTATAATGTGTTGGTATTGTATATTGTATAATGTGTTGGTATTATATAATAGGTTGGTATTGTATATTGTATAATAGGTTGGTATTGCATATTGTATAATAGGTTGGTATTGCATATCGTATAATAGGTTGGTATTGTATATTGTATAATAGGTTGGTATTGTATATTGTATAATAGGTTGGTATTGTTTGGATGGTTACTATGTGTTGATCTTGCTTGAAAACATGTGAGCTGAGACATGGAGGCGAGGGAATCACAGCAACGGCGGTCTCTCGGGTTAGCGCAGAGCTGTCATTACTGAACGACCGTCTCCTTATTCTGCCAGGGCTTATTCAGGACACGACATCTGTGCCGCCATCGGTTTACTGGAGCCGCGAGTCATGTTTTTCCTTATTACAACTTTGCCACAGTGTTTAGCTGGCAGGAGAATACATACAGGACTCCCTCTGGGGCGAGCATGCTATGGTTAGGAAGAAGGAGGATTTAGAAAAGCTGTATATTAAAGGGGGTGTCCAGCCCCATGACATTGTAGAAAATCGTTCACCATGGTGTAAAATAATAGAAGGAGTAACAACGATCCTTTTCCACTCTGGTGTAGATACTCTCTGGTCTTCCAGAGCCAGCGGTGACATGTTCACATGACGTGACCACTGCGGCCAATCATTGGTGGTGGTAGTGGCGGGTGGAGACCACTGAGGTCACTGCTACAGCCAGTGACAGCTGCCATGTTGACCCGTCATCGGTAAAGCAGGAAGAAGAGTGAAAGATAAGCATCAGAAAGGGAGTAGCAAGGTGAATATCGCTCCCTGTTATTTTAGGCCTCATGCACAAGACCGTATGTTCGGGCCGCATCCGATCCGCATGGCAGCATGCACTTGGCTGGTATCTGCGTTTTGTGGATCTGCAATTTGCGGACAGCAAAACGGATAGGTTCGTGTGCAGTAGGACTTAAAACTGTTGTAAGCTTTTTTTTTTTTTTTTTTTACTTCATTTCACGTAACCTCTCCTGACATGTCCGTTTTAGTAACCACGTTCATTCCCCATGTAATAAGAATTCTGCAGCATCTATTCTTATGACTCTATGCTGTGCTATTCCTTTATTATTTCGGCTAGAAGTTATGAATGAATTACTAGCAGTTTGCAATGAAGGTCCAGATGGGTGTTACCAGTCGGACACTTTCCAATCGGTGCTGCCAGTTTCAGACCCCCCCCCCCCAAACTGGTAACACCCATCTGAACCTTCAGTGCAAACTGTTAGTAATTCATTCAGAACTTCTAGCAGGAAAGTCATAAGAATAGATACTCCAGAATGGTTACTGAAGCGGACATGTCAGGAGAGACGACAGGTCCTCTTTAAATACTTCTCTTTCTGTGGCCATTGTTTTAAGCTATGAGGATTACAGTAACCCCATCCCTGTGCCTCTGACATCTGTTGTTCGGTTGCTATGGAAGACACGAAAAAATAAGAGTCTTGAAAAACACTGTTGTTATAAAAGAGAGGCATTTAGTACGCCGGTTGTGATAGAAAACAGCTGTACAGACGCGACAGGCGCCAGGACAATGATAAAGGACAGAGGGGAGCAGCCGTCAGCAGGAGTCTCATAAGCTCTAACACAGAGAAGAGGTTTGTATTTCTCATATTCGTGCAGCAGTCTGTACTCCAACTTTAGGAAGCTGCCATTTTGTAGAACTGTCTTTGGCGGCGCGAGCAGCGGCAGGTGCCAACCCCTCTCCACATGACTGTCAGGGAGTCTATGTGGCTCCCATAGTCCCACCTGTGCCTTCACACGACCATTTTTGGTCCGCATCCGATCGGCATTTTTTGCAGGTTGGATGCAGACACATTCATTTCAATCAGGCTGCCAAAAACGCAGACAGTACACTGCGTGCTGTCCACATCCCGTACGTCCATTACGCAGTCCTGCAAAAAAACATGTCCGCAAAATGGACAAGAATAGACACTGTAACAAAGAGTCCGACAAAAACACGGACGTTAACCAGATTTTTGCGGATCCGCGTTTTGCAGATTGCAAAATAGATACGGCCGTGTGAATTTATCCTGAAGAAGGAAGCCAGTGACAAATCTAGTATGTGGCTGCTGAGGGAAAGCAGGCGCGCTAAACTCCTTCCCCCTGTGAAGTCCTGTATCTCAAAAATAGAAGAACGAGGAGGAAGAATCTAGAAGATGGAGCAAACAGGAAATTCTGCAGACTAGCACTCTCGCAGACTGCTGACCGCAACGATTTCTAGGTTTTGTGTGAATTTATAGTCTATTCAGCCAGGACGTCTGTAACCGGTACGGTACGGCACTATATCACAAGGGTGAGCTTGTAACAACGTACGGCTCTGTGCTTGGTGAGCGGAAAGAAGGTGGCGACACTACTGTGAGCGCTGGCGCCTTCTCAAACAGCTGATCGGCGGGATTCCCAGGTATCGGACCCACAGCGGTGAAATACTGATGACCTATCCAGAGGGTAACCCCTCTAAAGGAATTGCCAGGCCTTCCTTAGATCTCCCGTCCTTCCTTAGGTCATAAGTTGCACTTAGTTTTAACAATGATGCGTCGCTTTCTATTGTGAAACAAAACGGGTCTGAGCAGCTCAGCAAATGCAGTGCCTTGCGAAAATATTCACCCCCCTTTTCTTGGTGTATTTACTGTTTTGTTGTATTACAACCTGGAATTTTAAATTATATTAATTTAGATTTGATGTAATGGACCTGACAAAATAACTCACATAGTTACAGTAGAATGAAAAAAATTATCTTGTTTAACCAGTTCAAGATCAGGCCCATTTACCCCCTTTCTGATCAGACGCATTTTCAGTTTTTTTTGTTAGTACATAAGGTCATCCTGTGTGCGATCAAAGTGTCACATGACCCGAGTATAAAAATAATGGCTTTGAAAGGTCTCTGAGTCTGCAATACAACTAAGCAAGCAACAAGAAGACCAAGGAGCCTCCAAGCAGGTCAGAGACCATGTTGTGGAGAAGTGTAGATCAGGGTTGGGTTATTAAAAAACAAACCTTGAACATCCCGCAGCAGAGCATAATTAAATACATTATACCAAATTGAAAAAATAAGGCATAACTACCGAACCGACAAGAGAAGGCCGCCCGCCGAAACTCACAGAGCGGGTAACGAGGGCATTCATCAGAGACTCACCTATGATAACACTGAAGGAGCTCCAAAGGTCTACAGCAAACATGGAAATGTGTGTCCATCGCACCACTACAAGCCGTACTCTCCAGTGGGGCTAGGGAGAAAGGCCGTTGCTTAGGGGGGGTTTTCTGGGGGTAGAATATTGAAGGTCTATCCTCAGGATAGGTCATCGATATCTGATCGATGAGGGTCTGACTTCCGGCACCTCTGCGGATCAGCTGTTTGAAGTGGTCACAGAGCTCGTGTCAGTGCTGCTGACTCTTCCTAGATCGGTCACGAGGCCTAGGTGCACCTCAGTCCTTTTCAAGTAAATAGGGCAGAGCTGCAGTACCAAGCACAGCCACTATGCAATGTGCGGCGCTATGCTGTGAGGAGGCCGCAGTATTCACTGGAGCATCGCAGCCTCTTCAAACAGGTGATCATTTGTGGTGAAGAGTGTCGGATCCTTCAACAATCTGATACTGACTAAGGATAGGCCATCAATATTCTATTCACAAAATACCTCTTTAAAAGGGAATCTGTCCCCAGGAAATTCACAGTTAGGCCTCTCTCGCATGATTAGTAATTGGTCAGCAGTTTCCACCAGTATTTGTAAGCCAAAACCAGGACTGGAACCTACAGAGAAAAAGTATCATGGAAAGCTGTATGCCTTTATGTGTTTTGGCTTGATGAAAAATACTGATCAAATACTGAAAGTGGCTTCAAACCAAGCACAAAGCCAGGAAGGGCTAGCTCAGCTGGATGTAATGATAGCTTCCACTTAGCAGTTAAAGGGGTTGTGTCACTTCAGCAAGTGGCATTTATCGTGTAGACATTAATACAAGGCACTGACTAATGTATTGTGATTGTCCATATTGCCTCCTTTGCTGGCTGGATTCATTTTTGCACCACATTATACACTGCTCGTTTCCATGGTTACAGACCACCCTGCAATCCATCAGCGGTGGCCGTGCTTGCACACTATAGGAAAATGTGCCGGCCTCTCTGGTGGCCTGGACTATGGGAGCGCACATAGGCTAGTGTGCAAGCACGACCCCCCCTTCCCCCGATGGATTGCAGGGGCAGTCGTAACCACGGAAACGAGGAGTGTATAATGTGATGGAAAAATGAATCCAGCCAGCAAAGTAAGCAATATGGACAATCACAATTCATTGGGAAGCGCCTTGTATTAGCTTTCTCTACATGATAAATGCTATTTTGCTAAAGTGACACAACCCCTTTAAGTGCACACAGGGTGGTCCCAAGGCACTCCATGTACCATAGCTGCTCCTGCCTTCTTTGCAAGCCCCACCCTTTCCTTCTTTGATTTACAGGGCCAGGAAAGAAGACTATACAGGACCCTCTCAATCAAGAACCTAAGAAAACACACTGTGGCAGACTCCAACATATGGAAGAAGGTCCTATGGTCAGATGAGACCAAGAGTAAATGCACAGGATCAGGATTGCGTGTGGAAAATTCCACATCGTAGGTCATGTACAGTACAGACCAAAAGTTTGGACACACCTTCTCATTCAAAGAGTTTTCTTTATTTTTGTCACTATAAAAATTGTAGATTCACACTGAAAGCATCAAAACTATGAATTAACACATGTGGAATTATATACATAACAAAAAAGTGTGAAACAACTGAAAATATGTCATATTCTAGGTCAGGGATCAGCAACCTCCGGCACTCCAGATGTTCTGAAACTACAACTCCCAGAATGCTCTATTAACTTCTATGTAAGTTGTCAGAGCAGCCGACCATGTTTGCATGCTGGGAGTTGTAGTTTCACAGCAGCTGGAGTGCCGAAGGTTGCTGATCCCTGTTCTAGGTTCTTCAAAGTAGCCACCTTTTGCTTTGATTACACACTCTTGATGAGCTTCAAGAGGTAGTCACCTGAAATGGTCTTCACTTCACAGGTGTGCCCTGTCAGGTTTATTAAGTGGGATTTCTTGCCTTATAAATGGAGTTGGGACCATCAGTTGCGTTGTGGAGAAGTCAGGTGGATACACAGCTGATAGTCCTACTGAATAGACTGTTAGAATTTGTATTATGGCAAGAAAAAAGCAGCTAAGTAAAGAAAAACGAGTGGCCATCATTACTTTAAGAAATGAAGGTCAGTCAGTCCGAAAAATTGGGAAAACTTTGAAAGTGTCCCCAAGTGCAGTCACAAAAACCATCAAGCGCTACAAAGAAACTGGCTCACATGTGGACCGCCCCAGGAAAGGAAGACCAAGAGTCACCTCTGCTGCGGAGGATAAGTTCATCCGAGTCACCAGCCTCAGAAATCGCAGGTTAACAGCAGCTCAGATTAGAGACCAGGTCAATGCCACACAGAGTTCTAGCAGCAGACACATCTCTAGAACAACTGTTAAGAGGAGACTGTGTGAATCAGGCCTTCATGGTAGAATATCTGCTAGGAAACCACTGCTATGGACAGGCAACAAGCAGAAGAGACTTGTTTGGGCTAAAGAACACAAGGAATGGACATTAGACCAGTGGAAATCTGTGCTCTGGTCTGATGAGTCCAAATTTGAGATCTTTGGTTCCAACCACCTTGTCTTTGTTCGACGCAGAAAAGGTGAACGGATGGACTCTACATGCCTGGTTCCCACCGTGAAGCAAGGAGGAGGATGTGTGATGGTGTGGGGGTGCTTTGCTGGTGATACTGTTGGGGATTTATTCAAAATTGAAGGCATACTGAACCAGCATGGCTACCACAGCATCTTGCAGCGGCATGCTATTCCATCCAGTTTGCGTTTAGTTGGACCATCATTTATTTTTCAACAGGACAGTGACCCCAAACACACCTCCAGGTTGTGTAAGGGCTATTTGACCATGAAGGAGAGTGATGGGGTGCTGCGCCAGATGACCTGGCCTCCACAGTCACCGGACCTGAAACCAATCGAGATGGTTTGGGGTGAGCTGGACCGCAGAGTGAAGGCAAAAGGGCCAACAACCGCTAAGCATCTCTGGGAACTCCTTCAAGACTGTTGGAAGACCATTTCAGGTGACTACCTCTTGAAGCTCATCAGGAGAATGCCAAGAGTGTGCAAAGCAGTAATCAAAGCAAAAGGTGGCTACTTTGAAGAACCTAGAATATGACATTTTCAGTTGTTTCACACTTTTTTGTTATGTATATAATTCCACATGTGTTAATTCATAGTTGTGATGCCTTCAGTGTGAATCTACAATTTTCATAGTCATGAAAATAAAGAAAACTCTTTGAATGAGAAGGTGTGTCCAAACTTTTGGTCTGTATTGTATATTGTATTCTATGAGAATTTGAAATTCTCATACACACAATGCAGATTTTTTTTCGTCCAGATTTTAAAATCCGCAACATGTCAATTTATTTAATTTTTACTGGCTGGATTTTCTCCATTCACTTCAATGGGGAGAGGAAAATCCGCACCAATTGATGCAGATAGACCACACGGATTTCCCTGCACATAAATCCTGCATTTACCCCAAAAGTGAATTTTCTGGCAATCATGGGAAATGCTACGTGTCGCGCAGTACCACCACATACCATCACCCCATGAATACCAGTCCCACATTGAAGCTTGGTGGTGTGGCTGAGACTGGAAAACTGGCCACGACTGAAGAAAAGATGATCACAGGGCAACGACTTCAAAGTTTTGTTTTTTCTTTTTTAGGGTGGGGTGCTAGCAAAATAGCACGTTTTCTTCCCTCCCCCAATACACAAAAAAAAGAAGAAAAAAAACCCTGTGCTACTATAAATACAAAAGGAAGCTCCTCACAAGTGTAGCCAAATGAGAAACAAAGTTCCACACGATTTCAGAAGTCTTCCCAAGCAAGTTGTCCAAATTTATTTCAACAGCTAAATATTTTCCCAAACAGAAATTAACACATTTTGCCCTGGCTTTTATAATGTTAACATTGGCTCCGAACACTTTGTGAATGATGGTAAACAAGGGTTTCCATTATACGACTAGAATTTTCTTAATTGTGCATTTGCATTTTCTAATAACTATAGCAGAGAAGTCTCCTAACTATTAGGGTCCTGCTACACGTCGCGGTCGTGTTGCGTTTTTGTATGGCAAAAAAACTCTCAAAAATGCATGCGGTTTTTGCAACCACCTTAAAAGGCTATGTACACCTTTGGCTACATGCACACGAACGTTGTTTGTTTCCATGTCCGTTCTGTTTTGTTTTTTTGCAGATCGGATGCGGACACATTCATTTCAGAGGGTCCGCAAAAAATGCAGACAGCACACCGTGTGCTGTGCGCATCAGTATGTCCGTTCGGTAGCCCCGCCAAAAAATAAAAATAAAAAGATTCTTGTCTGTTTTAGGCATTGTTACAATCGATCCACAAAAAATAAATAAAAAAATAAACGGATGGCATACGGATGTGCAGACTGCAAAACACATATGGTTGTGTGCATGTAGCCTTTGCAGGCAATTTTTGTTTATGATTACATTTTACTAATTTTTGGCTTAAAATCATATTTTTAATTGGCCTTTATTAAAAAGCCGTTCTGTCGCGAAGAGTTAACTGTTTTTCGAGCTGTGTGACTGGTACATTCACTTTCACTTTGTGCCCAATAAACCTTATTTCTAAACGACTGAAAGGTCATAAACACTTATTTAAAGGGAACCTGTCACCGGGATTTTGTGTATAGAGCTGAGGACATGAGTTGCTAGATGACCGCTAGCACATCCGCAATACCCAGTCCCCATAGCTCTGTGTGCTTTTATTGTGTATAAAAACCAATTTGATACATATGCAAATTAACCTGAGATGAGTCCTGTTCCTGACTCATCTCAGGTTAATTTGCATATGTATTAAATCGTTTTTTTTACACAATAAAAGCACACTGAGCTATGGGGACTGGGTATTGCGGATGTGCTAGCGGTCATCTAGCAACTCATGTCCTCAGCTCTATACACAAAATCCCAGTGACAGGTTCCCTTTAAGCCACATTCTTAGGCCTCATGCACAGGACCATTGTGTGTTTTGCGTAACGGCACGGACAGCCATTACTATAACTGCCTATTCTTCTCCGCAAAACAGACAAGAATAGGACAGGTTATATATTTTTTGCGGACCACAGAACGGAGCAACGGATGCGGACAGCACACGGAGTGCTATCCGCATATTTTGCAGCCCCCTTGAAGTGAATGGGTCCGCATCCAAGCCCCAAAAACTGCAACTCTGATGCGGACCAAAACAACGTACGTGTGCATGAGGCCTTATCCGTAAGATAAGAACTGAGAGTTTATAAGGTCAGAGAGCAGATATAATGAGCCCGTCAGCTCCCTGTCTGACAGAAAAGAGAGAAAATCCAGAGGCTGCTACTAGAGCATCTCAGTTATGTACTGAAAAAAGGGCTCCATATTTTTAATAAAGACCAAGTGAAAACTAGAGTTACCTTAATGTAATTTAAGTCTGCTCCCACTTTGCTGGAAGAAAACAAATACGCTGTTGCAAAAACTGCATGCATTTTTTTGTGTGTTTTTAGTTTTTTTAGCATGCTTAACTATTTTGGAAGTGCCATAGAAGTGAATGGCGAGCGCACCATGCATGCATGGTCACCTCCCCATTCACCACAATGGCACAGTTTGGAATAGCTGAGCACTTGGCTCAGCTCTCATAGCAGGGAAAGAAGGGTGGCCGCGCTTGCGTGGTGCACTTTCCTTCAGTTCTGGGGCCGTTCCGAGCTTACACCGATGGCATACCCTAGCAATATGCCATCAATGTCTGAGATAAGACAACCCCTCTAAGTGACAAGACAGACATGTAATAGATACAACATGCCCTGTACCATGATTTCAGTCATTCTCCTGCCCCAAGTAATGTCCTCCTGTCCATCTGTCAATCAAATGACATCACTTCCTGCCTTAGTGACCACAGTCTCTCGAACAGACCAAACTGTGTCATTCAATTAAAGGGGTTTTACTATGATTAATGTAAAAAATAAAAATCATCATATAGTATATGAAAATCTCTTTCTGGCAAAGCTAGAACCAGCCCTGTACCTCACATGGATCCAGAGATCTCCCCATTAATTGCTCCAATTGCTCTGCTAGATTTATTTAAAAAATAGCAGCTCAGGGGTGTGTCCTTTCTTCGAAGGCATGTTCTTTCTGCTGCCACTCTCTCCATATAACAGGTCAGGTTGCGGGGCCTCTCAGGGGTGTGTCCTTTCTTCTTCAGCTCTCTCCCTGTAACCGTCACAGCTTCTAACAGTAGATATGGCTGGTGGTAGTTCCAAGGATGGAACAGAGCATGTGCATCCACCTTAGACTACCTTCACACTAGCGTTTTCCCTTTCCGCTATTGAGATCAGTCATAGGATCTCAATAGTGGAGGAAAACGCTTCAGTTTTGTCCTCATTCATTCTCAAGGGGGACAAATCTGAACTGAACGAAACGGAGTGCACCAGAATGCCTTCCGTTCGGCTGCGTCCCCATGGTGGACAAAATAACGCTGCAAGAAGCGTTCTTCTGTCCGCAATGTGGTGCGGAGCAAGACGGATTTTCTCGGACACAATAGAAAACGCCCCCCATTGACTTTCAACTGAGTTCATGATGGCTATTTCAGAGATAATACAACTGGATCCGTTCATAACGGATGCAGACGGTTGTATTATCAGAACGGAAGCGTTTTTGCTGATCCATGACGGATCCAGCAAAAACGCTAGTGTGAATGTTGCCTACGTGAGGTGGATAGAGAAATAAGGATAAGAACAAACAGCAGGTGGCGCTATACAGATGCAATTAATTGACTAACTCTGTGGCTATGCTAAATGCTACTAAACTTAATTACATGCAATTTCAAAAGTATTCAGATCCAGGTCCTGGTTTGAAAAATGAAAATATTTTATGCGGGACATCCCTTTTAAGCCTTATTCACACATCAGTGAATCACAGATAAGTTCTGTCTGTGTTCTCTACAGACAGCACACGTATCCATTTAATGTAACGTGTGTATTCACACATCCGTGGTTCTTGCACGGAAGTGTCACGGATGTAGTAGGGGAGAACACCAAAAGACAAGAAGGAAGGGGAAAGACACTAGGCCTCACCGATAGGGAAGGAAAGGGTCACCACCTATAAAACCCTGCTCCTGGCCCTTACTCCTATCCATATGGGCACCTCTCGAGGGTAGAGATGCCCATACACAGGAATCTAGAAAACCCTGGTGACCCTCAGATGCCCTAAAGGTAATTCCTTCCCTGGTGAAGGAACCAGTGTCTCTCTGAGGACTAGTAGACAACCAGGGGGTGGGAAATACAAAACACAACAAGCAGAACACTTAACTTCTGAGGATGATGGATAAACAGGACTTCAACAAGAACCACACTCCAGCTCTTCCAAAACCAAATTAAGCTGTCCAGAGCAAGGAGTGATGGGTAAAGTCAGACTAAATAGGGACAGGTAAAGGTCACATGATCCACACCTGAACAGGAGGTGTGGACATACCAGCAACACACAGACAAAGTGAAACCAAAAGAGGCTGTCAGATCCCTCATGTGCAGTCAGTCTTTCAGACCTTCTAACACCTGTCATGTTTACGGATCCATCACGCCTATTATAGTCTATAGGTATGTGAAATACACAGACGCCACACGGATGCTATCCATGTTTCACAGGCCATTTAAAAGAGATGCTCTGAAAACTGTACATGGTAACTGTAATGTCTGTGCTTGATATATGAACCATCTGCAAAACTGCCTCAGTAAAAGTACAAAGAACTTGCACAAAAATCCTGCCTCCTTATTGTACCACGCTGCCACCTGGCATTGCCAGCCTGACCGCAACACCTGTGCCTTGCGCATACAAAACCACTTACACAAAGGGCACCTCCACTACCATCAGACAGGAGGCCCCTAATTACCAGTGTGGCCAGAGGGAAGAAAGGGTGCGCCCAGTGAGCTCCGGAGTGAGGGCTGCCACCGAGTACAACTACTCCGATCCCAGCTGTTAACCCTTTAATCATGCCATGGTCCATACCCCCTGCAATCAGGTCACTGGGTCTCTTAGTGAGCCAATCGAGGATGGGGGAGTGATCTGCAGTCAGTCCTGAGGATCAGTTAGGTAGCTGTTAGGGCACATAGGCGTATGCTAATAAATAAAGTCAGAAAATAGTAATCCCATAGTAGGATTTAAAAAAAATATATATATATTTTTTTTATAAATAATGTAATATAAAATTAAAAAATCCCCTACCAAAAAAACAACAACAAATATTTAGTGTAAAATACAGTTTGTTGTGCAAATATTAAATAAACATTAGGTATCCATGTGACCATAATAACCTGAAGTTATCAGGTTGTTTTGTGTGAAACCTGAACATCATAAAAAATAAAAATGAAATACCTAAATAGCTTTTTTTTTTATATATTTATATATTACAGAGTAATTTTGGGCAAAAATGGCAAATAAATAATATTAATATTTTTCCTGCATAAAACAAGGGCTCATGAAACGCAGAGAGGAAAAAGTGAAAAAAGATTTGTGTCGTTCTTATGGTCTTTTCATTAAATGGTTCAAGGTGTTTTCCAGGACTATCCTCGGGATAGGTCATCAGTATTTGATCAGCACCCTGCCGATCAGCTCTTCCTAGGCCAGTCACGTTCAATCAGCAGTCCCATGGCCTTGGTGCAGCTCAATCCAAAGTGAATGGGCCCGAACCGCAATATCAAGCTCAGCGCTGATCGGTGAGGATGCCAGGAGTCGGACCCCTACCAATCAGATATTGCTGACCTACTCTGAGGATAGATCATCAATATTCTCCACCAGGAAAACAACTTTAACTTTACTGGACTCATAGGGATATGGATAACAAAATGGGTTATTTAAGGCAAGACATTATAATGATTAGTTTTTTTCATTTCTTTAAGTTAACAAAACCACAGAAGAGTCGAAGATAAGGAAAAGTACTTAAATATCTGAGTGCATTACATGTGCATTATTTTATGTTATTTTTGTTACTATATTTTGAACCTAAAACTGCTTATAAGCAAAATATAAATCAGTACACAAAGCAGCGATTGGCCGCAACAACATATTACTGGCTGCAGCCTGGGCAGAGGACGGAGGGGCAGCACTGGATCGGAGGGCCCAGAGAATGCGAGTGTAAGAGCGTTCATTATTTCATCAGTTTCGGCAAATAAAAATAACATGGACAACGCCTTTAAGAAGTTAGGCGACACTGCTGTGCGTCATGCAGAGTCTGAGTATGGGGCCTGAAGTACACAGGGATTCTAGCTTTGGTATTTGATTTGCTATGTCATGCACCTCACCCTGGGGCTCTGCACTTCGTATTACACAGTGTAGCAGTTTTGTGCAAAGAGCTCCTATAATAAACAGATTTACCATTTACAGCCCTCAATAAAAAGCATACATCCAGTGAGGCCAATACTGCAGTAGCAGCCATAGCGTCTCAGGGGGACCCGGGCCAGCTGGCACCCAACATACTGATACTAACCAGAATTAGGATATTATGTGGGTGGCTCTGGACAATGTAAGATTCAGCAAGTGAAGAAGACTAATGTATGACAACCCAACCCAAAGAAAGTTGTCTAGAGAACTGAAAAGATGGCTTTATGTTAAAAAAAAAAAAAAACATAAGGGGTGGTCTGTTGTGGGGTCTGATCATTTAGACATTTGGGGGTCTGGTCATTTAAGAGGTCTGGTCTGGGGGTCTGGTCATTTAAGAGGTCTGGTCTGGGGGTCTGGTCATTTAAGAGGTCTGGTCTGGGGGTCTGATCATTTAAGAGGTCTGGTCTGGGGGTCTGATCATTTAAGAGGTCTGGTCTGGGGGTCTGATCATTTAAGAGGTCTGGTCTGGGGGTCTGATCATTTAAGAGGTCTGGTCTGGGGGTCTGATCATTTAAGAGGTCTGGTCTGGGGGTCTGATCATTTAAGAGGTCTGGTCTGGGGGTCTGATCATATAAGAGGTCTGGTCTGGGGGTCTGATCATTTAAGAGGTCTGGTCTGGGGGTCTGATCATTTAAGAGGTCTGGTCTGGGGGTCTGATCATTTAAGAGGTCTGGTCTGGGGGTCTGATCATTTAAGAGGTCTGGTCTGGGGGTCTGATCATTAAGCGGTCTGGTCTGGGGGTCTGATCATTTAAGAGGTCTGGTCTGGGGGTCTGATCATTAAGCGGTCTGGTCTGGGGGTCTGATCATTAAGCGGTCTGGTCTAGGGGTCTGATCATTAAGAGGTCTGGTCTGGGGGTCTGATCATTAAGAGGTCTGGTCTGGGGGTCTGATCATTTAAGAGGTCTGGTCTGGGGGTCTGATCATTTAAGAGGTCTGGTCTGGGGGTCTGATCATTTAAGAGGTCTGGTCTGGGGGTCTGATCATTAAGCGGTCTGGTCTGGGGGTCTGATCATTAAGCGGTCTGGTCTAGGGGTCTGATCATTAAGAGGTCTGGTCTGGGGGTCTGATCATTAAGAGGTCTGGTCTGGGGGTCTGATCATTTAAGACGTTTGGTCTGGGATCTGGTCATTTAGGAGACTGACCTGGATGGGATGTCTAATCATTTCATTTAAGGGTCTGGGTTCATGATCTTGGTCTAGGGGTCTGATCATTTAGGAGACCGGTCTTAATGGAGTTTGTCTAACTTTTCAGTGAGAATCTGCATGTGTATTGGGGAGGGGTCATATATATATATAATTCTGTACATGATTGAGAGTCATATCACCAAGTGTCTTAGTAAATAAAAGACGGCCACGTAGCAATTTCGGCCGCGGCACTGCTAGAATTTTTCCAATTTGTGTGATGCGGTTGCAGAAAACATACGACCCTATTAATTCATTTGGCTGCCAAAATTGCCATGAAGCTGTACCCTTAACATGTATGATCAGGATGTGAACAGCTTCCAATCATAGCTCTCAGCCCATGCACAGTCTTACATTACCAGATAGGGGTGCCACGCAGATAACAATGTATGGGTTGCGTGTTTTCCCTATTTAAAGCAAATTTGCATTAAAAAATTAATAAAATCATCTGTATCCCAGAAAAAAAAACGTGAATAGGTCTCCACTCTATTATTTGTCTGGAGTCACCATCAAGGCGTCACGTATTGTGAATCAGAGAGAAAATAAAAATTCCTCATAATAACAGGATCTTTTATGGCGACAATCTCACAGCTTAAGACGAAATTAATCAGCTTCAACAGCGCGGCGGAGGGAAGGACTTATAGTGTTAAATAACACTCATGGTGAATAACCATTTTGTACTTTTGGACTTTGCAGCTTTGTATTAGTCACTGGGTATGTGCTCCGAGATACCAAGGAGGCTAATTACGGAGAGCTATTAAATGAGGTTTCAGAAACATTTCTCGCACAGGCATCGCCCATCTCCAGGGCTGCCCTGAGGATCAGAGGGACACAGCGCTAGAACCACAACTTCATAAAATATAAAGGAACGCTGGAGCAAAACGAAAAAAAGGTCTGGACGCAGAAGATATTTATCGGGAGCCGATGAAGTATTGTAGGGTTACAGGATACTGACCAAACAGACCAACGCTGGGACATTTTTGTATCAGATGCACTAGCAATTCTCTGACCAAAAGTCATCAAAAGAACAAAAAAGAAATCTGTCCAAGTTAAACATTCAATATTTTAAAAATGTACCTGCGCACGGGTACGGATTGGGAAAAAATTTGCACCCAGATTCTCATGCGGATTTCTGGGCACTTCTGCACCAAATCTGAACCAGAAACCGCATATCTCTTTGTTGCGGATTTGATGCAGATTTTCCGCAGATCTCACCCTTGTATTGCAGCAGATTTCTAAAAAAAAGAAAAATGTACATGAGATAGATCTAATCTCATACACTTTGCTAGCACTGTATTATGCTGCGTTTTTTTTTTGGGTAAGAAAATCCATGCTGAAAAATGACGCATGCAACCCGAAACGTGCGAAGTTATCCTAAAGGGGTTTTCCAGGATTTACAAACTGATGACCTAACCTCAGGATAGGTCATCAATCTGGTGGGGGACTGATATCAGTTTTTGGAAGGGGCCGCAGCGCTCAGAGCCTCTTCCTTCGCCCGGGGAAGTCATGTCCGTCTGTTACATGTCGTTTCTTGGCGCCACACAAACCTCATCACAGCCTCCCATTGAAATAAATTGGAGGCAGATTCCGCGCAGCTGGTGGCAGTTTTGTGGCATGAAATCAACATCGCAATTTCGTCATCAAAAGGCACCATGTGAACAGGGCCTCAGTGGTGTGGAGTGCAGCTGTTACTCTGAAAAGGCTTGTGCATAGCTTTAACTCAAAGAGCATCTATCACTAGGACAGACCACTTTTTAATAGGACCTGCCAGTCACCTCTCCTGGTAACTACTGGCATTCCCCATGTAATAATTCTGAAGCGTCTTTTCTTATGACTATGTTCTGCCATTATTCCTGCTAGAAGTTTATGAATTAATTAGCAAAGTCTGCAATGAAGGTCCAGATAGGTGTTACCAGTTGTGGGGTGTGTCCCTGCACAGTCTGACACTATACAATCAGTGCTCTCTGTATTGAGTTGCTTCACAGCCCCTCCCCTATGCTCTGAGTGACAGATGTAGCGTCCAACTAGCAGACCACTACAGCCACCACTCAGAGCAGAGGGGAGTTGCTCAACACAGAGAGCAGTGAACCCTTTACAGTGAAGCTCCGCCTCCAGGAGCTGAATCTGGCAGAATAAAACTTCATATTCATACTACTCCTGATAATAAAAGCTGATTGTCCTGCTCTCCCTAGCCTCTAACTAGTGCTGTAAAAAGTTTAGCATGATCAAAACTGCTGATAGACTCCCTTTAAATAAAATGATATTCTTTGTGGTCTAATCACTTTAAAGTCCTTTTCACATAAGAGAATAAGTTTGTACATATCCAATACTAGACACAAGATGGATTGCTGCTAACCTACTTTACAGAAATAATACAAGTCCAACAGCAAACTTGGTTATGAGTGGTCAGAGAAAGATTACCATGGACGAGGCTTCTCTTTACCGCCTGCCATACAACTGATCGCTGTGACGCCTTTAACAAACAGTACCCATGGCTAATCAATGATTTACAATTCCTCTGCACACTTCATGCTTCACTGGACCTTTGTTATGGAACCTCCTGTCTTCCTACATGAAGAATGCAGGACACGGAGCACCATGGAGCAAAAGACCTGTATTTACAGGAAACATCAGAGCGTTGGATGTAAGTGCTGGGTGTGACCACCGGCAGACGGGTAAGGGTTTACTCACTAGAGAGTTCAATGACTGGTAGTCACAGAGATAAAGAACAGAAAAGATAGATTTTTCATTCTCGACGACTCTACTTCTTGAAAATATTAAAGGGGCTCTCCCACGAAAAATATTCAGCAGTTTTGAAAACTTGATTGGAATATTTTTGCTGTCATTTCATGTACTTAAAGGGGTTGTCTCATCATGGACAATGGGGGCATATAGCTAAGATATGCCCCCATTGTCTTATAGGTGCGGGTCTCACCGCTGGGACCCGCACCTATATCGAGAACGGAGCCCCGCAAATGAAGGAGGGCGCACTGCGCATGCGCAGCCACCCTTTATTCATTTTCTATGGGGCCGGCGAAAAATAGCCGAGCCGCTCCCATTCACTTCTATGGGAAGCCGGCTTGGTGGTGGCCGGACCGGAGTCCTCCAGCCGCCACCTTACGGGACTCTGTTCTCGATATACAGTACAGACCAAAAGTTTGGACACACCTTCTCATTCAAAGAGTTTTCTTTATTTTCATGACTATGAAAATTGTAGATTCACACTGAAGGCATCAAAACTATGAATTAACACATGTGGAATTATATACATAACAAAAAAGTGTGAAACACTTCTTCAAAGTAGCCACCTTTTGCTTTGATTACTGCTTTGGCAGGGCTGTGGAGTCGGAGTCGGAGTCGGAGTCGAGGAGTCGGAGTCAATTTTGGGTACCTGGAGTCGGAGTCGGAGTCGGCAAAAAATGAACCGACTCCGACTCCGACTCCTACTAAATTTAAATTGGAATAAAAAAAAAAAAAAGCAAGTTTAAATGTCCGAATTCATAAACAGTTATAATTAATGACTTCTCTACTGTAAGAATAAAGGCCAATGCATGCCTCATGTAACCGCAAAACAAACGCGTTCAGTGATGTGAAGAAGCATGCTTTTCATATGCTTCACTATATGGCACGCAATGCACAATTTGGAGTGGCAATACATATACTTTCCATTGTGTTGTGTTCTGATGTTACAGGGAACACAATGCCCATGGTTTACCTAGCCTCTCACTGATAAGGGATTAAGTAAATATGTGTTTTGCAGGACTAGAGACACTTGTATAAGTGAAGGGAATGGAGGGTCAATAGTTCAAGACTGAAGCTGTAAACCATTGGAAAAACTGCTGTCATTCAGCTAAGGCCCCATGCACACGGCCGTGTTTCACAGCCGTGTGCGGGCCGTGGAACCGCGGCCTGGATCCCTCCTGAGAGCAGGAGCGCACGGCGTCACTGGTTGCTATGACGCCGTGCGCTCCCTGCTGCCGGCACAGTACAGTAATACACTGGTACGATCTATACCAGTGTATTACTGTACTGTGCCGGCAGCAGGGAGCGCACGGCGTCATAGCAACCAGTGACGCCGTGCGCTCCTGCTCTCAGGAGGGATCCAGGCCGCGGTTCCACGGCCCGCACACGGCCGTGTGCATGGGGCCTAAGGCTATAAAACGTGTAAACTCAGAATGTTATCTTAAACTTTAAACATGACTATGGGATTATTCTAGGGAAATCATGTTTTAAAATAAATGTCCCTTCCTGGATCCTCCCACTGCCCTATCTTCAGCAGAAGATCAGCACACAAAGGAGAAGGTAGCAGCTTCTGCCCAACTACCTCTCTGTGCTAGAAGAGCTTAGAAGAACTTCTTTCTTTCCTTCAAGGAATGTATAAAATACATTTGCATATTAAATACAGAGGAGTCGGAGTCGGGGAGTCGGAGTCGGAAGTACAAAATACTGAGGAGTCGGAGTCGGAGTCGGAGCATTTATCTACCGACTCCACAGCCCTGCTTTGCACACTCTTTGCATTCTCTTGATGAGCTTCAAGAGGTAGTCACCTGAAATGGTTTTCACTTCACAGATGTGCCCTGTCAGGTTTAATAAGTGGGATTTCTTGCCTTATAAATGGGGTTGGGACCATCAGTTGTGTTGTGGAGAAGTCAGGTGGATACACAGCTGATAGTCCTACTGAATAGACTGTTAGAATTTGTATTATGGCAAGAAAAAAGCAGCTAAGTAAAGAAAAACGAGTGGCCATCATTACTTTAAGAAATAAAGGTCAGTCAGTCCGAAAAATTGGGAAAACTTTGAAAGTGTCCCCAAGTGCAGTCACAAAAACCATCAAGCGCTACAAAGAAACTGGCTCACATGCGGACCGCCCCAGGAAAGGAAGACCAAGAGTCACCTCTGCTGCGGAGGATAAGTTCATCCGAGTCACCAGCCTCAGAAATCGCAGGTTAACAGCAGCTCAGATTAGAGACCAGGTCAATGCCACACAGAGTTCTAGCAGCAGACACATCTCTAGGACAACTGTTAAGAGGAGACTGTGTGAATCAGGCCTTCATGGTAGAATATCTGCTAGGAAACCACTGCTAAGGACAGGCAACAAGCAGAAGACTTGTTTGGGCTAAAGAACACAAGGAATGGACATTAGACCAGTGGAAATCTGTGCTCTGGTCTGATGAGTCCAAATTTGAGATCTTTGGTTCCAACCACCGTGTCTTTGAGCGACGCAGAAAAGGTGAACGGATGGACTCTACATGCCTGGTTCCCACCGTGAAGCATGGAGGAGGAGGTGTGATGGTGTGGGGGTGCTTTGCTGGTGACACTGTTGGGGATTTATTCAAAATTGAAGGCATACTGAACCAGCATGGCTACTACAGCATCTTGCAGCGGCATGCTATTCCATCCGGTTTGCGTTTAGTTGGACCATCATTTATTTTTCAACAGGACAATGACCCCAAACACACCTCCAGGCTGTGTAAGGGCTATTTGACCATGAAGGAGAGTGATGGGGTGCTGCGCCAGATGACCTGGCCTCCACAGTCACCGGACCTGAAACCAATCGAGATGGTTTGGGGTGAGCTGGACCGCAGAGTGAAGGCAAAAGGGCCAACAAGTGCTAAGCATCTCTGGGAACTCCTTCAAGACTGTTGGAAGACCATTTCAGGTGACTACCTCTTGAAGCTCATCAAGAGAATGCCAAGAGTGTGCAAAGCAGTAATCAAAGCAAAAGGTGGTTACTTTGAAGAACCTAGAATATGACATATTTTCAGTTGTTTCACACTTTTTTGTTATGTATATAATTCCACATGTGTTAATTCATAGTTTTGATGCCTTCAGTGTGAATCTACCATTTTCATAGTCACGAAAATCAAGAAAACTCTTTGAATGAGAAGGTGTGTCCAAACTTTTGGTCTGTACTGTAGGTGGTACCCGCACGTACAAGACAATAGGAGCATATCCTAGCGATATGCCCCCATTGTCCATGATGAGACAACCCCTTTAAAGGGCATAGGTCAGCAGATTTTGTACCTATGACACTGGCTGACCTGTTACATGTGCACTTGGCAGCTGAAGACATCATGTTCATATGTGCCTGCACTGCTGAGAAATATGATGTTTTAATATCTGCAAATGAGCCTCTAGGAGCAATGGGGGTGTTACTGTTACACCTAGAGGCTCTGCTCTCTCTCCAACTGCCGCACCCTTTGCACTTTGAGTGAAAGAAGCAGGTGTGATGATGTTTTCGCTGCCTGGCCCTTTCAATCAAAGTGCAGAGGCTGCGGCTGTTTCAGAGAGAGCTGAGCCTACAGGTGTAATGGTAACTCCCCTGTTGCTCCTAGAGGCTCATTTGCATATATTAAAACATCATATTTCTCAGCAATGCGGACACATATGAACATGGGACCAACACAGATGCCTTCAGCTACCAAGCGCACATGTAACAGGTCAGCCAGGTACAAATCTGCTGATAGATGACCTTTGAAAATTTAGTATAGCCACTAAGCTACTGAATAAAATGTATGTGTATAGCGCCACCTGCTGTTTGTTCTCTTTCCTTTTTCTTTGTCCACCTTGCTCAGTTCCATCCTTCAACTGCCTCCTGAGCTGCGATAGGGAGAAAGCAGCAGCAGAAAGGAAATGCCCCCCTGAGAAAGGACACGTCCCATGAGCTGCCAGCCTGAAGACTATCTAGCAGAGCAATGAATGGGGAGATCTCTGGATCCATGGGGGGGGGGGGGGGACAGGGCTGGTGCTAAGTACTATATGTCTGATTTTCATTTTTACATCAATCATGGGATTGCCCTTTTAAGTCCAGCAGAAATCTCGCAAAATGAGCCTGGGGTTAAACCTCCCGAGGGTCACCTCCATTTCTAAGCCTGCTGCACACGACCGTATCCATTTTGCAGTTTGCAAATCATGAATCTGCAAAATACGGATGCGGTCTGTATGCAGCCCGCATTTTTAACGGGCCCCAATGCAGAAATTCCTATTCTTGGCCAAAAACGGACAAGAATGAGACATGTTCTGTAATCTGCAGCACAGCCGCATAAATGCGGACAGCACACAGCTGACAGCCATGAGCTGGCCCCATTTTTTGCAGCCCCATAGAAATAAATAAGTCCGCATTTGATTAGTAAAAAATGCGGATCGGTTGAGGGCTGAATATACGGTCGTTTGCATGAGGCCTTAAACTGAAGATCAGGGCTCAGTTTTGCCCACGTCCCATCGTAACCAGACTGAGCCGGGCAACCCACACCACTTCACTTGGCGTTACACATGTACTAGCACGGACAGGGCAGAGGGATTTTTTTACGTTAGTAATTTAGTAGGAGACGTTCTTACCTCCTCCACGGAAACAGGCAACACAACTCGGCTGGAAAAAAAAATGAGATAAACGTATGAAAAAGTGCAGCGGCAGCAGAAGTTGATTTTTGCTAACTAAGGTCAAGGAAATCTATTTTGATAGGTTACAGAAAGTTCTGTCCCAACCCTTTTCCTCTAAAATAACAAAAAGGTGCGACCACGGAAGGAAGTAATTCACACACTGCAACTTTGTTTCAGGATAACAAATCTATTGAATATTTTAGAAAAAAAAAAAAAAATGCATTTAGAGGGAATCTCTCGGCATTTCTGAAATACGTCCTAAAAAATAATGCTGGAGCGTCTTTTCTTAGAGCCCTGCTCTATGCCATTCCTCTGCTATTCCTCCTGTCAAAGAACAAATAAACTCATAGAAATGTATGATCACTGCCCCCTCCACAAGAGCCTGAACAGAGCAGCGGTCACGCCGCCTCTCCATCCAATGTCTATGGGGCCTACAGAAACAGTCTTTTGTGTGATTAGCGGGGGTTCCAACGGTGGGGCCCCCAGCGATCACACGTTCATCACCTATCCTAGGAGATAAAGGTTTATCATGGGATACCCCCGTTGATGGCACCAATGGCAGATAACCACACAATAGCATACTCATCACGACGTGTCTTATTGATCGGTGACACACGGCGCACAATGATATGCAGTACTTTCCTCTAATCAATAACCAGTTCTCAGAAAACTCAAGGTAACCTTGATCTCGCCAATTCTTCTTCCAAATGTTCATCGTTCTACAATAGGAGGCCTGTCACCTTATTCCGTGTGAATTAAAGGGGTTCCCCTCCTATAACGGAGCAGGAGAACGGAAAGGCTGGACTGTGATGTGAACTCAGCCACAGTCGGGGACGGGGAGTCTAATTGTTTGTCAACAAAGAACAATGAAAAGCAACTTTATAATGTTGTGTATTTTACTTCGATCGATACATTGTAGCAAACAGGGCAAGAGATTTGTGCTCACGATTAGTGCTGAGCGAACTTCTGCTTTCAAGTTCGGCGTACAAGGTTCAGGTTATCTAAGAATACTGTTATGGATTCCGCTACCATGGACCATATCTTATGGTCCGTGATAGCGGAATCCATAATGGAATTCTTAGATAACCCGAACTTTCTACGCCGAACTTGAAAACAGACGTTCACTCAGCACTAATGGTGATGATGTATTTAGCTCACATAGTCTGGACGCAATAATAGCAAACCCTCAGCTGTGTGGGAAAAAAAAAAAAACAAGTCTATAGGAGGTTTCAGCCTCCGGTTTCATTTCCTGATGGCAAATAAAGCTTGAAAATGAGAAATGGAAGTAAAGTATATAAGAAAGCCATTAGTGTTAAAGTGGTACTCCCATCTCAGACACTGGTGGTATATCGCTAGGATATGCCATCAATGTCAGATAGGAGGGGGTCCCTCCTATCTGAAGAATGGGTCCCCCGGAGTGAAGGAGAGCGCACTGAGAAAGCGCAGCCAACCTCCATTCACCAATATGGGAGTTTTAAAAAACAGCCGAGCGTGCTCACTCACTCACATTCTCTCTGAACTCCCATAGCAGTGGAGCTCTCTGTGCATGCGCTGCAGGCTCTCCTTCAGGGGGCCCCATACTGGAGACAGAAGGACCCACACCTGTCTGATGGTACTTTCACACTAGCGGTTTTCTTTTCCGGTGTTGAGTTCCGTCACAGGGGCTCTATACCAGAAAAGAACTGATGAGTTTTATCCCCATGCATTCTGAATGGAGAGAAATTTGTTCAGGATGAATCAGGATGTCTTCAGTTCAGTCTTTTCAGGACGGAGATAATACCGCAGCATGCTACGGTTTTATCTCCGGCCCAAAAAACTGAACACTTGCCTGAATGCTTTTTCCATAGGAATGTATTAGTGTCGGATCTGGCATTCAAAATACCAAAATGCCGGACCCATCCTACCGGTCTGCGCATGCACAGACTGAAATAAAATGTGAAAAAGATAAATGCCGGATCCGTTTTTCCGGATGATACTGGAAGACGGATCCGGCATTTCAATGCATTTGTAAGACTGATCAGGATCCTGATCAGTCTTACAAATTCCATCAGTTGGCATACGTTTTGACAGATCCGGCAGGCAGTTCCGGCGACAAATTCCTCTGCCGCGAGTGTGAAAGTAGCCTGACACTGATGGCATATTGTAGCAATATATCATCAATGTATCAGATGGGCCAACCCTTTTAATGTCAAAAACCCACATAATCACCATCGCTAATTTCAGATGAGCGTGTCCGCTGTGGAAAACATACGCCGTGTGGAAGCGTGATCTCCCGTTATGGACACTGCGCCTTCACAGGACCACATTATATTCATTTATCATGCTGTGTATCTCTGACGGCATTATGTCAGTTCAATTCAGTAGATGTCAGGTTGGGCAGGGTCACACTGCATTAGAAATCATTATTTCATACATATGACCGTATTTTCCCACATGCACACAGCCGGGATCCGCAAATTGCGGAACCACAAAAAAAAAAAAAAAAACAATACGGTTGTGTGCACGGAGCCTAATGCTGTGTGATCGTGCAAAAGGAGAAGTGTCCATAAGGGCTCATGTATGTATTTAGCGGTCTGCAGAAAATACGGATGATGTCCGCGTGCATTCCGTATTTTGTGGAACGGAACAACTGGCCCCTAATAGAACAGTCCTATCCATGTCCATTATGCAGACAATAATAGGACATGTTCAATTTTTTTGTGGAACAGACCTGTGGACATACGGAAACGAAATGTACACGGAGTAACTTCAGGTTTTTTTGCGGACCCATTATAATGAAGGGTTCTGCAAAAAAAAAAAAAAAAGGAATGGACACGGATAGAAAATACGGTTCGTTTGCATGAGCCCTAACAGGAAATCCCTAGCTCCAAGCAGTACCAGAGTACCAAAGGATCCACAGGTGGGCCCAAACTCTGATACCATAGTGGGCCCTAAAGGTCCTGAGAAAAATACAGACATCTGGAGGTGGCTTTGGAGACAAAAACAAAAGCCAATAGTAGCTACAGTGTTTTATTAAATAAAAACCTATTAGACTTTATAGATGTTATGGGGCTGAGCCCTAAGAATCATTTTCTCTGGTGGGCCCCAAGAACCCCACCCGACCCTGGCCCCAAGTAATCTTCCACAGCTTCAGAAGAGGCTGTCTACTGGTGGACATCATAGGCCCTGTTAAAGCATGGCTCAATTACATCAAGTGGGCCCCAAGAACCCCACCCGACCCTGGCCCCAAGTAATCTTCCACAGCTTCAGAAGAGGCTGTCTACTGGTGGACATCATAGGCCCCGTTAAAGCATGGCTCAATTACATCAGAACCTAACCCATCAGGAAACAATCCTTGGGTTTACTAAGGGTGCTGTTGGGGTATAAGCCCTCTGTTCTAGGGGCCAAGGGGACAACAAAAAGCCACTCTGCCTTGATGAGGGTATATGGACACCTGGCTAGGCAGTCAACTGAAGAAGAACCCAGCCTAGACTTTGGTCTTACCCAACCTACTACTAGCACATCACTGCTGGCTTCTAGTCTTTGCAATCAGTTTTATATTATAATCAGATCATCGTATATTATTTTAGAATAAATTCTAATTAGGACAAGTGATTTTTGTACAACCTCCAGGTGTAATAAGTACAGCTCAGCAGGGTGTGTGCCCAACAGCGACCCAATGCCAAGTTAGGCCTCTATTAATTAAACAATGGCAACGCCTGCACACAATGAATGGGCTACGTCGTACTGTAGAGGATTTCATGTTCTCTGCTGTCAGATACAAGCTAACTGCAAGTCTTGAGAAACTGAGCCGTGCCAAGTTCTATATGTCACCTACACAGTCACCCACTAGTATCTGCCAAGGACAATTCTCCTCTATTACCTATAGAAAAATATAGAGGCACAGCTATACATGGCACCATCACCTGGCACTCAGGTGTCTGACAAAGCTGGGTGACAGCACCTAGAGGGGTTACAATGGCCACCGCCAGGCAGAAGGGTGGAAAAGAAAATGAAGCAGCTCAGTAGATCCGTGAACACCTTGAGACAAGACAAGGAACGGAAGACCCCCTGTACAGAATGCAGCAGGGACCCTACAGGTGATGGATAGCACCGTATGGCCTGTCACCTGTAGACTCCGCTGCTATCCCTACACAGCCTGACATAGAACATGTATCTTGTATGACACATGGTGACCGATTCTAGACGTTACATGGGAAATAGACAGGTACGTACACACAGGACACCTATATCACCAAGAAACTGAATGTGAGTCACAACATGACAGCCCCAGGGAGTGTCAGGCGTCGGGGTAAATCCCGCAACCACAGAGGTGTCACATCCACTACAGGTGGATAGACGGGTCCTAAACAGGTTGAGCAGCCTACAGGTACGATCCTGTGTCCACAGTACATAGAACGTATAGCACTCCACATACACATGCTATACAGTAATGTGCCCGTACTCATGTATACATCTACGTGCAAGTATCCCCCAGCGCTTATCTATAGGCCCCTATGCTATGTACATACATCCTCAGCTCTGATCTATAGGCTACCATGCTATGTACATACATCCTCAGCTCTGATCTATAGGCTCCCATACTATGTACATACATCCTCAGTCTGATCCATAGGCTCCCATACTATGTATATACATCCTCAGTCTGATCTATAGGATCCCATACTATGTACATACATCCTCAGTCTGATCTATAGGATCCCATACTATGTACATACATCCTTGACTCTGATCTATAGGCTCCCATACTATGTACATACATCCTCAGCTCTGATCCATAGGCTCCTGTGCTATGTATATACATCCTCAGTCTGCCCTATAGGCTCCCGTGCTATGTACATACATCCTCAGTCTGCCCTATAGGCTCCCATACTATGTATATACATCCCCAGTCTGACCTATAGGCTCCCATACTATGCATATACATCCTCAGATCTGATCTATATGATCCCATACTATGTATATACATCTGTCACCTGTATGTCACCTCTCCATCCCAAAGCCCAGCTCCACACATCCTGCCAGCTTCGCCTGCTCTTCCTCCCCCAGGACAGCACGTTCCCATCCAGCCCCCATCCCGCCACTTACAACTCTTTTACCAGCACCATGGCCGCTCCTTGCGCCTCCCGATCTTCTCCTCCGCTGATCCCGGCCCCGAGTGAAGGTTACCGGCCACTTCCTACTCCGCACCGCGCTGGGGGCGGGGCGTTGCTGCAGCAACTACTACGTCACGGGGGTGGTCAAAAATGGTGCGCGATGAGACAAGGGCGCGTTACCTGAAGACCCGCCCCCAGCCAGGAACATCTGGATCATTGGCGGAACCTTCCTGTCGCTTGGTGGCAGCTACAGGAAGCCGAGAGGCTCAGATGTCTAGAACGCGCTCTGTGATATGCCGGTGTTCCAGGTGCAGACTCCCCGGGGATACCCCAGCTGGCAGTATACACTGTGGAGACCCGCACAGGCAGCCTTCATGTACTGTGCAGCATCTCCACTGGGGCTCACAGTTCCAGGCCTCCCAAGTGTCCCTCTTCTGGAGGGACAGTCCTTCTTTTTGACCCAAGTACCTCGATCCCTCTAAAATGTCCCTCTTTTTGACCTGGGGAATTAAAGGGAACCTGTCCCCTAAAAAACGCCTCCCAAACCGCCAGCGTTACCTTAAAGGGGTTGTCTGGGTTCAGAGCTGAACCCCCACATACCTCCATTTTCACCCCGGCAGCCCCCCTGACTTGAGCATTGGAGCAGTTCATGCTCCGATGCTCTCCTTTGCCCTGAGCTAAATCCGGTGGTGAACCAGGCTCTCCATGGGGCTGCCAGGAAGCCCAGTGATGTCACTTGCACTGATGGGCGGGCTTTAGCGCTGCCCTAGCCAATGAAACACCTAGGGCAGCGCTAAAGCACGACCATCAGAGCCGGTGACGTCACCGAACACACTGCCGAGCAGAAGCCTCCGCCCGGCAGTGTGTTATCGAAAACAAAAGAGCCTGTGCCCTGCACGATCTAGCGCAGGGCAAGGGAGCGCATCGGAGCATGAGATGCTCCGATGCTAACATCAGGGTGGCTGTCGGGGTGAAAATGAACCTGGACAACCCCTCCAGCCAGTATGTTCCTAAAGATCTTTTTCTTCCTCCGGCCAGATGCACTAAAACCTTGAAAAATGAACTGTAATCCCCTGCACGCGCTATGTAACAGCAGAGTTTGAAGTCAAGGGGGCAGCAGCCTCCTCGCTTCAAGTCAAGCTAAGCCGGCCCCTTACCCGTCCTCCCTTCACTGTGATTGACATCCTGCTGTGAGGCCGGGATCGTGCAAGTCTCACGCATGCGCGGTGCGCTTCTTGTCACTGCGCGATCCTTGCTCCCACACTCAGCTGGCCCCTTTCCTCTCTCTGCGCATGCGCCGGGCTTTTCCATTGTGCGCACGCCCGGCTCATGCGCAGAGGGACAAAAGCGGACATGGAGCGCACCGCGCATGCGCGAGACTTGCACAATCCCAGCCTCACAGCAGGATATCAATCACAGTGAAGGGAGGACGGGTAAGGGGCCGGCTTAGCTTGACTTGAAGCGAGGAGGTCGCTGCCTCCTTGACATCAAACTCTGCTGTTACATAGCGCGTGCAGGAGATTCAATTTCATTTTTCAAGATTTTGGTGCATCTGGCCGGAGGAAGAAAAAGGATCTTTAGGAACATACTGGCTGGCTCCTTTAAGGTAATGCTGGCGGTTTGGGAGGCGTTTTTTAGGTGACAGGTTCCCTTTAATGCATAGATGTGCATTAATAAATTTACTAAATTGCTCCTTACTGAAGTATCTGTCTGGTTTCTATTTGTATATTAGACCATAACATCATTATTTTGGGCAGTTTGGACCTTAAAGAATCTATGATCTGATGATTTATGTGCTAATATTTAAATAGATATTGAAGCGCAACAAAATAAATTGTCCCACGAGCTCCGCATACTGTAATAAACATAAAGGAACTTACAGTCACCTAGCTGATCCCCAGCTGCTGCAATTGTGACGCAGTCAGTAATTATGCTTTGGGCGGAGTTAGAGGCGTGGCCTAGTAGGAAAAAAACGGTTGTCCCTCTTTGTGATTTTTAAAAGTTGGGTGGTATGCACTTCTCTGTATGTCAGTGATCCACGCCAGGTATTAATATATGTATTACCAGTAACCCCTTCACTATCCTAGACCACCACAACAATACTCTGTACCACAAGGGACAGGGGTATTCCGCTCTACTTCTATGTGGAGAATGGGGCGGCATACTTACCAACATTTTTGCTTCAGCATCCTTGAGATATTGATTTGTGCACAATACCAACATTTTTGGGGCTAGAGATGCCCCACTTTACAAGCCATACTCTGGTTCCTGGCAGGCCTCCATGGTGTGAGCTCAGAGGCCAACTCCTCCTGGAGGTCTCTCCTTTTTTTTTTTGGAGAGTTGGCAAATATCCCTATTAGGGTCTTCTTTAGGTCCTGCTTTTTATGGTGACCCGTTGGCAACACATGGGTGCATACTGGGTGACAGAGGGGGCTCCCTCCAACCACTTAAATGTCATGGTCATTACTAATCACTGTGTCTGAGGGGGAAATTTTTGCAAGAAATTAAATTTTTCACTTTCAGTTGTAAAATTTTTCAAAACAAACGACATCTATATATACATTTTTCTCTAAATTTACAGGGAGTGCAGAATTATTAGGCAAATGAGTATTTTGACCACATCATCCTCTTTATGCATGTTGTCTTACTCCAAGCTGTATAGGCTCGAAAGCCTACTACCAATTAAGCATATTAGGTGATGTGCATCTCTGTAATGAGAAGGGGTGTGGTCTAATGACATCAACACCCTATATCAGGTGTGCATAATTATTAGGCAACTTCCTTTCCTTTGGCAAAATGGGTCAAAAGAAGGACTTGACAGGCTCAGAAAAGTCAAAAATTGTGAGATATCTTGCAGAGGGATGCAGCACTCTTACAATTGCAAAGCTTCTGAAGCGTGATCATCGAACAATCAAGCGTTTCATTCAAAATAGTCAACAGGGTCGCAAGAAGCGTGTGGAAAAACCAGGGCGCAAAATAACTGCCCATGAACTGAGAAAAGTCAAGCGTGCAGCTGCCAAGATGCCACTTGCCACCAGTTTGGCCATATTTCAGAGCTGCAACATCACGGGAGTGCCCAAAAGCACAAGGTGTGCAATACTCAGAGACATGGCCAAGGTAAGAAAGGCTGAAAGACGACCACCACTGAACAAGACACACAAGCTGAAACGTCAAGACTGGGCCAAGAAATATCTCAAGACTGATTTTTCTAAGGTTTTATGGACTGATGAAATGAGAGTGAGTCTTGATGGGCCAGATGGATGGGCCCGTGGCTGGATTGGTAAAGGGCAGAGAGCTCCAGTCCGACTCAGACGCCAGCAAGGTGGAGGTGGAGTACTGGTTTGGGCTGGTATCATCAAAGATGAGCTTGTGGGGCCTTTTCGGGTTGAGGATGGAGTCAAGCTCAACTCCCAGTCCTACTGCCAGTTTCTGGAAGACACCTTCTTCAAGCAGTGGTACAGGAAGAAGTCTGCATCCTTCAAGAAAAACATGATTTTTATGCAGGACAATGCTCCATCACTACTACACAGCGTGGCTGGCAAGAAAGGGTATAAAAGAAGAAAATCTAATGACATGGCCTCCTTGTTCACCTGATCTGAACCCCATTGAGAACCTGTGGTCCATCATCAAATGTGAGATTTACAAGGAGGGAAAACAGTACACCTCTCTGAACAGTGTCTGGGAGGCTGTGGTTGCTGCTGCACGCAATGTTGATGGTGAACAGATCAAAACACTGACAGAATCCATGGGTGGCAGGCTTTTGAGTGTCCTTGCAAAGAAAGGTGGCTATATTGGTCACTGATATGTTTTTGTTTTGTTTTTGAATGTCAGAAATGTATATTTGTGAATGTTGAGATGTTATATTGGTTTCACTGGTAAAAATAAATAATTGAAATGGGTATATATTTGTTTTTTGTTAAGTTTCCTAATAATTATGCACAGTAATAGTCACCTGCACACACAGATATCCCCCTAAAATAGCTAAAACTAAAAACTACTTCCAAAAATATTCAGCTTTGATATTAATGAGTTTTTTGGGTTCATTGAGAACATTGTTGTTGTTCAAAATTAAAATTAATCCTCAAAAATACAACTTGCCTAATAATTCTGCACTCCCTGTATACAGCAGATGTCACCAAGGGGTTAATGTCAAATGTTTGCTTGTCCAGCTTAGTGAACCAATTCTAGTAATATCCCTGGTGGTGAAGAGGTTAATTAAGAAAGTTGTCCGGCCTTGGAACCAACAACCCCTCGGCTTCTCCTCTGTCCTCCGACCATAAAAAAAAAACACCTGTTCGCTGTCCCTTTAACTGCCTCCGGACCGCCGAACGCAGGGACGCGTCCTGGAGGCGGTTGATTCATTCCTCCTGGACGCATATACGCGTCCTCTCGCGAGACGCGAGATTTCCTGTGAACGCGCGCACACAGGCGCGCGCGTTCACAGGATCGGAAGGTAAGCGATTGGATCTCCAGCCTGCCAGTGGCGATCGTTCGCTGGCAGGCTGGAGATACGATTTTTTTAACCCCTAACAGGTATATTAGACGCTGTTTTGATAACAGCGTCTAATATACCTGCTACCTGGTCCTCTGGTGGTCCCTTTTGTTTGGATCGACCACCAGAGGACACAGGTAGCTGTGTAAAGTAGCACCAAACACCACTACACTACACTACACCCCCCTGTCACTTATTAACCCCTGATCACCCCATATAGACTCCCTGATCACCCCCCTGTCATTGATCACCCCCCTGTAAGGCTCCATTCAGACGTCTGTATGATTTTTACGGATCCACGGATACATGGATCGGATCCGCAAAACACATATGGACGTCTGAATGGAGCCTTACAGGGGGGTGATCACCCATATAGACTCCCTGATCACCCCCTGTCATTGATCACCCCCCTGTCATTGATCACCCCCCTGTAAGGCTCCATTCAGACGTCCGTATGATTTTTACGGATCCACTGATACATGGATCGGATCCGCAAAACACATACGGACGTCTGAATGGAGCCTTACAGGGGGGTGATCAATGACAGGGGGTGATCACCCATATAGACTCCCTGATCACCCCCCTGTCATTGATCACCCCCCTGTAAGGCTCCATTCAGACATTTTTTTGGCCCAAGTTAGCGGAAATTTTTTATTTTTATTTTTTTTCTTACAAAGTCTCATATTCCACTAACTTGTGTCAAAAAATAAAATCTCACATGAACTCACCATACCCCTCACGGAATCCAAATGCGTAAACATTTTTAGACATTTATATTCTCACACTTTAGGGCCCCTAAAATGCCAGGGCAGTATAAATACCCCACATGTGACCCCATTTCGGAAAGAAGACACCCCAAGATATTCCGTGAGGGGCATATTGAGTCCATGAAAGATTTAAATTTTTGTCCCAAGTTAGCGGAAAGGGAGACTTTGTGAGAAAATACAAAAAAAAAACAATTTCCGCTAACTTGTGCCAAAAAAAAATTCTATGAACTCGCCATGCCCCTCATTGAATACCTTGGGGTGTCTTCTTTCCAAAATGGGGTCACATGTGGGGTATTTATACTGCCCTGGCATTTTAGGGGCCCGAAAGCATGAGAAGAAGTCTGGGATCCAAATGTCTAAAAATGCCCTCCTAAAAGGAATTTGGGCACCTTTGCGCATCTAGGCTGCAAAAAAGTGTCACACATCTGGTATCGCCGTACTCAGGAGAAGTTGGGGAATGTGTGGGGGTGTCATTTTACATATACCCATGCTGGGTGAGATAAACATCTTGGTCAAATGCCAACTTTGTATAAAAGAATGGGAAAAGTTGTCTTTTGCCAAGATATTTCTCTCACCCAGCATTGGTATATGTAAAATGACACCCCAAAACACATTCACCAACTTCTTCTGAGTACGGCGATACCACATGTGTGACACTTTTTTGCCGCCTAGGTGGGCAAAGGGGCACACATTCCAAAGAGCACCTTTAGGATTTTACAGATTTTTTACACATTTTGATTTCAAACTACTTACCACACATTAGGGCCTCTAGAATTCCAGGGCAGTATAACTACCCCACAAGTGACCCCATTTTGGAAAGAAGACACCCCAAGGTATTCCGTGAGGGGCATGGCGAGTTCCTAGAATTTTTTATTTTTTGTCACAAGTTAGCGGAAAATGATGATTTTTTTATTTTATTTTTTTCTTACAAAGTCTCATATTCCACTAACTTGTGACAAAAAATAAAAAATTCTAGGAACTCGCCATGCCCCTCACGGAATACCCTGGGGTGTCTTCTTTCCAAAATGGGGTCACTTGTGGGGTAGTTATACTGCCCTGGCATTTTAGGGGCCCATATGCGTGAGAAGTAGTTTGCAATCAAAATCTGTAAAAAATGACCGGTGAAATCCGAAAGGTGCTCTTTGGAATGTGGGCCCCTTTGCCCACCTAGGCTGCAAAAAAGTGTCACACATCTGGCATCGCCATACTCGGGAGAAGTTGGGGAATGTGTTTTGGGGTGTCATTTTACATATACCCATGCTGGGTGAGAGAAATATCTTGGCAAAAGACAACATTTCCCAATTCTTTATTCAAAGTTGGCATTTGACCAAGATATTTATCTCACCCAGCAGGGAGTGATACTGAAAGCCATGGGACTCTATGAGCTGTCCCAGGCCAAAAGTGTAGATAGAGAAGAGCAGGGGTCCTAGGACAGAGCCTTGCGGGACACCAACAGAGGGGGAATGAGACGAGGAGGTGGTGCGGGAGTGGGAGACGCTAAACGTCCGGTGACGTACTATTGACGTATTATTACGTCATAGTCAGGAAGGAGTTAAAACAGGCATGTCAGGAGAGGTGAAAGGTCCTCTTTAAAATTAATCGATCTGTGTGCTGTCCATAGAGAACATAGATAGCACATATCTGCAATGTACTGACATGTGAAAGAGGCCTAAGAAGAACACATAAATAGGTGCACTTAATCATGGTGGTACTGAGGGGAGCTGAGGACATGTATTGCCAGTTTCCACTTTACTCATTGAAAACTGTAAAATAATGACATTCGAATAATCAAGATAAATTATGACATACAAACATGGAATTAATACTTACACTGAAAATTCACAAAGAGGCATATATATAATTTAAGACCAGTAATGATCAACTTTTAATAAAGTTCTAATTGACCTTAATCTCCTGTAGGAACAGGAAGGAGAAAATTCTACAAGCTGTCAGCAAATCAATAAAACATAAAATAATTACAAAGCCTAATGAAATGTTACAAATTGTTAGCTCTAAATCACAGATGATGAGCAACAGTGGTTAAGTAAAAAAAATCTGGAATTTAGGAATATACAGAGCATTCACTCTGTTCTGTACAACCTACATATTATGGGAGTTCTTCCGCCCCTGTGACAGTTTTGTGGTAATTGTGCATTTACTCTCCACCTCTATGACCCAGTAGAGATACTTCCAGGTGTGATCTCAGAGTTGTTCTGTGTGTTGGGAGCCAATTAGAAGTCACCTCGCCCGTTATTATGACAGCTTTAAATGTACTCTGGGGAAAGATGAACCATATTTTCCGCTCTTTAAGATGCACTTGACCATAAGATGCACCTAGGTTTTAGAGGAGAAAAGATCAGAACCCTAACTTTCATGACCCCCAATTTTCATCACACCTCAGATCAGACCCCCCAATCCTATTCAGACCTCAGATCAGATCCTCAATCTCCATTAGAGCCTTATCAGACTTCAGATCAGACCTCCAATCTACATCAGAACCCCAATTTTCATCAGGCCTCAGATCAGACATAAAATAAAGAAAGGAACGTACGCGCTTCCTTCAGTGCTGCGCGGTGACCTGATGTTGCACAGCGTCAGGTTATAGTGCGTACTTGTGTGCACTACGTTCTGACGTTGTACACAGTCAAGACACAGCACAGTGTGGCACGGGAAGAAGACCAGGGAGCGGTGAGTAAAGCTAGCAACAGGAGCACTATATTCACTGCTCCCCGGTTCTACTGTGTACTAATGAGCACCTCTATAATTGAAGTGCTCATTAGTATTCGCTTCATGAGACGCACTGCCATTTTTCCACTACATTTGGGGGGGAAAAGTGTGTCTTATGGATCGAAACATATGGTATCTGTCATGGTGGGACTGATATATATAACACCTGATCTACTAGGCAATGTACATTGAATAAAGTGTTGGTGTAAAACTGTCTTCTAAACAACTAGTCTAGAAGTCTGTGCAGCTTTAATCCTTAAAGTGTTTGTCCGACTTGAAAGGTTTCATGTGCAAAGAGCAGGCAACTCATAAAATAGTACAACTTAAACTCACCTTCAGGAGCTCTGTCCTATCCAGCAAGAAGCTCTCTCCGATCCAGCACCACTGCTACATCCTCTCAGTCGGGCTGCAGCTGTGGCGTGTTTTTTTGGGGTACAGTGCTGACATCCCATATACCTCTACAGCCCATTACTGTCCTCCCTGAGCAGGGAGCCTCAGAATTGAAGTACCTGTCCTGCACCTGTGCTTGCAGAGGCCATTGAATGATTGTGACCAAGAATGAGTCCCCATCACTTCCAGTCTGGCTCTGGGACTTTGTAATGGGCAGTGGGAGCGGACCCACTGTGCCAGTTAATCAGATTGACTTTGGGCTAGTCCTGAGATGCGTATTCTTCTGATCCCCTCGTTTTCACCCTTTAAACCATACACAGGAATCTGGCCTATCAGAGTCGGTTAACAGGCAGAAATTCAGTACACAGGCAGACAATCAGAATAGCACACCTTCACTGGTTAAGGGCTCATGCACATGTCTGTTTCCATTTTTGCGTTCTGCAAATTGTGGATTAACAAAACACGGATACAGGCCATGTGTGTTCCACATTTTGAAGAATGGAACGTCCTGCCCTATTCTTGTCTGTAAAATGGAGCCATGGAATGGACATATAAATACAGACAGCAAACGGGTGTTATGTCTGCATCTTTTGCGGCCCCATTGAAGTAAATGGGTCCATAGCCGACCTACAAAAAATGCAGATCAAATGCGGACCAAAAATACGTTCATGTGCTTGAGCCCTAAACTAGTAATCTAGGAACCTAAGCTTGAGCAAGGAGTGGCCAGTCCAACATTTATAGCAGAAACTGATTAACAGAAGGAGCTGTGCAACTGCACACAGAGCAAGTGGAGGAGGGTAGTGGTGGTAATGGGAAAATGGGAGTCGTAATAATAACATAGTAACATAGTATATACAGGGCCGTCTTAAATATTTATTGGACCCTGGGCAAGAATTTACTTGGGCCTTCCCACACCCTAGCATGCAATCACGCCCTCCACCACAACACACACACAAAAAAAATAATCCACACACCTTGTAGAGTAGTAAACTTTAATAATGATGAGTGGCCACTAGAGGTGTTTCTTGGCAGTAATGTAAATACTGCCTTTTTTTTTCTGAAAAGGCAGTGTTTACATTAAAAAGCTTGCAGAGACATGCTATAGACACCAGAACTACTACATTTAGCTGTTGTGGTTCTGGTGACTATAGTGTTCCTTAATATAGAAGGGGGAAAAGAATCAGCACAAAAGTATCAAATAAAATGGCTGTATAATTTTTCGAAAAATTAAAAGAGCACAACTTCTGACACAAATAAAAAATATTTTGCAGATTACTTTTTTTTTTTTTACAATGTGTAGATAGTACTGTACTACTAACCCCTTCATCCACCCCTACATACAGGGTAATACAGCGCCACAGACCTCTTACATCCAGTGATGTCTCTTTGATGTAGATGTTCTCTTCCCTTATCTTCTTTTAGACCTTCAGACCAGACCACCATTTTTCATCCATTTCTCGTCTCTGCAGTTTGACCCAAACAAAATCTTAGTTTGCTACTTTTCCATCATCCTCCCATCTTCTGGACAAATCATCCTACCATCACCAATACTGTGCTGCTGTGCTGACCAATACTATACTGTAGAAACAGATAAACCCCCTGATAATAGTAGTACCATGCAGATAGTGCCCTTCAATAATTATTGGCACACAGTGCCCTAAAATAACTGTGCCCAGCAAATAGTGCCCCTGACATAGTAAACATAACTTCCCCAAAAAATAATTGTGGTAAGCTGATACTTTGCCAAGGTGCCCTTACAGTAATAGTGCTCCCAAAAGTACCACCAATAGGAATAATTCTCTGCTAGAGCACACATGGTAGTAATAGTGCTCCTACAGTGCCCCCAACATGTCCCCACTGTGCCCCAGAAGTAAAAATGCTCCCATAGTGCCCATACTAGTAATCATGTTCCCCATAGACCCCCAATAGTAATAAAGCCCATGATAATGCCCCCCAGTAGTAATAATTCTCCTTATAATGTGCCAGTGCAAAAAATACCCCCTTTTAATGCCCCCAATTGAGCTAATGTCCCCATAGTGCCCCCATAATGTGCCAGTATAAAATACCCCTATATAGTGCCCCCAGTAAATTTCCCCATAGTGCTCCTCTCCCCACTTCTTCCTAGTGCCCCCATAATGTACCAGTATAAAATGCCCTATATATAGTTCCCTAGTAGATGCCCTCAGTGTCTCACATAATTTGCAAGTATAAAATACCCCTTAGTGCCCCCCATAGATGAGCCCATAGTACTCCTCTCTTCCATTCCCCATAGTACCCGCCATAATGTGCCCCAGTATAGAAATGCCTCTATACAGAGCCCCCCATATAAAATATCCCTTCTTTGTGGCCTCCACATTGTTTTTTTCTTGTTCCTTAACCTTTTATTCCCATAAGATATGTACCTCTCACAATTAGGCCCCTTTCACACGGGCGAGTTTTCCGCGCCGGGTGCAATGCGTGAGGTGAACGCATTGCACCCGCACTGAATCCGGACCGATTCATTTCTATGGGGCTGTGCACATGAGCGGGGATTTTCACGCATCACTTGTAAAAATCGCAGCATGCTCTATCGCCGATTTTCACGCAGCAGGGTTGCGTGAAAATCACAAGCATCCGCAAGCAAGTGCGGATGCGGTGCGATTTTCGCGCATGGTGTCTAGGTGACGATCGGGATAGGGACCAGATCATTATTATTTTCCCTTATAATATGGTTATAAGGGAAAATAACAGCATCCTTAATACAGAATGCAAAGTAAATTAGGGATGTCTTCTTCTTTTTCTTTGATGACCTGGGAGGAAAAGGACCTTTGGTGACATCACTGCGCTCATCACATGGTCCATCACATGGTCCATCACCATGGTGATGGACCATGTGATGAGCGCAGTGATGTCACCAAAGGTCCTTTTTCTCCCAGGTCATCAAAGAAGAAGAAAGAAGACAAGCTGGGCTGCACGAACAAGTGGATGAGGTGAGCTAAATTTTTTAAAACTTTTTTAACCCCTCCATCCCTAATTTACTTAGCATTCTGTATTAAGAATGCTAATATTGGGGGGTGTGGTCTGGCTGCCTTGGTGGATGGGTGCATAGAGCCTGAGCTCCCGTGTTAGCACTGAATAAAGCGACTATACAACGCTCAGTGTTACTCTAGCCTGCCTAAAACCCGAGGGGACCCTCTCAGGACATGACCGGGCGCAAGAAAAAGTCGGTCAAGCAGCCAAAATGTACAAAGTTTTACTTTTCCAGAGACGCGGGAGACATCTAAGATGGCGCTGGGGGTAAAGCGGTCTTTCCTCCTGAGCGCGCGATTACACCGGACCTCTCACACAGCTCTCCAGCTTCAGCTTTGCAGCGCTCGCCTTCTGACCCGGTGCTCCCTACCTAGCCGGAGCCGGGAGATCATCCCTCAGCAGCCAGCAAAACAGAAAGCCCTCTGGGTCTGGAAGGAGCACACCGAACGCTGAGTCGCAGCTCCCCCCTCTGCCCTACACCACTGGAGCTGCCTTCTGCTTCTCCCTCCTCCCCGCGGGACTCCTCGCAACTCAATGCCTGCCATGCTGCTGATACTTTACCCTCATGCAGGGTCGCACAGAGCTCCCCTGCAGCCCCAGTAGAGGACAGGGAAATAACGCTACTGGTGCTACCGGTGTCCAATACAGCCCTCACGGAAACCGCCATGCGTGACATGCTGATCCTGCAGCGGCGATCCATGCTGCTGGACATAAAGTCCATTATCGCACCTTTGCGCTCTGACATAGAGGAGCTGGGGGTCAGGACAGACCATTTGGAAAATAAATTTGGGGACTTTGCGTCCTCGCACAATACCCTGATTGACACTCACACAGAGCTAGAGGCAGAGGTGGAAATTATTAAGGCCAAAATGGCCGACTTGGAAGATGGACGCAGAGGCAACAACATTAAGTTGAGAGGGATTCTGGAATCGGTGTCTCCCAAAGAAATTCCTGACTATGTGCGGTCTCTTCTTAAAGCAGTTCTGCCAGATTGTCCTGACCGGGACTTGGAAATTGATCGGGCGCACCGCATACCTCGACCGCAGCATCTGGAGGACTCAGTGCTGCGGGATGTGCTTGCCAGAGTTAATTTTTTCAGAGTGAAAGAACAGCTACTGTCCTCAGCGAGGAAAAATGGGGGACTCCCTGCACCTTTCCATAAGGTACTCTGATTTGCCGACTTATCTGCAGCTACACTGCGTATGCGGAGGGCCCTCTCACCTATCACTTCGGCCCTTAGAAGTTCTAGTGTACCGTACCGCTGGGGTTTTCCAGTCCGCCTGCTGATACACCACAACGGAGCGTTCCACAAGATTAAGACCCTGGAAGAGGGTCATGCACTCCTACAAAGTTGGAACATCCCTGTTTCCTCCACGGATGAAGCTCAACGCCACACTCCAGCCAAAGTCCGCAAAGACTGGTCAAGAGTACACTGAACCGTGTTGCACGGCGAGTATGCCTCGCCTTCAGGTGCTTTACGTAGTACGGGTTCTGTCACCCTAACCTACTGTAATGCAAGGCACCAACAAACAGACCAGTGATGAAAGCAAAAAGGTGTTTATTCACCAGAAACATAAACGTCCAGGACACTTGCTGGTAACAAGGAATAATAACAAAAAACCAGGCAAGGAGATTCCAGGAATAGTCCCAACCAGTGCTGAATGATGCTGTGCACTTGGCAGTCGAGTCACTCCAGATCTTGGGTCCGCTGTAAGGACAAAGTTCCTGGCAGTCTTCAGTCACTAGGAGTTGTGACCTATACCTGGTTGAGGGGAAATAACAGTGGGCACTGATCACCCTGAGAGACCTCCTTTTAAATGCCTGCTGACCAATCCCAGGGTGCCAAGTGTCCACTACCATAGGTGAACAAATTGCCCTGCACCTGAGTACAAGGCCTAAGGCAATCACAAGTTGATTAACCCATGGCTGGCTCCCTAATCCACTTTGCTCTTGTGAGTCAGTATAATATGCGCCACTGGTCGACGAAGTGCATAAGAAGCGCGTACTCGCGACCGTGTATCCCTTTGCGAACCTGCCCTCGTGCGTACGCACGGACGCATGATTGACTCAGCGCGAGTATGCAAGCGCGTGGACCCAGATGCGGAAACGGAAGTCGCAGGAGACACCGGAGACAAACCTGGCCGCGGCGTCTTGTCACTCGCCTGGCCACTCTGTCCCCGGGACTCCGACGGTCCTCCCCTCCGATGTCCACGCGAACGCATCTCCGCACTGGCTCGCAAAGGGGTCAGCGCTGGTGCATCAGAGACACGCATAACCTGTCCCGCAACTCCACGAGGACCCCTCTTGGCTCCCCTGGAGTGCAAAGCAGGTGAGGATCTTACACCTACTTTGTTCCTAGGTTGCAGACGAGACATTTGCCCTACTCCTTGTATTGAGCCTCTTTTAGGCCTATTATGTTTTACATTTGTTTAAGTTTGTTGTCTTACCTCCTGTCTTCTTGGGGGTTAAGTTCTCTAGGTGCTCATACAATGCCTGTTTTTTCTTGTGCTGCCTATGTCCTTTTGATGCAGACGTCCTCGCTGGGAGACGTTCTGTGTCTGGTATCTCTCTTATTACTGCTAGTAATAGAATGCTGTTTATTTTAACCTATCATGGTAATTACATTTGCTAGCATAAATGCCAATGGCTTAAACAGCCCAATGCACAGAGCGTACCTGTGGAAAAAAATCTAAGGTATTACAGTGTGATGTTCGAGGGGCGCAGGAGACGCATTTGTTTCAGCGAGATGCTTTCAGGCTGAGGCATATACAGTTTCCGCATATTTTTCAATCGCACTTTCACTCCAAATCTAGGGGGGTCATGTTAGCTATTAAAAATACGGTAGCATTCTCCCATGTAGCTGACCACATAGATCCTCATGGACGGTTTGTTATACTGATATGCACTCTCAATAATGTACTATTTACCATAGTGTCTCTGTATGCTCCTAACCATGGCCAAATACACTTCTTTCACAAGTTTATGAAACTGGTCCAGAAGAAAAGACAGGGAAAACTGGTGAACTGTGGTGATTTTAATCTGACATCAGATCCGTCTGTGGATACTTCCTCTTCCCCATTGCGGGCCGCCCCTTCCCTTGCTACTACTTTCTGGAAGGAGGAGCTTTATGATGTTTGGCGTATCCACCATGCGTCTGCTAGAGATTATTCATTTCATTCTGGGGTTCATAATGTGTATTCCAGAATTTACATGTTTCTTTTGGATAGAGCACTTCTCCCTTACACTCAAGACTCTTTCCTAGAAACTATCAAATGGTCCGATCATGCAGCTATTACCATGGCGGTTTCTGAATCTATTAATTCCCCTCAAGTATACTTGTGGCGGAGTAGCCCCTTCTTGCTCTCAGACCCTCAGTATGGATCCCGCATAGAAGCAGATCTCAAAGACTTTGTCAAATTTAATGATTCCTCTCACACAGATCCAGTGACCCTGTGGAACGCTCATAAGGCCTGTATCCGGGGGTCTTTTATACAGCAGGGTGCGATACGAAAAAAGCGACTGGAGGCAAAGATATCAAACATCCTGGCCCAGTTACAACAGGTAGAGGCGAAAAACAAAGCAAATCCTGCTCCTTTGTTAGCGGACGAGCTTAGACGCCTTAGACAGGAGTTGAGAAGTTATATGCTTTCCTCTTATGAGAAAATGCTTCGCAAAACGAAAGCAACCTATTATTCGCAGGACAACAAGGAGGGTAAAATTTTGGCCTCTAGATTTAAGGCTTGTCATACAAAAAGCAGAATCCCTCACCTTATTCATCCCTCTTCTCAGGAGAAGGTTTACTCCCCCATAGAGATTGCTAATGGCTTTCAATCATACTATGCTGATCTTTATAATTTACAGAACTGCCATCCTGCCCCAGCGGAGGTAGACGACCGGGTCAGCCTTTATCTCAGTTCCCTACATTTACCCACACTAACTAGTTCCCAGCTTCAGGACCTTAACTCCCCCATTACTACCAAGGAGGTGGAGGCTGTGATTGCGTCTCTTCCTAGAGACAAAGCCCCTGGCCCTGATGGCTTTGCCAGCCATTATTATAAACATTTTAGGCAGAGTTTTAGCCCCTATCTAAGAGACTTCTGTCAAGCTGCAATGTCCTCTGGTTCTTTGCCAGCTGAATCCTACAAGCCCTTATTATTACTCTCCCTAAACCTGGCAAATCACCTGATAAACCTCAGAATTTTAGGCCCATTTCCCTCCTAAATCCCTATGTCAAAATATATGTGAAGTTATTGGCCACCCGTTTAGCTAAAATTCTCCCTTTCATTATTAATGTGGACCAGGCCGGCTTCGTCCCGACCGTCAGACCTACTATAATACGAGACTCCTGCTAGGTATTTTCCATCATGTTCACAAGAATGGCATTCCCGCGTTGGCCCTGGCCCTGGATGCCGAGAAGGCGTTCGATAGACTTCGATGGTCGTTCACCTTCTCGGTGCTTCAGCGGTTGGGATTCAGTGGCCCTATACTCACCACCGTTAGAGCACTTTATAGTAACCCTACGGCTAGAACGTTTGTAAATGGAGCCCTGTCCGATGTGTTTGCGCTCACGAATGGCACCAGACAGGGTTGTCCCCTATCTCATCTTATTTTTATAATAGCCATGGAACCGTTGGCCCAGGCGATTAGACAAGACACCAATATATCGGGTTACCGTGGGTGGTCGTTCCCACGTCATCTCCTTATATGCGGACGACGTATGTCTAACCCTCACAAACCCAGAATGGTCCCTGTCGGCGGTGATAGCCCAATCTCCCATTATGGTGACCTCTCATACTATCACCTTTACTCCTCCAAAACGCAAGCTCTACCTATTAATTTACTTTGGTGTCGACCCTTTGTAATACCTGGACTTTCGATTGGCAGCACCATAGCATTAAATACTTAGGCATTAACATGTCTCACACCCCAACCCAATTGTATGCACTAAACTACTATTCTCTCCTAATTTCCACAGAAAAGGAACCTATAGAGTTTGCCAAATATGACGCCTCATGGATGGGTAGGATTGCTACATTTAAAATGTTTGTCCTCCCTAAGTTTTTATATATGTATCGCACCTTGCCTATAATCCTCCCGGAGAGGTTCTTTTCTCAAGCACAAGCTTTACTCTCCAAATATATTTGGGAAGGACGGGAACGTCGTACGGGGGGCTTAGCGTTACCGGATCTGAAACTGTACTATATATCTTCTTTGGTCTCCATGTTGAAGGGTTGGGCCCAGTTGTCTTTAGACCTACCTTGGTTCATTTGGAAGCATCACAAGCCGCCCCGTACTCCTTGTGGGAGCTGTTGTACTTACCATTTTGGAAGATTCCTACTCCTAAGGGTCTGGGCCCGACGGTGTTGGCATCTCTGAGGGCATGGTCTACGTACCACGCGTTGGCAGATGCTGATGACCCTCCCCCGCTTGCCTCTCTTCCCTTTTCTCTGCTCCGGTCTCTGCTCCCTCACTCAGATCTGTCACTCTGGGTCTCGGCCAATATACATACAGTGGGAGACCTATTAGACCAAGGGGTATTGCAGCCGTTCCAATTGATATGTGAAAAGTTTTCCATCCCGAGCAGGGAATTCTTTAAATATCTCCAGATCCGCCATTTTTACAGGACCTGCAACCTTCGGGGGGTAAAACTAGACAATCTGGCTAAACTATATATTTCGGGCAACCTGAAGGGATTGAAGCCCCTGTACAATTCCATCTTTTAGCCAACGCACTTTAAACGTTCTCATCCTATAACCGCTTGGGAGAGGGATCTGAACATGTCTTTTTCTGAAGCGGACTGGCTGCAGGCCCTCAGAATCATTCATAAACACTTGAATTGCACTTCCCACGTAGAATCCGCGGTAAAAATGGTTCTTCGATGGTATTACACACTGGACAGATTGGCTCTTATGTATGTTTCTGTTTCTAACCTATGCTGGAGAGGTTGTGGTTGTAGGGGGACCTTGTTCCATATCTTGTGGCGATGCACTAGCATCCAAGGATATTGGTCCGCTTGCCGAGACCTGTTAGGCCGGATTATGCCAGTTGACCTCCTGCCAGCCCATCTGAGGGCTTTGTTCTGCATAATTTGTGTTGCTACTGTTACGGAAATGAAAGACCCCTGACACTCCAGACCTCTCTGACTTAGTAACTGCACTTAACACTACTTACTCTTATGAAAAGGGTTTTTCCATGGGCAGAGGGCAATATGTTAGATTTCAGCTAAGCTGGAACCCTTGGTCGCCCTCCCCGTATTGTTCCCCGCCTTAGAGCCTCCACAGACCTTTTTTCTTCGACCACAGCCAATTCCCCAAAAGTACACAGGTTTAGCAGTGTCGGCTTTACCCAATGGTTTCCTCAGACTTGGCATAGGTAGCCACTTTCTTCTGCGCAAGTAATATTCTTCCTTTACAGGCACCACATGTTAATAAGGCTACTTTCACACTAGCGTTCGGAGCGGGTCCGTCTGATGTTTCATCAGACGGATCCGCTCCTATAATGCAGACGTTTGCATCCGTTCAGAACGGATCCGTCTGCATTATAACTTAGAAAAATGTCTAAGTGTGAAAGTAGCCTGAGCGGATCCGTTCAGACTTTACATTGAAAGTCAATGGGGGACGGATCCGCTTGAAGATTGAGCCATATGGTGTCATCTTCAAGTGGATCCGTCCCCATTGACTTCCATTATAAGTCTGGACGGATCCGCTCACCTCCGCACGGCCAGGCGGACACCTGAACGCAGGTGTGAAAGCAGCCTAATACTCTTAGAAGGTTCTCCGTCTAGGAGCACCACTTTGGTTACTGTTATCAAGTTATTATGTAATCTTCCTGTACCTATGTGCATCAGGTATGCCCAAAATATCTTTAATTGTAAAAATTGCAATAAAAACTATTGAAACAAAGAATGCTAATATTTTCCCTTATAACCATGTTATAAGGAAAAATATTAAAATCTACAGAATACCTAACCCAAACCCGAACTTGGGTCTGGGTACCAAATTCACTTTTGTCTCACGTGCGTGCAAAATGCATTGCACTTGCGCGGAAAAAACTGAATAACGCAACGCAATCGCATACAAAACTCACCCCACTCGCAGGCAAAAACCCATTTTGTGGCTGTATTTTTATTTTTGAGGACTTTATACCAGGTAATTAGGCCTATGGGCTCTTTTAGTTGGCTAAATTTAGCTTTTTTGAAGTTTGGTATTTTTGTTCCTCCCTGAAGAAGCTATCTTTTAAATGACAATTGGAAGGTTATTACTTTATGGTCACTATTTCCCAGGTGTCTCCCGACTGGCACATCTGTTGTTCTGTCAGGTCTATTGGTTAATACTAAGTCCAGTATGGCCGTCCCTCTAGTCCAGTGATGGCGAACCTTTTAGAGACTGAGTGCCCAAACTGCAACCTAAACCCACTTATTTATCACAAAGTGCTAACACGGCAATTTAACCTTAACCCTTTCATGACCAAGGGTCATTGATGCCCCAGTGTCCAGGTCAAAATTTACAAATCTGACATGTGTCGCTTTATGTGGTAATAGCTTTGGAACACTTTTACTTATCCAAGCCATTCTAAGATTGTTTTCTCGTGACACATTGTACTTCATGATAGTCATATATTTGACTCAATATATTTCACCTTTATTTATGAAAAGATCCCAAATTTACAAAAAAAATTGAAAAATTCACAATTTTCCAAATTTCTATTTCTCTGCTTCTAAAACAGAGTGATACCTAATAAAATATTTATTACTTAACATTCCCCATATGTCTACTTTATGTTGGCATCATTTTGGAAATGTCATTTTATTTTTTTAGGACGTTAGAAGGCTTAGAAGTTTAGAAGCAATTCTTACAATTTTAAAGAAAAATTTCCAAAACCCACTTTTAAAGGACCAGTTCAGGTCTGAAGTCCCTTTGTGGGGCTTACATAGTGGAAACCCCCATAAATGACACCAATATAGAAGCTGCACCCCTCAAGTTACTCAAAACTGATTTTACAAACTTTGTTAACCCTTTAGGCGTTCCACAAGAATTAAAGGAAAATGGAGATGAAATTTAAAAATTTCACTTTTTTGGCAGGTTTTCCATTTTATATATTTTTTTTCTTTAACACATTAAGGGTTAACAGCTAAACAAAACTCAATATTTATTACCCTGATTCCGCGGTTTACAGAAACACCCCACATATGATCGTAAACTGCTGTACGGGCACACGGCAGGGCGCAGAAGGAAAGGAATGCCATACGGTTTTTGGAAGGTAGATTGTGCTGGATTGGTTTTCTGAACGCCATATGTTTTTTGTTTTTCTGCTGATTGTCTTGTGCAGGAGCTCGTTTTTTGCAGAAAGTGTTGAGGTTTTTATTGGTACCATTTTTGGGTACATAGGATTTTTTGATCATTCATTATTACACTTTATGGGGCAAGGTGACCCAAAAATTGGCTGTTTTGGAACAGTTTTCATTTATTTATTTTTACAGCGTTCATCTGAGGAGTTAGGTCATGTGATAGTTTTATAGAGAAGATCGTTACGGACGTGGCAATACCTAATATGTATACGTTTTCTTATTTATTTAAGTTTTACACAATAATAGCATTTCTGAAACCCAAAAAATGATGTTTTAGTGTCTCTATAGTCTGAGAGCCATATCTTTTTTATTTTTTGGGCGATTGTCTTAAATAGGGAATCATTTTTTGCGGGACGAGGTGACGGTTTGATTGGTACTATTTTGGGGGTCATAAGCCTTTTTGATCGCTTGCTGTTGCACTTTTTGGGATGTAAGGTGACAAAAATAGCTTTTTTGGCACTGTTTTTTTAATTTTATTTTTATGGTGTTTATCGGACGGGGTCCATCATGTGATATATTTATAGAGACGGTCGTTACGGACGCGGTGACACCTAATATGTGTATTTTATTTTATTTTTTCATTTTTTTATAGGAAAAGGCAATGTCTTTTTTTATTTACATTTTTTTTATTTATTGATTTATTTTTACTTTTATTATTTTCACTTTTTTTTTTATCAGTTCCCTCTTGGATCTTGAAGATCCAGTGGGGCTGATAGTTGTACTATACTTTGCAATGCTCTTGCATTCCAAAGTATAGTACTTCCAGATTGCCTGTAGGTGGCAGCACTGGACACCTTTGCCATGGCAACCGGACGCTTTTGCAAAGCGTCCGGTTGCCATGGCAACCATCGGGTGCTGCAATCACAGCGCTGCAGCCCCGATGGTGGAGAGAGGGAGCTCCCTCCCTCTGTTAACCTCATGGATGCCGCAACCGCGGCATCTATGGGGTTACAGGAGAGTGTCAGCATAGAGCTGACACTCTGCTGATGGCGGCGGCTCGGGAATGGAGCCGCCGCCATCACACACAGAATGGGGAATTGGGGGCAGCGCTGGAAGGGAGGGGGGGATAAATCGGGGGTACAAACTACAGGAGGGGCGGAGGGGCGGACAGAAAATTAATGCAGGGGGCGGGGAGGGGCGGATCGCATGGCAGGAAGGAGATGAGGGCCAGATCGGCAAGGCACAGTGGGGCATCATGGTCTTAGAGCGGCACAGATCGGGGGGGGGGGGGTGCATGAGGAACACTATCGGCTTTCAGGCTCTGATCTGCAGAGCGCAGATCAGAGCCTGAAACCGGCATTTTAACACTGCCGCGATCCGATTGGTTAGTCTGCACAGACTAACCAATCGGATCGATTGCCGGCAAGGGGCCACTCTGATTGGTCCCTTGCCGGCATTACTGCACTGTATGCTGTCCGTGACAGCATACAGTGCAGGGGCAGAAGCTTTAATCCAAGCGCTTTGCAGCGCTTGGATTAAAGAGCTTGTTTGACGTTTATATACGTGGTAGCTGCACGGGGTATGTGCAGCTATCATGTATATATACAGATTGCGGTCGTGAAGGGGTTAATACCAATATAGTATATCTTCCATGTACTTTATCATTTAGCTATAATAACTGCCTACATTCAGTGCTCTGACTGTGCCGTTCATAGCGTGCCCTTCGCTGATAAATGGCAGGAAAAGTCAAAGGCTTATTTGTACACCATAAACTTTTTCCAGAGTGCGAGTGCCCACAGAGAGGGCTCCGAGTGCCACCTCTGGCACCCGTGCCATAGGTTCGCCATCACTGCTCTAGTCTGGTCCTGAACCAGTTGGGAGAGGTAATTGTCTTTGGTTATTGCCAAGAATCTGTTTCCTTTATGAGATATACAGGTTTCAGTTTCCCAGTCTATATCTGGGTAGTTGAAGTCCCCCATAATAACCACCTCATTATTATTTGCCGCCTCGTCAATCTCATTTAGCAGTATATTTTCTGTGGACTCTGGTATATTATGTGGTTTATAATAAATTCCTTTTAGTAATTTAATATTATTTTTGCCTCCATGTATTTCTACCCACAGTGACTCCACATGTTCATGTCCCTCATGTCCCGGAGTGTGGGCTTTAGACCCCTCCCCCTCTCCGGTTTTGGCGATCCTTTCTCAACAGACTGTAACCCTGTATGTTAACCACCCAGTCATAGCTATCATCCAGCCATGTCTCAGTTATTCCCACTATGTCATAGTCCTCCTCACACATCACTAATTCCAGTTCCCCAGTTTTATTAGTCAGGCTTCTGGCATTAGTATACATGCATTTAATGGTTTATGTATATTTTTTTTACCCTACACTTTTCCTTCTGAACTGTTCTAGTCCCTCCTTCCATTCCTCCCCCAGTTCCACTACCTTGCCCCCGTTCTCTATCTGCACTATCTTCCCATCCTATAACGTAATTTTCCTCCCCCCCAGTCCCTAGTTTAAACACTCCTCCAACCTTCTAGCCATCTTCTCCCCCACACAGCTGCCCCTTCCCCATTGAGGTGCAGCCCATCCCTACGATAGAGCCTGTAGCCAACAGAGAAGTCGGCCCAGTTCTCCAGGAACCCAAACCCCTTCTTTCTACACCGGTTCTTGAGACACTTGTTAACCTCCCTAATCTCCCACTGCCTTTCTTGTGTGGCTCGTGGTACGGAAAATACTACTTTTGAGGTCCTTGCCCTAAGATTTTGACCTAAATCCCTTAAATCATTTTTAAGGACGCTCCACCTACCTCTAACTTTTTCATTGGTTCCGATATGGACCATGACCGCTAGTTCTTCTCCAGCCCCTCCCAGTAATCTGTCAACCCAATCCGCGATGTGTGGAACTCGAGCGCCAGGAAGACAACACACTATTCGATGATCCCGGTCTTTGTGACAGATTGCCCTATCTGTACCCCTAATAATTGAGTCTCCCACTACCAGCACCTGCCTAGCCTGCCCTGCTCTCCTGGTCCCCTGCTTACTGGAGCTGACATTCCCATGACTGGCAGAGGAAGTGTCCAGCTGCAACAGTGCCATCCCTGGACTGACATCCCCCTCATCTGCCAACCGTGCAAACTTGTTGGGGTGTGTCAGATCAGGGCTAGCCTCCCTGGCACTCTTCCCTCTACCCCGCTGTCTGTTACCCAGCTAGCTACCTCACTTTCCTGAGCTTCCTTGCTACCATCCTCCCCCACATCTACTATATAGAGTGCTTGCTTAGTGAGCAGCAAACTCTTTTCCAAATTGTCAACGCTTCTCAATGTTGAAATTCGCCTGTTTAGATACTCGATGTGCGATTCCAAATGGGCAATTTGCTCACATTTTCAACAAAGATATGCACCCTCAAACGGCTGTTCCAGGACTGCATACATTAGACAAGATGTGCACTGGACTGTGCTGTCAATAATGGAACAAATACTAAATGGGGATTACGCAAGAAAATAGAAAAATACAATATAGTGCAGTGATAAAAATCTAACTTACTGAAGTCACGTAATCTAAAGTCACACACTTAATACAAACAAACACTGGAACTCAAACACGCAAACGCTCCCAAACTCGCGTTATTTGCCTTCCTGTATAAATGCAGCTCTCAAACCAGCCAGCTTTTTTCCCTCTGGATTTAAAGGACTGAGCTTCCCTCAAGGCGGGCTATTTAACTTCTCCTAAGGGTCCATTCAAACGTCCACAAAATAGGCCGCATCCGTTCCACAATCTTGCGCAACAGGTGCGGACCCATTAATTTTTAATGGTGCCAGAATGTGCTGTCTGCATCCACACTTCCGGATCCGCACTTCCGTTCCCGTTCACTCTTAGTGACATACAGTATATGTTTGCCACAGCTTGCTACCATTCATGGGGCATACTAATGGTTGCTTTATGAGCCCTTTCATACCAGGGATTTGGCTGTGTATATTAACCCCTTAAAAACACAAATACAATCGCACTCTGCAAACCAGCACTCTGTCCTGCCTTTATGCTGGATGTTGAATAAGGCATTGGTGTACATTTTGGCCAAAGCGTAATAAGCCACTCACCACGTCAAGGTCGCCTTCATGAGTGGTCCCTAACACTAGTTCCTACCTGTTATGGGCCATGACAGCCATACAAAGTCCAGGGAGCGCAGGTACAGCATGCACACCAAGCACACTCTGCTTTTAACCCCGTCCGGTGCCATTACAGCTTTCATCGGATCCAGGGATGCAAGTACCAACATGCATGCTGAGCCCACTATATACTTCTCCTGGAGTCAAATGGCTACTGGTAGGTGCTATATAAGCAGACTCAGTTTTATACTGACTTTAAAACCAGCCTCCAGGGCAGACTAACTGGTCAGGTGTGCATGACTGCTTGGAGATCGCCACGCCTCCAATATATACTACAAAGAAAAAAAATTGGGGGGTTCAGCCCGCACAACCCTATGCAGGTGCACATTGCTATGGCGAAATACAGATACAAACGCAAAAACACAAATGCAATCACACTCTGCAAACCAGCACTCTGCCCTGCCTTTATGCTGGATGTTGAATAAGGCATTGGTGTACATTTTGGCCAAAGCCTAATAAGCCACTCACCATGTCAAGGTCGCCTCCATGAGTGGTCCCTAACACTAGTTCCTACCTGTTATGGGCCATGACAGCCACACAAAGTCCAGGGAGCGCAGGTACAGCATGTTCGCCAAGCACACTCTGCTTTTCACCCCGTCCGGTGCCATTACAGCTTTCATCGGATCCAGCAATGCAAGTACCAACATGCATGCTGAGTCCACTATATACTTCTCCTGGAGCCAAATGGCTACTGGTAGGTGCTATATAAGCAGACTTAGTTTTATACTGACTTTAAAACCAGCCCAACTGGCTTATTACGCTTTGGCCAAAATGCACACCAATGCCTTATTCAACATCCAGCATAAAGGCAGGGCAGAGTGCTGGTTTGCAGAGTGCGATTGCATTTGTTTTTTTGCGTTTGTATCTGTATTTCGCCATAGCAATGTGCACCTGCATACTGGGTTGTGCGGGCTGAACCCCCCACATTATTAACCCCTTCCTGACGTACTATTCCCTCATTTTGACCTAATAGTACGTCATGGTGATCGAGCGGGCACCTGAGCGGTGAGCGCCCAATCACTGCAGGGGACCAGCAGTCACTGATAGTCGGGCCCCTGCTGTATCCGCCGGCTGTATCTGCTCTGACCGCGACATAGAAGGGGTTTAGTGAGGGTGACATGGCATCGGTACCTGCCTTCTACGGGTGCCCAGGAGATCCAGGGGTCTCCTAGGCAACCTGTTAGTGTATTACTCGGTGTAACACACTAACAGGCAATGCATTACAATACAGACGTCAGATCCCAAAAAGTTGAAGTCCTAGAGTGGAACAGAAATAAAGTAAAAAAAAAAGTAAAAAAAAGGGTTTTTAATAAAAAAAAGTTCTAAGTAAAAAAAGAAAACAACGCCCCCTTCCCCAAATTTTATAATAAAAAATAGAAAAAAAAGGAAACAACACACATATTAGGTATCACCACATCTGTAACGACTGGCTCTATAAACATATCACATGATCCACCCCGTCTGATAAACACCATAAGAAAAAAAAATAAAAACTGTGTCAAAAAAGCCATTTTGTCACCTTCAATCACAAAAAGTGCAACACCAAGCGATCAAAAAGGCATATATCCCACAAAATAATACTAATAAAACGTCACCTCATTCCGCAAAAAAAAGAGACCCTACATAAGAAAAATGCTAAAAAAACAACAACAAAAATTTAGCTCTCAGAACATTGAGACACTAAAACATCATTTTTTAGTTTCAAATATGCTATTATTGTGTTAAAGTGAAATAATAAAAAAAAGTATACATATTAGGTATCGCCGCGTCCGTAACAACAAGCTATACAAAAATGTCTCATGACTCAAAAAGAGCCATTTTTTTTTCAGCTTACTGACAAATTTCCCCCAAAATAATACCAATCAAACCGTCACCTCATCACGCAAAAAATAAGACCCTGGGTCAAAAAATAAAAAAGCTATGGCTCTCAGACTATGGAGACACTAAAACATCATTTTTTTTGTTTAAAAAAACTATTATTATGTAAAACTTAAATAAATAAGAAAGAGTATACATATTAGGTATCACCGCATCTGTAACAATCTGCTCTATAAAAATGTCACATGATCTTACTGTAAACACTGTAAAAATAAATAAATACTGTGCTAAAATTACAAATTTTTTGGTCACCTTGCCCCAAAAAGTGTAATAATTAATGGTCAAAAAATCATATGTACCCAAAAATGGTACCAATAAAAACATCAACTCTTCCTGCAAAAAATGAGCCCCTGCACAAAACGATTGGCAGAAAAAAAGGCGTTCCGAAAATGGAGACACAGAAACATATTTTTTTTTTCAAAAATGCTTTATTATGTAAAACTGAAACAAATAAACAAAGTAAACATATTTGATATCATTGCGTCCGTAACAACCTGCTCTATAAAAATAGCACATGATCTACCCTGTCAGATGAATGTTGTAAAAATAAAAACTGTGCCATTTTTTTGTTACCTTGACTCATAAAAAACGTAATATAGAGCAATTAAAAATCATATGTACCCCAAAATAGTACCAATACAACTGGCACCTTATCCCCTAGTTTCCAAAATGGGGTCACTTTTTGGGAGTTTCTACTGTAAGGTGCATCAGGGGGGCTTCAAAGGGGACATGGCATCTAAAAACCAGTTCAGCAAAATCTGCCTTCCAAAAACCATATGGCGCTCCTTTTCTTCTGCGCCCTGCTGTGTGCCCTTACATCAGTTTACAACCACATGTGGGGTGTTTCTGTAAACAGCAGAATCAGGGTAATAAATATTTTGTTTGGCTGTTAACCCTCGATGTGTTAAAGAAAAAAAAATATTAAAATGGAAAATCTGCCAAAAAAGGAAAATTTACTAATTTCATCTCCATATTCCTTTAATTCTTGTGGAACACCTAAAGGGTTAACAAAGCTTGTAAAATCAGTTTTGAGTAACTTAAGGGGTGTAGTTTATACAATGGGGTCATTTATAGGGGGTTTCCACTATGTAAGCCCCACAAAGTGACTTCAGAACTGAACTGTCCTTAAAAAGTGGGTTTTGGAAATTTTCTTAAACATTTAAAGAATTGCTTCTAAAATTCTAAGCCTTCTAACGTCCTAAAAAATAAAAAGATATTTACAAAATGATGCCAACATAAAGTAGACATATAGGGAATGTTAAGTAATAAATATTTTATGAGGTATCACTTTCTGTTTTAAAAGCAGAGAAATTGAAATTTATAAAATTGTGAATTTTTCAAATTTTTGGTAAATTTTGGATTTTTTCATAAATAAAGGTGTAATATATTGACTCAAATTTATGTGTCACGAGAAAACAATCTCAGAAAGGCTTGGATAAAAAAGGGTTCCAAAGCTATTACCACATAAAGTGCCACATGTCAGATTTGCAAAAAATGCCTTGGGCAGAAGGGCAAAAACTGGCCAGTGGTAGAAGGGGTTAACTAATTCTGACTCTGTTGTGTTTAAGTAACAGATGTCTGCCTCACAAGAGTTCAGCAAGTGCAGCAAAAAAAGAAAAATCTGGGGAACGTTAACCATGAAGGCTTGTCGCCTAATGAACAGTATGAGAGTGTGGTGGGATAATTACAGCCCAGAGTCGTTGCGATTAAAGAACAAATCTGATCCCAGAAACGCCTGACCACTGCACAGTTCCACCATATGTGTAGCATCGTGCCGTCCATGTCACAACCTCTGAAACATTTCGGAGATACCTCCGGGAATACACGATGCAACCTGGACGGCACCATATACGTTCTATGCAAAAATTTTATAGAGGTCTCTGCCAGTGTGACCTGCCAAGAGCCCTTCGTAAGCGTTTGGGAGCGTTGATGCCAGTAGATATGGAAGATTCTGTACGTATGTCGCTTTCCCACGCTAGCATATATGGGAGTTTTACCCCTTCTGGATGAACGTCCATATATTCTGGATAGTAGCCCCTGTTTGTATAGGGAGTAAGCCATCATTCTTTCAAAAGGGGTAAAATCTAGTTTCTGGGCGGTTCCCATCAATGACTGGAGAAAGGAGAATATCCTATTGACATTTAAGTGTTCCCCTGGGGGGGGGGGGGTTTGTCTACAAAGTCGCCCTTTGGTTCCAATTTTCCCCGCCGCAAGAATTTATGTAGAGAACAGAGGTTCTTGTTAATCCACCAAGTAAAGGCGTTGTGTTGCAAACCCGGGGCGGAACAGCGGATTACCAAATATCGGAGTCAATGGGGATGTGGCAGATTGCAATTTATACTTAAATCGTACTGATCTCCAGAGCAGTAATGAGTAATGTGATACGAGGGATGTAGTGCGGATGATTGGTGGTAACGAGGGTACTGTCCATATCAGAGCTGTCCAAGTATAGGGTGTCATGTGTAACATCTCTAGTGTGACCCAGAGAGGCTGTTTCTTCCTTTCTAAATGCGTTAAGAACAGTTGGGCCAATCTTGCTGCCCTATAGTATTTCAGCAAATCCAGAACTGATAAGCCCCCCCTGTGCTTTGTGCTTTGTGCTTTGTGCCTACACATAGTTGATTTAGGGATGCGTGGTCTCTTGTTAGCCCATATGAACTTCATGATGTCCTTCTGTAAGGACTTTAAATCGGCTGAAGGAACAGGGACAGTGAGCGTCCTAAACAAGTATAAAAGTCTCGGAAGGACTACCATTTTAATTATGTGTATCCTGCCTACACATGAAACCGGTAGAGAGCCCCAAGATTTCAAGTCGTGTTTGATTTTACGGTACATCGAGAGAAAATTGGTTCTATAAACCAGGTCAATTTTGGTTGGTAACAGCGTCCCTAGATATGAGATATAATGTAACTTGTGCTGAAAGGGGAAATTTCTTAGCAATAGTTATTTCGTTTGTGGGGGGACATTACAGAGGAGTAGTTCCTCAGGTTGTTTATAGCATATTTAACTTCGTCATTGGTTGTCAGTCTGTCTAGTTCTAATGAAGTTTCTGATGTTATCCGGAAAATAGACACAGCTGATAAGAAGTTCTGTATGTGGGAATCGGAGGGAGTGCTGGGAGTGGAGTATAGTTTCTGATAAAAGGAGTGAAATGTGTGGTGTATAGTGTCTGGGTTGGAGGTAAGTAGGCCAAGGGAACACGTACTTAACTGAAAAACCTGGTTTATTTTCAGTTTTGCCTTAAGCTGGGAGGCTAACATCTTATCGGGTTTGTTTGCGTATCTATAATAATATGATGCTGTCCAATGTAGGGCTTTCTCTGTATTGTTAGAGAGGATAGCGTTTAGTTGCAGTTTAGTGTCTTTAATGGCCTTTAGGAGATATAGGGAGGAGGATCTCTGATGTGCCCGTACCAATCTTTCAAGTTTAGCCTCCAAAGCTCTTTGAGCTTCTGGGCGTTCTTGTTTCATACGTGAGGCTACACTGATAAGTTTCCCCCTCATAAAAGCTTTGTGGGCTAGCCACATTATCATAGGGTCAGATTCAGAAGTAACATTATCCACAAAAAAAAACTGGATGTCTTTTTGAAGTTGATAAACCAGTCCAGAGCGTGTCAGTAAGGACTCGTTTAGTCTCCACGCATAAGCCGAAGTAGTACGATCAGCCATAGCTACGTCGGTCAACACCATGTCATGATCCGACCAGGAAGAGAGAATATGTCTAGAGTATGAGACATAGGGGAGAAGGGCCGTGGAGGTGAATATCATGTCGATGCGTGTGTATAACTGATGTATAGGTGAGTAATATGTGTAACTCCTTTGTGGCCCATTATGTTCCCTCCACGTGTCAGCTATATTTAAAGACTCTAAGACCTTTCGAATCTTGATCTCGTGTGAGTGTGTACGTGGCTGAGTGGGGGGGGGGGGACGAATGGTCCAATACAGGGTTAATAGTAAGGTTAAAGTCCCCACACCAAATGCTATGTCAGGGATTCAATAATGGTTCCCATCTCCCCTAGGAATGATACAGGATCTTCATTAGGTGCATACACATTGACAAGACATAGTGTTTCCTCCCGGTATGTTCCCAGCAAAATAACAAATCTCCCATTGGGGTCGAGGATCGATTGCGTCACTGACATCGGGAAATAATTTTTTAACAACGTTATCACACCCCTGCTTTGAGTGAAAAGATTTCGGGTGGGACCCGGGTGTATAGTGCAATTCCTGTAGACAAAGGACGTCAGGTTTAAGTTTCAGATACACAGCAAATGCCGTTCTTCCGTTTTCTAGGCGAGTTCAAGCCCCCCACATTATGGGATAATATTTTATACATTGCTGATATAGTATGAGAAGTTCATGTGTGTGCTAAAGTAGGGGACGTCCTTTATCTCATGAATCCCCACCTTCACCCCTACACTTATATGCAGGACCTTATCAATGTTGTAATTTGGGTGATCTCTAGAACAAAAGTTATGAAACAAAACGTTTAACATTAAAACAGATGTGTAAACTGCATAGTATGGCAAGAGCTGAACCAATTCAGCACATAATGATGGGTTGAGTGAGAGGAAGTCTCGCCCAAAAATGGCGCGAATCTCCATCTCCATCAACCCTTTTAGTTGAGGCAACAGTAAAGTCCACTAAGCTGAATCCCTGATATAGGACTCCAAAAATCTGTAGGATAAGGCCACTAATAAAAAACTTATAGAAAAACAAAACTTTGCAAAAAAGGGCAACACTTGTGCCTCAATATGTCGATGGTACGTAGCGTCAGTCCAACAGGTAGATCATGTCACCCCGGTCTCGTAAGTTCAGGTCCTGGGTGAACGGCTCGCAGTGCCTGATGTGGGTGCCACCGTGGTCCAGATCCTAGCCGGTCTTTGAGGCTTGGGGGCAGCCTCCGGTCCGTCCCCACCCGTTGCAGTGTCTCCAAACCGTCTGATAGCGATCGGACTGTGTGGTTCCGAGAGTTGAGCTGGGAAGACAGTGCGAAGGGGAAGCCCCATCTGTACTTCATCAGCTCTTGTCGTCGACGGAGGGTAGATGGTGCAAGATCCGCATACAGGTGCACAGATGGAGTTAGGCCCGGCAGCTCCGGGATATTTCTGGCTGCAGCCAAGATCAGGTCTTTGACCTCAGGATTATGAAATTTTAGGACCACGTCCCTTGGTAGATCATTCGAGCGGGGTTTCCACAAAGCCCTGTGGACCCTGTCCATTTTCAGGAGGTTTTGCTCCTCTTGTGGCAGGAGGGCCGTGAATAGAGCTGTCATGGTGGTTTCTAAGTCCAGATATGATTCAGGCAGACCCCTTACACGGAGGTTTCCTTTGCGAAGCCGGTTTTGAAGGTCCTCTATTTTGGACTCCAGCGCCTCCAGTTGCGCTGCATGCGAGTTGATGTCTGCTCTGTCGGAGCCCAGCGCGTCCGCAATATCATCAGTGCGGGTCTCCAGTTCAGAGACCTGTTGCCCCAAGTCCTGGATTTGGCGTGTAAACTCTGCCACTGCTTTTAAGAGTTCTGTACGAAACAGTGCTGCAATGTTGGCAAAGAGTTCTGCCTGGCCTTGTTGTTGGCCTTGTGGCTCCGGCATGCAGCCACTGTTAGTGGAGGAGGCGTGGCTAGCTGGAGCTGGAGAGGGATCCGCCATTGCAGAGCGCCCAGTACCTCTAAAGAGTTCAGGTAAAGTCTGTGATGGCGCTGGTGTACTCATCGTTCTCGACTTCCCTCTGTTGCGGGACATTCTCGGGTTGTCGGACACCAAGTTTGAAGGCTTGTGGAGCCGGTAAAGCGGCACTTGTAGGGGGATTAGTTCGGCTCGTGGCACAGAGCTCAGAGAAGCATGTCTGTCACCGCAAGTTCTGTACGAAGATCTGGCAGACGTTCTTCTCTACCTCTTGTATGATCTTCTTTGTTTTGGTTTCACTTTCTCATCTCTTTTCCTTCTGCCAGGTGTCACTTATTTCGACTAATCGTCTTCCTTTATAATCCCTCCCATACTGCCTCACTTTGTGGTTTATACTACTTCCTGGATGAGGTGTTCATTGCTGAAGGCTGCTTCTGCTGTTTGTTCAGATAAGTCATTTACTTTATTGTGTTTCCTTGCTGGCTTGATTCTAGGTGACCCTGACTCCGTCCGTATTAAGTGCAGGGAGCCGGTGGTCGTGTCCCCTCACTATTATAGGGTTTTCAGGTGTCACACAGTATTAGGTACGCGGGCATGCAATCGTCTACCATACAGACCCTTGCATGTGCATAGCAGTCAGGGAGAGCTCTTAGGGTTTTATAGGGCTCACCTATAAGCTCCTTAGTTTGGGATCAAGCCAGTGTCACAACCAGACAGCTGAGAAGCTCTGACAGAAGCCTTTCAGAACCTCCTCCTTGAGTTTTCCTTGTTGTGGTGTTCAGTTCCTCATCTCGTTAGCCTCTCTCAGCTGTCATGTAGTGGGACTGATTGCATCCCTTTAAATTCCTCCCCATAATGCATTACTGGGCGGCTTATACTTCTTCCTGGAGTGTGTGTGCATGCTGATCCTATTTCCCAGTCTGCTACTAAGTTAAGTGCTGTACATTTATCTGTTATTTTCTGTTTGCTGGATCCCAGGTGACCCTGACTCACTCCGTGTCTGGTGTAGGGAGCCGGTGGTCGTGTCCCCTCACTATTGTAGGGTGTTCAGGTGTTATATAGTCGAGGTACGTGGATATGCAACCATCCACCTTTGGGATTTTTGCATAGGCTGAGCAGCCAGGGAAAGTGCCAGGTCTGGTGCAGGGGTTTCCCTTTTTGTTCCTTAGCTTTGGATCTAGTGAGTCATATATGCATGTTGCATTGTCTTGTTTCCTGTACACCGTCCGTGACAGCCAGCCGCTCGTTTATTTATATGTTCCAGCTATCTGCTAACTTTATCCGTGACATTATAAACCGCCATAACCGTCTTAAGCATGGATCTGGTTTAAGCCTTGATTGACCGCATGCAAGGTCTTTCGCTGGAAGTAGCAGATCTTCGTAAAACTGTGTCTCAGTTTCAGGTGACCGGTTCTGCTGGCATTCATGGAGTTTGTTCCGAGCCTAAGAGTTCGCTCCCGGATACGTTCTCCGGGGGTAGTGAGAATTTTGTTTGCTTTAGAGAGGCTTGCAAACTAAATTTTTGACTACTTCCCCATTTCTCTGGTGATGAGGAGCACAGGGTGTGGATCATCATCTCGCTGCTCAGGGATAACACTCAGTCTTGGGCCTTTCCGCTGCCGGTGGGGGCACGGCCCCTCCAATCGGTGGATGAATTTTTTGTAGCCCTGGGGCAGATATATGATGACCCAGATCGTATTGCTCTGGCTGAATCTAAACTGTGTCTTTTATGCCAGGGTAAACAGTCCGCAGAGATATATTGTTCAGAATTTCGGAGATGGGCAGCTGATACTGGTTGGAATGATGCTGCACTCCGAAGTCAATTTTGCCATAGTCTTTCGGAAAGATTGAAAGATGCATTCGCTTTTCATGAGAGACCAGCGTCGTTAGAGTCAGCCATGTATCTAGCTGTTCGTATTGACAGGCGTCTTAGAGAGAGAGGAGACTACTCTTTCCTGTCATATTCAGCCCAAGGACAGTGGGGCTGTCTCATTCAGTGCGCAGGGGTCTCAGTCTGTCTCAATCCCCTCTGAGGAGGAGGCCATGCAGCTGGGTTTGCTTGCCTCTGATAGTAGAGGATTCAGCTCTCAGAGGGTTTGTTTCTGTTGTGGGGGTATAAATCATTTGGCTATTGTTTGCCCCTCTAAGAGATTCATGGCATTTTCTGAGGGTAATAAAAACAAAACAAAAAAAAACTCTAAGAACTTTCCATTTGCTACTATTGTCAAGGTTGATGCGGAAATTGAAGGTTTGCTGTTTGCTTGTAGTTCTCGTTTTGTCCTACCTGCCAGGGTGGCGCTAGACAGCAAGAACATTGTTTGTGAGATTTTTGTAGATAGTGGAGCAGCTGTCAATCTCATTGATAATCAATTTGCAACAACGCATGGTTTCCAGGTGCGCACTTTGGAAAAGGATATACCTGTTTTTGCTATCGATTCCGCTCCACTTTCTCAAAGATCGTTAAAGGGCATAGTTCACAATATCCGTTTGACTGTGGGTGACGCTCATGTTGAGGATGTGTCATGTTTCGTCTTAAGTGGATTATCTACTCCTCTAGTGTTGTGGCTACCCTGGCTCACTAAACATAACCCCACCATTGATTGGCAAGCAAGGCAAATAAATGGTTGGAGTGAGTTTTGCAGAGAGAATTGCCTCACGGCGTCTCTTTCAGAGGTTTCTACCAAGACTTTGCCATCTTTTCTCTCTGAATTTTCGGATGTGTTTTCCGAGAGTGGTGTCCACGAGTTGCCCCCTCACCGGGAGTACAACTGCCCTATTAATCTCATCCCAGGCACCAAGCTGCCAAAATCACGAATATACAATCTCTCCCAACCTGAAAGAGTCGCTATGCGTACTTATATCTCTGAGAGCCTGAGAAAGGAACACATCCGACCCTCGAAGTCACCTGTTGGCGCTGTTTTTTTTTTTGTTAAGAAAAAATATGCTTCTTTAAGACCTCAGGCATGATTGTGCCTTGCGATCCCGTGCATCCAATCGCCTGCGGCTGTGGCTACAGTGCCATTCACTTCAATGGATCATCCCCCTCCTGCCCCACAACATAGTGAGCCAGCCGCGATGTACTGCATTATATTAAATATGGTTTTGATTTAAAATTATTTTTTGTATCAGGACAAGTAGATCAAGCCCCCGCTTTAGTCCTTCGACAAGTATTTTTTTTTTATAATTTCCACACCCCTGAATAGGGTGACCTCTTTAACCACCATTTGAAGACTGATATAAAATACTGCTTACTGTGAAGCTGTAATTTTGAAGCTAAAGTACCTGCAGCCATTTAGTAAGTTTAAAGGTGCAGTCACTTCCATCAGAAAGTGACATTACAAAATATAGGTAATTGTTCTTTTGTATTTTTAGCAGTGGTTATACTTTTCATCAATTCTATTTGTGTAAAAAAAAATATATACAGTATATATATCAATATTTGCTATTTTCATGTTTGCTGACATCTAGTGGCCAAACCTGGCACACTGCAGACCAGTTACAAAAAAATCTGCAACAAAAGTTTTAAATTTTTCAGTAACCATACAGTGAAATCGGTATCACCATATTATTAATGATGGATGTTTAATGGCTGTCTGTGGTGCCGGCTGACCAAGAGAAGCAGCTTGGCACGGGCAGAATTTAGTACTGATGATGTCACTGCTTAACTCCAGTTCTGTAGTTTGTGTAAAAAACTGTAAGTTGACTCTCATGCAAAAGGTAAAATTATTGAACAGTAATAATGTCACCGTCCACAGCTTTGTGCCAAGTCTGCATTGAGCAAAAAATCCAATATAATCAGAATCAGACTGGTTGCTAGGGATTTGTTGCCTGACAACAACAATAAAGGCGGACATTCATCATTTGCGGTTGTCTTTGTGTCAGTTTTTAGTCAGTTTTTGCTTTTTGTGCCTGCACCAAATGTATGAAATAGTGCATCTTAGGCTACATGCACACGACAGTTGTTTTTTGTGGTCTGCAAATAGCGGATCCGTGTTCCTGTTTTTTTTACATCCACATCTGTTCCATTTGTCTGCAAATTTTGTAGGTTTTGTTTCCGTGTGTCTTCATTTTTTTTTTGCGGTCCGCAAAAAAAAATTGAAGGCTGTAATTCTAGAAATTTAATATATACAGGTTTCCCAGCAACCATCCGCAAAAAAAAATGGATGCGGATGACATAAGGATGGCTTCCGTTGGTCATCTGCATTTTTTTGCGGACCCATTGACTTCAATGGGTCCACAAAATGTTTATTTCGGACAAGAATAGGACATGCAATACTTTTTTTGCGGACGGGAAACATGGAGAGCGGATGCGGAAAAGAAATGGTTTACTACACCACAGTTTTAACAGCTCCATAGAAATGCGTGGGTAACCATCCGATCAGCCCAAAAAAACGGAACGGATGCAGAGAAAAACAACTGTCGTGTGCATGTAGCCTTAATCATATATCTGACATGACTGCAATGTGGTTTACACCTTTATGTGTAAAAGTAGACCAGGGGGCTGCCTGGCTTGGGTTGCAATTTTTGCAAAAGTCGCACATAATAAATAAGCCATAATCCAGGTCTAATCTCACTTTTAGCTCTTAAACATAGACCACTTTGAAAAGTGGTAAGGAACATCAAATGTTGCAAAAATCGACCAAATGTCTTAGAAAACAGTGCAATCGCCATGACTGACACATCTGATTTAATAAATGTCCCCCAAAGGCTTTATCTGTTAGGTGGTTTCAAATGACTCAGTAGTGTTCTGATAGCAGAGAAGGTAAAACCGCTTGGTAGTAGTAATTTATGACATCCCTCACTTCCTTTGCTTAATCTTTTTTGTAAAGGTTCACAATGAAATAGGCGTCTAGGACTAGAAAAAGTGTCTCTACCATTACTTACCTTGTTTTTATGCATTAAAGGGGTATTCCAGTTTGAACAAATTATACCCAGCCCACTGGACAGAGGATATCTGTTAGATTGGTAGGGGGCCTGACTGCTGCGACCTCCACTGATCATGGGTTCCACAAATAGTCAATTTGGATATACCCACATATTTACGGCAGTCCTGTAGAAATGAATGGAGTGGCAGTCCACATGCTTCCTTCTGTTCTAGTGATCGTGGGTGTCTGTCACTCTTCGGTGTGAGAGGGAAACACCACACCGAGCATAGGAGGGAAGGGGGGAATCAGGCCTAAGAACTAGAGAAGGAAAATGGACACCTCCTAGTGAAAACCCTAACCAAAATCCTGACTGACTACCAGTATGAACAGACCCCAAAGGTAGGTGAGTTCATACGCAAGAATACCTAGAGTCCTATAAAGCCCTATAGGACCCTGGTACTAAAGGCAGGGACGAGACTACCTGTTCCTCCAAAAGGAAGGATGAACAGGAGTCTCCTTCAGGCCTAATACAGACAATAGGGAAATGCAACACACAAAACCCAAACTAAATACAAAAGGGAAAGGAAAGACTTAACTTCAAAGGAGCAATGGAAGCACCAGGAACTCAGCCGAGATCCAACCACAATATATCCAAAGGTCCAAACAGAAGCTATAAACTGCACAGCATTGTGGGAGAAGCAACTATAAATAGAGAAAGTTAAATGACCCTAATAGCCACACCTGGGGAAAGAAGGTGTGGCAAGCACCAGAAACAACACAGACGTCATTTGATCCAAACGGAAAACATGTCAGCTAAAACCACATGTTGCCAGTCTCACCGATCTCCTGCCATCTGTCGCGGGAACATCCGTGACAGTCTCCCAGCAGTCGGACCCCCACCAATCTAACAGTTATGCCCTATCCAGTGTATATGAAAATAATTTGTTCTTACAGGAATACCCTTTAAATTTGCTTTCCATGACCTTTATATTGAAGGCCTATCCCTAGGATAAATTTACTGTATATATCTGATTGGCAGGGTCCGATTCCCAGCATCCCTGATCATCAGCTATTTTTCAGTATCCCCGACATCGGAAATAGGCACTGGAACTACACAGCTTTATCCACTGTATATTGGCAGTAGATGGTTACTGCAGTAGGGGGGTTTTATTTCCCCCTTGCACTGGTGGAGAAAGTGCCTAATTTATGACGAGGTTCAGGCCGATGTCCCAACCCTGGCCTGGCCCCTGCCATGCGCCCCTTCACTCCCTCACCACTCCCAAGTGGTGAGAACAGAGGAAGAACCCCTGTGCAACAAAATATTGTTGCACAGGTGTTAAAAAAGGGGTCTTATGGATTTTTTGTCCCTAAAAACTAGCATAGCGCCTGTCATAAATGACCCCCATTCTGTGTTGTTGTTTGGTACAGTGTCTGGCTGCTTCAATATCAACATGTGTGAACATATAGGGTATGCCCACATGTGGTTTGTCTGCTGTGAATTTTCCACAGCAGATCTGGCTGAAATTCACCAACACAAAGTTTTTGCATCAGAATCGCGGTCGGAATCGCCTGCATTGCAAAGGTTAAAAGCTGCATGTAAAAACCGCAGCATAGATTGACATGCTAAAGACTGACAACCCGCAGCACAAGTCAGTTTAAACTTTTTTTGTGCTGCATGTGAATGAAAATTTCTGAAATCTTATCCTCTTTGCTGGTACTGGAAATGGTGCAGATTTTCTGCAAGAAATTCTGCTGCAGAAAATCTGCAGCACTTACACCGTATTCTTAGGCTTCATGCACACGACCATATTATCCATCAGTGTGCTATCTGCATTTTTTGCGCATAGCACACTGACCCATTCATTTCTATGTGCATAAGTCTATAATTTTTGTGGATCCGCTCAGCCATTCTGCAAATTATAAAACATGTCCTATTCTTGTCCATATTGCCGAGAATAGCTATTTCTGTTGATTGATAGTAGTGAGAAAAATCCAGAGTGCACGTAGAAGGCATCCGTATTTCGCGGATCTGTGGTTTGCGGACTGAAATACAGGCACGGCGTTGTGCATGAATCCTGACACTGCGCATCCAAGCTTCAAGACATGAAAAATTTATTGTGGAACATTTTCAGAAGTCATTAGTTGCTCAGGGTGCCTTCATATGCTACAGATTTTGTTTCAGAATTTGCCGGAAATCAGTTCCATTCACCTGAATGGGGCTCGCAGAAATCCATGTGCTTGTGGCCCCATTCAAATGAATGGAAAAATTTTCAGTCACGGAAAATTCTGCAGCCTGCAAACAGCAATCTGGAATGTGCGGTGTGGAACAGAGGCATGGAACCCCACAGAAGCACTACAGAGTGCTTCTTTGGGGTTTCTCTCCATGCCTCCGCACCACAAAAAAATAGAACATTCAACATGAATGGGTCGAGATCCGTCTGTGGCAGCCGCACGGATGGTGCCCAAGCATTGGGGGCCGCAAATTGTGGTCCCCAATGCACGGAACAGTCGTCCAGCGGCCATCTGCATGAGCCCTAATAGTGTTCTGCAGCCGGCAAAACATTGTACAGCATGGGGATGAGCAATGGTCTAGCAATCTCTCCTCCCCATGCTGCGGAGGAGATTGCTGTATGCAATAGCATCGGTCTCGTCAGCAAGCGAGCAGGCGATTGCCGGAAGGAAACGCTTCGCTCCTGACAATCGTCTGTGTGATCGGGGTGTCTAATACACCCTTTAATATTTTGTCTTTGATAACAAACTTGAAAAGTTTTTTTATCTTCTTTTTTCTCAACCTCTTCTTATCAATCATCAGCCTATTCTGTGCGGGGACCCACAGACGAAGCCATTGGTGAAATGCTCATCGGGAGTGGTGGGTGAGCCTTGCTGCAGTATTTCTGATATAGGGATTTGGTACCTTACATTTGGTACTTGCCTGTATTACATGATTGGTGATTTGATTTTCTGTTATATTTGTATACTCTGCATGCGGGCTCACCCTCCTTGCTTTTCATCTGTATTCTATATGGCTTAATCAATTTTTAAACATTAATTGTTAATAAAGATGGTGGGGTTATTATGGAATTTCAGATCTAGTACCTTTATTTGTTTGGTTATATGATACATTTTGGTAGAATTGGACTGTGTATTTCAAATAGGGGTTTTTCTTTTGGTTTTTATTCTGTGCAGGGATGTGGATCTATTGTGTCTGTGTGAGGAAATAGTCTAAATTTTCTTACCGAAATGTATATTTTCTTGAGTCTAAAAGCAGCACACACAAAGCGTTAAGGTCTTGCTCCTCCCGTCTAGGACAGAAGATAAATCATTAGTAAATCAGACTAATTACCCCCCCCCCCCCCCTATAAAGGCGTGCCCCCACTAGGCAGACATGTTTTTTCCAAGCAATGGCTTTTTCAGGGAGGGATATTTGTGCTGCCTTTGGACTCAAGGAAAGATACATTTCGGTAAGCAAATTTAGAGTTTCCTCATTGTCCTTCAGGCAGCACAACACAAAGGTATCTGAAAAGCAGTATTAAACAAGGGGGTGGGGAGTTAAACTCGCAGCCTTAATAATCAAAAGGCGGAATCGCAAACACCAGATACATCCTACTTATATTGTTTTGTAAAGGTGCATGGAGAAGACCATGTAATGGCCCTGCATATTTGATCCAATTTCCCCCCCCCCCCCCCCCCCCCCCCCATTTTCTCTGCCCAAGTGACTAAGTGGACCAAGTTAAGTGTGCTGTAACTCCACCTGGTAACTGGAGTACTTAAAATCTAGAAGCAGACTCTAATAGTAATCTTAATCCAAGCAGTGTAGGCTTGTTGGCTTTTATACTTCTCTATAAACAGCTAGTCAGCCGACCTGAAGGACCCTAGTTCTCCAATGACTAATAGATAAAGCTTGTCTTGATCAGCTGATTGAGGATTCTGATAGATTAATTTCTTAACTTACATTCATGTCAGATGAGACCTTTGGTAGGATATAGGGCATCAACCTTAAAATCAAGTCTTCTTGATGTACTTTCAGATATGCCCTTTACATGATAGAGCTTGCAAAGTCTGACACCTTCTTGGCTGATGCAATTGCCAACAGCCAACAGAAATAAAACATTCCAAGATACAAACCTTAGTGGTGCTTCTGTAAGAGGCTGAAATAGAGATTCAACCAGGCTCTTGAGGAGAACATCACGATCCCAGACTGGAATAGGAGGCTTGACCGATTAATTTACATTGAATAAATAATGTAAAAAAATGCATGAATGAACGAAGGCTCCATCTATGCAAGCAGTGACAGCAGTAAAAAGCATTCTTACAGTGTTAGGTTTTAACCCAAACTGGAAACCTTCCTGTAAAATAAATGTAACACTTTGGACAGGATTCTGCAAAGTTTCCACCACCACATTTTACAAGCCCTTCTTCAGTCCTGAACTGTCAGATTCCAGGCTGTAAGCTGAAACATCTCCAGTGTGGATGCTGTAGGCCTGCTTGAACGAGAAGATCTGGCTGGACTGTATGTCCAATAATTTTCTCTGGAAAGTTGTAGCCAGTGAGGGATCATGCCCTCTTGGCCAGATGTGCACTATGGCTTTGGCTGAGACTCTAGTCTAATTTTCCTGAGCACTCAGGATATGAGGGGAAATGGAGGAAAATTTGGATGAAAAATTCCTTCGCAAATGAAAGACAGGCCATCTATTCTTTCTTTCTGGTGGATCCTCTGGATTCAGAGAGCAGAACTTCTTCAGGTTTGTATTGGAGGCTGTCCCCATTGCATCTAAATGGGCGTACCCCACCTGCACACAATCTGTTAAAAATACAGTCGCTGAGACTTCAACTGTGGTTTCTACCACCAGAAATACTGTTATGTAGCTGACTGACATTAGCAATGCGCTAATGTCAGCACTACATAACAGTGTGTTTTTTTAACTTTCTCCCTGCAGCCGTTTTGGTTAAAAAAAAAGCACTTTTATAATATGCTAATGAGCCTATAGGTGCTATGTGGGCGTAAAATCAGCACCTAGATGCTCCGTCCACTCACCCTTTATCCCGCCCAGGTCCTCTGTTCTGCCCGCCCCGCTCCTCTTGATTGATGATGCGGTCCGCCGCATCGCTGTCGAAATCCTGCACCTGCGCCGTTCACTTCTGTATTCGGTGCAGCCGCAGTGAGTGAAGGCCGCTCTCCTGATGCCGGCTTCCTCACTGTGACGCAGTCGGCGCAGGCACAGTGAGGAATCCGGCACCAGGAGCGCATCATTCACTCACTGCGCCTGCGCCAAATACAGAAGTGAACGGTGCAGGCGCGGGATTTCGGCAGCGATGCGGCAGACCGTGCCATCAATCAAGAGGTGCGCGGCGGACAGAACAGAGGACCTGAGGACCATTTACCAAAACGGCTGCAGGGAGAAAGGTAAAGAACATACTGTTATGTAGTGCTGACATTAGCGCATCGCTATATCAGTCAGCTACATAACAGTAATTCTGGTGGTAAAAACCCTTTAACAGATCCGCCTGAACATTCAGAATACCTTGAATGTGGATGGCTGTCTATGGTTTGACATTCCACTGCCCAAGTAATAATTTGATTGTATTGACTGTTCCGTGTATCAGAGCGAGTCCTGTGCCAATTGTTGATATAGCACATGGTGGAGATTATCTGACTGATTCTTGAGCCTGCCCTAACTGAAGAGCTAGACATATTGCTCCCAGGTCTCTTATATTGATCACAGATACATTTCTTGAGGCGACAATCTCCCCTGAACTCAAAGAATGTGGAAGTGTACTTCCTGACCAGAGTAATTGGAATTGCCAGAAAAAACGACCTTGTTCAGTATTTCTCGGACGAAGCCATAAAGACAGGTCTTCCTGAGTTTCTGGCTTGATCACCACGAGACGAACCAGACTTTATAAGTAATATTGGAGATATGGCACTCAATATCTGGAAAGTTTGCTCAAACAAGTCACTTTATTGATGCAATAACTTTTTAAAAAAAATTATAATTAAAATGTCATACAAAGTACGTAATTTGTACAGAAATTAAATAACATAATGATAAAAATGTCACAGTTGACAGTATAAAAAATCACTTATAGTGTATATATACACACATCAGACAGCAAATGGGTGCTTGTCTGTAGTCTGATTGAATGGATCCAGAAAGTTAAATTCCCAACACTAGAGCACTGAATATGTTATTGCTCAGTAGTTTTCAATTGAGAAATTAATCGAATGTCACCATTAATTCGGTATAAAATAATCGCCGATTATCATTATTGTGGTGCAGTCGCAGGATTTTCGGATTTAGTTGTAGAAGTTATTCCGAATATACATATATCACAGTTCATGGAACTTATCGGATTTAAGTTCAGAAGTTGTTAGCTCTAGGTGGCGTCCCACCTTTTTTCAAGCTATTTAAATCCCTTACCTCCACTTCTCAATACGGTTTTTTCAGTCACCGTTTCCTCAGCGTCCCAAATATTCGATTTCTCCTTACTTGTAAATTAGAGTGTATCACTCTGAGGAGTTTTCGAGCTTGATGTAGGACGAGTTGATCACTTAGGAGGTTATTGGTAAGGGAGGTGTAGCTGTAGATCTCCTTGCGTACGCCAAAAAATGGTGGTAATGTGGGGTCCAGATTCCTCCCAGACGCGTTTCGAAGTCCCAAGGGGTGCTGACTTCTTCCTCAGTGGTGACCTGGCTCCCCCTAAACCACCTTTTTTATACCATCTTTGTTAATTGGTTCCAGATGTCCCAAAGATCAGTCCTGGATCACAATCCAGGTACCATAGTGACAAAATCTGGTCTGGATTATTGCAATATACTATACACATTGTTAAAATTGAATATTTTTAATAATAAAGTCAATTCAATCAGAGATATAGCTCCCACATTTCTTCCATAAGTATAATACATCGAAATCTTGCTATTTTTGAAAAAAACGCATGTGCGGTAATGGTGCGGTTTCCATGCGTTTTTTTGGGGTCGATGCGTTTTTTTCAGAAAAGCTGCTGAAATTACATCCTTAATCATTTACATAAGGGATTTAATGTTATTTGCTTCCTTACTCTCATTATTCACAATAACATGAATTAAAATGTATAAATGAATATAAAAGTATTTAATTAATAAAAAATATAGTAAATAAATGCACCTTCACATATTTTTTACATCTAAAAGTAGATGAATCAACTGACTCAATCCAACATGGAGGGCTGTTGTCAGATTGGATGAACATGAGATTGTGGCTAAATAGGCGGTGGGTGCCGTCCACCAAGACACGGTCCAATGTACGTAATTATTATACCATCCAACCATGTGTCGGTGGAAGGCAACCACCCCAAGTTTTCATCTGCTACAATAAGCCAAAGATTTCTAACTCTGCATTTAATTCATGTGGTATAAGGGTGTCCAGTTCAAAGATCCATCTTGATTCTATTCTGGACATTTTCTCCACATGGTTACCTCCTCTCCAATCTACTTCCACTTTCTCTATCGCTGCAAAACATAGATCTGTTTGTTGACCATGATGTTCTTTGAAATGTTTTGACAGTGGGTGGTCCATGTGGCCTTTCCTAATATTATTAAGATGTTCTGCAATTCTTTTCTTTAATGTTCTTTTTGTCCTTCCCACATAGATTTTATTGCATGGGCAACTTATTATATAAATAACACTAGTAGTGTTACAAGTGAGGTATTCTTTTATTTTATGTCTAAGTTGGTTAGTCGGGGATATTATTTCCTGTGTCTTTCGTGGAAACTTAGTCGATCGGCAGTTAATACAAGTGCCGCATCTATAAAAACCTTTGATATCCAACATTGTCTGTATCGTGGGTTTGTTGGTTTTCTTCATTTTTATTGTCGGAGCTACCTTTAATCCTAAATTAGGGGCCTTACTATACACAATGTGTGGTGTGATCGGGATCAATGGGCCTATCAATCTATCTTCGTTAAGAAAATGCCAATGTTTTTTAATTATATGTTGTATTTTTCGGTATTGGGCATTAAAGGGTAAGACCATTCTCATAGTCCCCTCATCTTTATTTTTCTTTTTCACTTTAGTTGGATTGAAGAAGGATTTTCTGTCTAATTCTCTCACCTTACTTAGAGATGAATCTACTAACATTTCTGGGTATTCTCTAGTTACAAATTGTTCCTTCATTTTGCATGCTTGCTCTTCAAATTGCTCCTCTTTAGTACAATTACGTTTTATGCGTCGGAACTGTCCATATGGTATATTTAGCAGCCATCTTGGTAGATGTCCGCTGGTATAGGGGATCATACTATTTTTCGCAACCTCCTTCAGAAAGGTATTACAGATTACTCTACTCACCTTCAATTTGGATATTTAGGTCCAAGAATTCGATGTTTCCATCATATATCTTGGATGAAAGGTGTATATTTCTGTCATTCCTGTTTAATCCATCTATGAAGGAGGTTAGCGAACCAGTGTCCCCATTCCATACTAGAATAATGTCGTCAATATACCTATACCATAGCACCAGGTCCGTCCCCAGTCGCGGTAAAACAGACCTCTCCTCCCAATCTGCCATGAAGAGGTTCGCGTAACTGGGGGGCGAACCTGGTGCCCATGGCGGTACCGCACTTTTGCACATAAAAATTTGAGCCAAAACAAAAATAATTGTGGGACAGAATGAAGTTAACACTTTCTTCTAGGAAGCTTATCTGTTCTTTTTTGAGTCTACCTTCCATTAATAATTGATCCTTCATAGCTATCGTCCCTTGTTGGTGGTCAATAATTGTGTATAATGACCGTACATCTAATGTGCACATTGTCCACTTGGGGTCAAATTTTAACTTTTCTAGAATGTCTATAACTTGTGTCGTATCTCGAATGTAAGTTTTCATATTTTTTACTGTCGGCTGGAGGTGGGTGTCAATATATTTTGACAAATTGCTTGTAATTGAACCAATCCCGGAAATTATAGGTCGACCGGGTGGTTGTATTGGGTTCTTGTGTAACTTCGGCAGACAGTAAAACATTGGCATTCTTGCCTGTGTATCACATATAAACTCATATTCTTGTCTATTTATTACATTTTGGGAGATTCCTCTTTCACACAGTTGTTTCAACTCCTCTTGATAGACTTTAGTCGGATCGACTTTTACTCTCATATATGTAGTCTCATCTTCCAATTGTTTAAGACATTCCTTATTGTAATCTTCCTCACCCCAAATAACAATGGCCCCTCCCTTATCTGCTGATCTAATCACTATTTTTTCTTTCATATGTAGTTCCTTTATGGCTTTTATTTCCTGATTCGAAATGTTACATCCCCTATTGTTATTTTTGATCTTTCTTAGGTCATATTCAACTGATTGACGGAAAGCAATAATTTCCTGACTTAATTCCTGTATAGGATACTTCTTAGATTTATTTTTTAAGTCTGTATGGGTATATTCTTGTGTAACCGTCACTGGTCTCTCCACAGGGTTTTTAAGGTGGTATTTTTTAAGACATAACTTTCTAACAAATTTCTCGACGCCAATATAGGCATCGAAATGGTTTAATTTCTGCGTGGGTGCGAACTTAAGCCCCTTGTTTAGTAAACGCATCTGTGTTTCTGTTAGTGTTGTATTACTTAAATTGACCACTAAATTTTGTGTCATATCTTCTATCTGTGTTTTCGTGCCCCTCTTCCCCTTTCCCCGTCGTATCTTCTTCTTTTTCCCTCCCAATGTGTATCTCTCTGTTCCCGTATTGGGGATCTGTGTCTTGTGTTCTGAATTTCTTGTTGGCCTGGTGATTTGTGTCTCACCCTGTTCTGTATTTCTTGGTGAGTTGGTGTCCTTTGTCTCATGTAATTCTGTGCTCTTTCTCCATAATTGTAAATCTGATCTGATCTATCTAGAGCTAACAACTTCTGAACTTAAATCCGATAAGTTCCATGAACTGTGATATATGTATATTCGGAATAACTTCTACAACTAAATCCGAAAATCCTGCGACTGCACCACAATAATGATAATCGGCGATTATTTTATACCGAATTAATGGTGACATTTGATTAATTTCTCAATTGAAAACTACTGAGCAATAACATATTCAGTGCTCTAGTGAAAACTACTGAGCAATAACATATTCAGTGCTCTAGTGTTGGGAATTTAACTTTCTGGATCCATTCAATCAGACTACAGACAAGCACCCATTTGCTGTCTGATGTGTGTATATATACACTATAAGTGATTTTTTATACTGTCAACTGTGACATTTTTATCATTATGTTATTTAATTTCTGTACAAATTACGTACTTTGTATGACATTTTAATTATTATTTTTTTTAAAAAGTTATTGCATCAATAAAGTGACTTGTTTGAGCAAACTTTCCAGATATTGAGTGCCATATCTCCAATATTACTTAGAATTTTTTACTTTCTGGTGTTTGGAGTTTACACCTAGATATTGAGCACCTCTCTATCCTACAGAGTAGTAGAGCCACTCCATTTTGCTAAACTCAGACTTTATAAACATCCTAAAACAATACTGGTTTGCAATGTACACTGATGCCCATGTTACTGCTTCTATTGAAGAGGTCAGGAAAGTATATATTTGTAGACAGAGCGGCTGCCTGGCCTAATCTTTTACCGATCTTGACTAGCGACAGGAGGGGCGGTTTCACGGGAGGGGGGGTGGCTTACATAGAAGATGCTGGGGGAGCCTTGTTCAAATATTTGCTGTGGGGTCACTGGATCCTGACTGGCACATGGTGATGGGACCTTAGATCTCACATCCACTTTGATTTCTGGATCCGCTTGTCAAGGAACCATGAACCAGACGTACAACAAGAGATACGTGGAAATAAGAAGGCTTTATTGCAAATCAAGCTGTAAGCAAAAGTCCAAACGGATGGCTAAACCGGAGCAGGGTCTTGTGAAGCCAGGGGTCAGGAACCAGAGGGGTAGTCAGACGAAGCCAGGATCAGGAACCAGAAGGGTAGTCAGACGAAGCCAGGATCAGGAACCAGCGGGGTAGTCAGACGAGGCCAGGATCAGGAACCAGAAGCAGCAGCAGTCTTAGAAGCATGTGCACACAGGAGGACCAAGCAAGGAACTGAAGCCACAGACCTCCTATATATATGAGCTAGGCATCCAGCTCCTCCCAGTGGGAAGGAGAAGCCGCAGGGTGGGAGGCTACAAGAAACCCAGAAACCAAGATGGCCGCCAGCACATGTCAAACGAAGGAGAACAGCAGAAGGTAAGACCATGACACCGCTCCTGTGAGAGCTTAAGCAACCAGTTTGTGGAGTATAACTGGAAGCTAAGGGCTGAGTTAGTGCCACAACTAACTTAGTAAAAACACCAGCCGATGATGAGAAGCCAAAAGCCAGTGATTCGAAGATGAGAAACCCTGGTGACTGATGGCCATAAAATCATCCCGCTGGAGAATGTTGATAACAAAACATAAATTCACATCATTAATTTCTTCAGAGAAGGTATTTGTTTAGACACGTCAGATCTAGCCTCCATCTAACCTGTGGCTTTGGCACTGCATCCACTATTGAAAAGACCCCAGAAATTTCCTGGAAAAGAGGTCAAAATTTTCCTGTGAAGTCCTGAAACAAACATATCCTGAAATAGGATATGTAAAAAAAAACCAAAAAAAATGGCCTAACTAGAGACCGAGAGATTAATTGCCAAAGAGAGTAAAACTAACCCTAAAATGTTCTTTAATTATATAAATGGTAAAAAGTATAAATCTGAAGGTGTCGGCCCTTTACAGAGTGATGAGGGGGTTGTTGCATAGAGCGATGAGGAGAAAGCAATATTTTTTTCTCCACTGTCTTCACTGAAGAAAATAAACTGTCAGATGAAATGCAGAATGTAAAAGTAAATTCCCCATTAAAAGTGCCCTGTCTGACCCAGGAAGAAGTACAGCGGCGTCGTAAAAAGATTAAACTAGACAAATCGCCAGGACCGTATGGGCCCCCCCCCCCCCCCCCGTAACCTAAGATAATTAAATAATGTCATAGCCAGACCCTTATTTCTGATATTTAAGCACTCTATACTGACAGGGAGTGTTCCACAGGATTGGCGCATAGCAAATGTGGTGCCAATATTCAAAAAGGGTCCAGAACCAGAGCCCAGAAACTATAGGCCGGTAAGTTTAACATCTGTCGTGGGTAAACAGTTTTGAAGGTTTTATAAGAGATGCTATTTTGGAGCCAGGGGCGTACATAGCAAAACTTAGAATTGCCCCCCCCCCCATAAAAGTACATGCAGATGTTGTCATTAGTATTATGTATTTATATATATATGTGTGTGTGTGTATATATATATAGCCGAAACGTCGCAAGTTGCCATATTATGGGTGATTAAAACACTTTATTTCACCATCATTTTGGAGTGCAGTCCGACTTTTTTCGTCTCTCTATATATATATATATATATATATATATATAAATTATATACACACACATAATAACTAGAGATGAGCGAACTTGTGTTTTCAAGTTCGGCGTACAAGGTTCGGGTGTCACCACCAGACATCGAAGAAGCTCTGACAGACGTCCTTCAGAACCTCCTCCTTGAGGTTCCTTTTGTTTTGCTTTCCTTTTCTCATCTCGTTAGCCTCTCTCAGCTGTCATGTAGTTGCACTGATTGCATCCCTTTAAATCCCTTCCCATACTGCATCACTTTGCGGTTTATACAACATCCTGGAGTGTATGCATGCTGGATGCAACTACTGAGTCTTCTACAGATAAGTTTTGTTCATTCATTTGTGTTTCCTGTTTGCTGGATCCCAGGTGACCCTGACTCCCTCCGTATCAAGTGTAGGGAGCCGGTGGTCGTGTCCCCTGAATATTATAGGGTGTTCAGGTGTTATACAGTTGAGGTACGAGGATATGCGATCATCTACCATTGAGATTGTTGCATAGGCTGAGCAGTTAGGGAGAGAGCCAGGTCTGTTGCAGGGTTCTCCCTTTTGTTCCTTAGTTTTGGATCCAGTCAGTCGGATCTTCATTTTGTGTCTTCTAGTTTTCTATACACCTTCCGTGACATCGGGTTATCTAAGAAGTCTGTTATGGATTCATAACGGAATTCTTAGATAACCCGAACCTTGTATGCCGAACTTGAAAAAACAAGTTTGCTCAAAACGAATAATAATACATAGACATATAGTTCAAATTCTGAAAAGAATTCAGTCCCTGCCCCTCATTGCCCTATTAGAAACAGTAGTAAGGCAATGAGAGGCATGGACTGAACCCCCTTCAGAATTTCAAGCATATGTGTGTGGGGGTCTGAAGTCTAGTATACTACTACAGATGGATCTAGATAGATTGGAGTCTTGGGCAGATAAGTGGCAGATAAGGTTTAACACTGACAAATGTAAGGTTATGCACATGGGAAGGAATAATGCAAGTCACCCGTACATACTAAATGGTAAAACACTGGGTAACACTGACATGGAAAAGGATCTAAGAATTTTGGGAAGCTGTTGTGAGGTTAATAAGCTGTGGACAGGTCTGTATGTATATAGGTATGTATGTATATATACTGTATATTCACACACCAGCACAACCACTAACTCCCTGTCTCCCTGCTACACCTACATCACACACTTTAACCATCCGTCCAGCACACTAGTGTGTCCCCCTCCCTCTCTGCAGCTCACAGTGTGAGCGACTACATAACGGTCACATAGAATGTGCTGCTTGTGTCGCTGTGAGATGCGGGAGCTTACACAATACCTTGCAGGCCAGGGCTCTCCAGGTCAGTAGTCGGGAGGTCAGGGGGAGGTTAGAGCAGTGAAGTGATTTCGCAGGTGGCTGCAGGAGCAAGGAAGACGGTCGATTGAAAGGGGGGCGGGGGTCAATCAGCCTGCCCGGGCCCCTTAAACTCCCGGGCCCCATAGCAAATGCGTGGTCTGCTGCTATGGGCGGTACGCCGGTGCTTGAGGCACCTCAATGAAAATAAGCCAATAACGCCATATCAGCATGGCTTCATGAGGGATCGGTCATGTCAAACTAATTTAATCAGTTTCTATGAGGAAGTAAGTTCTAGACTTGACAGCGGCAAATCAATGGATGTCGTATATCTGGACTTCTCCAAAGCATTTGACACTGTACCACATAAAAGGTTAGTATATAAAATGAGATTGCTCGGACTGGGAGAAAAACGTCTGTAAGTGGGTAAGTAACTGGCTCAGTGATAGAAAACAGAGGGTGGTTATTAATGGTACACACACTTAAGTGAGGAAAATTGGCTTCTACCTCACAGTTTTTATTTTTTTGCTTTCCTCTGGATCAACTTGCAGGATAACAGGCCAAACTGGATGGACAAATGTCTTTTTTCGGCCTTATGTACTATGTTACTATGTTACCATATGAGGCTTTGTGAAGGGTTGACTTATTTGCCTTGGGGGGCAATTTCTTTAACCTGAGGGAGTAACCTGGGTACAAGATTCTATCCAGGTGTCTGACATAATCCTTTCACAATTTGAGAAAAGGTTTTGTAATCTCGCTCCCACCGCAAGCCTGGTGTCCTAAATTTTAAGTTTCCCTGTTCCATATTTCTACTTTCTAGTGCTTGGAGAGCCTGAAACGTAGAACTTACTCTTCTCTATCTGTCTAGTCTGAGCCCCTCTAGGTGATTTTTGGAATGAAAATGACAAGAATGAAACTAGAGATATATTGTGGAAAGGAGACCCCTCTGTAACAACAAGTGTCTATGGGAATCACATGAACTCAGAGGGTCATTAAGGGTCCATTCACACAAAAGTATTTTTTCTTTCCGACATGTCCCTCAACTTGCAGATATCATGCTGACCCATTATTACAATGGGACACAGTGTGCTGTCCACATCCGCACATCCATTCTGCAGCCCCGAAAAGAGATAGAAAATGTCCTACCCATGTCCTTATTGCAGACAAGAATAGGAATTACCACCATAGGGCAGGATGTTCTGAACCGCAATTGCAGAATGCACACGGCGGTATCTGTGTCCTATGGATCTGCAACTTGTGGTCTGCAAAATTGGATATGATTCTGTGAATGGACCCCCAATGTTAGTGACTAAGCGAGATTTCATGGGGAATCTATCCTTATGTCCCTAGAAAACTGAAGCCAAAAAACGCTTTGCACACTGCCATAGATAAGGAATTACTATGTTTCAGCAGGAAACAATCTTTCTGACTAGAACTTCCCTGACAGGGAATAACCGACTGCCAGAAAAAAAAAGTCTTCCTAGCCAGACTGGCCCCTGGACTATTTACCTTAGGGGGGTTTCCCCACTGAACTGAGACTGCAGGATCTGAAACACCCTGCTATAATTTAGCTCCCATATATTGTTACCTGTCCGGCTAGGACCACACTCCTGCCATACATCCCTTTATATAGGATCATCTGGAAATACCCTAGAGTATTTTTTTTGTTTTGTTTTTTCATCCATTTTGGGCTTATCCCCTCTAGGTGCAGCCATTTCAAGGTGAGCTAGCACAGCTTTTAATAATGGAGGTAAATGAAGGTACGCCATCATGAAACAAAGATCTTCAGAATAATCCTGATCACAGAGTCCATATCCAGATGAGATGAGGCAAGAGGTAAGGTAAAAGGAGTTGTAGATAAGCGAGGTCTTATAAATATATAAGAGGAAAGGACCGGAGTGAAAGCTTCTGACCACTGAGAAGTAAACCATTCCACAACCTCTGTACCATGTGTGCACTGGAGACCTTCAGCTGTGAGGCATCTCCTACATTGTCAATAGTTGGTAAAGACATCTCCTACATTGTCAACAGTTGGTGAAGACATCTCCTACATTGTCCACCGTTGGTGCAGACATCTCCTACATTGTCCACCGTTGGTGCAGACATCTCCTACATTGTCTATCGTTAGTGCAGAAATCTCCTACATCGTCCACCGTTGGTGCAGACATCTCCTTTATTGTCCACCGTTGGTGCAGACATCTCCTACACTGTCCACCGTTGGTGCAGACATCTCCTACATTGTCCACAGTTGGTGCAGACATCTCCTACATTGTCCACAGTTGGTGCAGACATCTCCTACATTGTCCACAGTTGGTGCAGACATCTACATTGTCCACAGTTGGTGCATATACTAACATTTATGGCTTTATGGGATTCTTTGCAGAGTTCTGTAATTGTAACATAAAAATTCACTCACCCATACATAAAAGCTACATATGAGCCATTCCAAGACCCAGGATCCTTAGAGCTGCTGTGATGCCACTGCTGCAGTAAGATCTCACCCCTGTGCAGAGCCACAGATGTATCTGAGCTAAAAAACGACTATGATAACACAAGGCACTGTGTTATCTCATACCATTTGGTGAGAAACTATTGAAAAACATTGAAAGAGTTAGTTGACCTTTCGTGATATTTTTTTACTTAAATGGATTCTCCAGGAATTAAGAAAATGAAAATACTTAAATATTACTTTATATTAAATATATTCCCAAATACCTTTCATTATTTATAATGGCTCATGTTGTCTAGGGAGCAATCATCAGGGGAAACTAAATGGCCACCGCCCTATTAGTGCACACAAAACCTGTCCTAATCACATAGGAGGACAAGTTACTTCATATTACTGAGCTAAAGTGTCATGAACGTTCCCGCGACAGGTGGCCGGAGATCGGTGACACTGGCAACACATGATTTGATCTGACATGTTTTCTGTTTGGATCAAATGATGTCTGTGTTGTTTCTGGTGCTTGCCACACCTTCTTTCCCCAGGTGTGGCTATTATGGTCATTTAACCTTCTCTATTTATTGTTGTTTCTCCCACTATGCTATGCGGTTTATAGCTTCAGTTTGAGTTGTGGATAGCTGGTGTGTGAATGTCACTCACGATCAGTGTGGGGGAAAACTCCACAGTGAACACAGGAGGGAAGGGGAACAGTAACTGGGCCTGGACACTAGGGAAGGAACAGGTCACCTCCTAAATAACCCTAATCCGGGCCCTAACTACCTATCAATATGAATAGACCTTAAAGGTAGGAATATTCATATGCGGTATACCTAGGCCCTTATTAAACTAAAACACCCTGGAATAAGGTTAGGACCAGAGACAACCCATTGAGCACATAAGAGAAAAAAAAGGGGGAGGAGGTTAACGAATGTTACTTGGGTCAATGAAAACCCAGAGGTATTGTTAAACCCGGAGCGCCAAAGGTGATGGGACTAAATAAAGAGAAAAGACAGGGTATATCAGGTGTTGAAGAAGGCAGCTGGAGATAGTGTTAGCGGAAGCTAAACACTTGGTGATCAGAAGAGTATTTATAACTTGGTAGTCAGAAGAATGACATCACATAGGGCGTCTACCAACTAGCCAGAAAAGGAGAGACAGCGCCACTCTTACATACACCTGGGGAAAAGAAATTGTGGATGCCCAAGGGGGCAACGTACATACTAACGTGGGGAGTGGTGAAACTCTGTATAGAAATAGAATATTGGTGATAGTATAGGTAAATAAAGTAGAGTAAATAAATCAGATAGATAAATAAATAAATAGATGATATCTTCCTGATCTGGCATGGAACATCTGACACTTTGCAACAATTTATTGCGGACCTGAATGCCAATGACTATAACATCCATCTAACCTTTAATTGTGATCCTAAGAGAATTGATTTATTGCATGTAACGGTTAAAGTTGATGCAACGGGTCTCTTACAGACAGATGTATTTAGAAAGGAAACATCAGTAAATGCGCTACTACACGCAACATCATCACATCCAAAACAGTTAATCCGAGGGATCCCAGTGGGTTAATTCATCAGAATAAAACGCATCTGCTCCTGCGAGTTAGATTTTGAACGGCAAGCCATCACCCTTATAAAAATTGATTCCTTGAAAGGGGATACAGCAAAAGATCCATTAAGAGGGCCTACAACAGGGCAAAACATATGCTGTGGAAGACCTAATACATCCAAAACCAAGGAACAAATCTGAAGATAAGGTAAGGTTCATCACCAACTATCATTCTCAATGGGATAGTATTTATGATTTGTTAAAGAGGTTTTGGCCGATTTTACGCACGGATCCCATCCTAGAACGTTTTGTAACGACCTCTCCATCTTTGGTCGCCAGAAGGTCAAAAAATCTAAGGGACCATTTGGTTAAGTCCTACTATTCCCAAAATATTGGAACAATTTTTGGATCCAATGGACCGAAATTGGGATGCCGACCATGTGGAAAATGCATAGCATGCCCTAACATAGAGAGCGCTATCGATTTCACTGATTCTGCCCAAGCAAAAACATACTGTATCAAACATAGTATATCATGCAGCACAAAAGCTGTGGTGTACTATGCGACATGCCCATGCCTTAAGATCTATATTGGTCTCACAACCCATGAATTCAAAATAAGGGTTAGGGAACACGTTTGGGATATTTTGAAGGCCAAAGACAAGAAAGATATGGCAAGCCTGAAACCCATTCCTAGGCATTTTAAGCAACATCACGATCCGCTTCTCTTGAAAGTACGCGGCATTGATCATGTTGATTTGGGATTACGGGGAGGAAATGTAATGAAGGCCCTATCACAACGTGAAACTCATTGAATATGGACCCTGGATACTATACAGCCTAGGGGACTCAATGATGTTCTAAGTTTTGCTCCTTTTCTATGAGTACTATGAATTTGCAGTTCATGTTTATTTTTCTTAATAACTTTTTTATTAATGCTATGTGATTTTATAATTTTTTGTCCTTGTTTAAGTGTTTTCTTTATATACTTACACTTATGTATTTTTTGAATATTCTCCAGCTTTTCCTGTTTCCATATGACATTTCCTATGATACTAGGTTGGATGTTTTCCGGATGCTTTTTAAGATGGATATATATATGCCTCTTTTTTTTTCTTTTCTTTTTTGTGCGCTGTTCATGTATTATTATAATCATGTATTGTATTTTTAATTGAAACACTTGTGCACTCCATTTGACATACTCACTATATGTATTTATTTATTTATACCCTATTTTATCATGCATATTTATGTGTTTTAACTACTGCTTCATCACTATCGATTTGTCACTCATTTTTTCTATTCATTTTTTTCACACATGGATATATTTACACCAACTATATAACTATTGTGCTTGTAAGTCCATCTATTGTGACCCTCGCATACATCCATCGCATCTACTATGGTGCATTAGTATTTTCACCAGTTCTTTTCTGTAGGACCTGTGGCAGACGTCACCTGACCAAGACGCGGTCGGTCATGTGACTGGCCATATATTCAGTGGGAGGTTTTTGTGCGCGGCGCCTGACTGGCCATCGGGCTTGTCGCTCACCATCTCACTCGCTGGTTGATGACGTCTCCCACAGGGGGGGTGTTCGCACTCAGGTCTTTTTCCCATTTGATTTATGTCAGGTGAGCTGGGGACTTTAAAAGGTAGCACTTTCTCAGGGAGAGCCGAGCCCCCGGAATAAGGCAGACACCGAAACGTGCGTTGGGGTGTACGGCTCTCCTGAGGAATCATCTCCCCCTAACTTCATGGGTAGGTTTATTGGATTCTATTGTCAGTAATATGAGGGCATTGTGTTTGCACTTTATCTCTGTTAGGAGGTTTGGAAAGCATACATTGATAGTGATTCACTGTGACTGCCAGTTTATTGTTTGTCGTTTTTTACATTTATATACAATTTAGGTAGTTGCATATACTTTTTGACATTTTCCCTTATTTTAGGGTTTAATATATATCTTACCTTTGTGTTGCACTACTTCTTTGTATTGCTACTTTGCGATTTAACACTAACAAGACAACTTCTAGTGTGTTTTTTAAATTTATTTTTATGGCAGCCCCAGTTGATCATTTATCTTCCCTTCCACCAAGGGACGTTTATTTTATTACAAGCCTCTATTTATATACATCTGTGTTATACTGTTCCTCAGGAGTGATTTGTACCACATCTTTTGATGTGCTTTTGTGTATTTTGTCATATTTATGTATTTAATAAAATTACTGATTATTTTAGCCTGTTTAGTCTCAGTTAGCTTTTTTTAGGATTACTTATGGGGAAGGTAAATTACCAACAAGCAACACCTGAAGCAAGGGGTGTGGCATTCACAAAAACACAAACACAATAAGATCCACAAGGAACTTGTCAATTTAACCCACGACCCACGTGTTGCCAGTCTCTCTGATCTCCTGGTACCTGCCACGGTAATGTCTGTGACAGTACCCCCCCCTTCTACGGGTGACCTCCGGGCACCCAGGACCGACCTTCTACGGGTGAGATCTTGAAAGGTATTCACTAAACAATTGGCATTGGATGACGTTGGATGACGACACCCACATCTTCTCCTCGGTCCATAACCTCTCCAGTGGACAAAATATTGAAGGGATCCACGGAGAACTCGAGAGTCAACTATTTTTGCGATCTCGAATTCCAAATTACCGTCCACCATGACCGGAGCAGGTGGCAAGGAAGATGACTGTAAAGGTTCCACATATTTTTTCAACAAAGATCTATGGAACACATTATGAATTTTCAGGACCTGAGGAAGCTCAAGACGAAAAGCTACAGGATTAATAATAGCTGTGATCTTATATGGACTGATAATCCTTGGACCCAACTTCCAGGAAGGTACCTTCAACTTAATGTTTATTGTGGACAGCCACGCAGAATCACCCACACTTCGTCCGGACCATTCATACGTTTCCTGTCAGCCACACTTTTATATTTGTTGCCCATATGTCACACCGGTGACAGGTTTTAGAAGGTCTGAAAGATTATCTGCACATTAGTAATCTGACAGCCTCTTTTGGTTTTGGTTTCACTTTGTCTGTGTGTTGCTTGTATGTCCACACCTCCTGTTCAGGTGTGGATCATGTGACCTTTACCTCCCTCTATTTAGTCTGACTTTACCCATCACTCCTTGCTCTGGATAGCTTCATTTGGTTTTTGGAAGAGCTGGAGTGTGGTTCTAGTTGAAGTCCTGTTCATCCATCAGCCTCAGAAGTTAAGTGTTCCTCCTTGTTGTATTTTGCATTCCCCCCACCTTTGTTGTTTACTAGGCCTCAGCGAAACGCTGGTTCCTTCACCTTCAGGAGCGGGTTGTCTCTACCCTGTCATTACCATTAGGGCATCCGAGGGCCACCAGGGTTTTCTAGGTTCCTGTGTTTGGGCATCTCTACCATCGAAAGGTGCCCATACGGATAGGAGTTAGGGCCAGGAGCAGGCTTTTATAGGTGGTGACCCTTTTCCTTCCCTAGCGGTGAGGCCTAGTGTCTTTTCCCTTCCTTCTTGTTGTCTTTTGGTGTTCTCCCCTACTACATGCGTGACATTATCCAGAGCCAATACCGCTATTTTTTGTTCTAATCTGTGTAGCTATGGATGCTATGACTGCACTGGTCGAACAGCTGCAGAATCTGACTTTTGAGGTAGCAGACCTCCGTGCGATGGTTTGGCAGATTCAGAGTCCACAGGCAGCTGGTTCCGGTGGTGAGTTCCAGGCCTGCCCTGAACCGAAGGTAGCTCTTCCGGACAGGTTTTCCGGGGGTAGTGACAATTTCATCCGGTTCAGGGAGTCATGTAAATTATACTTTAGGCTGTGTCCATACTCTTCTGGTGATGAGTGTCAACATGTGGGTATGATTATTTCATTGCTTAAAGAGGACGCCCAATCTTGGGCTTTTTCTCTGCCGACCGGATCACCGTCCCTCTGGTCGGTAGATGAATTCTTTAGTGCATTGGGTCTTATCTATGATGACCCGGATCGGATCTCTCAGACCGAGACCAAGTTACAGGGTTTGCGGCAGGGAGAACGTTCTGCAGAGACCTATTGCTCTGAATTTAGGAGATGGGCTACGGATACAGAGTGGAACGATTCTGCTCTCCGTAGCCAATTCTGCCAGGGTCTCTCTGAGAGACTGCAGGACGCATTGGCTTTTCATGAAAATCCTGAGTCATTGGAAGCAGCTATGTCCCTTGATGTACGTCTTGATAGACGCCTGAGGGAGAGATCTAGGGGTCCTCAACTTCAGGACGTACTGTCCAATAAGCGTAATGCTTCCTTTGACACTTATGGTGGAGAGACACGGGTAGTTGTGCCTTGTGATGAGCCTATGCAGTTAGGAGGAGCTACTCCTGGAACTACTGGCAAAAGCTTGGGTCATGTGAAAGGAGTCTGCTTTTCTTGTGGCAAGAAGGGACATTTTGTGAATATTTGTCCGTACTTGCAGCATCAAGGTGTAAACAAAAAGAAAAAAAAGTTTAATCCCCAAATTACTCTTGGTAGTGTGGGTGGGGAGCAAGAAAACCTACTTTTGTCTTTTACTGGTATTACCCATTTTCTCCTGTCTCCCGAGGTGGCAGTCCAAAACTGTAAAAATCAAAGCATTTATCGACAGTGGGGCAGGAGTTAACTTGATTGATGGACAGTTTGTATGCATTCACGGGTTGACTACTAATGCATTAGAGAATAGTATTTCTGTCTTTGCAATTGACTCAGCTCCTCTCGCCCAAAAATGCCTGTCGCAGGTAGTGAATGACATTCATTTAAGAGTGGGTGATTTGCATCAGGAATCTATCTCCTGTTATGTGTTGGAGGGTCTGCCTGCTACGTTGGTGTTGGGCTTACCATGGTTAAGCAAACATAACCCTAACATCGATTGGCAAGCACAGATTCTCGATTAGAGTGATTTTTGCATGTACAACTGTCTTAATGCATCGTTCTCTAGGGTTACCAACTAAAACTGTACCCTTGTTCATTTCAGAATTTTCTGATGTGTTTTCTGAGAGTAGTAATCAGGAGTTGCCTCTGCACCGGGAGTATGACTTTCACGTCAATCTTATTCCCGGAGCTAAATTACCCAAATCTCGGTTGTATAATCTTTCAGAACCCGAAAGAAAGGCTATGCGAGAGTATATCACCGAGAGTTTGGCAACTCCCGTGAGCTCAAACATATTACCGTCCGTGATCCTTCCTTTGATTCTGGATTTGTTTAGTCAGATTGTCGGTGCCAAGGTGTAAATTGGATCTGAGGGGGGCATATAATCTGGTAAGGATCAAGGAGGGGAATGAGTGGAAGACCGCATTTAATACCCCTGAGGGTCATTTTGAAAACCTGGTCATGCCCTTTGGGTTAACCAATGGTCCTGCGGTTTTTCAACACTTTGTCAATGACATCTTTCATCATCTGGTGGGGAGGTTTGTCGTTGTATACCTTGAAAACATACTAATTTATTTGCCTAATATGGAGACTCATCAGGATCATGTGAGACAGGTGTTACAGATCCTAAGAGAGAATAAGTTGTATGCTAATATGGAAAAGTGTGTATTTGCTGTACAGGAAGTGCAATTTCTGGGTTACCTGCTCTCATCCTCAGGTTTTCGTATGGATCCCGAGAAGGTCTGTGCCGTGTTGGACTGGGATCGACCCGAAAATCTGAAAGCGCTTATGAGGTTTTTGGAGTTTACCAACTACTAACGTAAATTTATTTTTGAACTATTCATCAGTGGTTAAACCTTTAACAGACATGACTAGGAAGGATGCTGATATTTCTATCTGGTCTGATGCAGCATTACAGGCCTTTTCTCCTGTGAAAGAATGTTTTGCTTCGGCCCCTATTCTGGTTCAACTGGACGTGTCTCAGCCATTTATTGTTGAGGTTGACGCGTCTGAGGTAGGGGTAGGAGCAATATTGTTGCAGGGTCCTTCACCCAGTAAATGGCACCCATGTGCTTTTTTCTCTAACCAACTCTGGACTGCTGAAAAGAATTATAATGTGGGGAATAGGGAATTGCTGGCCATTAAGTTGGCGTTCGAGGAATGGCGGCAATGGTTGGAAGGAGCAATTCATCCTATTACGGTAATTACGGATCACAAGAATCTGGCCTACTTGGAGTCGGCTAAGTGACTGAACCCAAGGCAGGCCAGATGGTCATTGTTTTTCACTAGATTTAACTTCATCGTCACTTACCTCCCTGGGGTTAAGAACGTCAAGGCGGATGCTTTGTCACGTAGCTTTCCTGGAGGGGGGTAGTCTAATGACCCTAGTCCCATTTTATCTGAAGGGGTGGTTATATCCACTCTTTATCCTGATCTCGAGGCCAGGGTGTTGGAGGCACAGGAGGATGCTCCGGACTCTTGTCCTCAGGGGAAGTTGTTTGTTCCCTCCGAATTACGTCACAAGGTGTTCGAGGAACATCACTGTACGGTGCTTGCTGGGCACCCTGGGAGTAGATCGACTGTCGATCTCATCTCTCGCAGATTCTGGTGGCCGGGGTTGCGTAAGTGTATTGAGGACTATGTGTCAGCCTGTGGTACCTGTGCACGTGCTAAGGTGACACATACTCGGCCTTCCGGATCTCTGCTTCCATTGCCCATCCCGTCAAGACCTTGGGCCCATTTGTCCATGGATTTTATCACAGATTTACAGAATTCTTCGGGAAAAACCGCGATTCTGGTGGTTGTCGATCGTTTTAGTAAAATGGCACACTTTATTGCATTACCTAGTCTACCCAATGCTAAAACTCTTGCTCAGGTGTTTGTCAACAACATTGTGAAACTACATGGCATTCCCTCTGATGTGGTGTCCGATAGAGGGACTCAGTTTGTTTCCAGATTCTGGAGAGCGTTCTGTACTCGTCTGGGTGTACAATTGTCCTTCTCTTTGGCTTTTCATCCTCAGTCAAACGGACAGACAAAGCTCACTAATCAGAATCTGGAGACTTACTTGAGATGTTGTGTTTCAGAGAATCAGGAAGAGTGGCCTTCAATTTTGTCAATAGCTGAGTTTGCTATAAATAACCATAGACAGGAATCCACAGGAATGATAAGTTACCGTTTTTTGGGGGCATATGGGTTCCATCCACAGTTTGGTACATTTTCTGGTGCTCATAATTCTGACATTCCTGAGGAGGAACGATTTTCCTCTTCTTTGTCTTCTATTTGGCGGAAAATCCAAAATCACCTGGAAAAGATGGGCAACAGGTATAAGCGTGCAGCTGACAGGAAATGTATGAGTGGTCCAGACCTGAGAGTGGGTGATTCTGTGTGGCTGTCTACAAGAAACATTAAACTTAAGGTACCTTCTTGGAAGTTGGCACCAAGATTTATTGGTCCATATAAGATCACTGCCATTGTTAACCCTGTAGCCTTCCGTCTTGAACTTCCTCAGGCATTGAAAATCCATAACGTTTTTCATAAATCGTTGTTAAAGAAATGTGTTGAACCTGTTGAGCCATCCTCCTTGCCTCCCGCTCTTGTCATGGTGGACGGCAATTTAGAATTTCAGATCAGCAGGATTGTGGACTCCCGAGTTCTCTGGAGATCCCTCCAGTATCTTGTTCATTGGAGAGGGTACAGACCAGAGGAGAGGATGTGGGTTCCAGCAACCGATGTTACTGCTAGTCGTCTGGTGAGAGCATTCCACAGAGCTCATCCTGATAAGGTCGGTCCTGGGTGCCCGGAGGTCACCCGTAAAAGGGGGGGTACTGTCACACCAGTGACAGGTTTTAGAAGGTCTGAAAGATTATCTGCACATTAGTGATCTGACAGCCTGTTTTGGTTTTGGTTTCACTTTGTCTGTGTGTTGCTTGTATGTCCACACCTCCTGTTCAGGTGTGGATCATGTGACCTTTACCTCCCCCTATTTAGTCTGACATTACCCATCACTCCTTGGTCTGGATAGCTTCATTTGTTTTTTGGAAGAGCTGGAGTGTGGTTCTAGTTGAAGTCCTGTTCATCCATCATCCATCAGCCTCAGAAGTTAAGTGTTCTGCTTGTTGTTTTTTGTATCCCCCCACCTTTGTTGTTTACTAGGCCTCAGCGAGACGCTGGTTACTTCACCAGGGAAGGGGCAGGTTGTCTCTGCCCTGTCATTACCATTAGGGCATCAGAGGGCCACCAGGGTTTTCTAGGTTCCTGTGTATGGGCATCTCTACCATCAAGAGGTGCCCATACGGATAGGAGTTAGGGCCAGGAGCAGGGTTTTATAGGTGGTGACCCTTTTCCTTCCCTAGTGGTGAGGCCTAGTGTCTTTTCCCTTCCTTCTTGTTGTCTTTTGGTGTTCTCCCCTACTACATCCGTGACACCATATTTTTCAAGTTATTTAGAATTTTTCGCCATATCGATGACAATCATGACGAAAACCGTTCTTCCTCAGGGATACCAGAAGTATTAGAACCAGAAAATGTGGAAAACTGCGGGTGAAACCCATAGGCCCCCATAAAACTGCAACTGACCAGTGGACTCCTGACTAGGGGTGGGCGGTATAGGCGATATAGGCGATATGCGATATGAATTTGGGCCACGATATGGATTTTCGCCATATCGCCTATATCGCCGGACCGCGATATGATCGCGCGCACCATTTTCTCCTGAGCCGGCCAGCACAGCGGAGGGAGAAGGAGGGAGTCCCTCCCTCCCCACTGTGCGCGGCTGCCGCTGAACACCAATGAGGACAGAGTAGGAGGAGGAGGGGAGGGACTGTGGCCACTGTGCCACCAATGATAATGATTATGCCGGCCATATCCCACAGGGTCCCCCTCCTCCCCCCCATCATTGGTGGCAGTTTGCAGTTCCGATCGGAGCCCCAGCAGTGTAATGCTGGGGCTCTGATCGGTTACCATGGCAGCCAGGAGTCACGCTACTGAAGTCCTGGCTGCCATGGTATGTTAGTGAGCAGAGAGCAGCGCATTATACTCACTTGCGCTGTGGCCGCCGGTCGCTCCTTCTTCTGTCTGTGCGGCGGATTGCTAATGCTTACAGCATTAGCAATGCGCCGCACAGACCTATGAGAAGAAGGAGCGACCAGCGGCCACGGCGCACGTGAGTATAATGCTGCTCACTAACATACCATGGCAGCCAGGGCTTCAGTAGCGTGACTCCTGGCTGCCATGGTAACCGATCGGAGCCCCAGCATTACACTGCTGGGGCTCCGATTGGAACTGCAAACTGCCACCAACGTCAATTTTTTTTTGCCACTGAATGCTTGGACATATATTGATAAAATGTCCACTTTAACCGCAGAAAAAACATACTATCTGCTTGTGACTCCTACTTTTGCAAGCAGATCCAGGAGTCGCTCCCCCTAATTGCATGGGTTCCTCTCCAAGTATAAGCTCAGGAGTCTCGAATACGGTACGTTATCTAATAGAACGTTCTGAGAGAGTGGGCCCTTAGATCTCTCAGACGTCTATTAATACGTATAGCCAAAGACATAGCGGCTTCCAAAGATTTTGGATTCTCATGAAAGGCCAAAGTGTCCTTCAGCCTCTCAGATAATCCCTGACAAAACTGGCTACGGAGAGCTGGATCGTTCCACTCAGTATCCGTAGCCCACCTCCTAAATTCGGAAAACAATAGATCTTATCTGCTCTCCCTGACGCAGGCTGCGTAATTTCGTCTCGGCCAGGGAGGTTTGGTCCAGGTCATCATAGATGAGACCTAAAACTCAGAAAAATGCATCTACTGATCGGAGAGACTGTGATCCGGTCGGCAGAGAAAAAGCCCAAGACTGGGCGTCCCCTTTAAGCAACAAAATAATCACACCAACTCTCTGGCTCTCATCCCCAGATGAGTGTAGACACAGCTTAAAGTACCATTTGCTCGCTTCCCTAAACTAAATGAAATTATCACTCCCCAAGAGCAACTTTAGGTTCAGGAGAGGTCAGGTAACCACTACTAGGATCAGCCAACAGTGGTCTCTGCATCTGTAAGACGGTCGAGCGGAGGTCAGTTACCTCCAGAGACAGCCCCTGCAGCTGTCCAGTCAGTGCAGCGATAACATCCATGGCTGAACTGATACCGACAACAAAATTACGGTTATTCAGCAGTTTATAATGTCATGATCAGTGTGGGGGGGGGGGGGGAACTCCACAGTGAACATAGGAGGGGAACAGTAACTGGGCCTGGAAACTAGGAAAGGAACAAGTCACCTCCTAAACAACCCTAATCTGAGCCCTAACTACCTATCAATATGAATAGACCTTGAAGGTAGGAATATTCATATGCAGAATACCTAGGCCCTTATTTCACTAAAACACCCTGGAAGAGGGTTAGGACCAGAAACAACCCATTCCTCTCCAGATGGACAAAAGGAAGTCTCTGTCTCAGACCCAGATACAAACAACAGGGAATATAACAAACACAATACAATAAGAAAAGACAAGGCTTAGCTTAAAGTAGAAAACTGGCAACTCCAGAAGCACCATAGAGTACAACCGACCAGCTAGTAAGAAGACAGGAAGAAAAACTATAAACCACACCTCCAAGTGTGAGAAGCTGCTACTTATGGGGAAGGTAAATTACCAACAAGCAACACCTGAAGCAAGGGGTGTGGCATTCCCCAAAACACAGACACAATAAGATCCACAAGGAACTTGTGAATTTAACCCACGTGTTGCCAGTCTCTCTGATCTCCTGGTACCTACCACAGGAACGTCCGTGACAGTGGATCTAGACTGAGTTCCTGGTGCAGCCATACCCACTTGAAGCTAAGTGTTTTCTTTCCCTTTTGTATTTTGTTTGGGTTATTTTGTGTGTTTCATTTCCCTGTCATCTGTATTAGTGCCTGAGGGAGACTCCTGTTTGTCCCCCCTTTTGGAGGAACAGGTTGTCTCAGTCCTGATATTAGTACCAGGGTCCTATAGGGTGAGTTAGGGCATTAGGTATTCCTGTGTATGAACTCACCTACCTCTGGGGTCTGTTCATACTGGTAGTTAATCAGGACTTTGATTAGGGTTTTACTAGGAGGTGTCCATCTGCTTTCCCTAGTTTCCAAGCCTTAGTCCCTCACCCCTTTCCCTCCTATGTTTGGTGAGGTGTTTCCCTCCCACACCCAAATGTGACATAAAGAGCTGCCCCATCTTTGCTCTACCAGTCAGGGGTTATGATCCTGAATATAGATTATTAGAACTTTAGCGGATTCTCTGTAGGAATGGAGTTCTTGAGATGACATGAGGTACAGAGAGGACGGACAGGACAGACTGTGGTAATGTGGGGCTGCATATGATAGCTGCTGCTCATTATCCAACCTTCCCCTCTGTACTTTGTCTCCTCATGAACTCCGTTCTTACAGAGATTAAGCTAAAGATCTTATCAGCTGTATACTGACAGAGCAGAGGATGAGGCAGCTCTTTACTTCAGTGTTATGAAGTAACCTGTCCTGCTGTGTGATTAGGATAGGTTTTGTGTGTAATAACAGGACAGCGGCCATTTTGTTTCTCCTAATCATTGCTCCCCAGACAAGTCATTATAACTAATGAAATGTATTTGGTAATATATGTATGATAAAGTAATATTAACGTATTTTCATTTTCTTAATACCCGGAGACCCCTTTAACATATTACCTATCAAGTTTAGCTCAGCTGCACCTGTGTGGAGACACTGCTGCAAGCCTGAAGTTAATACCTTGGTCACAAGAGTCACAAAGGTTTGAAAGGAGAGGTGGACGAGGTGGTCCCCGTGGCTCAGCGTGTCAGCGCTGCGGGGGAATAGAGGTATGTACCTCACCTCAGTGCGTCCACCTCCACAGTGATGGTACTGAGGTGGACAAAGAAATTAGGAATAAAACAAACAGCAGATGGTGCTAAACAGATACATTTTGCATAGTTTTTTATTTATTTAATTACATGCAATTACAAAAGTATTCACATCTAGGTGTTGTTTTGAAATCTGTACAATATTTTATGGGACAACCCCTTTTAAAAGAAAGTGTAGATCAGACAGCAACATGATCAGAAAATAGCACAAGCAGATCAGGTAGGAAAAGACATTTTCACAGCTGATGGTTATCTTCAGACCCTTCCCAGGCTAGGAGCTATGTTTATGTTCAGGAACTAAAAAAAACAGAGTCTTATAGTGTGCTTATATAAGGATGGTGACTTATATGTAAGGAGTTTTATGGAGCCATAATATAGCACTGATATCAGACAAATAAGAATATAGGGGGCCTTTTGTGGCGTATATCTGTTGCAGATTCTGTCGCACACCATGGTGCAGCAGAATCTGAGACTTCTTCCCCACTCACGGCAGATCTAAAAAAGTAGGTGGGTAAGGGGACGGGCTGGCAGGCCTGTTTCATTCATCATTTTCTACGCCTGGTTTAGGCATAGAAAATGGTCTAAATGTAAGCCAGCTAGGAATTGGCGCTGGATACCGGCGCCTCTACAGAATTACGGCAATCCACCGCCAGCGCGTCTAAAACACCGGTCTTAATAAATGTGCCTCAATATTTACATGAACATACATTTATTTTAGTGAGTTACTTCTTAAATATAAAAATACGTAGAGAGAGTCAACCGAGTTCACAATTAGTGGGCACATTTGCTTTCAATACGGAATAAACATACTGATGCAGCTTGGCGGGCATTCAGACACGAATTACCATGAAGTTGTTATGACTGACTGTCAGCAGCTTCCACCACTAATAACATGGGTCTAACCTTAGTAGTAATGTTGCTATATCCAGGTAGTCTTCAGATAACGTACTATATGCAGGCTGGCACCTCTATATAACTTCGGCGATCCACCACCAGCTATAGAGCCTTTTAGTCGCCGGTCTTAATAAATGTGCCCCATAGTCTTGTCATGCTCTCCCTTAGAATATCTCTGTAATTCCAACATAGAAGAGGATTCTTTACTGTAAGAGCAGTGAGATTATGGAACTCTCTGCCAGAGGAGGAGGTTGTGATGGGGAACTCACTAAAACAGTTAAAGAGGGGCCTGGATATATTTCTGGAGTGTGATAATATTACAGGTTATAGTCTTAAGATTAGTGGAGAAGGATCGTTGATCCAGGGAGTTGTTCTGAATGCTTAATTGGAGTCCATAAGGATTTTTTTCCCCTAAAATGAGGAAAATTGGCTTCTACTCCATGAGGGTTTTTTGCTTTCCTCTAGATTAAAGGGGTTGTGTCATTTCAGCAAATAGCATTTATTATGTAGCTAAAGTTAATACAAGGCAATTACTAATGTCTTGTGATCCACATTGCTTCCTTTGCTGGCTGGATGAATTTTTCCATCACATTATACACTACTTGCTTCCATGGTTACGACCACCCTGCAATCCATCCACGGTGGCCGTGCATGCACTCTATAGAAAAAAGCACCAGCTTATATGAGCTCCTACGGTTCTGGCCACCAGAGAGGACGGCACTTTTTCCTATAGTGTGCAGGCATGACCACCGCTGATGGATTGCAGGGTGGTCATACCCATGGAAACGAGAAGCGTATAATGTGATGGAAAAATGAATTAAGCAGCAAAGGAGGCGATATGGATAGACTTATGCAGCCTATGTTACTGTACAGCACTATACGGCGGTCAAAGAAGTGTTGTTAACACCATATGACATATTTTCCCATACACGCAGAGCTGTGCACAGAAAGACAAAAATCCGTTGTTACGTGGACAGGATATGATCATCTTTTTTGCTATTGTTGTATCTGAATACAATATAACCATAAGAATAGTTTCTTCTTTTACCTCTTTTTCACAGAACTGATGCAATAAGATAATCTCTGTTGCTGCGCTCCACAAATAACCTTGTTTCCCCCCCTGTCAGCATTTCCGACAACGTGATAGTTTATGCAAAGGAAATCCCATGGCTGCTAAAGAGCGTCCATGTCTTGAGGAAAACAATCTGACAATCTATTTAATGATGGATTTTGAATGCTTTGAAACAAAGAAATAACTGTGATAAAGGGGAAAACAGCTTTTTTAGAAACAGGGCGTATTTGTTCTTTAAGCAGATTACAGGTTTTACCAAACAAAGAAAGCACAGCCACATTATTTAGCCAAGAAATCTAATAGGCTTCACTGCCTGGTATAAGAGCCATGTTGTATAAGAGTTAATGCTGCTATTTGTATACTCCTATATACAACATGAACTGCTGCTGTATGGTGCAGGTTTGGCATGTGCAAGCAAGCAAAGGTGCTAGGAATGCGTAGTTAGCATTTCTTTTTATAAATTTTGCACTTCTTGCCATCTCCATATCTTCTACTGTCATGACCGAAGGGTTTTTTACATGGGCCGATTATCAGAAAGACAAATGTTTGTAGAAACATTCCTTCTCCATCATAGTCAAATATAAAAGGCCCGCTGATTAGATGACAAACAAGCAAACTCTCGTTCATCGACTGATAAGATCCTTTATGCAGGCAGAAGAATTATCTTTTGTCAGCAGAACGTCCCCCCGTAAACAGTGTGTGGGGGGAATATATCATAGCATTTTACACTGGTTTATAATATCCCCGTCGCTGCAGGAGGATGCTCCTAATGTATGATGAAGCGCACTCCTCCAGCAGCCCGTGTGGCTTAGGCTACTTTCACCCTAGCGTTTTGGCTTTCTGTTTCTGAGATCCGTCATGGGCTCTCAGAAGCGGTCCAAAACGGATCAGTTTTGCCCTAATGCATTCTGAATGGAAAAGGATCCGCTCAGAATGCATCAGTTTGCCTCCATTCCGCTCTGGAGGCGGACACCAAAACGCTGCCTGATGCGTTTTTTTTGTCCAACATGTGGTGGGGAGCAAGACGACTCCATCCTGACGCACAATGTAATTCAATAGGAACGGATACGTTTTCTCTGACACAATAGAAAACGGATCCGTCCTCCATTGACTTTCAATGGTGTTCATGACGGATCCGTCATGGCTCTATAAGACATAATACAACCGGATCCGTTCATGACGGATACATGCGGTTGTATTATTGTAATGGAAGTGTTTTTGCAGATCCATGACGGAGCCGCAAAAAACGCTAATGTGAAAGTAGCCTAAACCGAAATCTATACCAGCCCCTAGCTGGTATACTAGCATAAAAGACGATAAATATTCTGAGAAAATGTACAATTTTAAGGGAAAAATATGTTGATTCAGAATTTCATGGTGTCAACAAATCCCCAAAAAGTTGGGACAAGGCCATTTTCACCACTGTGTGGCATCTCCCCTTCTTCTTACAACACTCAACAGACGTCTGGGGACCAAGGAGACCAGTTTCTCAAGTTTAGAAATAGGAATGCTCTCCCATTCTTGTCTAATACAGGCCTCTAACTGTTCAATCGTCTTGGGCCTTCTTTGTTGCACGTTCCTCTTTATGATGCGCTAAATGTTCTCTATAGGTGAAAGATCTGGACTGCAGACTGGCCATTTCAGTACCCGGATCCTTCTCCTACGCAGCCATGATGTTGTGATTGATGCAGAATGTGGTCTGGCATTATCTTGTTGAAAAATGCAGGGTCTTCCCTGAAAGAGATGACGTCTGGATGGGAGCATATGTTGTTCTAGAACCTGAATATATTTTTCTGCATTGATGGTGCCTTTCCAGACATGCAAGCTGCCCATGCCACACGCACTCATGCAACCCCATACCATCAGAGATGCAGGCTTCTGAACCGAGCGTTGATAACAACTTGGGTTGTCCTTGTCCTCTTTGGTCCGGATGACATGGCGTCCCAGATTTCCAAAAAGAACTTCGAATCGTGACTCGTCTGACCACAGAACAGTCTTCCATTTTGCCACACTCCATTTTAAATGATCCCTGGCCCAGTGAAAACGCCTGAGCTTGTGGATCTTGCTTAGAAATGGTTTCTTCTTTGCACTGTAGAGTTTCAGCTGGCAACGGCGGTTGGCACGGTGGATTGTGTTCACTGACAATGGTTTCTGGAAGTATTCCTGAGCCCATTCTGTGATTTCCTTTACAGTAGCATTCCTGTTTGTAGTGCAGTGTCATTTAAGGGCCCGGAGATCACGGGCATCCAGTATGGTTTTACGGCCTTGACCCTTACGCACAGAGATTGTTCCAGATTCTCTGAATCTTCGGATGATGTTATACACAGTTGATGATGATAGATGCAAAGTCTTTGCAATTTTTCTCTGGGTAACACCTTTCTGATATTGCTCCACTATCTTTCTGCGCAACATTGTGGGAATTGGTGATCCTCTACCCATCTTGGCTCCTGAGAGACACTGCCACTCTGAGAAGCTCTTTTTATACCCAATCATGTTGCCAATTGACCTAATTAGTGTTAATTGGTCTTCCAGCTCTTCGTTATGCTCAAATTTACTTTTTCCAGCCTCTTATTGCTACTTGTCCCAACTTTTTGGGGATTTGTTGACACCGTGAAAATTTGAATCAACGTATTTTTCCTTTAAAATTATACATTTACTCGGATTAAACGTTTGATCTGTCATCTACGTTCTATTACAAATAAAATATTGACATTTGCCATCTCCACATCATTGCATTCAGTTTTTATTCACAATTTGTTTAGTGTCCCAACTTTTTTGGAATCCTTTTTGTATTTTATCTTGTGCTGTCTTGTATCTCGATCATGAACCCCCACATCCGTGTGTAGGCCTAGTAATATGCTACCGCGGGTTGGTTCCTTACCCTATATAATCCCATTAGCAGACTGGGCTTATATCTAACAAGAAACTGGTGGCAGTCTTCCCGGGCTGAGAACGCCCTGTTTCACTGGGGCAGATACCACGTTGCCGGAACTGCCTGCCGGATCCGGAAATCCGTATGCAAACGTATAGCATTTGCATCCGGATCCAGATGACAAATGCATTGAAACACCGGATCCGTCTCTACGGTGTCATCCGGAAAAAACGGATCCGGCAATTTTTTTTCCTGCATTTTTGAAGATCTGCGCATGCACAGACTGGGAAACCGGATCACTTGGAACACAATCTGGAACACTTGGTACCGGATCCGGCATTAATACATTTCAATGGAAATTTATGCCGGCCAAGTGTTCCGGAATTTTGGCCAAATACCGTAAGAGTGACTGAACTGAATACATCCTGATGCATACTGAACGGAATGCTTTCCATTCAGAATGCATTAGGATAAAACTGAAGCGTTTTTTTTCCAGTATTGAGCCCCTGTGACGGAACTCAATACCGGAAAACTTTAACGCAAGTGTGAAAGTCCCCTAAATCATCCATGAGATTCTCTATTTAGAGTAGGGATAGAAGAAGAGTGAGCCTGCAGCAGTGAGCTGAAACGGCTCACTATATCCCTTAGCTTGCTAAATCACACTGTGATGTAAACTGTGTTACAAATAGACAAAGTAACAAAATTAACTATGTGACACAGCTGATATTTAAAAAAAAATAAGTATTTAGTCAGTAGATGTTTACAATATGGAATTAATAAACGTTACGTTTTAACATGTAGCAAATAGCACATGGAAAAAAAAGGCTTTATCGGTCTTAAGGACCATTTGTAAATAATTTAAGCAGTAATTGTGCCTTGACATGTGCTTAGTGTCAGTATCTGCTGAGACTTAAAGGGATTCTGTCACCAGGTTTCACCCCCTCCAGATAAAAATATGGTTATGTTCAGGGAGCTTTAACCATTTTGCTAAAAATACGCTATTACTAACCTGTCATTCATAAAAATAAGGTGCCCAAGGGGATGTAAATGGATCCAAGCTGCCGACCGCACCCGCCGCCATTCGTGCCCAGCTCCGCCTTTCCCGACCTCAGCGCCGCCTCATAATCTTCTGTGACGCCTCTCGCTCTCCCTCCCTCCCCCCTCCTCCTGCTGTAAGATCGCTGTGACGCCTCCCCCCTCCTCCTGCTGTAACATCGCTGTGACGCCTCCCGCTCTCCCTCCCCCCTCCTCCTGCTGTAACATTGCAATGTTACAGCAGGAGGAGGGGGGAGGGAGGGAGAGCGGGAGGCGTCACAGCGATGTTACAGCAGGAGGAGAGGGGAGCGTCACAGCGATGTTACAGCAGGAGGAGGGGGGAGGCGTCACAGCGATCTTACAGCAGGAGGAGGGGGGAGGGAGGGAGAGCGGGAGGCGTCACAGAAGATTATGAGGCGGCGCTGAGGTCGGGAAAGGCGGAGCTGGGCACGAACGGCGGCGGGTGCGGGCGGCAGCTTGGATCCATTTACATCCCCTTGGCCACCTTATGTTTATGAATGACAGGTTAGAAATAGCGTATTTTTAGCAAAATGAGCCTACAGATTACATTTATAAGACCACATTAGGAATGGTTAAAGCTCCCTGAACATAACCATATTTTTATCTGGAGGGGGTGAAACCTGGTGACAGAATCCCTTTAATTTATGAATATAGAATCACACTAGATAATGCCCATCCACTCAGTAGACAAAGCAAGGGAAAATATGGATTTTTAAAATCTGTGCAGAGAAAACAGTGGCAGATTCAGTAGACCATAGGCCCAGGGCTGGTCTCAAAATGTGGTCTTTATTTGCAGCCAGTGGATGAGATTTGTTTAAAGGCTATGTCATTTTTATTATTGCACTGTACTCATTTTGAGCTAAAAAAAAAATGATGAGCCATTTTCCCTGCACAGCTATGAGTTTATCTACTAGCAGGATCTGTATTTTCTCTCAGCTCCCTCAGACGGATGCGTGGCCTCCTTATCTCTGCTGTCTGAGATTATAAACACTCATTAAAGCTCAATTCTTATCTTACTTATATGAATGTGTAATAAATAAGTGTTATGACCTTTTAGTAAATTAGAAATAAGGATTATTAGATGACCTGCACAAACCTAGAAAATAGTTAACCATTTGTCACAGAATGGCTCAATATTGTTAATAAACACCAATTGAAAAAATGATTTTTAGCTCAAAATGAGTAAAATGCAATCATAAAAAAAATTGCCCCCAAAGGTGTTCATAGCCTTTAAATCTCATCCACTTTCGAGTTAAGGTCAAACACTAAGGATTTTCCTCCTGCAATTTTCCCTGTGTGGATGGACCCTTACAGTTCTCAGACCAGACCCCTTTTAACAAATACAGACCCAAGAAAAGACCTCCGACCAGACTCCTTAAAATAAATACAGACCCTTAAACAAGTGAATATTAGTAAGTAAATATTGACCGAGAGCACACCACCTAAATCAGTTCAGAGCCCCTAAATGCTGACCCAGGGCAGACTCCCTAACTTAATTCAGACCCAGACCCTTAAATGCTGACCCTGGAGATCTCCTTAATAAAGTCACACTCCAGACCCAGCCTATTAACAGACAGTAAACCCTGTACCCTTAGCAGCTCTTCCTCTGCTTCCTTTCTGCTCTTGAAGACCTTCAGAGGCCATGTGACCATATAAAGGTTCTTTTAGCAGATCATTCAGGAATAGGGTGGCCACTTGCTTAATCCCAAAAAGGTGGACACCCAAGCTTCCAACTCTGCTAAGCCACACCCCTATGTCACTAATGGTAAGAAAAAAAAGGGGGGAGACCTTAAGGTGGCCCGGATTTGCTTCTCCCACCTTCAGTTGTCACAGAGTGACATGTCAGCCGATTCTAGTAACTGACTGACGTGTTGAGAGAAAGCCTCAGTCAGTAAGTTTGTAGCTGTAGTGCGTGCTCAGACAATAAAACTGAATTTGTGTGAAGTGTTTTGGCAGTTAGGGTGGCTGTGGGTCCCCTGGGAGCCTTGAGCACTGGGCACCTGCTGAAACAGCCCATATTTTAAACCACCATTGAAAGTAAAGGAAACACACCCAACAGGTCCTCTATATACTGTACATACTTCTCAGACTAATCTATTTCCAGTGTGTGTATTCTGCTGATGGAGTATAGAATGGAGAGAGTACTCATACTAGCATTACATTAGTGCAGATAACACAGTTCCCTTACCGTGCCAGAATTTATGGCACTGTAATTGTAATAATTCCTAGTAAAAGAATTGCTGATAATCTAATGCTGTAGACCGGCCAAGAATATATAGCCTTTTTTGACAGAGCAAAACATAAATTAGGCTTATGACTGCAGTGAATGACTTGATAAAAGTACAGTTAATATATTTATAACTATATTTCAAAAGACAGTGTTATTCACCCGCAAACATAATACAATACTAAACAATAATATAAAGCAGTTACATGTGCACTTGGCAGCTGAAAGCATTTGTGCTGGTCCCATGTTCATATGTTCCCGCATTGTTGAGAAAAATGAAGTTTTAATATATGCAAATGAACCTCTAGGAGCAACGGGGGCGTGCTCATTTCTCATAAAGGGTCTTTCTGCTCTCTCTGCAACAGCCAAGCCTTCTTTACCTTGGTTGACAGGGTCAGGCGTGATCATGGGCGGGCACATATGAACATGGGACCAACACAGATGCCTTCAGCTTCCAAGTGAACATGTAACAGGTCAGCCAGCGTCATAGGTACAAATCTGCTGACTGATGCACTTTAATCTCCCTATATGCAAATAGGAACATCATTATGTCTTTAAGGCTAAAGGTGGATTTACACCAGTAGATAATTGGGAAGATTATCGGGAAAAAACATTCCTGCGAACGCTCGTTTCCGACAATCTGCCTGTGTAAGGGTACAGCAGATTACCCGATGAATGAGAGAAAACCCAGGCACCTAAATTGTAATTTCTGGGCAGCAGATCAGGCGGTCTAAAAAGCCAGGCATGGGATTCGGCCACTTCCCTCTGGTTCTCCAGATCCGGTTGTTAAAATTACAGCCGGATCGGAGAACCGTGTTGCTAGCTGAATCCCGATCCGGAGCTCGGCAGCGGCGGCAGCAGGTCAGGGGGAGATGAGCGATACAGATTAATGTTGCAGAAGAGCAAGGGAGAGGCGTCGCCCTTTCCTGCTCCTCTGATAGGCTGCAGGCACTAGGCTTGCAGCCTATCAGAGGCTGGCGCAGGCGGAACGATGACAAAATCACATCCGGCTGAGCCGATATTTGTACTATGCGGGACACAGGCCGGAAGAGGCCTGCATCACTGCCAGCATGGAGGTAAGATTAGTGGGGGTTTTTCCTTTTATGTGGCGCGCTATGGGGGCATCAGCTGGGAGAATTACTGGCACATGATGGGGACACTAAAGGGGCATTACTGGCACATGATGGGGAACACTATGGGGGTATTTCTGGCACATGATGGGGGACAATATGCAGGCATTACTGGCACATGATGGGGGACATTACTGGCACATAAAGAGGGATACTATAGGAGCATTACTGGCACATGATGGGGACACTATGGGGGCATGATGGGGGACAATATGGGGGCCTTACTGGCACATGATGAGGGGGGCATCAACTGGGGGAATTACTGGCACATGATGGGGGACCCTTTTTTGTGGGCATTACTGGCACATAATGAGGAGGGCATGAACTGGGGGAATTACTGGCACATAATGAGTAACACCATATGGCCATTACTGGCACATTATGGGGGACAATATGGGGGCATTATTGGCACTATTAGTGTCAGGGGCACTATTTGCTGGGTGTGGTTATTTTAGGGCAGTGTGCGCCAATAATTATTGAAGTAGCACTATCTTTGTGGTACTAGTGTTATCATGGGGATTATCGGTTTCTGTAGTATAGTATTGGGAGCACAGTGGGCATAGTATTGGGGGCACTCTCTGTGTGGTACTAGTATTATCAGGTGGATTATCTGTTCCTGTATTATAGTATTGGGGAGCACAGCGGGCACAATATTGGAGGTGGCAGGATGAGTTGTTCAGAAGGTAGGAGGAGGATGGAAAAGTAGGAGCCTAAGATGTCTTTTTGTCAAATTGCAGAGACAAGAGATGGGTGAAAAATCATCATGGGGGTCTGGTCTGAAAGGAGATGACAAAAGAGAACATCTACATTAGAGGCGTCATCACTGGATGTAAGAGGTATGTGGCGCTGTATTCTGGATAGCACTTAATATATTGTGTATGCAAATATGTCTTTAGTGCTAGATACTGTCAGAGACATCCTAAGACATACGGCCATCCCGGTGACAGTGAGTGGCAGGAGATCTGTGAGACTGGCAACACGTGGTTTGATCTGACAGGTTTTACTTGTAAAATCAAGGAAAACATCTGTGTTGTTTCTGGTAATGGCCACACCCCTTGCCACCAGGTGTTGATAATGTGGTCATTTAACCTTACTTATTTATAGTTGCTTCTCCCACAATGCTGTGCAGTTTATAGCTTCTGTGCCTGTGGATAGTTTGTGGTTGGATCTCGGCTGAGTTCCTGGTGCTTCCATAGCTTCTCTGAAGTTAAGTCTTTCCTTTCCCTTTTGTATTTTGTTTGGGTTATGTATGTTGCTTTTCCCTATTGTTTGTATTAGGCTTGTATTAGGCCTGTAGAAGACTCCTGTTCGTCCTTCCTTTTGGAGGCACAGGTAGTCTAGTCTCTGCCATTAGTGCCAGGGTCCTATAGGACTCATGTTCGTCCTTCCTTTTGGAGGCACAGGTAGTCTAGTCTCTGCCATTAGTGCCAGGGTCCTATAGGGCTAGATAGGACTCTAGGTATTCCTGCGTACGAACTCACCTACCTTTGGGGTCTGTTCATACTGGTAGTCAGTCAGGATTTTGGTTAGGGTTTTCACTAGGAGGTGTCCATCTTCCTTCCCTAGTTCTCAGGCCTGATTTCCTGTCCCCCCCCCCCCCCCCTTCCCTCCTATGCTCGGTGTGGTGTTTCCATCCCACACCGAAGCGTGACATTATAAACTGCCAAAACCGAATTTTTTGTTTGTTTGTGTGCAGCCATGGATCCTGTTGCTGCACTGGCAGGTCAGCTGCAAGGGCTGTCTTTGGAGGTAGCTGACCTCCGCACGACCGTCTGCCAGATCACAGGCTGTTGGCCCTGGTGGTAGTGGTGGAGACCAGGCCTATCTGGAACATAAAGTTGCCCTCCCAGACAGATTCTCTGGGGGACGTGATCATTTTGTTTAGGGAGGCGTGCAAACTGTATTTTAGGCTACGTCCACACTCATCTGGGGATGAGAAACAGCGAGTCGTGTGGTTATTTCCTTGCTTAAGGTGATGCGCAGTCATGGGCTTTTTCTCTGCTGACCGGATAGCAGTCTCTCCGGTTGGTAGTTAATTTTTCAAAGCTTTGGGTCTTATCTATGATGATCCGGATCAGACCTCTCTAGTCGAAACTAAGCTGTGTGGCCTTCATCAGGTTGATCGTCATGGCTCCTTAGGCTTTTTAAAAGTTGGGTGGTATGTGTGTGTAGTGTATATATGGTGTATTTATGTATGTGTACCATGTATATGGTGTATTTATGTGTACATGTATGGCATATATATGGTGTATGTATATGTAAACATGTGTCATGACGACACGTGTCAGCAGTTGAGTAGGGAACCTGTTGTTAAAACTTTGAATCCCACCCCTGTAAATAGCAATCTGCTAACCATAAACAATGCAGCTGTATGAGAACAAGAAATCGCACCTCCACTGAGCGGCCAACTGTCGGGAAGGACGCTGCTCATCTGGTCGTGTAAATGCGCCTTAAATTACATATGTACTGAAATTCTGGTATCCAGAGGCGGACTGGCCATAAACTGTACTTGGGGGGCCAATGCCCTGGGAGTCACCCAAGCCCTCCTCATGGCTGCCAACCAGGTACATTAATTTACGCTGGGAGCATCAGGTACTTATACAAATGGCTGGCAGCCACAGGTGCCCTCACTCCTGAATTCAATTGTATCATTGTCCTCAGAACAGTGATAAAGTTCAATATTGTGGCAGGGCATGGAAGCCGATGGCTCTCTGCCCTATTGTTCACCCTCATAGGCCACAGGCCACTAGGCCTGAAACCTATGAGGCCTATATGGTTGTGAAGCAATGGTATCATCATGACCACCTGTACTTGGGTGCAGGCAGCACAGTGACCTCTCCTGGAGCACTATTTTTTCTGCTATATATAGTAGAATAGTACTTGGGGCCATTGGCGACCATAGCAAGTACAGTATTGGGGTTGGCAGCAGGATGACACTGTTAGGGCACCAGGATCAAGAGTATGTGTTAAGGATAGGAGGATGAGGGAAAAGTGGAGTTTAAGATGTCTATATGGCAAACTCTGCAAAGTCACGACATGGCTGAAAGAAGTCATCATGGTGTATTGGGTTGAATGGTGAAGATGAGGAAAGAGAAGGTCTACATTATAGGAGACCTCACTGGATGTAATAAGTATGTAGTGCTATGTTCTGAAACACCGTGCAGCATGCTGAAGGTAGGGCTGGCTTTGTCCTGTGATTTACATCTCACCTTCTGGGGAGATAGAGCTGCAGGGGGAATATTGTTGGTTGCATTGTGGTTTTTGGTTCTGCTTGGGCAGTATGTTGTGCTGCATGGTAGTGTTTGGTTCTGCTGGGATGGTATTTTTTGCTAACCCCACCTACTTGTGTTGAGTTTTAGTTTTGTTTTAAGGGCCACTTTAAGTTCCCAGTCTGCCCCCTTGGAATTGCTAGATCTGGCATATGACTGACACTGCTAGTTTCTAAGAGATCCCATCAGGGTTGGACTGGGAGCTTAAACTGGTCCTGGAAAAAACCTGAAAGAGCCCCCATGTTGTAGGCGGGTTCAAATTAACAAAAGACAGGGAAACACAAGTAGGCAGGTGTAGTACCCCCAACCTGGGGGTTCTACAACTTGTATATTGTTTATTGTTATGTATTTGACTGTTTGTTCCTGGCCATTACTACGATCTCTACAGGAACCTTTCCACTTCTTTACAGTCCTGTGGAGGCGCAGAGAGCACTCAGCAGAAAACAGCATGCTGAGAATTTTGAAAATGCCCATCAAAACACAATAGCAGGGTGCCACCAATAAAGAACAATGGCAGAAAAGTGATCCAAATAAATAATTTTATGCCCATATGCCCAATCCCCTACTTCACCATCACACAGTCATAGAGTTACATAATAAAATTCTGTCTGTCTGCAGCCACCACTAGGGGGAGCTCACTGACTAAGGATTTATATGTCTCCCTTTCAAGTAATTGCAAGTGATGACTAAAAAATTTTCTCTGCAGAGAGTTAAAAAAAAATCATGTAATGAATCATGGTATATTAGAGTGACCAAACCCTTAAATGTTTATTTACCACAAGTAAAATTGGTGGAATAGTGATAGAATATGTCACCACTGTCTGCGACCTTCTCTTCAAGGTATTAGTGGGGATCCCAGTGGTCAGATTCCCACCAATCTCTAGAACTAAAAGGCAGTAGCGCTAGGTCAATCACAGTGGCCTCTAGCTTTTCACCAACACAGTGCAACTCGCCGAGCTGCAAGGAAGCTGTCTTACATTTAGAATCGGCAGTGGATACGTCGAAGTTTTGTATAGGCCGGCTCCTCTACATAACTTCGACGATCCACCGCAAGCGCATCTAAAACACCGGTCTTAATAAATGTGCCCCTATATTTACATGAACATACATTTATTTTAGTGAGTTACTTCTTAAATATTAAAATAAGTAGAGAGAGTCAACAGAGTTCACAGTTAGGCCTCTTTTACACGAACGATACGGATTAGGTAAGGATGTGTTCAGGGTGCTTTCAGTGAAACTCGCAACATTTTGCAAACAAGTTCAGTTGTTCAGTTTTTTCCACGCAAGTAAAATGCATTTTGATGCGTTTTTTATGCGTGTGATAAAAAACTGAAGGTTTACAAACATCTCCTAGCAACCATCAGTGAAAAACGCATTGCATCCGAACTTGCTTCCGAATGCAATGCGTTTTTCACTGAAGCCCCATTGACTTTTATATGGCTAGGGCTGCGTTAAAAACGCAGCATATAGAACATGCTGTGTTTTTCACGCAACACAGAAAAAGTGTACACAGACCCATTGAAATGAATGGGTCAGAATTCTGTGCAGGTGCTATGCATTCACATCACGCATTGCACCCGCGCGGAAAACTCGCTCGTGTGAAAGGGGCCTTATAGAGCAAGTAGTCGTGACGCCAGTTGCAGATCAGCAAAGAGAACATGGAGTTCCCTTTGTAGATGGTAGTGTTGGTAGCCAGGTGTAGGATTGCCAGAGTGGTGTAGCGTGGCCTACAATCTCTTTGAAGGTGTTGTATGCACGTGTCACAGTGCTCCTACCTGGATATCCTTGGATCCCAGACGTGGTGTAGCCCGAAGCAAGTGCAAAAGAAGGTTGTGGAACTTGGGTGATGAATAAGTAGAATAAATTGAGTGCAGACTTTGTATTAACGTAGAACACAACATTACTTGGCATAAACGGTAATCCAAACAGTTTCCAAACGGTATCTTGGTCATCAGCAGGTATTGGCTTAACTTTGGCAGGCAAACACTTCTGCAACAATCTCAGCTCTGCTATTCTGTAGCTCTCTCAGCTCTTCTAGGCTAGCTGGGTAAAACAGGAACTTTCCTCTTCTGCTGGAACTTAGTTTAGCTGTCTGTAGTCTGTCTCTTACTTTGTCTTTAGTCCTAGGAATTTTTCCTGCCTTCAAGCTCTCTTAGCTTGGCTTGTAGGCAATGCGAGCCCAGGAGGGGACAAGCAACCATGTAAAACTTGCAGGCAGGGCCTGCAGGCCCAGCAGAGCAGGCAGTGCTCTGCTGGCTGACACACAACCTTCCCCTTGGAATGGTAAGCTTGACTGACTAACACTAACTAACTCCTCCCTCTCTAGAGAGGGCTGGAAGGGAACTAGAAGGTTCCTCTCCAGGGAAACTATCTCTGCTTTAGATGCCACCATCTGCTGGTGAACCAGGCACTGTCACGGAAGGTGTACAGGAAACAAGACAACACAAAATGAATATACGACTCACTGGATCCAAAACTAAGGAACAAAAAGGGAGACCCCTGCATCAGACCTGGCACTCTCCCTGACTGCTCAGCCTATGTGAAAATCCCAATGGTAGATGATCGCATATCCTCGTACCTCGACTGTATAACACCTGAACACCCTATAATAGTGAGGGGACACGACCACCGGCTCCCTACACTAGATACGGAGGGAGTCAGGGTCACCTGGGATCCAGCAAACAGAAAAACACAAATGAATGCACAACACTTATCTTGTAGAAGACTGGGAAGTAGGATCAGCATGCACACACACTCCAGGAAGTAATATAAACCGCAAACTGATGCACTATGGGGAGGAATTTAAAGGGATGCAATCAGTACAACTACATGACAGCTGAGAGAGGCTAACGAGATGAGGAACTGAAAGCAAAACAAAGGAAGCTCAAGGAGGAGGTTCTGAAAGGCATCTGTCAGAGCTTCTCAGATGTCTGGTGGTGACAGTACCCCTCCTTCTACGAGTGGACTCTGGACACTCAGAGCCCACCTTCTCAGGATGGGACCTATGGAAAGCCCTGATGAGACGAGTGGCTTTAATGTCCGTCACTGGGACCCACATCCTCTCCTCAGGACCATAACCCTCCCAATGAACGAGGTACTGGAGAGAACTGCGGACAACACGAGAATCCACAATCCTAGAGACATGAAATTCAAGATTACCATCAACCATAATAGGAGGAGGAGGCAAAGACGAGGGTACAATGGGTTGGACATAAGGTTTTAATAAGGACTTATGAAAAACATTATGGATCTTCCAAGTCTGAGGAAGATCAAGACGGTAGGCAACAGGATTGATGACAGACAAGATTTTGTAAGGCCCAATAAACTTAGGACCCAACTTCCAGGAGGGAACCTTCAATTTGATATTCTTAGTAGACAACTACACCAGATCACCAACATTCAGGTCCGGACCAGGCACACGTCTCTTATCCGCCACACGCTTATATCTCTCACTCATGCTCTTTAGATTATCCTGAATCTTTTGCCAAATAGATGACAAAGACGAGGAGAATCTGTCCTCATCAGGTAAACCAGAAGACCCCTCTCCCGAGAATGTCCCAAACTGCGGATGAAACCCATATGCACCAAAAAATGGTGACTTATCAGAGGACTCCTGACGACGGTTATTTAAAGCAAACTCAGCAAGGGACAAAAAAGAACACCAATCCTCCTGATTCTCCGCCACAAAACAGCGCAGATATGTCTCCAGATTCTGATTGACGCGCTCCGTCTGGCCATTCGACTGCGGGTGGAAAGCAGAAGAGAATGATACCGAACCCCCAAGCGAGAACAGAAAGCCTTCCAGAATCTGGAAACAAACTGCGTGCCCCTATCAGAGACTATGTCTGAAGGAATACCATGCAATTTGACAATGTGATCAATAAATGCCTGCGCCAGTGTCTTAGCATTGGGCAAGCCAGGAAAAGGGATGAAATGCACCATTTTGCTAAAACGGTCCACCACCACCAGAATCACAGTCTTCCCCGAGGAACGAGGCAGGTCCGTAATGAAGTCCATGGACAGATGTGTCCAAGGACGGGAAGGAATGGGTAAGGGAAGGAGAGGACCTGATGGTCGTGAATGAGGGACTTTGGCACGAGCGCAGGTCTCGCAGGCTGCCACAAAACCCTCAACCGACCAAAGCGCTGGCCACCAGAATCTCCGAGCGATGAGATCCACTGTGGCTCTTGCCCCCGGGTGCCCAGCAAGGACCGTATCGTGGTGTTCCTTAAAAATCTTGTGTCTTAAAGCGAGAGGCACAAACAACCTCCCAGGAAGACAAAGATCAGGAGCCTCTGACTGGGCTACCTGCACCTCTGCCTCCAATTCAGGAAAAAGAGCAGAGACCGCCACACCTTCAGCCAAAATGGGACCCGGGTCTTCAAAATTCCCACCTCCCGGAAAACAACGTGACAGGGCATCTGCCTTCACATTCTTAACCCCAGGGCGGAACATGACAACAAAATTAAACCTTGAAAAGAACAAAGACCATCTGACCTGTCTCGGGTTCAGACACTTGGCTGACTCCAAGTAGGCCAGATTTTTATGGTCAGTAAACACGGTAATAGGGTGTCTGGCTCCCTCTAGCCAATGGCGCCATTCCTCAAAAGCCAACTTGATGGCCAACAACTCCCTATCTTCCACATCGTAATTTCTCTCTGCGGAGGCGAGTTTCTTCGAGAAAAAGGAACACGGTCGCCATTTGGCAGGAGAGGAACCTTGAGACAAGACCGTACCCACACCCACCTCAGAAGCATCAACCTCAACTATGAAGGGTAGAGAAATATCAGGTTGTACCAAGATGGGAGCGGAAGCAAAACTCTCCTTGATATTAGAAAAGGCCTTACGCGCCTCTACCGACCAGGAAGAAAAATCTACCCCCTTTCTAGTCATATCAGTGAGTGGTTTAACAACAGACGAATAATTCAAAATAAACTTCCTGTAATAATTGGCAAAGCCCCAAAAACGCATCAACGCCTTCTGATTCTCAGGAAGCTCCCACTCAAGCACAGCGCGGACCTTCTCGGGGTCCATGCAAAAACCAGAAGCGGAGAGAAGAAACCCCAGAAATTGAATTTCTGGAACCGCAAACACACATTTTTCCAGTTTCGCGTACAATTTATTCTCCCGCAGGATGAGCAAGACCTGACGTAAATGTTCCTTATGAGTTTTGAAATCAGGAGAAAAAATCAAAATGTCATTCAAATACACTAATACAAATTTCCCCATTAAATGATAAAAAATGCTGTTCACAAAATGCTGAAAAACGGCTGGAGCATTCATCAAACCAAAAGGCATAACCAAATTCTCAAAATGGCCCTCAGGGGTATTGAAGGCCGTCTTCCATTCGTCTCCTTCTCTGACCCTGACCAGGTTGTATGCCCCTCTTAGATCTAATTTGGAAAAAACTTTAGCCCCAACAATCTGGTTAAACAGGTCCGGGATCAGAGGAAGCGGATAAGGCTCACGAATTGTGATACTGTTCAGCTCCCTGAAATCCAGACAAGGTCTTAAAGAACCATCTTTTTTCTTAACAAAGAAAAAACCAGCGGCAACAGGTGACTTTGAGGGTCGTATGTGTCCTTTTCTCAAACTCTCAGAGATATAAGCATGCATAGCGACCCTTTCAGGTTGGGAGAGATTGTATAAACGAGATTTAGGCAGCTTGGGGCCTGGGATGAGATTAATAGGGCAATCGTACTCCCTGTGCGGGGGCAAATCCTGAACTCCACTCTCAGAGAAGACATCTGAAAATTCAGAGAGAAAAGATGGTACAGTCTTAGTAGAAACCTCAGAAACAGATGTCGTGAGGCAATTCTCTCTGCAAAAGTCACTCCAACCATTTATTTGCCTCGCTTGCCAATCAATGGTGGGGTTATGTTTAGTGAGCCAGGGTAGCCCCAACACTAGAGGAGTAGGCAATCCGCTAAGGACGAAACATGACACATCCTCAACATGAGCATAACTCACAATTAAACGGATATTGTGAACTATACCCTTTAATGATTTCTGAGAAAGTGGAGCGGAATCAATAGCAAAAACAGGAATATCCTTTCCCAAAGTGCATACCTGGAAACCATGAGTTATCGCAAATTGATTATCAATGAGATTTACAGCTGCTCCACTATTTACAAAAATCTCACAAAAAATGTTCTTGCTCTCTAGCGCCACCCTGGCAGACAGGACAAAACGGGAACTACAAGCAAACGGAAAAACCTTCAATTTCCGCCTCAACCCTGCCAATGTTAACAGAGGAACATTTTTAAAGGATTTTTTCCTTTTTGTTTCTTTATTACTCCCAAAAAACTGCCTGAATCTCCTAAAGGGACAAACATTTGCCAAATGATTTATACCTCCACAGCAAAAACAAACCATCCCATGCGGGCTGAATCTTCTATTGTCAGAGGCAATCAACCCCAGCTGCATGGGCTCCTGCTCAGAAGGGGTTGACAGCGACTGAGACCCCTGCGCACTGAATGAGACCACTGCACTGTCCTGGGATTGAGTATGACAGGAAGGAGTGATCTCTCCTCTCTCTCTAAGACGCCTGTCAATACGAACGGCCCGAGACATGGCAGAGTCCAAGGAGGTAGGCCTCTCATGAAAGGCAAATGCATCTTTCAATCCCTCTGAAAGACCATGGCAAAATTGACTTCGGAGTGCAGCATCATTCCAACCAGTATCAGCTGCCCATCTCCGAAATTCTGAGCAGTATATCTCTGCGGATTGTTTACCCTGGCATAACAGACGTAGTCTAGACTCAGCCAAAGCAATACAATCCGGATCATCATATATCTGACCCAGGGCTGAAAAGAATTCATCCACTGAACGGAGGGGCCGTGCCCCCACCGGCAGCGGAAAGGCCCACGACTGAGCGTTACCCCTGAGCAGCGATATAATAATCCCCACCCTCCGTTCCTCATCACCAGAGGAATGGGGAAGAAGGCGAAAATGGAATTTGCAAGCCACTCTAAAACACACAAAATTCTCACTACCCCCGGAGAACGTATCCGGGAGCGAGATCTTAGGCTCAGAACAAACTCCATGAACGCAAGCTGAACCGGTCACTTGAAACTGAGAAAGAGTCTTACGGAGATCTGCTACCTCCAATGAAAGACCCTGGAAGCGTTCAGTCAAAAGTGAAACCGGATCCATGCTTGAGACGGTTTTGGCGGTTTATAATGTCACGGAAGGTGTACAGGAAACAAGACAACACAAAATGAATATACGACTCACTGGATCCAAAACTAAGGAACAAAAAGGGAGACCCCTGCATCAGACCTGGCACTCTCCCTGACTGCTCAGCCTATGCGAAAATCCCAATGGTAGATGATCGCATATCCTCGTACCTCGACTGTATAACACCTGAACACCCTATAATAGTGAGGGGACACGACCACCGGCTCCCTACACTAGATACGGAGGGAGTCAGGGTCACCTGGGATCCAGCAAACAGAAAAACACAAATGAATGCACAACACTTATCTTGTAGAAGACTGGGAAGTAGGATCAGCATGCACACACACTCCAGGAAGTAATATAAACCGCAAACTGATGCACTATGGGGAGGAATTTAAAGGGATGCAATCAGTACAACTACATGACAGCTGAGAGAGGCTAACGAGATGAGGAACTGAAAGCAAAACAAAGGAAGCTCAAGGAGGAGGTTCTGAAAGGCATCTGTCAGAGCTTCTCAGATGTCTGGTGGTGACAGGCACATTACATGTTAACATAACATTTGCAAGGAAATACATATACACACATTGCAGGAAATGGCAATAAATATCAGAAATGACACATGATGCACCAAACAATATAGTGGTGGTGGGGTATAAAAGAGGTGGTAATGCCACTCTGGGGCGTTACACATTCAGACACAAATTACCATGAAGTTGTTATGACTGAATGTCAGCAGCTTCAACCACTAATAACATGGGTCTAACCTTAGTAGTAATGTTACTATATGCAGGTAACCTGCAGATCTAGTGTATACTTGACCAGGATACAAATGCAAGGCCTCATTCACACCAGTGCCTGGTTTTACCTTAACCTAACATGTCAGCAATCATAATGGATCTGTCAACAGATCTCATTATTGCAAAATACCTATTTAATTGAGTTCCAGTCTGATCTTGAAGCAATTTGTGTCTATTATATGAGAATCAGATCAAAGGTGCTAGTTCTTGTACCATGGTGATCTCATGGGTGCCGTCAGTGCTCATCTCCATATTCATCTGTATCACCGTCCTCAGGACAGCGATACAGATGAATGGTGCGGAGGAGCAGGGGAGAGGCGTCTCCCTTGCCCGTTTCTCTGATAGGCTACAGGCCTAAAGAAGGTAAGTATATGTGTTTATTGTTTTTATTATTTATAGTAAACTGTGGCAAGAAAGGGGGGTGGGGGCCCTATATACTGGTACAATATGGATTGGTACTATGGAGAAAGGGGGAAGCACTATGGGGGCCCTATAGACTGGCACATTATGGGGTCACTATGGGGGCCCTATATACTCACAGTATCTATTCTGCGAAATGCAACAACAAAGCTAACTCCAGACTTTGATGCCTTAGCAAAAAAGGCAGACCAACAACACTGTTCCCACTAAAATTGAAGGTTTTTTTTTCTCTCAGGCTATGAGCTAAGCGCTGCGATTGGCCAGCACTCCAGCCTGGGAGAAGGAGACGCCGGCAGGCCCCTCCCAGTTGAGCCGAAAATCTGAAGATACCGGAGCCTATACCGGGAGAACGGAGCGGCGCCCAGGGATAATAGTAAGTGCAGGGAGATCCCTGGGCGCCACTCTCTATGTCTGTAGTTTAAATTTTTTATTGTAGTGAAAGGTCCTCTTTAAGCAATAAATATTTTATGAGGTATCACTTTCTGTTTTAAAAGCAGAGAAATTGAAATTTAGAAAATTGAGAATTTAAAAAAAAATTGGGAAAATTGGGGATTTTTTCATAAATAAAGGTGAAATATTTACTCAAATTTATGACTGTCATGAAGTAAAATGTGTCACGAGAAAACAATCTCTGGCTTGGATAAGTAAAAGTGTTCCAAAGTTATTATCACATAAAGTGACACATGTCAGATTTTCTAAAATAAGCCTGGTCACAAAGATGCAAAATGGCCCGGTCATTAAGGGGTTAATTTCACTCTCTCCAGTTGTAAATATGGTCTTTAGATGATTCAAAGAACTAAAAGCGAATGGTCCTTTCATATACAGGTCCTTCTCAAAAAATTAGCATATTGTGATAAAGTTCATTATTTTCTGTAATGTACTGATAAACATTAGACTTTCATATATTTTAGATTCATTATACACCAACTGAAGTAGTTCAAGCCTTTTATTGTTTTAATATTGATGATTTTGGCATACAGCTCATGAAAACCCAAATTTCCCATCTCAAAAAATTAGCATATTTCATCCGACCAATAAAAGAAAAGTGTTTTTAATACAAAAAAAGTCAACCTTCAAATAATGATGTTCAGTTATGCACTCAATACTTGGTCGGGAATCCTTTTGCAGAAATGGCTGCTTCAATGCGGCGTGGCATGGAGGCAATCAGCCTGTGGCACTGCTGAGGTGTTATGGAGGCCCAGGAGGCTTCGATAGCGGCCTTAAGCTCATCCAGAGTGTTGGGTCTTGCGTCTCTCAACTTTCTCTTCCCAATATCCCACAGATTCTCTATGGGGTTCAGGTCAGGAGAGTTGGCAGGCCAGTTGAGCACAGTAATACCATGGTCAGTAAACCATTTACCAGTGGTTTTGGCACTGTGAGCAGGTGCCAGGTCGTGCTGAAAAATGAAATCTTCATCTCCATAAAGCTTTTCAGCAGATGGAAGCATGAAGTGCTCCAAAATCTCCTGATAGCTAGCTGCATTGACCCTGCCCTTGATAAAACACAGTGGACCAACACCAGCAGCTGACATGGCACCGCAGACCATCACTGACTGTGGGTACTTGACACTGGACTTCAGGCATTTTGGCATTTCCCTCTCCCCAGTCTTCCTCCCGACTCTGGCACCTTGATTTCCGAATGACATGCAACAGTCCAGTGCTGCTTCTCTGTAGCCCAGGCCAGGCGCTTCTGCCTCTGTTTCTGGTTCAAAAGTGGCTTGACCTGGGGAATGCGGCACCTGTAGCCCATTTCCTGCACACGCCTGTACACGGTGGCTCTGGATGTTTCTACTCCAGACTCAGTCCACTGCTTCCGCAGGTCCCCCAAGGTCTGGAATCGGTCCTTCTCCACAATCTTCCTCAGGGTCCGGTCACCTCTTCTCGTTGTGCAGCGTTTTCTGCCACACTTTTTCCTTCTCACAGACTTCCCACTGAGGTGCCTTGATACAGCACTCTGGGAACAGCCTATTCCTTCAGAAATTTCTTTCTGTGTCTTACCCTCTTGCTTGAGGGTGTCAATGATGGCCTTCTGGACAGCAGTCAGGTCGGCAGTCTTACCCATGATTGCGGTTTGGAGTAATGAACCAGGCTGGGAGTTTTTAAAAGCCTCAGGAATCTTTTGCAGGTGTTTAGAGTTAATTAGTTGATTCAGATGATTAGGTTAATATCTCGTTTAGAGAACCTTTTCATGATATGCTAATTTTTTTAGATAGGAATTTTGGGTTTTCATGAGCTGTATGCCAAAATCATCAATATTAAAACAATAAAAGGCTTGAACTACTTCAGTTGGTGTGTAATGAATCTAAAATATATGAAAGTCTAATGTTTATCAGTACATTACAGAAAATAATGAACTTAATCACAATATGCTAATTTTTTGAGAAGGACCTGTAGATGCGTTCCCAAATAGTGTTTTACCTGATCAGAGTCTTTCCAATTGTTCTGAGGTTGTTATTCAATCCGTATACATTTATGGGAGCAATTTTACTATCACAGTCAGAGGTGAGTATTCACATATGTTCTTTTGTCAAGTATTAACAGCGCACTTTGCTTCTTACTAACCACCGATATCCAAGTGCTAGCTCCGGTGTGCACATACTGAAGTTCCTCCATGCGGCTCTTGAAGAAAAACTTTATTTTAATTTTTGGGACAAGCAGGGTCTCCATAGGAACATAGCTTTGGCAGCCGTAGATAATGAACGGTTCCCCTGATCGTCACTAGGAGGAGCCGTTCCAGTGTCACATTTGACCACAGCATCTGAAGGGTTAAATGTCTGCAATCGATGTTATTGCCGATCATAGACAATAGCCCCATGGTCAGCTGTTTGAAACAGCGGAAACCCAGTTGCAATGCGAGCACAGGGGGCACCATATTTAAACATAGGACTTCTGCTGTGCACGTATGTCACTGGTCATCTCAGGGTAAGGCCTCATGCACACGGCCGTTGTTTTGGTACGCATCCGAGCCGCAGTTTTTGCGGCTTGGATGCGGACCTTTTCACTTCAATGGGGCTGCAAAAGATGCGGACAGCACTCCGTGTGCTGTCCGCATCCGTTGCTCTGTTCCGTGGCCCCGCAAAAAAAGTATAACATG